>NC_065578.1:109985485-110610485 GCF_024542745.1 Macaca thibetana thibetana | reverse complement strand
GAGCCATGGTCACACCACTGCACTCCAGCCTGGACCACACAGTAAGACCCTGTCTCAAAAAAATTAAAAAAACTAAAATACATTGAAAGACAGAAATACCATCAACATATGAAACACCCATGGAGCACTAAGGTTCAGTGTGTATGGATGGATGGATGACACAGATCAGTAGAGAAACAGATAATACAAACATTGTGTATGTTTGTATTCACACACACACACACACATATTGAGGCCAGGTATGGGGGAGGGGTGAGAGAGAGAGTGGCTCAAAAAGAACTAGAAGAAGGGATACACAAAATGATACAGAGAAAAAAAACTCTGTCATAAATATGTCAGTGGCAGAACCAGAGAGCATAACCAAGAGAAAAAGCATGTAGCAGAAAAAGAAACTGGACATCAAAAATGAAAGCACCCAACCAAGCCAGGAGATCCAGGCGGTAGTGACTGACTACTTACCTCCCTGGAGAAGCAGCAAGACCACTACACCTGCAATAGATGGGTGGAAAGAGAAATCTGTTGAGCCAAACCTGGTTCTGCTGTACTGGATAATGGCCGTGAAAATGTGGGTGTGCTCACATACAAGATAGAGCCACACTTCATCTGGGCTCCCCAGCCACAGCTGTTGTGGTTTCTTTACAGGACCTTGAGGTTCCCCGGCCCTGGGGTGCCTTGTGTCTCTACATTCCTAGGCAGAAACATTTTCCAAGCTGGGAATTTATTTTTTCATTCATTTATCCAACAAAGTTCTATTGAATTTTATGCTCTGTGCTAAGCATTGCGCTGGGGAAATTACAATGCAGTTAACGCCTTCCCTGCACTCAAGGAGCTCACAGCCTAGTCTGGAGCTGAATATAGGTAGGGTAACCATATAGTTTATTGCCCAATGAGACCCTTCAAAGAGTGAAAAGGAGCATTATTAATAATTTCCCTGGGACGATAGCTTAACCAGAACTATCTCAGGCAAAATGAGATGGTCACCCTATGTAAAAACAATTCTTACAACAAGGTAAGCAGTGTGAGCTGGTCCTGGTGGTGCTTTAAACTTACGTTTGAGATTACACCCAGTCTCTTCTCCATAGGACATCTACCCTTGGAAGACTGGTGAGATTATTCTATACTTAACACATCCTCCTAAAGGAAAGAAAGAGCAGACCCCTGGATCCTAGAAACTTTGCCCCATGGACAAGACTCCTGGAACTGCAATTCCCCCAGCCTGGGGATATTGTCCACTCCGAAACCCCTAGAGATCCGAAAGTGAAGGAAAGGGGCAGCCAAAAAGGAGAGAAAACTTTCAATGACACAGCTGCTGGAGCTGATTCCTCCCCTGCAGAGCTTAGGGCTGGAAAACAGGGCTCTACTGTTCTCTCCTGATGATTCACATGTTTTTTTAGGCAGGGAAGTTAGGCCCTGGCTCTCCACACACTCACTGTGTAAATGGTCAGAGAAATTCTGTTTGGCACATCCACTCTCAGGTCAGCCTCCAGGCCCTTCTCCAAAGCGTGGCCTCCCTACTGTCTACTCTGTCAAGGGTGGGTCCAGGGCTAAGCTGAGTTCAACAGGGAACCCAAAAGGCTCTTGCCAAGTGGGTGCTTCATGGCTTGAGAGGGTAAGACAAGGTGAAAGAGGTATGGACACAAAGAAATGATTTATTTCCTCCAGCAGACATATTCCCTACCCTCCCTTCGCCTCCTGGTAAACGTCCCTCGTTCACTCATAACCCTGTTTAGCCTCATCCCCACTCTCATCCCCAATTTCCGGCCATCACAAATGCTAGAGTTTTGGATCAGAACTTTAGAGTTGAAAGGGAGAGTTCAGAAAACATTTAATTCAATAAATCATTCTGCAGATGAGAAATGTGAAGCTCTTCAAAAGTTGTGAAATATAACCACAGCAGAGCCCATGAAAGATGTGACTCCCAATACAACGCTCATACACCAAGAGACTAAGAAAGCTTGGCCTCTCTCCTGTCTTAGCTCCAGTTCTAATGTGGACAAGAAGCACCTCTGTGCAAACTGAGAACATCCTGCCAGTGCAAAGGGCTCCAGCTACTGCTGCCTTCTTGCCCATTCAGGAAAGATCAGGTTGTTCCCCTACGACAGTTGCATTGGCCTGAAATTTTTTGACACTAAGGTCAACAGAAAGACTGAAATCCCATGAAAGGAGGAAGATCACTTCTTCTACAGACCTGTTACCTCTTTCTTCCTCACCAACTTTCCTGCTGAATTATCAACCCCATGCTCACCTGCCCAGAGAGACTTCTGTTCCATGGTGATTGCTCCCATATCCTCGACCAGCTTCTTCTGGGATGCACATTCTCTAGGTCTTTTATCCACTGAGGTTTCGACAGCCTGCCCTACACGAAAGCAGCAAGAAGTCCAGGGACTTCCCCTGGCAGACTTGTGAAACTTCTCGGAAACGAAGCCCAGATTTGAGCAATGCCAACTCTGACCTGCCAGAAATTAGTTGCTGTGAAGACAGCTGCTGAAGAGTCCTTTTCATCTAGTCTCACCTAAAAGGGACCCGGTCCTGGAGAAGGGAAGGAGGTGATATTCAGGCTCTGCCTCCTGGTATCACCCTCAGCCGTGAATCTCCTTCCTCATCATCCCAGTCTGTCTCCTTCTTCTTGCCACCACCTCTCTCTGTGCTCACACCACCTCTGGCCTGCTTATTTTTTTTTAGGAACAGGGTCTTGCTCTTGCTCTATCACCCCAGCTGGAATGCAGTGGCACAATCATAGCTCACTGCAGCCTCAACCTCCCAGCCTCAAAGGATCTTCCCAGCTTAGCCTCCAGAGTAGCTGGAACCACAGGCATGCACCACTACACCTTGCTAATTTAAAAAAAAAAAAAAATTTGTGGAGATAGGGTCTCACTACATTACCCAGGCTGGTCTTGAATTCCTGGGCTCAAGTGACCCTCCTGCCTTGGCCTCCTAAAGTGCTGAGATTACAGGCGTGAGCCACCGCACCCAACAACAGCTATTGTTTACCAGGCACCTCCAATGACACCTTCTCTGTAGCTCTTCCAACTTCCCCCTGAGCCGAGACTAGCTGGCACCTCTGCCTACAGTGCATTCTATTTCCTTTCATTCCTTCACACTGTATCATGATGTATTGGTGTCTATGTCTGTCTCCACTGTGCAAGTACAAGAAGTATGCGAAGGAAAAATTAGCCAGGCGTAGTGGCACATGTTGATAATCCCAGCTGCTTGGGAGGCTGAGGTGGGAGGATCACCTGAGTGAGCCCCAGAGGTTGGGGTTATGGTGAGCTGCGATCACACCACCACAGTGCATCCTGGGCAACAGAGCAAGACTCTATCTCAAAAAAAAAAAAAAAAAAAAAAAAAAAAAAGAAAGAATTATGTGAAACTCAAAAAGAAAAACCTCAACAAATGTTTGTTCAGGATCCTGCCTTAACCTGTGAGAATGGACTTGCACTCCAGATTCAAAGGCTCAGATCCTCAGGGCCTTGCACATCTTCTCCCTGCCTATCTCCCAGGGCCTTTTTCATAACTGGCTCCTCGGTGCAACCCAAAATGTACATGTTGAAGCCCTAAGTCCCAGTGTGATGGTCTATGGAGAAAGGGCATTGGGGTAATCAGATCGTGAGGGTAGAGTCCTCATGAATGGGATTCTTACTCTTACAAAACTAGACACAAAAGAGATTATCTCTGTTTTCCATGTGAGTATGCAGCGAGTAGGCGGCTCTCAGCAGGTCAGGAAGAGGACCATCGCCAGACACCTCATCTGTGTGCAGCTTGGTTTTAAACTTCCCCACCTTCACACTGTGAGAAATAGACGTTTGTTGTTTAAGCCACCCAGTCTGTGGTATTTTGTTATAGCTGCCTGAACCTACCTACTCAGTTCTCAAGGGCTCCAGAAGCCTGCAGAACCTTCAGTGTGAAAATACCTCAGCTCAGCTTACTGAGAGGGTGCCAATTTTGTTCTTGTTTCTTTGTTGATAACAAAATATAGTATGGGTTCATACTAAACTTCTTATGCATACCAGTGTATCCATTCTTCTTCCAAATTTAAAATGAGGTTTAAGAAAGCACTCATGGTCCAGCCTGGGTGACAGAGCAAGACTCCATCTAAAAAAAAAGAAAGCACTCATGGCATTCTTTGTTAGTTTGAACTGTGACCTTTTCATCTTATGGTAGGTATTTCCTGCCCTGCTGAAGGAGGTAATGTAGCATTTTACAAGTGTGCCTGTGCATTCACTCTCGCTGGCATTGCTTTGCAGGCGTCTATCTCTGTACTTCAATCAGATGATCAGATTGGCACTCAGAGTACAGTAAAGAAAGGCATTAACGTTTTATCTCTGCTTTCCTGACATTATGCCTTATTATGTTGGTGAATGGAGAGATGTATCTTTTTTATCCTGACATTTTAATTCTAGAAAATGATGAACCCAGGACTAAAAGAGAAAACTTAGTCAATCAGATTTTGACTTTCATGGTCAAGGTCATGGCAATTATTTGCAGATTTTTTTCTTAAACAAGTTTCCTTCCAGGCTTAAGCCGTGGATTCTCTCCTAAGCAAGGTCTTCATCTGCTCCAGTGCCCATTCCAACTGAAAACCTAACTTGGAGACATTCCTTACTAGACTCCTAATCTTTCAGTCACAAGAGACATTAGTATGTTCTAAACTCAAACCCCACCGTGGAAGAGGAAGATAATGTGGGTGGGGGAGTTGGAGCCCAAGGAGGAAAAATGGCTTTCAGTCCTTCAGCATCCAACAAGTACAGCAAACACTTACGGAAAAATCTATACCTTGTAAAGAACTGGTAAGAGCTTGTAGAGTCCCTATTTGATCTGCCTCAAGAAACTTGTACTCTACTTGGGGAGGCAAATGTATAAATACAGGAAAATATAACATTATGGGGAATGAAGTATGTGCTAAATAAAGCATCCACCCTTAAAATGTATAAAAGAAGGCCGGGCGCGGTGGCTCATGCCTGTAATCCCAGCACTTTGGGAGGCCGAGGCGGGTGGATCACGAGGTCAGGAGATCGAGACCATCCTGGCTAACACGGTGAAACCCCGCTTCTACTAAAAATGCAAAAAATTAGCCGGGCGAAGCGCCGGGCGCCTGTAGTCCCAGCTACTTGGGAGGCTGAGGCAGGAGAATGGCGTGAACCCGGGAGGCGGAGCTTGCAGTGAGCAGAGATCGCACCATTGCACTCCAGCCTGGGCGACTAAGCGAGACTCTGTCTCAAAAAAAAAAAAAAAAAATGTATAAAAGAAAATTAATTTAAAGAATTAATGGAGTGTTTACTCTTTGTCAGTCACTGTATAAATACAATTTATACAGTAAACCAAATATGAACCAAATATAATTTGATTCCAGCTTTCTAATGACTTATGTGTTTAGTAGGGGAGACAAACGTATAAACAAATTATTCCTTTTTTCCTCAAACTTGAAATTTAAAAAATTAGGCCGGCCACGGGGGCTCACGCCTGTAATCCCAGCACTTTGGGAGGCCGAGGTGGGCAGATCACCTAAGGTCGGTAGCTCGAGACCAGCCTGACCAACATGGAGAAACCCTGTATCTACCAAAAATACAAAAAATTAGCTAGGCATGGTGGCACATGCCTGTAATCCCAGCTACTCGGGAGGCTGAGGCAGGAGAATCGCTTGAACCTAAGAGGCGGAGGTTGTAGTGAGCCGAGATTGCGTCATTGCACTCCAGACTAGGCAACAAGAGCGAAACTCTGTCTCAAAAAGAAATTTGAAAAATTTAATTGTAGCAAATTTACATTGCAGCAAAACCCTAAGGATATTAAAATATATAAAGCAGAAAATGAAAGTACCTATTCATTCTCTAAAGAAACTACTGTTAACAATTTTGGTATGTATCTTCCCTAACTCCCTTCTCTCTCTCTCTTTTTCTCTCTCTCTCTCCTCCTTCTTGACACACACATACACACACACACACACTCTCTCTCTTTCTCTCCCACCCTCAACAATTTATGGCAAAGCATCCTTTCACATCATCAAAATAGAGAATATCAATTTATATGTGATTTTCAATGACTATATCTCCCATTGATGAATATTTCAGTTGTTTCCAAATTTCACAGTCACAGATAATTCTGCAATGAGATGATTTTGTATAAAAGACATCCTTTTACTATTTTTATACTACATTTCAAACTGTGCTTCAGCATGTACTCCTTCCAAATACATATGGGGCATGCTTATTACCCCCATTCTAGTAAACAATAAATAATGGGTATTATCAGTCTATCTTTTATATTAAAATTATGCCTTCTTATTTTAATTTATGTTAAAACTAAAGGTGGGACAACATTTTAATGTATACATTTATTGGCCAATACTTTTTCTCCTTCTCTGAGTTGCCTGGCCATTTCTATTGGATTCTCCATCTCTTTGGTATGGCTTTTTAGCCATTATATAATTTATATTATATAAATTAATCCATTATCATATTATTGTATTTTTTTTCAGTTTTTACTTCCTATTGTGTTTATATTGTTTTCATTATATAATTTAAAAAATATTTTTATGTCTGCCAATCTGATTTTCAGTTTTTGCATCTAGCTTAGGAGAGAGATATGTAAGAGGCAGGATAAAGGAGCAGAGAATTAAACACAAACCCCACAGTGGGACAGAAAGAATGGAGGACTGCAGAGAATAGAAAGGCCACACTGCCCTGGTAGGGACCCGGCTGGCTTCGTCCTGAAAGCAAGCTTCGAGAAGGGATTAGAAGGAGGATCTGGGCATTGCCAGGAGGAGAATAGGAAACACACAAGGAGACCAGTTTTAGTGAAGTCTCAGAGTTGGACTCTGTAACTCTGTGGCAGATGTGGGAACAAGTGTGACTTAATGACAGTGTAGGGGTATGATGGGAACTGAGATCACCAGCGGGGTGGAAGCATGAAGATGTCCATTTCTTGGCATGTAAGGCCAGATTTAAATGCCACTTTCGATTCCCCTTGATTTACAGGGGTCTGCGAAGGCAGGATCTACCTCCATTCCAAACCCCAGGGGGAACTTGAATCCCTAAAGGCGGGAAAAACTATACTTATTAACCCAAGGTTAGGTTACAAGTATGCTTTGGGGATTTGCTGGAGGAGAAATTCAGAACCCAGTTCTGCCACAGGGAGGAAATAACAATGAAACGTGGCCTTCTATTAGTCAGTGATGAGGCAGAGGCACTGTCACTGTCCAGATACAAGCCTGTGTCCACGGCCTGCAGCACTTCTGACCCACCCCAAGCCTGGACTCCCGAGGGAGCCTCCGCAGCAGAGGCATGGGGAAGGGGTGCCCTCTGGTGGTTGTTGGTAGGCAGCTCAACACCTAGTTGGCGCTAGGCTGGTGTCCTGGGAAGGTCCTACCTCCCCCAGCTTCTCAGTCTCTTCTTGGCCCCGGAGTTGTCTCAGAAATGTTGGAAGGACGAGTGAGAAGAGAGGGATGATGTCATAATCTTGTTCACTGCAGAAATAAGTATGACCCAAAACAGAGAATGCAGAGGGAGAACACCAGGGAAGATCAAAGGGAAAAACGAAAATAAAAATGAAGGAAGAAGAAATGCTCTGTTCTAAATATAGCAAAGTGGCTTTTTCTTGTTTGCTCTAACACATTTGCATTCCTGAGGCTTGGCGCTGTCCCATCTTGCTTTCTGGGGCCGGATTCAGGCCTAAGACTGGTGTAACAGAAAGGGACGTCTGTTAATGTGCTTCAAGGCTGAGGAAAAGCTGGCTCTTTTAACATATCTCAGCATGGGACACTTGGGATACTTGCTCAGTGTGGCCATCAATAAGGGAGGACGCTGGAGGGAGGTTTAAAGAGGCCAAGTGCCCGCTGGGATGGGGCGTGGGGGAGAAGAGGTAGCAGGTTCAGAGAGAGGCACGTGCTCCCTGGGGAGAGCAGTGGGTCTGTGAGGCACCCAGAGAGTCTAAATAGAAAGACCTGGGCCCAGTGCAGAACCAGGGAGGAAGAAAACAAACTGCAGCAGCCACCTCAATACTCACCTTGTCTGAGACCCATTATGTGTGAGATGTTATGATCCATCATCCCAAACTACAGATCTCTTGCACATTCTTCTGGACTTTGTGTGCGTATGACTGGACTGTTACAAAGTTGTTTGATAATGGACTGTAAATCCTATTTCTTCTACCAAGTGGAACATGAGATCAAGACTCTTTCTCACTACCCACCACATCTTTAGGACCTGTGCTTCAAACAAAATAAGACCTCAGTAAGTCACTGTTAGGTGAAAAAGTGTAAGAATAAATGAATGAATCACTCATCTGTACACTTCCAGTTTCCACCCCTCCACATAGCAGGTCCATCACTGGTAGTCCATTGCTGATGAGTGAATGAATGACCTCTTGGGAGCCCAGCTTTGGTGGTTGCTAGGTTAGCTATGAGCTGGAAGATGTCGCATAAATGTTTGCCTGAATTGAACCACTGGTGGGAACTTTGCTAGAATGCAGGATGTGGTCTGAGAGTTTCTCCTCTTCCTATTTTTGAGGGTGGGGGATGGGCATTGAAAGTGCCTCTGATGTACTGGTGGGGTCTGAGCAGGTGCTGCCAGATCTGCAGAACTGAGGACTGGAGGAGGAAGGAGGAAAAAGAGGAGATAAGCAGGAGCCAGCAATGAGAATGAAGCTGCTCACAGGGATTCCTGCTGTAGAAGACAGGCCAGGAGCCTGGAGGGCATCTGAGATCATCACTCATTGCCCTCAGGCCTGCCCCAACTCTCATAAGACAGAGGCAAGGGGCTTTATAAAATGGGGATAATGAGATTACCTCCCTGGGAGGTTGTTTGAGGGAATGAAATGTGATAATGCAAGTGAAGCACTTAGCATAGTACCAGACTCAGAGTGTACACTCAATAAACATGATCTGATCTCATGTCCCAGTAATTCATCTTCATTTCAACTTTCTGTCACATTGATAAAGAAGGGAGGTTGGCCACATGCAGTGGCTCATGCCTGTAATCCTAGCACTTTGGGAGGCTGAGGTGGGTGGATCACTTGAGGTCAGGAGTTCAAGACCAGCCTAGCCAACATGGTGAAACCCCATCTCTACTAAAAATACAAAAACTAACTGGGCATAGAGGGCGCCTGTAATCTCAGCTACTCAGGAGGCTGAGGCAAGAAAATCGCTTGAACTCAGGAGGCAGAGATTGCAGTGAGCCGAAACTGTGCCATTGCACTCCAGCCTGGACAACAGAGCAAGACTCCATCTAAAAAAAAATAAAAATAAAAAATAAAAATAAAAATAAAGAAGGGAGATAAAAAGTGTTGAGAAGCTGAAGCCTGTGGTGTCAGGGTGACTGTTCTGTGGAGTCATCATCCCCTGCCTGACCTGACCTTTCCCTGTCTGCAGGGAAACTGGACTGGACAGTACATGCCAAAGCCCATGGCCATGGTCATTCCCTGTGTCACGGGTTGGGCCCCCTGGAAGCACGTGTGAAGTGTGGGCACAAGTTGTTAATTAGGAATTATCAGTTGTGAAAGGAAAGAAGGAGCAAGATTGGGCAGAGGAAGAGGCTGAGTTTGGACGCAGCTCCGACAAAGCTTCAGCCCATCTAGCTGGGAGATCCAGAGCAAGTGACGTCCATCAGAGTTGTCTCACTTCAGACTAAAATGCCTGGGTCTTTATACGCCCTCCTCATTCAGCCACAAGTTATGGGCTCCCCTGGTAAGTCATGACCTTGGGCAAAGGGATCCTTTGCCTTATCTGCGTCTGAGGCAGACTCTGAAGCCACTGGCAGCAGGGTGTTTTCTGTGAACTGAACCCCACGGTGGGCAGCCAGTCTCTAGAATCAGTGCTTCTTGAGAAGACAGGCCTTTTGCCTGTGCCCTCTGTGGCCTGGCACACCGAGGCAGACGCTTATTGCTCCAATTATTGTTTAAAGAATCCAGTTTGCTTACGTGTTGCTGCTCATGGCACGGTTTCACAGACACGGTCTCATATTGTAGGCTGCATATGGTGAGGGGGCCTTTGGGCAAATCAGAAGCAGGAGTCAAAGTAGGGACAATCAGAAAGCTCATCCACTGGCTCACGATGGAGCTAGTGGGTCTTGGTTTTTCCAAATGATCTGATACACTTGGGATGGAAAACCTCTTTCCACTTTATCTGAATGTGGGTATGGGGAGGGCTTCGAGGGGGCTTGGCTGAAGAAGTCAGCATCCCAAGTGCTGGAAGACATAACTGAGGAGACAACTGAGGAGGAGGCAGTGCTCAGAGCAGCTAAGCCGGGGAATAGATGATGTAGCTTGAGTGTGAAAGCACAGCCCGAGGATGCAAAACACCAGCCTTCTCCTCCTAGGTCTAACAATAGCTTTGTCTTGGGTAAATTCCTCCCCACCCACCCACCCTGAGTTTCAGTCCCTCTACTTCCTCTATGCACGCTAACTCATCTTCACAGCCTACTAACCAGCATGGAAGTTAAATGCTTCACACATTTAATAAGTATTTGTGGCCTCCTCCAGTCACGACTGAGTAACTCACACAATAAACTAGAATACGATATAAAATATACAAAATGATTGTTTTCAGACATTGAGCAACATGCAATGCAGGGCTGTGAAAACAAATGAGGTGAGCCCTCCCGCAACTCCAGCTTTGTGCCTTCTGTAGACTGCAACACAAGGAGGGGGCCCTACGGAGAGCATGCAAGTCCCACTGAGACAAAGAACAGAGTTTGAAGAGGCTGAGAGGCTTGGTAACTTCACAATAGAATGCCGGAGATAAGGAAGCGGTACAGAAAAAGAGCTTCAGAAATCTCACAGGGTTCCCTCGGATCCATGGCTGAATACAAAGCTCCCATACAGGGGTGAGATTGCAGGAGAATGGGCCACAATAACAACAACAATAAAAATTACCAAGGAAATAAGCACCACCAGAGATCTGGAAGCTGAACAACCACTAGAGCTTACAGTGGGCTGGCAGACATTTGATAAGACCGGCTAGAGTGGAAAGTCCTTCTTGAGCAGCTGGGAATTTAATAGAAACCTCAGAAGTGTCAAACTTTAGTTAAGGGCTACACTAGCCCCATGGTAAGGGTGATTCTAGACCTGTTCTAACAAAGTTTAAACATAAGCTTCAAAATGTTCAAGTTGAGCAGGGCACAGTGGCTCATGCTTATAATCTCAGCACCTTGGGAGGCCAAGGTGGGAGGACTGCTTGAGGCCAGGAGTCTGTGACCAGCCTCAGCAACATAGAGACTCTGTCGTTACAAAAAATAATTTTAAATAATCATCTGGGCATAGTGGCATACACCTGTAGTCCCAGATACTTGAGAGGTAAGGCAGGCGGACTGTTTGTGCCCAAGAGGTCGAGGCTACTGTGAGCTATGAACACACCACTGCACTCCAGCCTGGGCAACAGAATAAGACCTTGAATTCAATTTTTTTTTTTTTTTTTTTTTTTGAGATGGAGTCTTGCTTTGTCACTCAGGCTGGATGCAGTGGCGCAATCTTGGCTCACTGCAACCTCCATCTCCTGGGTTCGTGCAGTTCTCCTGCCTCAGCCTCCCAAGTAGCTGGGATTACAGGCATGCACCACCACGCCTGGCTAAGTTTTGTATTTTTAGTAGAGACAGAGTTTCACCATATTGGTCAGGCTGGTCTTGAACTCCAGACCTCAAGTGATCCACCCACCTCAGTCTCTCAAAGTGATAGTATTATAGGCGTGAGCCACCATGCCCGGCCAAGAATAAGACCTTGCCAAAATAATAATAATAATAATAATAATAATAATAATAAATAAATAAAAAGCTCATGTCAATCTCCAAATAAATTAACTGCCTGGCCACAAAAACTAAACATTCAGCAACAACATAACATTTACAATGTCAAGCATCCAATTAAAAAATCACCAGATATACCAAAAAACAGAAAATGTGACTTATAACTAGGAGAAAAATGTATCAATAGAAACAGACCTAGAAATGACAGATATTAATATACAAGAGCTTTAAAGCAGCTATTATAAGTATGTTCAAAACCAGGCAGGGTGGCTCACACCTGTAATCTCAGCAGTTTGGGAGGTCGAGGCAGGTGAATCATTTGAGGTCAGGAGTTCAAGACCATCCTGGCCAACATGGTAAAACCCTGTCTATACTAAAAATACAAAAATTAGCTGGGCATGATGGCAGGTGCCTGTAGTCCCAGCTAATCAGGAGGCTGAGGCAGAATTGCCTGAACTTGGGAGGCGGAGGTTGCAGTAAGTTAGGATCGCGCCACTGCACTCCAGCATGGGCGACAGAGTGAGACTTCATCTCAAAAAAAAAAGTATGTTTGAGGATTTAAAGGAAAACATGAGTATAATGAAGAGAGAAGTAGAAATTATGAAAAATTAAACAAAAAGTGAAGAAAAGCTAAAAAATATGAGATTCAAAATTTAAAAATTCACTGAGTGAGCTCAATAGATTAGATCCTGCAAAAGAACAAGCAAACTCGAAGACAGTAATAGAAAGTATCTAACCAAAACAAACACACACACACAAAAAACAAAACAAATGAAGAAAACAGAGAGGAGCCCAATCAGGTAGGTGCCCCATAGTCCATTTTAAGGACCTTGGCTTCTAATCTGAGTAACGGGGCACCATTGGAGAGCTTTTTGAGAGAAATGATACCATCTGATTTACATTTTAATGGAATCATTCTGGCTGCCATGTTGAGAAAAGACTGAAGGAAGAAAAGAGTAGACACAGGTGGCCCATTAAGAGAACGCTGCATTATGAGTGAGAGATGACGGTGGCTTCAGCCAGGTTAATGGCAGTGGGAGTGGTGGGAAGTACTAAATGGTTGAAATCTGGGATACACTTTTGATGGTACAGCAGACAGGATTTGCTCATGTGCTAGATTTGGAATCAAGACTGATGCAAAGGTGTATATAACGAGCCTTTAACCGTTTTTGAGAGCATGCACTATGTACCTATTAGGACTGCATTTAAGTATATATAACAGGAAACCCAGCTACAGTGACATAAACAAATGAGGGCTTAGCTGTTTCACATAACCAGTCAGACCAAGGCTGGTCTGCTACTCAAAGTTGTCATCTGTCCCAGGCTCTTGCTATCTTTCTGCTAAGCCATAGTTTAATAGATCGCTTCTTTGTTCTTTTCCTTGTGCCTCATGGTTCCAAGATTGCTGCAGTACTTCCATGCATAATGTCAATATTACAGGAAAGAAAAAATGGCAGACGGGCAAAAGGGACCCTACCAGTTGAGTTTGTCCTTTTTCGCCCAGAAAGCAAAAGCTTTCCTGGGTGCTACCTTCAGCAAACTTACCCTCATATCTCATTGAGTCACATGACCAGTTATAGGAGAATGAAATTACTATGCGTGGTTTAGGTGAATTACAATTCATACATTATGGCCAGGGCAGGAGGCCTCCTCTCTTTAAAGTCAAAGAATTTCTACCATTACCTAGCAAATAGGGGTTCTATTAGCAGAGAAGAAGGGGCATGTGGTAGGAGGGATGTTGGGCTAGTGATGAACAATTTTGACTGTTGATTGCTTTTTTCACTTTTATTGCAAAATACCTGGTGCCTATGTTTGGCAGGTGTATATAATAAACATGTTTTTATAAGATATTGGCACAATGGCACTATGATTATGGAAGACTTTATAAATAAGCTGATTGAAAGACATGGGAGGGGCATGGAGGGGCACCATTTCAGATTATAAAATGGCCATAAAAAGCATAGTGTTCTGGGGACCCTTGAAACCCATGTAGAGGATGGTGGACTGGCTTGGTGGTCTTGCTCGTTTTAGGTTCTCTGGAGAAACAAGGGAAGTATAGACTGAAAAACTAATATAGTGAGAAAAGAAAAATGCATGTGTTTTAAAGCTGGAGGCAGAATTCCTCTTGGAGGACTCATGTATGTGTGTGTGCGTGCGTGTGCACATGTGTGTGTGTTAGTAAAACATTTGTTTGGTTGTTTAATGCTGAAAAATTAGGTCCCAGAATCTTGTCTTGAAAGGAAAAAATGAAACAGAACTAAATCGCTCAGCAAAATAAAACAAGTAGAATTTTAAGTTTTGGCTGTCAGTGTAAGAGGAAGGATAACAGGATCTTGGGAACTGGGAAGGAAAGTGGGGAAATGAAAATGCATGGGAGAGGAAGTTACATAACCCTCATCACCGGGGTACAGTGTACCTTATAGCCTCTTCCCATCTTACAGGGAACAAGTTGAGCAACTTTCAAATGGCAGGGCCAGGATTTACATGCAGCAATTTCTGACTGCATTGCAGGCCTGGTAGGCCTGGTGCTTTTCCTGCACAAAACCTCCCTCGAGTCACCAGGGAGTTCAGATTTGACCTGACAGGTGGTTGGTTGGTCATTTACAAATTCTCCCACCCCCCACATCTGTCTACAGAAAGATTTTAAGGTGAGGGCCCACCTCAGTCGTGAACTGTTCCATCAGGTGCTCTGGCAGGAAGTCCCATAACGACCTTGGGGAACCAGACAGTTTCCTCTGGTTGTGGGTGACGGTTCTACCTCCGTCCCCAGAATAAGCTGATAAACAAACTTAGCTCTACCTCCTGCCCTGGCCTCCTGCAAACAGGCCTCTGTGGAGAGACTTACTGAGACTTTCAATTTCCTGTTAAGAAGGAGACTGGTATCTGGACCCTATAGAATAAGTATCAATTTGCATTTGGTTTCCTTTGTGTCTTGGGAGAGAGGGAGAGAGAGAGACAGAGAGAGAAGAGCTGGGGGAGAAAACAAAAGCAAAATGAAGCAGTAATTGCCCAGCCCCATTCACCTGGGAACTTGATGCTGGTGGTTTCTCACGTTCTTTTCTCTACAACTCTACAACGTGATGGCTGCTCAGACCTCACATCTCTCAGACAGCCCATCGGGTGCTGATTACCACTATATTCTGCTTCCTCTCAGTTGCAAGGATACTAGTGAGCTCTGTTTTACCATTGGAATATATGGCAATAATATTAGCTCATATAATTCAATTATTTAAAGCATTTTTATATCTCAAATCACTGTCAGTCTTTGCAAGTACTGTGCAAATTATGTTGGTTGTGAAAACTCCTCGAAAGGCTGAAATGTGTCGATGGAAAAGAGACAAACTCTGTAAAATATTTGAAGAGATTTATTCTGAGCCAAATATGAGTGACCAATGGCCTGTGACACAACCCTCAGGAGATCCTGAGAACACGTGCCCAAGGTGATCAGGGCAAAGCCCAGTTTTACACATTTTAGGGAGACATGGGACATCAGTCAAATACATGCAAGATGTACTTGGTTTGGTCGGAAAAGGGGGAACAACTTGAAGTGGGGGGATTGCAATGGGGGCTTCCAGGTTATAGGCAGGTTTAAAATTTTTCTGATTGGAAATTGGTTGAAAGAGTTATTGTCTGAAGACGTGGAGTTAATAAAAACGAACGTCTGGGTTACAATAAGAGGTTGTGGAGACCAAAGTTTTATCATTCAGATGAAGCCTTCAGGCAGCAGGCTTCAGAAAGACTTGATTGTAACTGTTTTTCATCCAACTTTCAGAGTCTGTTCTGAGAGGGAGGCGTGTACGATGAGGCACGTCCACACTCCACCCCACATCATGTCCTGAACCAGTCCCTCAGGTAAGTCTTAGAACGCCCTTGCTGAGAGAAAGGGTTCATTCAGATGGTCGGGGGGGTTAGAATTTTATTTTTGGTTTACAGATGGTATGTCCTATGAGCTGAGTTCAGGTTTGGGTGGTTTGACTCCCAGCACCAAGCAGTGTGACGCTCAGGAAATGATAGCTACATAAAGACTTCTTAGAGTAAGATGAAAAGTGAACAAGGAAGTGGAGAAAAGATGGAGTAGGCTGTGGCTTTTTTTTTTTTTTTTTTTTCACTTAGGAAGGTCTGATAAGAGCATCTCCTAGTGAGGGAGGAGAAAGGAAGAAACTGGTCAGGCAGATAGTTAGGGTGGGTCCTCTTTCAAACAAAGGAACAGTCTGAAAAATCAAAGCTGCAGGCTCAGGTAAAGGAACTTGCACAGGGGGCCTTGCCTAAGACATGCCCACGGCCAAACAGATAAGAAAGGCTATACAGGTGACTTGCCCAGACATGCCCACAATGGACAATTCCATCCCCTGACACATGCACAGTAAGCGGAACAAAGCAATACGGAGTAACTCAAGCTAAGGGCCCACATGCGCATTAGGAACAAGGTAGAGCTACCAGAAATTCGTACCTATGCAAATGAGATCCCCAGTCCTTATTGGCTTCCTATAAAAGCCTTTGCATTCAACTATAAAAATGGTAACCCTTTTCTGGGTCCCCTCTCCACAGCCAAGAGCTTTCTTCTTTCACTTATTAAACTTTCGCTCTAACTTCACCCTTTGTGCCCACTCCCCCTAATTCTCTTAGTTGTGAGACAAAGAACTCCAGGTGATAACTCACAATGAGAGACTGCTACTTTGAGGTGCATTGGTGAGACTGTAACACCAGGGCTGAGGCTGGACCTGTGCCCTAGTCGGTATATACTTCCAAGAGTGCAAGCACACCAAGGGAACCAAGTTTGATGGGCTCTATTCAGCAGAGATCAGTTTGGGGACAGGTGTTAATTTAGTACATACAGTTAAATAGACATGTGGGCACCTATACATATACACACTTTGTGCATCCATCTCTTTAAACAAAACATGATGTTTCAGTAGGTAGTCATGCAGACATGAACAGGGCAGGAGTGGGTTCCCCAACAAGGAATGCCAGGTGACCCTCAGGTGATGGTCAGGCGGTTGTTAACGATCTCTCTAAAATAATAAGTGGTCGCAGCTGGCACCAGGGAAAGGCAATCATCTCCCAGTAGATAGAAAACAACAAAATTTGATGATCGGCAGCTTCCAATAAGAAGATCTCAGGAGTCGGGCGAGTGGGCCCAAGCATGCACACTAAAAGGCAAAATGGCAGAGTTTAACTGGTATATGACCTTCCTCTAGGAATACTCAACTGGTAAGGGAAGAAAGCCTCGAATGAGCATGTGCACAACTCCAGTAAACACACTGTGCATGTGGCCCCTTCCAAGTACTGGCAGGCCACTGCACATGCGGATAGCCCACCCTGAAGGAAGAATCAGCGGAGAGGTAATGCAAGACCTCGGAAGCATACCAACATATAAAACTCCAAGTCAAGAGTCAGACCATTCACTTGAATCTCTCAAGTCATCTGCCTGGCCCTCTTCCAAGTGTACTTTACTTCCTTTCATTTCTGCTCTAATACATTTTAATAAACTTTCACTCCTGCTCTAAAACTAGATTCAGTCTCTTCCTCTGCCTTATTCCCCTCAGTCAAAATCTTTCTTCTGAGAAGCCAAGAATTGAGTTTGCTGCAGACCTGTACAGATTTGCCACTGCTACTGATAAGATGTAAGATGGAATGATATTCTCTGCAGGAGCACAAAGGGAAGGAAAAGAGAGTTGTTTCTGAGACTCAAGTAGGCAACATGGTGAGGGTGATGGCAATCTGCCCCCAGCCTCTCCACCTGACCGTGTCTCTCTTCCCTCCAGGATCCTGTCCACCATGACCTTCCTTCTTTCTTCCTGCAGTTGTCTTTCGAAGCCTTTCATCACTTTCTTGGCTTCCCTTAAATGCCGTGGTCACTTAGCAGGCAACCCTTCTGCCTGATGCGGTTGCTCAGCACAGCACCTTCCTGGGTTGTGCAGGGGTGAGGGAAGAGGAGAAGCACTGTGGGGGTGTGATCATCATTCCTTCTTGGGGTTCGTGATTAGGGCAACCAGGACAGGTGGGGGCTGGTGGTGTTAATCAGTCCATTAACAAGTATGTTCTGATTTCTGAGTTCCAGGACTGAGCTAAGGGCTCACTGTTCTCTGTTGTCTATCTCTGCTTATCAAACAAAAAAAAAAGTAGGGGGGAGAAAATAGAAAACAGTTATCCATCAGATCTCTTTCTTGGGCTGAAGATAGGGGCTTGGAGAGACATTTCCTGGATTCCGGTCCTGACAGCCCCTAACTGGCTGTATAATCCCAAGGCTTCACACCCCAGCCAGGGAGGCCAGGGAATGGCAGGCTTTATATTTTCTCGAGGCAGGATTTTCCCATTGTTGAAACTGCTAGGCAGAGTTCCCAGCACTTAGCAGGAACGGCGGGGTGGGGCGGGGGCGGGGATGGAGGGGTGGGCACAAGAATGCTTCTGATACTGTCCCTTCTAACTCGACACTCTAGAATTCCAGATTCTTTCTGTCAATAAATGGCCAGAACATGGTGGTTAATAAACACAAAAAGTTCAGAGGAACAAATAGGGTGTTGGACCCAGGTGGGCAATAGAAAGATTTCATTGCAATTCAGGTAAGAAGAAGAGAATTTTAACTCAAATTATTCAATAAAAATTTATATAAAAGACATCTTGGTAAAAGTGTTATCAAAGGCTATTGTTCAAAAAAGCCAAAAAGGTGATAAAGGATGCACTATATTGCAAGAAAAAGTATATGATTAGGAAGTTGTATTCCTACAAGAAGCATTCAGTGTATTAACTTATGGCTCATCTAGAATGAACTTGGAACTGATGCTCAGGCCTTGCTTTCCCATCCAGAGTCTCAGACCAAACCCTGATTCTGAAATGTCAGTTACTGTACTCATGTGACTGACCTAGTTTTTAAGTCTCCCTTATCTGGATGAGAAAAATGTGTAGTTCTGGGAAATTGTACAAGCAAGCAGAGAGACAATAAAGAGATAAAAATGGGATCAATACTTTTGGTAAATTGTGTTCATTCAAGGAAACCGATCTGTCCTCATGGTGCTGCTTTGATGATGCTGTCTCTGCTTAGCACATTTAGCAGGTGGGTATGTTCGATTTACAGAACTTATTTATATGCTTACAAAGATTCTGCTTATCAGATTTATAAATCTTCTCTGTCAGAAGTTTGAAGTGTTGGAGATAATTTCATTTCTAATTGTAGGTAGAAATATCTAAGAATCTTTGATGAATTACAAAGCCCTACGTGATCTTCTGTCCCCTTCTTTTCTCCTACAGTGGTGAACAGTGTGCTCGTTTCCCCAGCACTGAGGTAGACTTTTATACGTCAGCCTTATCTCCAGGAGTTTA
The DNA here is from genome assembly GCF_024542745.1 of Macaca thibetana thibetana. Taxonomy (NCBI): domain Eukaryota; kingdom Metazoa; phylum Chordata; class Mammalia; order Primates; family Cercopithecidae; genus Macaca; species Macaca thibetana. The sequence goes on along the minus strand of NC_065578.1, from coordinate 110,591,436 downwards.
TTTACATCTCTGAGGACTTCCGTGACACCTGTTATGATGAACCTCTGGCTTCCATTAAAAAAGAAAAAAAAATTCCACTACTTTGGGGCATTGTTCAGTGTAGAAAGCAAGGTAGGGCATTTTGGGAGCAGTACACAGACTGACCTGAGTGTCGTCTCATAGGATATCTATTTGAGACCATCATGGAAAGTCTGGAGTGCTGGGCCACTTGTCAGCTCCATGGAAGACTCCACAGCATGTCCTGGTGGGCTCATCAGGATGTTCCTGGGGATAAAGTTTCCATCTGAGTGTGAATTAAAAGTTCACTTTACCTGCTGTGTGATTTTGGGCAAGTTCCTTAACATCTCTGAGCCTGCTTCTTCATCTGTAAAGTGGAAATAGTAATTGTTAGTTCAGAAGATTATTGATAATGCTGATTTGAAATAGTGTTTGTAAAATGCTTAGCATAGTGTCTGAAACATATAAAGTGACCAAGCCATGAAAACTATGTGTTCCTCTTAAGTTTATGGTCAAGGAGAACTGGGAATCCCCTAAATGCAATCAAAATGTTAGGTCTAGAGTTCAATTTAACAAGCACGCATTGACCATCTGCTAATGTAGTCATCAAGCTGGGAATTCATTCATTCATTTGTTTGACAAATATTTATTAAGCAGATGCTTGTTAAGGAAATCGGTTACACCTATTGGCTGCTCAATCCCCTGAACAGTGCTGAAAATACACTTAAAAATTATTACTCTTTGTTCTTTTGCTTATGAATGTATTCTGCATTCAGAGAGGGTTTTGAAAGGTAAATACATATTTCTAATTAAAAGAAGCAAGGCTTCATATTATATGATGAAAAGGCTACATGCTGTATTATTCCAACTATCTGACATTCTGGAAAAGGCAAAACTATGGAGACAGTAGAAAGATCAGTATTGGGGAGTTGGACAGGGGGAGGGAGGGGCGAATAGGAAGAGCACAGAGTATGTTTAGGGCAATGAAACTATTCCATATAATACTGTAATGGTGAATACATGTCATTGTACACTTGTCAAAACCCATAGAATATACAAGCAAAGAGTGAACCCTAATGTAAATGATGGACTTCAGTTAATAGCAGATCAGTGTTGGTCTATCAGCTGTAACAAATGTCCCACACTAATGCAAGATGTTAATAATAGGGAAAACTATATATGGGGGTGGGGTGAGGGGATATGTGCAAACTCTCTGTGCCTTCTGCTCAATTTTTCTGTAAACCTAAAACTAGTCTATTAGTTAACAAAAAAAGAAGTGAGATTTTATCTCCCAGGCTTACGTACTGGAGATCAGACTTGATTTGTTAGGCTAAAATGCGTGTTTCTCCTTCATGATCTTGAACTACCCTGTGCTTATCTTAATCCCAGTATCTCTGCATTATATTATTCCTGCAAGAATGCAAACTGTGTGAGAACAAGGACCACGCCTTACTCATCTTTGTAGGATCATGTAAGTCTCGTGTTCAGACCTGCCAATGGCTTCCCATTCCAAGTGCTTTAGGTGTATTAGCTCATTTATTCCTTAAAACAACCCTGTAAGGTAGATGCCATCATTATTCTATCAAATATGAAAAAACTGAATCACAAAGAGGTTAAGAAACTTGCCTGATGTAACTGGCAGAGCTGAGATATGTAACTCAGATAGTCTGGCTCCAGAGTCTGCAGAAAAAGTACCAGAAAACCCAAAGATGTTTTAAACTGTGGGTCACAGCACAGTTTGGGGGCGAAATAATTTAAAGGTGCCTCAAACAAGGATTTTTTTAAAAAGCACAATAATAGAATGGAAGAAAAAGGAGAAATATGAGCGTACCTTGCACATAGTAGGAGTGGTATTGTTTTGTGAAACTTTTATTTCTGTATTACATGTGTATATATTACATGGCGCTGAGATGCCATGTAAAATGTATTTAGAAGTCTCACTGCGTTAAAACATAAGGAGAGTTATTACCTCAGGTAACAAGCAGTACAGAGTGAAGGCAGCTTCAGGCCTGACACGCCATCCCTGACTCCTGCCCCATTATCCTGAGAGCCTGTTGTCCCTGTTCTGCTACACCAGCTGGCTTCATCTCACCAGTTCCTGTCATCATATCCAAACCCAGTGATGCCCAGAGGCAAGGAAACAGTATCACTTCTGGAGAATCCTATCCAAAAGTCCCTAGGAGATTGCATCTTGCCTCCCTTACTAGATTAGACACCTCCTTACCTCCCACTGGCCGCACCTGGATCACATGGCCACCATGAATCAACCTGGGGGAAGGAGACCAGGACTACCACGATCAGATTCCACCATCTGATACACCTCTGAGCAAATATATGCACACATCCAGCAAGGGTAAAGGGGGAAATGAGTCTTAGGCACCCAAAGTGTTTGTCCTGAGTAGAACCCAGAAAATAAAAAATGTTTAAATTAATTTTCTGTCTCCTTAGAGATAGAAGCTTTCTGCATACTACCCATCTATTAATTCATAAATTTATTCACTCAACAAATGTTTACTGTTTATATAATGTATGCCTGGCACTGTGCTAGGCAATGGGGACACAGAAGTAAGAGAAAGAGATAAGACCCATGCCTTCTGGGGACGACTCTAGAAAGGGAGAGAGTAGCTGAACAAATAATCTCAGAAATACATATATGTAACTACAAATGGCTATAAATGCTCCTAAGGAAATGGTGTGATTGAGGTTGTAACAGGAGGATCTGATTTAGATGGAAAGGGGAGGTGGTCAAAGAAGTCTTTTCAGAAAAGGTCGTTTAAGCAAGATATAAAGAATGAGTAGAAGTTAGTAGAGTGGGGAGTGGGAGGAAGAACTTTCCAAGTAGAGGGATCAACACACACAAAATGTTGGGATTGAAATCTTAGCACTTTAGAAGAACGGGAAGAAAGAGAATACAAGGAGATTTTTGGCTCTCAAACATAGAGTAGAGACCCTTTCTAGGAGAGAGAGAGATTTGAGAACTTTTTAACTCCAGGAACTCTTTGTGGTAACAGAAAAGGCTATCTTTGTTTCTAATATTCAGATGTTCTTTCCTAATCCTGGATATCATTGCTTGTTTCTGGAAGACATATAGGTTATTCAACTCATTTCTCATAGGAGATGAGAAGGCAAGACTTCAGATGACTTGCAGTATACATAGTTTGAGACAGCTTGAGCTTTTGTTCATCTCAAAGGAAGAGGAATTGTGCAGGTCAATTGATGGTGGCATTCTGTATTGATGGGCCTATTCTTGGGGAAATATGGGTTGCTTTTGTTTTTGTTGTTGTTCTGGTGTCTCTATGCCAAAAGAAGAGATTAGATTCTAAGTATGAGACAGGGTTTCCCCGTGAATGTAATAAACATTGCTCTTGTCAATCATTCTGGAATATGCAAATACTAAGACGGGCTGGGTTCAAGGGCATTCCCACTGGAGTCAGGTTAGCTAATCCCTGCAAGATGGGGGCAGCTCTAGAGTTAGGCAGAGAAGTACTCCAAAGAGGACCCTCATGCAGATCCCAAAAGCGGTGATATTTTATGTTTAAGTTTTCCTTTTATAACGTGCTTCTCTTATAAAACAAAGTCTTAACAAACCTTCGACTAAGTCTTAACAAAACCTCCTCTGACCTCAGGTATCTCTATACGGAATTGAAGATAGAATCATTGTCCAAGTTGGACAAAATGGCACAGGGGAGAACAATAGCAGTATGTCTTCAGATAAATGGGTATAATTGTGGAAGGGAAAGTAGTAGTTTGAATTCCCATGATGGACTCTAACGACCAGTGAATATCAGAATTGGTCTTTGGAGTGTGTGTTTCTTGAGGCTTCTCAGAAATTCCTGGAGATACAAGCCTGGTAATAGACAGCACTTTCTGCAATTAAAAGAAATGGAGCTGAGACTACAGTGATTTAAGCCTTAAAGGTATGTATGAAGTTTGGAATTTGTATTACAAATATATTCTTTCTAATCCTCACAACTGCCCTGCAAGGTGATTTTATTATGTCAGAAAAGTGAGGCTCAGTGCAATGCGTAACCCAAGGCTACAGGGCAAGCAAGAAGAAGAGTGGGCTCAGGTCCAAGTTCGTCTGTGTTGGACGCCCAGGCTCATTCTGTTATGTCATACTGACTGCCTCCTTGAATATTAGTGTGCTTCCTTTCAAGACCTTCAAAAAAGGGAGGCTAGGGTCATTCACTTCCACTCTACAGCCAGACTAGGAGAATGACCTAGGGGACAGTGGAAGATGGCAGCTACAAGAAGAAAAATAACCTTTTGTCTTAACAGAAACTGAGGCCTCCTGTGGTATCCTTTAACTTCTTGCTACCTTATCTATACATTTATCAACATCTATAGCCATTTTCATTTTTTCCCTCAGATAAAGTTTCATTTTCCCAACCAGGCGCGGTGGCTCACGCCTGTAATCTCAGCACTTTGGGAGGCTGCGGCGGGCGGATCACCTGAGGTCAGGAGTTTGAGACAAGTCTGACTAACATGGTGGCACCCTGTCTCTACTAAAAATACAAAAGTATCCGGGTGTGGTGGCGCTTGCCTGTAAGCCCAGCTACTCAGGAGGCTGAGGCAGGAGAATCGCTTGAACCCAGGAGGTGGAGGTTGCAGTGAGCCGAGATCGCGCCATTGCACTCCAGCCTGGGCAAAAAGAGTGAAACTCTGTCTCAAAAAAAAAAAAAAAAAGTTTCCTTTTCCCGTTTAAAGCCAAACTTCTACCTAAGCTTCTAATTGCCCCCTCCTCCCTCTTCTCTCAGACTCTGTTCCATCTGCACACCCTCTTTCTTATACTTTAAATGTCTACCCTTGCTAGTTCTCATTGCTATACCCATAATATGCTCTCATCTTTCCCATCTTAACCCATCACTTTAAACCCCAATTTTCCTCTATGGATCAATTAACTTGTTCCTATTATTATCCACACTTCTCAAAAATGCAGATTATACTTAGTTAGCTCCACTTCCTCCTATCCCAATAATTTCTAATTTTATTCTGAACTAGCTTCTTCCTGTTTCATTACCTTCATTAATGTCACCCTAACATCTTAACGAACACTTTAAAAATCTTTTTAAAGTATCATATACATACAGAGAAGTGCTCAAGTGTTCACTGCAAAGAACGATCACATCGCGAATACATCTAGGTATCTACCACCTGGTTAAGAAATAGGACATGACCAGCATTCTAGACAGAAACGCTATGGTATTCTCCCAGTCATTATTTCCTCCTTCCTCCCTAAAGGTAACACCATCCTGACCTCTCATACCGTAGATTAATTTCACCTGTTTTAAACTTTATATAAATGGACCCTTACATAATGTACTCTTCTGTGTCTGGCTTCCTTTTCTCAACATGATGTTTGTGCAATGTAGCCATGTTATTGCATGCAGCTGTTGTTTATTTTTACTGCTATGTAGTACCTCATTACGTGAATATACTGTGATTCACTCACTTTACTATGAATAGACATTTGAGGTTATTTCCAGTGTGAGCCTGTTTCAATAAGACCCCCTTGAACATTCTTGTACTTATCTTTTTGGTGCACATGTACACAGTTTTCTTCATCTGTTTTTAAAGAAAGGGAGTTAGTTTGGTTGGGAACACCACAAAATAGACTGGGGGAAGTTAAGGCACAATAATATTCAATCAATTGGACAAGTTTATCATGAGCAACGACTGTTCTTACACAGAGATGCGTAAGACATGGATTCAGGCCACAAAAGGTACTTGAGGAAGGGAAGGGAATACACAAAGAATAGGGAACAGCAACAGACTGTAATTAAGTGCAAAATTGCATACGGCCAGAGTAAAGTCAACTTTTAGAACCTCTGGGCTAAGACTAGACAGTTAATACTAGGGCTGGATAACCAATTCTGGCTCACCCGTGGTGACTGGAGAGTCACCTGGAGGCCATGCCTGAGGAGAGGAAAGAGGGCTGCAGGTCTGGGAGTCAGGCCCACAGATCCCAGATGTATTTCTGCCAGAGTACCTTCTTCCCTCTGCCTACCCCTCCTGAAACGGACCCTAAAACCTTGTAAACAAGGCAACCCCAGATGGACTCTGCACTTCCCAGCCCTACAGAAAATGTTCTGAGAGGAAGCGGGGAACTAGGGCAAATCTTCCAGCAGGAAGTGGGCTTAGCAGACCCACAATGTCATGGTTGATACCTGAAGTTTAAAGCATGGACATATTTGCAAGTTAATGAAGATGTGAAAAGGGAGGAGCGGAAAGGCTGCATTGAAACTCAGGATTAGAAGGGGAGAGGGGACTGCTGCAACAATTATGACAATAATCGTTCCTTGAATTTGTATTATGTAACAACCTACAAAAAGTTTTCTATATTCCTGAACTTTCACATTTCCGTGTAAGGGGAGGGGTTACCCCCATTTTGCTGGTCTGTTCAGGGCCAAGTTTGAATGGAAGGCAGGGTCAGCTCCCTAATCCGCATCTCCAGTTCCTCCTGAGGAACCGCAAGAGTGAGAGGACAAGTAGGGCAAGAGACCTGGAGATGGTCGAGGGGCTAAAGCAGTGGCAAAGGGAGAGGTGGAGGGATTGAGAGGTGTGAGGACTGAAAACTGTCTCTTTTGGGATTCGTTTGGAGCCACCTGGAAGGCGGTGATTTCAGCCAGGACACGCGCTTTTGCGGACTGTAGGGGGTTCGCTAAGTCAAGCCTCCCTGGGAGCCCCACGGAGGGTGGGAACGAGGTGGCGCCGCCCAGTCCCGGACGCGCGTCGAGCGCCCTCTGCCACCCCACGCCGCCCTGCCCAGGGCGAGGGCAGAGCGGGCCCGCCCAGGTGAGGCCGGGGGTTGGGCCGGAGCCCGGAAGGTGCGCCGCGCCGCCCCGAACCTGTCCCCTAGGCCTCCCCCCGCGTGAAAGTGAAAGTGTCGGACCCGAGGAGGTCAAGGATAGGGGGGCGGGGCCAGCGCGGAGTTGGGAGCGGGCGCCGGGCACTCGAGGGGCCATGGATGGGCTCGGCCGCCGCCTTCGAGCCAGCCTGAGACTGAAGCGCGGCCATGGGGGTTAGTGCCGGCCGGGGAGAGCGCGCGGGGACGGCGTGGGCACCGGGGAGCCGGCGGCTGGGGCCCGGGGGAGGGCGGCACGGGGCGTCGAGATCCGGGAGCAGTTGGAGGGGGACTCAGGAGGCTGCGCGGGGGCAGGTGAGCGGGAGGGAGCGCGGGGAGAGGGGAAGAGGGTCAGGTGGGGGTGGGGGCGGGACACGACGGCGAGGCCAGGCCTGCGGGGGCGAGGGGGAGGCGGCGGGACACAGGAAACCGTTGTGGGGCCCCGGGGCCACGTGTCCTTCCATCCAGGAAGCTTGTGGTGCAACCGCAGTGTGCCTGAAAGCGCCCGGTTGTGGTGCCCTCCCAGAGGCACTGCCTCAGCTCCCGGCGTGCCCGCCGCCCCACCCCATCTCGCCGCCCTGGGACTCCTCCGTGGCCTTTGCCCAGTTCCTCGGAGCCAGCGCCCCTGCCCCTGCCCCTGCCCCGCAGATAGCCACCGGCCACAAACACAGGTCTCCTCGATGACGTTACCACCCCAACCCACCTGCGGCCAGGTGCCCTTCAGAGTGTGGCCTCCAGCGGAGCGGCAGTAGAACCTGCACAGCTGCTGCTTTCCAGCGTGTCGCCCTTTCCCTCAGCCCCGCAACAGTGAAATGGACATAATTCCCCCGTCCAGGATTATGGGGATTAAATTAGAAGTCAACTGCTAATTTAAAGCAGCAGCTTCTTTTCTTTCTTAGCAGAGCCCTGGGGTTGGAAGGAGAGCAGTTAGAAATTCATTCATTTATTCATTCCTTCGGCAAATATTTGTGTGGCTTACCACTAGCCAGTCCTATGGCTGAGCAGCCATGACCCTTAGATACTTTGCCTAGAGGTCCTACCGTCTGAGGAGCAAAGAGTGGATTAGAAAGTGAGCAGGGGCCATTCCCAGACAGCCTGCCCTTTCCAACATTGGCACACCAAAGAGGCCAAGTGAGCCCCTCTCTTAGCCCAAGCCCCAGAGTTGGGAAGACCTTAGGGAGTGAGGTCAGTGCGCCCTTCTTTGAACTGCAGTGACCTCTACGAGTGTTCTGTTCTTCATCCTGTTGCCATTCCTCCTGCCACACCCTGCCCCTTCTCCTTTTGCAGTGTCCTCTCTAGACACAGATCTCCAATATCTGGCCATTCCAGCTGCACCATCGGGGAGAGGTCAGAAACCACAGTTTGGGGCAGAGGCCTGGGACCATGCAGTGGTGGGAGCAGAAGGCAGGATGAGGCTAACATTCTGTCTTCTCTGGAGAGCACTGGCCTGGTCTGTCCTGGTCTTCCCAGACCCTGGGACATCTGTGTGAATGGAAGGGGTCTGCCCCCTGCAGCCCAGAGGAGACATTCCAGTTGTTCCCACCCACCCCTGCCCCAACACCAGGCACTTCCTGATTGTGCCTGAAGGAGCTTCCTGATACTGAGGAACTGTAAGAACTGAGGCCTAATACTTTTCTGGCCAGGAGCGTGTGTCCTGTTCATCTTCCATACCATCCTCCACCTGCCTGGGGATTCTCCCCCTTCCTCTTTGCCTTTTTGGCCCCAGGACAGTTGCGTATTAGGAGGGAGGGTGTGTGTGTGTGTGTGTGTGTGTGTGTGTGTGTGTGTGTATCCTGGTGACAAGGAGTGATGTGGTGGTGGTCCTGGCTTGAGAGCACCTGAGCTGGAAGGGATGGGCCAGCTTCCCAGATTAAGGTTCCAGAAGGTCCCCTCACCTATATTCTGGACAGATCTGGGACTTCAGTCAGGTGTCTGTGGGAGAGGCTTTCTGGTGGAGGAACAAGTGTAACCAGATTCCTGACTTCCCTAGAAAAGGTGACTCCCTCCTCAACTAAAACTCAGGAAAATAATTCCTTTCTAGGGCACTGGAGGTTAAATGAGATACCTTATATGAAACATGAGTTTGATGGAGGTTAGTTTTCTCTTATGCTTTTCTCTCCTGTGGATAACCCCTTTTGAAAGAGGGGAGAAAACAGTCTTTTGCTGCATTTCTTGGGCCTCATCCCAAAAGTCTAATTACTTTCTTTTGTCAATGATTTCTTAATTTTGCTATTCTCTTGGCTTTCCTGATAAAGCAGAAGAAAATGATCTGAAAATGCAGCCCAAAGGATTTGGGGAAAGGCATAATTTCGTTAGAATCTGAAAATGTCAGTGACAAGATTCTGTTTCTCAATGTCCTTTGAAAACCTCTGTGGGATATTTGATGTCAAATGCATCCAGAAGGCAGGAGCATGGATGTGGAGCTTTCCTAATCCCCATTCCCAACAAATCCTGCCAATTTTAATAGCCTTTGAATTACTTTATGCCTCAGTGTCCCCATCTGTATCAGGAAGATGCTTGTTCCTTAGACAGGTGGTAAGGCTTGTGCAACAAGTCTGTGTAGCTTGCAAGTAAGGTGTGGTGCCAGCTCCAAGTGTTCTGGTTTGCTCTTCTCACCCATTACAGCATTTGAACACCTTTCTTTACTGTAAATGAGTTTGGCCATCCATGAGTCCTGGCTTTTACTAGTCCCACAGAAGCCAGGTCTAGAGCTCTTAGAGGCAAAGCAGCTGTTTTCCCTATCCTAGCACCCCACTCTCTTCCAGAAGGCTGCTTATTCTTAGTAGGAGTGGCAAACACTGGCGCCAACCCCTTTTGCCCCCTGCTTTCCCTTTGAGGCAGCTTCCTGGCAAAAGCTTTCTCTGCATTTACTCATTCAGGGGTTTCTGTGAGAATCCAAGGTGATTTTTTGCTATTCCTTCTCTCTTACCTAGTCTCCAGACACAGCAGTGGGCTAGCAGCTCTGCCTGTAGCTTGGGCAGTACGGCTGACCTGGCCTGATCCAGAGGAAGGCTGAGCAGGCGTGGGGGTTGGGTGGAGATCACCCGGATGCTTTCCACTGCCACACAATCACCCTCAGGCTGCTGGTGCAGTCAGTCCCCTATCTTGAGCTGGGGACAGTCTCCTGAGCTAGTGCTTCCTATTTGAGAAGAGGGACTCTGCTGGAACCCTGGAACAAGTGCCAGTGACAGAACTCCGCATCGGGTGAAATTCACCGTTGTCGCTATTTCCCAAATATCACGAACTCTGGGCTTAGAGATGGGTTTTGCTCTTCACTGCACCATCAGGAAAGGAGGCTATCGGATATTGACTTCCAGAACTCTTTCTTTTGTTGTAAGAATTCATCTATTTGGATAATTATTAGGCCAAGTCTATTTATCTCAATCAGGAGAGGACAGTGGCATCCCGGCTGCAGAGAGTGTTTGGGCATGTGCTCTAGGTTGGGAAGTCCTGGAAGTTCTAGAATTCAGCAGGTGGCCCTGCTGGGGTTTTTGACTTCCATTGACCAAGTTGAGAAGGGAAAGGTCAGCAATCTAAGTGATGGAGATATAGGATCCCTATCCTGAGACCAGCCAGTTTCCACTGCCCACAGTCTGACACTATCCACTGTTGTCCACTGTTCTAAGATTGTAAATAAACTCTCTGCACAATCTGCAGCCCAGATTCAAAATCCTTAGCCCAGAAGTAGCCAGACCATTCTGGCTTCTTTCAGCCAGAGGTGTTTGCTCTTGACCTTTTCTCTCGCCACACCCTGAGGCCTTTGGGAGGAGCTGAGATCTGCACTGCAGTGCCAGGATGCTGACTCTGTTGGTGCTGGCTGCTGCTGCCTTCCTGGGTCCCGTCACATCCTTCTTGCTCAACTACTGGGTGCACAGGATGGAAACTTCTCTCCCCTCTCTGGAAGACAGCGCGTGGCCTGGCTTCACGGAGTTGTGGCTGGAGGCTGAAGCAGCCCCTTTCTCAGGCTTTCTGTCACCAGTCTGTCTGTGTTAGGGGAGAGGGGAGTGTGCTCTGTCCTGAAGGCCCAGAGATGGAAGGACAAGTGGTAGGCCGGGTGTTCAGGCTCTTCCGACGTCGAGCAGGTCAGGACTGGACTGCCCACTTCCTTGTTTTTAGGGTGACCCTCTTAGGCGGGACTGTTTCTTCTTTGAAATACTCCTTCCTCCTCTTACTTTTATATCTCGGCCTCCACATGGTTCCCCATGTGACTGGGCCAGGAGGCTTCCTCTGCTGGTTTTTAAGAACTGGTCATGCCCTCTGTGGGGCTAGTGTGGTCACAGTCACATGCCCTTTGTGCCTGTTCTTATTCACTTAGTATGACCTAAACTCTCAGGCCATATTGTTCCAGGATTGCCAGAAGCACCCTACAGGTTAGGCAGTGTCTGTGGCACCCTGGGGCCTTGGCCTCCATGCAGCCTCTCCAGCACATTTCCGTGGCTTCTGTGTCAGTGTTTTCTTTCCTCTGCTTGGTTCCCCATGGTTTCAAGTCTACCAGGGCAGGTGTGGAAACTGCCCATTTGGCCCTGATCCTGAGTGACTGGTGGTGCTGGCCAGTATCCAGGTATCTCAGCATTGGCAAGGTGGCCTTGAGGTGTGGAGGTCACCCAGATTCTCACAGACTCCACTCCAGGAATGGATCAATGAGATTATACTAAATGGGCTCCGGTGTCTTGGTTTCAGGACCGCCCCAGGACAATTCGGGGGAAGCTTTAAAGGAACCAGAAAGGGCCCAGGAGCACTCTTTGCCCAACTTTGCTGGGGGGCAGCACTTCTTTGAATACCTTCTTGTGGTTTCTCTCAAAAAAAAGCGTTCACAGGATGATTACGAGCCTATAATCACCTACCAATTTCCCAAGGTAAGGACTGAAGGAGGGGCAGGGCCAGTCAGAGGACTAGGGTGTTTGGAAGGTGGTAGGGGTGGGGGTTCTACCTCCTTCTCCCCACCCTACCAGGGCTTAAGCCTGGAGCTGCCCTGAGCTCTGAGCTCGCTGCTCTCCATTTCCTTCTTAGCACAGCCCCAGTCCTCTGTTATCACCCACAGGATCTAGGTCTAACTTCTTTGTGAGGGACTGACCTAGGCTTCCTAGCAGGGAAACTAGGCTAGATATTTTGCCTTTTAGGGGACCTCACAGGTCTTCCAAATCCCATTTTCAGTCACCCTTCTCTGTAGAGAAGCTTACCTTCTGCCAGACCTCCTAGAATAAATCCCCTCTCTGGGATGTGTGGGAAGGAAAGAGTGGGGCAGTCATGTAACTGGTAGGCAGGCACAGCCCTCTGCCCGAGCCCAAGCATCAGACTCTTTCTTGTCTGATCCTGCACCAGGTAGAGGGGTGGGAATCCTCATTAACCCTTCTCATTAGGAGGTGTGCCAACTGAGCTGGCCGCTTCTCTTCTCTGATGTGGTGCCTCTCTGATGTTGTCTTCTCAGAGGCCTGGGTCATTTCAGGGCCTTTCTATATTCAACATGGCCCTGTCCCCTTTCTATGTAGATCCTCAATACTGAGGTCGAAGTCAAGCTTATGTCGAGTTGACTGAGGAGGGGCTGTTTCAGCTTTGGAGTTGTTCCAACCAGATCCAGAATGCAAACTGTGCAGAGTGATGGGCAAAGGCACCCTTCACCCCTATGCTAGTGGAGAAGCTTATCCCTAGACTGCTTTAGAGCCTCAAAGGAAACCCACCAGCTCTGAAGCCCTCTCCTCCTACCTCTGCCCCCAGCTTCACATCCACTTGTCTTTTCCTTTTCCTTGTAGCGGGAGAACCTGCTTCGGGGTCAGCAGGAGGAGGAGGAGCGGCTACTCAAAGCTATCCCCTTGTTCTGCTTCCCAGACGGGAATGAGTGGGCATCACTCACCGAGTATCCCAGGTAATTGCTCAGCCTTGAGCAAGGGTATTGGATTTGGAGAGAAGGAACATGTGTGAGTTCTGTGGCTCCTGTAGCCTCCCTCACTGTTGTCATTTGTTGATTTTCAGCCCAGGAGTGTAATCGATTCATTTGAAAACATCCGGCCTGGGGTCCCTCAAGGCCAAGGATATTAGCTATCAATTTGATCAGTCACTTCTGTCCAAAGAGCCAGATTCTCCCACCTGTCTTAGAAGCAATAGTTTTTAATTCTGCTACTGGCCCAAGCTGGACTTAGCAGAAAGCAGTTAGCCTCTAAGAAGGCGATGTAGCAAAGACCCTTCTAGCACGAGCCCTGGAATTCGACTGCTTGAGCTTTGACTTCACTATTTATGAGTTGAGTGACCTTGAAGAAGAAGCACCCTCTGGCCTTAGTTCCTTCATCTTTAAAGTGGGGATAATAACTGAACCTGCCTCAAAGAGTTGTTTTGACAATTAGATGAGATGATGTGTTTAGGGCTCGAAACCAGTGAGCCCTTACTCCTATGATTAATCAGCAATTCCGCTTTGCCCTCCTCTCCACCCTCTAATCCTGACCACTTTTCTGTTTTAGAATCCAGTGAGCAATGCAAATCAAGCCTTGTCTGCTCTTTCTTAGGGAGACCTTCTCCTTCGTTCTGACCAATGTGGATGGGAGCAGAAAGATTGGATACTGCAGGCGCCTCTTGGTCTGTGCAGCTCAGAACTGCCCCTTCCTTTCTGCAGTCTGCTCAGCTCCATGGCTGGGCTTGCTCAAGCCTTAGCTGTAAAAGTCCAGGCTTGTTGGCAGCACCAGTTGTAGAGAAAGCACAGCCCAGGACCTTCTGCCATGCTAGTGCTCCCTCTGCAGCCCCACAAGCACGAGGACCTGATGCCCCTTCTCCCCCTGCTGGTCAGGCTCTGGTCTGTGCTCTCCCCGGCTTTTGATAACTTTCCTCTTTGTGAGAGGCTCCAACTGACTCCTCTCCCTGCTGCTCTACCCAGGCCTGCTTACCTTGGACCCTGGAGCCTCCCAGAGCAGAGGCTGGGATTTGGACAATTAGTTTCAAATCTCAAGTCTCAGGAGGATTCCCCAAGTCACCTTCACAGTGCTTTCCTCCTTAGCCATTTCTTCATCTCTAAGGCACACTTGCTTCCCCTCTTTGCTGACCCCAGATTGTGTTGGCACTGAAGGCGGCAGCACTTGCCCACCAACTCACTCAGTACCCTCAAGGATTTCTTCTTTTGGGATTTCTCACCAGGGGGTGGCCACTCTGACCTCCCTGCTGCACCCACCATTCCCCATAAATTCCCCCTCCTCAGCCCTCAGCCTTGTGCTCCTTCATACCAGTTGGGAGAAACCCTTGGGGAGGCTGCAGCACTGAAGAAGCCTCTCTGTCCCTCCCCAGCCTGCCGGCCCTGGCCCTCGCCTTCCCAAAGTGTACTGCATCATCAGCTGCATCGGCTGCTTCGGCTTGTTCTCCAAGGTAGGGATGGAACAGGATTCCTCAGGGCCTGTTTGTCCTGCCCATCTTCCAGGCTCTCTCTGGCTGCCAACCCTGCCTGTGCAACCTAAGTCCTTAGTGGAGCTCTTCTCCCATAGCCAGAATCAGCTTTAAAGTACACTTGGGAAAACTGAGGCAAAGGGGCATGCACTTGACTTAAGGGAAAAGTGGAAATTGAATCTAGGGGACTGGACTCCTTGCAGAGACAGCTACTGTTCCCGCTCTAGCCAGGTAAGAAAGTAGTTGAAGTAGGACAAGGGGAAGAAACTTCTGCCCCGAGTTTCAATTTCCTCATCTGTCAAATGGATATAATAATCTCACCTTCCTATCTCACTGGGTGGTGTGAGGTATAAATGAGGTGATATATGGGAAGACTCGTTATAAAAGGCAGAGCACTAAACAAATATGAAGGAGTTATAAGACCCATTCTGACTCCTTCAAGGGTAGAAGAACAGTTGAGGTCCCCAGGACTTCTGCTGGAGCTAATTTGAGTGCCAGTGCATCTGAGTCAGGATTTGAGCAGAATCCATGGGGGCCATGCCATCCATTGGTGACCAGAAAGGACTTCATTATGCTCTGACCCCAGCAGGACCTTTGGAGGAGGAAGGGAGGAAACTCTGTCAGTCTTTGCTTGGGTAAAGAATTCCTGGCCGGGCGCGGTGGCTCAAGCCTGTAATCCCAGCACTTTGGGAGGCCGAGATGGGCGGATCACGAGGTCAGGAGATCAAGACCATCCTGGCTAACACGGTGAAACCCTGTCTCTACTAAGAAATACAAAAAATAGCCGGGCGAGGTGGCAGCGCCTGTAGTCCCAGCTACTCGGGAGGCTGAGGCCGGAGAATGGCGTGAACCCGGGAGGCGGAGCTTGCAGTGAGCTGAGATCCGGCCACTGCACTCCAGCCTGGGCTACAGAGCGAGACTCCGTCTCAAAAAAAAAAAAAAAAAAAAAGAATTCCTTTGTGCAGTGTTCCTAGGGATGGAGGCAGTCTCTGACCCCGGGAATCTATAGTGGGAGTTGGAGGACACAGAGTGGTACCAAGAGGCTTAGGCTTCTAGCCTCCTGCTGCAACCAGCATGAGTGGACATGGTACCATCATGGGTGGTGAGTTTACTCCGGGATGACTTCCCAGGGAGGTGCTTTTATGTTGGTGTTAGGAGAGGGGAAGAATGTGGACTGGTAGAGAGATAATAAAAAGGAAGCTGGAAAAAAGCAGGTCTTACATGGGAAATAAACTGCAGATTATTTAGCATGAGCCCAGCCTCTGCCAGGGAGGGAGAGACCAGTTCGTGGAGGGCCCTAGAAGATACATGAGGACCAGCTGAACCAGTATGGGAACATTATGCTGCTCAGGGGCATGTAGAGTCTCTGCCACCTGCCCGATAGTGTCCCTTTGAGCTGTGCCTCCCGTGGTTCTTTTCTCTGCAGATCCTGGATGAAGTGGAGAAGAGACATCAGATCTCCATGGCTGTCATCTACCCGTTCATGCAGGGCCTCCGAGAGGCAGCCTTCCCTGCTCCTGGGAAGACTGTCACTCTCAAGAGCTTCATCCCCGACTCAGGCACTGAGGTGGGTTAGCAAAATGGGTGAGACCGTCCCTAGCTGGAGAGGGTAGGCATCTGTGGCACCTCTTACCACTGTTCTTCCATTAACCAGGTTAAAGTACAGAGAAACTGAGCCAGATGGGGACTAGGACTTGGTTAGAATGAACAAAGTTGAAATCAAGCCCAAATTTTCTGATCCTTCTAACTTGATACCCACAAGCACCTAGTTACTGCTCAAGCCACCAAGACTTTTATTTATAATAAACAAACCATGTAAGTTGAGGCTTCTGGTGCTATAAAGGGCTTTTCCCTCAGCCCCCAGACTGCCAGTTGCCCCCACCCCCACTCCACTCTCCTTTGTTTGTCCTGTCTCTACCTTACAGCCTCCATCTGTCCATTTCTTATCATCCATCCCCACCCCCGAGTCTCCACCCATGCATGGGGGAATGCTGTTGTTTTAAGGCACCAAGCACACTGAGGCAGCAGGTAGAACACTGTTCTAAGAATTCCAGTCCTGACCCCTGGAACTCTGAATAGTCTCTGTGCCCGTTTAAACTTGGCTTCCCCACAGGAAAATAAGGGGAGAGGCTAGAAACTTTCACTTTCTAGAAAAATTAGTACTGAATGCTTGCTGTGTGCCAAACTATACCATTTTCTGGGAATACAGTAGTGACCAAAATGAATGTGGTCCCTGACCTTTTGGAGCTATAAGTCCACTGGGAAAGACAGATGTTAAATAAACACACCAGTGCATGTTGAATTAGAAATTATGTAACTGGGATGAAAGGAAAAAAAAAACACATGGTGCTACATAAGAAGAAGATGGGAAAGTATCACACGACCAAGGGGGGGGCCTCTGTAACCTGAAAGAAGGTAAGAATGAAGGGAGCAGAGCAGTGCAGGAGGAGGGCCCCCACAGTGAAGGCTGCAGGCAGAAAAGATAGAATTGCTCAAGGAACAGAAGCCCATGTGCTGAAGCGCAGTGAGAGAGGGGTGTGTGCTCAGGGAGGCGAGTGAGGGAGGGTGCGGGACGTTATGGGCCATACTCGAGATCACATCACTGCTGTCCTCCAGCCAATTAGCAGGGGAAAGAGAGACAGGGTCAAATTCACTCCTTGGGGAAGGAATAGAGGCTGGTAGAGGCCCAGCACTCTGGGGTCTGCACGATCTTGCAGTGTAGTGACACCTTCTCTCTCTCTGGTTTCCCCACAGTTCATTTCACTGACACGGCCCCTGGACTCCCACCTAGAACATGTGGATTTTAGTTCTCTATTGCACTGTCTCAGTTTTGAACAGATACTTCAGATCTTTGCCTCTGCTGTGCTGGAGAGAAAAATCATCTTCCTGGCGGAAGGTCTCAGGTGGGCCCAGCCCCTGAACTGCTCACCTGAACTGCCCAGCATCCCTGAGTTCAAGGGAACAGACTGGAGGTTATCCAAGGAAAATGGGCTGTAGGGCCCATGTGCCCACCCTCCTGTTTCTAGCTCCTTGTTCTTTAAACCAAGAGAAACAGCTGTTTTGAACCACCCAAACTGCCTCTTCCTCCACACAGGACTGCTGCCTGGGCCTGAGGAATGCTCCTGACTTAGCTAAGGGAAGGACAGGAAGTATTCCTGGGACAGCTCAGGTGGGACCAGTTAGGGTGGATGTAGACATGATTCTGCCCTTGCAAGGCTGAGGGAGGGTGGAGAACAGGGCAGGAGGTAGATACTCATTCAACAAACATTTATTCTGTGTCAACTGTTTGCCAGATGCCAAGCATTGGGAAATACAAACTTCCCTTCACCTGAAGGGGATGCAGAATTATATAGTGGTTGAAAGCACAGGGATTCAGCAGACTTAGGAGGTCCAAATCCAGTTCTTCTACTTTTAGCTATGAGGTTCCCCTTAAGTTAGTTTGTTAACTTCTTGAAAATGGAAATAATGATTGTGATTACCTCATAAGGTTGTGGTGAGGATTAAATGAAATAATGCACATTAGGTACCTAACACCCTGCCAAGCACATATTGCTGAATGCTAGCTGTTATTCTTAAGCTCACAGTTGAGTATATCCCTGTGTGTAGTGGAAGCAGGGTACTATTGTGCCATAGTCTCTACCTCTTAGGGGCTTCAGATCTGAGAAGGACATGGGGAGACATAATAGAATGGAGAATGAAAAAAGTCATAAAACAGTAGGGGTGGGGTGGACCTTCTATTCATATCTGGGGAGGCAGAGAACCAATGATTTTAGGTTGACAACCCTGCTTTTATCTTTTAGGGAAGAAAAGGATGTTGAGGACTCAATAGAAGTCAAAGGGTCAGGTGAATGTCATGGGTTTCAGAGGAAAGGAAACTTGGGCAACCAGTGGGGTCTCTGTGTTGAAGATTCTGTAAAAATGGGTGATAACCAAAAAGGAACTAGTTGTAGGTAATCCTTGAAGGGAGTGACATCATATTTTGCTTTGGAAACAGCTCTTTCACTCCCAGCCCTGAATGGAAACCAGAAGTTCCTGTGTGGCTAGAGCTGGGATTCTGCCTTTCCTCCTCAGATCAGTGTTTGGAAAGTGGAGGTTGGCAGGATTTACCTCTCAGACATTTACTTTCTTCAGGGAAATCCTACCACTCCCCACTTCCTTCCCACACTGAGTTTTTCAGCTCCCTGAAGCTTATCCAGGGAGGGGACTTCCAGTCAGCTAGCCTCTCAGAGACGCAATTTTGCTAATTCAGGAAGTGCTAGCTTGAAACCTAGAATTGAAACAAGGATTCCCGCATCTGTGCTTTTATTGGCCTTGACTTTGAGGCAATTTGGCTGGAGGAAAGAGCCATGAAAGCCAGGGGAGAAATGAGAAGACAGAGAGTGGGACTTTGTGTGTGTGGTGGCGAGAGGAGTAGGGTCCAAGTTGTGACTTGGGCAGGAGTGACGAGAAATGCTTCACTGGAAAGTCTTGAGGAGCCACCTTTGTGGGACTTTCCGTGTAGGAATTGCTGGGCAGAGGTTCTTAGAACCTGGGAATTTCCCAAGCTACTCAAGCAGCAACCTGGTAATCTTTAACACCCTTGAGTGCCCAGAGGGGGCTGTGTGGGGGCAAAGGCTGGGGGTGAGGTTGGATAGACATAGGAAGGTAAAAAGGCTTTGCCTCTCGGCTGAGCCTCCAGTGCTTACTTAGTTGTTTGTTTCTTAACTACACTGCGAATTCCTTAAAAGCAGGGTCAGTGTCTTGCTCTTCCTGGTATCCACATCTGTGAGGGAGGCTCACAGCTGTGAGCACAGGATAGGGGCTCCATCAATTATCTCCTTGAATGAAAGCAACTCTTCTTCTCTCTTCTCTTCGGAGTCACTTTTATTTTTGGCCAGTAGTAAGTTGAGAAGACTAACTGGCAAAAGAAGGGTCAAATCGAGGTCCCCCTCTTGATAGTGAAGCCTCGGCCTCTCTAGTTTCTGTCCCTCCCTCCCAGCAATGTACATTCAAGCTCTGTGACCAGCATGGCCCCCAGACTTGCCTTTCTGCCATGGGCACGGGCAGCACTGCTGTAGCTGCTGTTGGTGGTGGGCGATGAAGGTGTGTAGCATGGAGGTGCAGGGGCCTCCTGACTCTCATCCTCTGTGCTCTGTCCCAGCACCCTATCTCAGTGCATCCATGCTGCTGCCGCGCTGCTCTACCCCTTCAGCTGGGCGCACACCTACATCCCTGTTGTCCCTGAGAGCCTTCTGGCCACCGTCTGCTGCCCCACCCCCTTCATGGTTGGAGTACAAATGCGCTTCCAGCAGGAGGTCATGGACAGCCCTATGGAAGAGGTATGATGTGGCAAGAAGAGTGCATGATTTGGAGCCAGGTAGACTGGGATTCAGATCCCAGCTCTGCTGCTTACAGCTGTGTGATTAGGGGCAAGTTACCTTACCTCTTTAAGCCTGAGCTTTCTCATCTCTAAAATGGGGATAACAGTGGTCACTTCCTAAGGATTCTGGGGGAAACCACCTGCATAGAGCTCCTAACCTGGCACCCAACACACAGTTGATGCTCAATAAACGCAGGCTCCCTTCTGAAGGATTTCCCTTTAGGCATAAGGCGCAGCGGATAGCTTATTCAAGGGTGATCAGACTGTTCCATGCCAGCTGACCCTGATGAACAGTCTTCGGGGTGTCCCATCTCATCCAAATGGATGACACAGCTGGTCTATACAACACACACCCCATTGGAATGTATTTGAATTCCTTGGAAGTGAGCTGATGTGGCCCTCTGGCAAACTGTGAGTCTTAAGAATGCAGCAAGTCATCTTTCTGAGTAGCTCAGAGCTAAATGGGTTAATGAGGATACAGGTCTGAATCCTTTTTCATTTTGTTAGCTTCTTACATCTTGGCAGTGCCCCAGACAAACCAGAGGACTCAGTTGTGAAAATGGGCATTAAAAGCATAAATCTATCCCCACTGTTGGAAAAATAACTCAAAGCATGTGCTTTAGAGTGGTCAGTAGGGACTTTCAAAAGATAGCATGTTGTTATATCTTAAGCCAGAAGAGGGACTTGGGAATATCTGCCCTGGCCATAACCATTGACTCATTCCAAGAGATTACTGAGCTCCAGAGACTTATCCAAGGCCACACAGACAACAGTGGAACCTAGCACAGACAAAACCAAATCCCCTCCTATAGAAACTATTGCTGGGAAGTAAAGAAGAAGGCTGTGTTTCCTTTCTTTGCTCCACTGGCCCCTCATCCTTCCTTAGGACTGCTGAGTACACATGCCCTTTGAACCAGCCTTAGCTTTGTGACTAACTGGGACAGAGTATTAGCCCCATGTTTAGCAATAAACATTTAAATGTCCCAACCCCAGAAGTTATGAAACTTCCTGACTCTGCAGCTCCAGCTCCCTGGAAGCCGTGGCTCCTTTCCTGATGGCCAGTCAGACTGTGGCTTTTGGTAAGGGATTACTCCACAGACAATAATATGCCCAAATACTGGAAAGAGTTCTGGGAACAATCCTGAAAAACAAATTATTTATACACACACTTTCCTCCCAATCCCTCAAAGGAACCGTCTTCCCTCCATGAAGGTATCTGAGCCTATGTATACAAGTGGTTTCAGGCCTGGACTAGTTCAACTTTTCTCCCCTGATGACAGATAATTACAGTGCATGCTCTATTTTTTGGCATACTTTCCACTCTCTTTCCTTGTATTTGGAAGAAGGGACAATGGAGGGATCATTCTATTGTCAAGACCAAGGGTCACAAATGGAAGAGAGGCCTAGCAGGCATTTAAATGACCAACACATGATTTGGGAAATTACAGTAAACTGGTGGGAACATTCCCTGCCTAAAGCAGGCAACTGCTGCTCAGTTCCATCTGAGTGTTGTCCTTTAGAAATGTGGACCCAGTGTTAGATCTCCTTTCAGGAAAAGCCCCAAATCCAAATTTTATGTGAGATAGTCCAGTTTAAATATTGGAAACCAAATCAATTATTTAAAAATACTGTAAGGATCAAAGAAACAGATCTGCTGGTTGGAATCAGCCAGCAGGGTGCCTATTTGTAATCTCTGGTCTAGACTGAAGGCTCCCTGGGCAGTTCCAGCCCTGTGCTTATCTTACCTGAGGACTGTAGACACATGGTCTCTTCACTTCCTTTCCTTTCCTCTTCCTGTTGACCCTGGGCTCATTTCTTTCCTTTGCTGTTTCCTGCTGGAAGGCCCAAAGCTGTGAGGGAGTTTTTCTTTTTCTTTTTATTTTGAGATGGAGTCTCGCTCTGTCACCTAGGCTGGAGTGCAGTGGTGCAATCTCTGCTCACTGCAAGTTCTGCCTCCCGGGTTCATGCCATTCTCCTGCCTCAGCCGCCAGAGTAGCTGGGACTACAGGCGCCCGCCATTACGCCCGGCTAATTTTTTGTATTTTTAGTAGAGATGGGGTTTCACCGTGTTAGCCAGGATGGTCTTGATCTCCTGACCTCGTGATCCACCCGCCTCGGCCTCCCAAAGTGCTGGGATTACAGGAGTGAGCCACTATGCCTGGTGGGAGTTTTTCTAATAGAAAATTGTACATAAGTTGTTGCAAGCATGAAAAAAAATAAAAAGATGTTGGTCTCTGTTCTAGAGAGCAGGGAGTTGAAGGGGAATCATAGAGAGAGGAATGTCATCTCAAGAATATCAGTCTAGGCTTGGAAAAAAATTGGTTCTCTTATTAGCAGTATAGTATGACCTCGGGCAGCTTCTTTGGGTCTGTTTCCTCATCTTCAAAATGGAGATGGTATCTGCCTCACAAGACTGTTGCTTGAGATCAAATGTGTAAAGCACTTATGTGAGCAATCTACTAAATGCTCCAGGTAGAAGCAATTTCTGCAATGTTTTATTAAGGGAGTGACTGGCTGTGATTTCTCCATCTTGTATTTCCCTTCTACCTTAGCTCTTTCTCCTACTCCCTTCCTACAAACACCCACTGAGATTTCCAGAGGGGAATGGTGAGAAAGGAGAATGCTAGACAGGAAATGAGAACTGAAGATATTGATTTTGTTGCTACCTGGGCTGAAAGATACAGCCACAGGCAGAAATCAAGACGGTAAATCCTCTAGAGGTCTATGAAGAAAGGGGACCAGAGTCTATGTTTATTTCAGGTCCTGCTGGTCAATCTTTGTGAAGGAACCTTCTTAATGTCGGTAAGTGTCTGGGTTCAGATCCCCTGCAGGTCTACCACTCTAGTTTCCACTTATTTAAACAAACATTAAGTTCTTTGTTGAGCGAGAATCTGTGCTAAAAAGACCACATCTCTCTCAAGGAGCCCATGGACATATAAACACAGATGACTTCACTATAAGACAATCAGTGATAGTGCCTTTTAAGCAAGGGATAAAAACCAAGTACCACCGGGGTGGAGAGGATTCCTTGCTAATGTCTAGAGTCAAACTAAAGGCCAAGAAACAGCTTGTGTTGTTTCTGTCCCATGTGGCTGATTATTTGTGGGTGGAGTAGGGGTGTAGAATTCATGCCCTCCTTATGCTTTTCTGCCAACCCGCTTCACTCCACACTTCCTTCCTGCTTGACCTTGGAGCTCCGTCCTCTTCTAGGTTGGTGATGAAAAAGACATCCTGCCACCGAAGCTTCAGGATGGCATCTTAGACTCTCTCGGTCAGGGGATCAATGAGTTAAAGAGTAAGTCCTTACTCTTATTTTGGGTCTCTCCAGGGAGTGCAAGGGCGTGATTCTCAATCATTCCCTTCCAGAACTAAAATGAACTCACTCAGAAGTCCTAGAACCAGCCCTAGAGGCCTAGAACCTAGGGCAAGTCTGAATTTGGGATTGCATTCTTCCTAAGTAATGGCAGAGAACCCATACCCAGATCGCCATTTCAGTTATTATGAACCCTACCCCATGGCTTTCCACAGGAACTTTCAGCCTGCATGAAAGCCATTCTTGGAGGTGAGTTTGGGTAATTTCATCCTTCTGCTACCCTCTGAGATGGCCTTTATATCTCCTGCAGCTGCAGAACAAATCAACGAGCATGTTTCAGGCCCTTTTGTACAGTTCTTTGTCAAGACTGTGGGTCATTATGCTTCCTATATCAAGCGGGAGGCAAATGGGCAAGGCCACTTCCAAGAACGATCCTTCTGTAAGGCTCTGACCTCCAAGACCAACCGCCGATTTGTGAAGAAGTTTGTGAAGACACAGCTCTTCTCACTTTTCATCCAGGAAGCTGAGAAAAGCAAGAATCCTCCTGCAGGTAGTGACAGTCCCCATCAGTCTAAGCCCATAGAAGGTTACCTCTAGAATAAAAAGGAGGGGAAAGAAAGAATACTTCTCTTTAGAAACCCACAAAATAGGTGTAGGCAGACTTTTATTAGTGGAGTTGAAATGACATAACCCGAAACCTACGAAAATGTCTAATGGGCTGCCATTTTGTGGAAGCTGGTTTACTCATTAGCCAACAGGACTGAGCCCTTTCCTTTGTTTCAGTCTAGAGCTAATTCCTGCTAAGTATCTATCCTCTGTTTATGGGCTCCTTTTTGGACAGAACGGAATGTTTGGATCTCCAGAAGCCTGTGAGGCCAGAGACATCCCAGCAGAGATGGGAGTATGGGGAGCAGACAGGATATTTCTGATCCTTATTCCTGAGCTCATTATAGTCTGCCTGATCAGATCAGATGCCTCTAACACCTGTATCTGAACCCACAGGCTATTTCCAACAGAAAATACTTGAATATGAGGAACAGAAGAAACAGAAGAAGCCAAGGGAAAAAACTGTGAAATAAGAGCTGTGGTGAACAAGAATGACTACAGCTACACACCATTTCTGGACTTCAGCCCCTGCCAGTGTGGCAGGATCAGCAAAGCTATCAGCCCCCCAAATCCATAACCTCACTCTGAGTCTTGGTATCCAGGTATTGCTTCAAATTGGTGTCTGACATTTGGATCCCTGGTATCGATTTCTCAGGACTTTGGAGGGCTCTGACACCATGCTCACAGAACTGGGCTCAGAGCTGCATTTTTTGCAGAGGTGACAGGTAGGAAACAGTAGTACATGTGTTGTAGACACTTGGTTAGAAGCTGCTGCAACTGCCCTCTCCCATCATTATAACATCTTCAACAGAGAACACACTTTGTATTTGAAAGGCTCAGCCTCTCCACATGAAGAAGTCTATGGACGTGTAAGGATGAGAGTAAAGAGGAAAATCTTATTTTTATGTGTGTCTTTGGCTTTTACTACGGGTGGAGAATGAGGAAAATAAGGCAATGAATATGAGAATCAAGTGGACTACAAGTGGAGGACCTGGCCATGGTGGTCCTGAACCTGGGGATATGTTTGGAGTGATAGAATCATGGGGGGCAGCAGCTCTACTTCTTCTAAGAGGAAGGGTAAGAGATACTGGTAAAAGCAGCAGCAGCACTCGACACAGGGCATCCAAGTCCTTGGTTTGGAGTCAGGTGTGCTTTCCAGAATCCTGGGAGGAGAGGCTCTTCACTGAAAGGAAGCAGCTTCAGTCTAGAGTAATTTGAGGATAGGAATTTCAGCCAACAGCAGCCTGTGAAGAACACTACATAGCTTCCATAAGTAGGTCGGTTTCCCCATCACTTTCAGTTTGCACTAGTCCTTTACCTTCAGTCTTGGACATCCTACCTCCAACTGATCTTTATTTTGAGCAGCACAGTTCAATTCTTTAGCTAAAGATGAAGGGATCTCTGCACTGACATTCTTCCCCTTTGAGAAAAGAATCCTAATTTTAAGAGTCTGAAGGAGTTTAGTGGTCACCTAGTCTCCCCTCCCTTGATACCTCTACCAATAGTTTCTACTCAAGCATTGGGAAGCTTTTTTTAGAAGAATCTTATCTTCAAAAATTCTATCTTTTTAATGCGTGTATTTGTGGCCCTCAGAAGTTCCTAAATTCTGTACAAAGAACACAAAAGTTTCTGGAGGGTGGAACAGGGCATATTGAAGTTAAAGCCAATGTAATTTGCTTTTGGGAGTGCAGAGACCTAATGAAGGTGGCAGATGTCCCACTGTCCACACACCATGCTTAGCTACACTACTATTCTTCACAGCTTCTAGGAATTACATTTTTTTTTTTTTTTTGGTAGTTTATGGTAGTGGTGCCTAAATATGGTTGTACCTTCAAAGGCTTCAGAAAAGGAACTGGAATCCTGAGAATCTTGTGAAAACATCCTCTAATGCCTCATCACAAATATACCAAATTATCTCCAGTGATAGGACCTGGAAATCTGCACTTTCTTAAAAGGTTCTTCAGGTAAGGTTTGCTGAGGCTTATTACAAATGTACCCTTGATTTGATGCTAATGCTGTATTTAGGGCTGAAGGATGCACACACTAAATATCTGAATGCTTTTCAGATTCCATCTATGCTGAAAAAGAATGTAAGAGAATAGACATATTTCAATTAGCCCTCAATATCTTGCTTTAGAGCTTTGGCCTACTAAAGCCCAGTATAGTATAGGAGAGAACACTGCACCAGGTTTCAAATCTGGATTCTAATTTTTGTTCTGAAAAATAGCAACTGACACTGGCATGCCATTTAACCTCTCCAGGCCTCAATTTCCACTATAGATAATACCCGATGTGTCAGTAAGACAACTGATGTAACTTTGCCAAACAAGTAGAATTATCCTTCTTCCTTTGTCCTGCTCTGTCCTAGCTTTCAATACTTGATCTGCCCTAACATTTTCCTGTATGTACTTCTTTATCCCAGATATTGGAACAATTGCTAGCAAGGAAAGGTAATGATGGATTTTCATTTCCCAATATAGTCTGGCAAAGAAATTAAAGGTTTACTTCTCCTTGCTAATCCAATCTACACGGGATGGATGGAATCATTAAAAGTGCAAGCAAGGAGCGCTCTGGCTGCCATACAAGACAGTGTAGCTACTGTTTATTCCTGATTATGGGACAGGATATAGATGAAAATCAATAATAAGACATTCATTTTAGCCAATAGTTTAAATCTTTTCTCCTGTGTTCCTCTTCTTCAAGCAACTGAATTATCTGTATAAAATGGAAACATATCTGGTTCCCATTTCAAACTATAGTACAGATACCAAAGAGGAGAGTGCCAGAAAAGGAGAGTACAAAGTAACCCCTTAGAGAGGCCCAGGCACTTGCTGAAAATTTAGAGGAAGGGTCTGAGATTTCTAAGTGACTGATAATTACATAGGTGATGACTACAACACAAAAAAACCATTGACAGGAAAGATGAACATAGTTCTCCTTTTTAAAGTTTCTACAAAATAGAAATGTCACAAGACACATTAGAACAATGCAGTGGACCAAATTTTCTTATTTATTAAAGAACAGAAATAAATTTTGCTTAAATTTAAAAAAATAATATTAAAACTTAGTCTATCTTTTCACTGAATAAAACTGAGAAAAAGTTGGCTTTCAGATCATATATTTATTTAAAAAAATAAAATGGGAAATTGACAAAGTTACCACATTATTCTGCATGCTAACAGGATTTCCCAAGCCTGTGAGAGAACCATTTCTTGAGCAATTTAAAAAAAAAAAAAAAAGAACTTCCTCAACAATGTAAAAATAGGAAACCTTTCAATCCAAATTCAAGGTCTTTATTACTAGTTCCACCTCACAAGCTAGTGGGATGTATCTGTGTCACAAGCTGAACTCCTTAGTAAAGAAAGCTTGAGAAGACACTAAACAAGGATGTTACTAAAAGACGATGATTTGTTAAAATTATAAAGCAATCATCTTTTGGCCTGCAAATAGTCAACATTAGAACTCCCCACCACTGTGGATCTGGCTCCCCATCACAATGTTATTCTGAATCCAGGATAATTACAATCACATGGCATTTTTTTTCTGCATGCTTTCTTGGCCCAAACCCTGCATGATAACATATACAATTTACAAGATGGGACTTGAAATTCCCATTCTCACACAGGATAGTTAGGGAGTGTTACCAATAATAAAGAATAAAAGTTATACAACATTGATTATTATAAATTATATTTGTTCTTATCCACCCCCATTCTCCTTAATATGTTCAGATTCCTTCCTGCAGAAAACATGGTGTTCCTATATAATACCAATTACATCATTAATGATGATTAGAATGAGCTGTAGAAACCTTGATTCTGAAGACATGTATGTGCAGGTGAGACGCAATCTGATTGCAAACACTGACACAGTAGCGGATCAAATCAAAGAAAGAGAAAACCTGGAAAGAAAAGAGACATTCTCAGCACCCGTTTAGGCTCTCCCTAAGCTTCCTGAAAGTAAAGAGGAGTGGACTCTGTTTTCTCTACAGATTGACCTTCTATTCTAAACAATAATTCAGTTTCCTCGCAATCTTTCCTTCACATACAAACTCTTTGTTAGAGAGACAGATGGCAAATATTTTAAGCTTTATGGGCCTTATTGTCTTTGAAACAGTTGCTTAACTCTGCCATTGTAGCATGAAACCAGCCAAAGACAATATATAAATGAATGGCCATAGCTGTGTTCCAATAAAACTGTATTTACCAAAACAGGTTATGGGCCCACAGGGTGTAGTATGCCGATTCATGCTTTTTTACTCAGTCAGCAATTTGCAATTTATGAGCCCTGCCTGATGTAGGCAGGACTAGTAAGATTAATGCAAAAACTAAAAGGCTCAAATATAAAGTCACAGAACTCTCACACAGCCCCATTTATGTGGATTTCTGACATTCCAAATCATTACAATTATATGAACTATCTCTCATGACTGGCTCATCAAAATAAGACAACAAGCAACCTTCAAATCCTCAAACCATGAAATAAGACTTAGTACAATACCTACCAGGGCAATCCAAAGTACAATATATTCATCAATAAAGCTGTTAAAATACTGGTCCAGAAACAAAAGTGCTGGACCTATGAATGCTGTGTCATGCAAATGCATTTCACTTTTCGTCATGTGTGCAACCTATGAATAAAACAGAATAACGTAGGCATTTTCATAGGAGGACAATTGTGGACTACAGAGTAAATCATATTGTGCTCAGATATCAACTTCCAGTAATTATTTAGGAATAGCTGTTGAATTCCCAAAACTAAAAACCCAACAATAAGAAATGTGTCTGAGAAACCCGCCAAAAGATGCTTTTCACAAGGAGCCTTAATTTGAGTGTCCAGATTGAGACTGAAAAATGTAGATAAACTGAACAACCAAATTAAACAGTGGATAAAAGGGTGAAAAGTTGTATGTTTTCCAAGAACTTCCAGTAACTTCAAACTGTAGCTTCACAAAGGGTAAAAATAGTTCACATGTTGATATCAAGAGATTCTGATTAGAGGAGGGCAAACTCTAGGACCATTTAGGAAGCACAGAATGAAAACTATGGCCATAAAACCAAAATAAGATAAAAGTGAAAAACAAAACAAATAAAAACTCAGGTGCTTACCACAAGCTTATTAGTGATTTTAGCAGACACAAAACCAAATGTCAGTATATAAAGACAGGGATGCTTTTCAAAAAGCTGAACTGCGGATTTCTTGTAGATCATTGCAGCTAATGTAATCACTGATCCAATATGGAGAAAAGGAGAAAGGACACTTGTTCCCTGTACAGAGTGAAGAGAAGAGTTAATAGTATTCAGTACTCATCAGATA
Source organism: Macaca thibetana thibetana (assembly GCF_024542745.1). NCBI lineage: Eukaryota > Metazoa > Chordata > Mammalia > Primates > Cercopithecidae > Macaca > Macaca thibetana. The sequence goes on along the minus strand of NC_065578.1, from coordinate 110,562,639 downwards.
CTGCATGGATCTGCTCCAGAACAGTTCAACTCAAACTTTCAGGAACCTCATGGTACCTGATAGGCAGCAATTTCTATAAATCACAAACTAGAAGAGCTAATGAAAAGTAGCAGCATAAATTGATTAGGTACAAACTGAAGATTTCACTTGAGAGACCAGGCTTATTTTTATAAAGCAGCTCATACTTTAAAAAACATGTGAATAAGTGTGTGTGTGTGTGTATGCATAAAACTATGACTATATAAAGCATATAAATGTGGGTAAGTATATATAAAATTGAAGTTTTGAACATTAGTTTCTTTAAAGGCTATGTATAAATTATAAATTAACAAATGATTTTATACATTTGAAATAAAAAACAAAATGACGACAAAACCAAGTCCTAGTGTAAACAAGTGTTGAAAATCTTAAGGCATACTTACTGCTATTGTTGATCCATTTTTGCCAACACCACCTGTGAAGATTACACGGAAGTAATTTGTACAGGAAAATATGGTCCCTGCTACAGTACAAAGTGCAGGAAAAATTTTCATTTGAATATTCAGCACTGGAATCTTTAATGGGTAGAGAGAGAAAACAATTAAAACATATACAAACTAAAATAAGAAAACAGTCTAATATTTGATTCATATTCCCAAAAACTTTCCATTCCCTCCAATTACATAAATATGTAAAGTAATGAAAGTTTCCTTTTCCTCTTCGTTATAAGCAATATAGCAAGTCTCAAGAGTTGAGACTATTTAGAAATTAGTTTCACTTCTGATATCAACCTTAAAAAAAAAAACACACATTCAACTTTATTAACTTGTGTCACAAGTTAAGATAGATTCACCTAATGCATCCCAGAGATCTTGCAACAGTGAACCAGGATGTGTTCTGGCCTTTTAATAAAAGGAGTGCACCTCGCCTTTTTCTTTGTATATGTTTTTGAATTCTACCTCTAAATCTGTAGAACATTCATAATTGTTGTGAGGAAGTATGAAGCATAACAGAAATGTTGCAACTAGATATAAAAATCTGCAGAGTACAGAGAATGGAAGACAAAATTTCTATTCAGAAGAGTTCCCAACTCCAAATTGTTAGGATACAGGCAGTAAAAGCAGAAGGCAACTAAGAAGGCATTCACATGCAGGAGAAAAAACAGGTCAAGTACATTCAAACAGATTCTACTACTATGCATCCAAAATTTTAAAGTTTAAATGTACTTTTCAGAAAAGTGAATAATATATTCATAAAATATACTGAAAATGTATTTACCTGAAGTATGGGGGACAGAGTGGATTGATATCATGCATTTAATCTTGAAAACACAATATCCATCATTTAAAATGAAATACACTTGTACTGAATTTTAAAAATCATTTAAGAGTCTCTTCTTTTTTGCACCCCTCCCTTTAGCTTTTTTGGTCTCAAATTTTGTCCAGTATGGATTGAAAAGAAAGTAACAATAAAATAAATGATGTAGTCTAGTAATAGAAACAAATGATTATAGAAACGAGATTCCAAAAGCCCCCAATGGTTTAATAAGCCATGAGTTCTTACAATGAAAAAAATTTTTTATAAAAAATTGAGACAGAGTCTTGCTCTGTCACCCAGGCTGGAGTGCAGTGGTGTGATCTTGGTTTACTGCAACCTCGGCTTCCTGGGTTCAAGTGATTCTCTTGCCTCAGCCTCCCGAGTAGCTGGGATTACAGGTGGCCACAACCAGGCCTGGCTGATTTTTGTATTTTTAGTAGAGACGGGGTTTCACCATGTTGGCTGGGCTGGTCTCGAACTCTTGAACTCAAGTGATCTCCCAGCCTCAGCCTCCCAAAGTGCTGGGATTACAGGTGTGAGCCACCATGCCTGGTCACAATGAAAGCATTTTAATTAGGGCTGTTTACACTTTGTACGGCTGTCATCTATCTACACTTTTAAAATCAAATAGCAAATGTGGCACTTCCTACTATATGGGAAACCTCAGTTAAGACTGGAAGACATAAATCTTAATGTTTGGATACTTCATTTCTTCAAAACTCTCAAGAACTCACTTTGTTTAGATAACTCCGTTACCTCTTGCAAAAATGCAGCTCTGAAAAAAAACTGAAATCAAATGTTCAAGTTTAAGTTGTACTGAAGCAGTGTTAAATTTTCTGAAATTAACTAGGTCAATCTAAAAGTCAAGTCCTAAACTATCCTAAATGGTTATCTTCTCCCCCTAAATCTCCAATCTCTGCAGTCTAAGTTCAAAACTTGTTTTCAATAAAGGAGAAAATCAACACCATGGTTGCTTTGAACTCCAAGAGATTTTTCTGCTCTTGTTCAATAAACTAGGGACATTGCGTTCTCAATCTGATGCACCTGGCTGAAACTCAATACTGTGGCTAGTTTCCTGGTTCCCAGACTCTCTTCCCACCCCTCCCACTTTTGACTCCACAGAGACAAAGGATCTCTCTGGCAAAGGGGAAAATACTATACTTCTCTCAGATTCCAAAAGAAGCAAAGCATTATTCTATCACAGGGGCAGCCCTGTATTAGGGGCAGGGTACTAAATGAGTACCATCTCTGTATAATAGTCGTCTGTGTCATAAATGAACTGAATGAGAGTCATAACTGTATTTATAATTTGGTGAAATTGCCCTGGGATCGTAAAAATCGTTGCCTTTTGAAAGAATAAACACAAACATTAGAAAAGCCAGGAAAATTAGTACATGGCTTGGATTACAAAGGAAGCAAACTAGGAGCAAAGCATCATAGATTCTTAAGGTTCTCATCACTTTTGTCATATATGTTAGCTATATACACCAAAACATAAGCTCCTGAGTGATGCATTTTGTTTGAATTGATTTTGTACACTCTCTAAAGCCCTGGTTATTGTAGGTGGCTCAATACATATTTGTTAAATGAAGACTAAAATCTCCCTTTCTCTTACTTTCTATGTAGAAGTCCTGTTTTGGGAGAGTATGAAGAAACATCTAGCCCCTACATTAGCGATGAAATGAGCTACCAAGAAAATATGAGGCAAAGTAAAGAAAAAGTGAGTCAAAGGAATCCCAAGTCTCAGCAGGTGATCCTTTAAAAACTGGCACTACTTATAAAAAACACAAAGTGTTGCCATTCTCACCCCACACTTAAGATCAAGGAGGGTGGCACATTCTGTCTTTCCCTCAGGTCAAAAAGGACAGGCACATTCTGTATTTCCCAATCTTTTTCTTTCTGTCATCATCTTGGAACTCATCAAAGGTGGCCGAAGTGCATCCACTCTTTAGAAATAGCCAAAGAGCGATACCAAAGACATCTTTATGTCAGGACTGCTTGCAGTTTCAAGTCTTTAGGAGTCGGGAAGAGTAAGAATTCCTTTGGGTCATGGTGTCTGTCCTATAGCCAGGTGAAAACTCTTCAGACTCATACCATGAAGGTATGCATCCAAATAATAACAATGTAATGTAATTCACTTTTAAAAAGGTTACAAATAGAAAAAGAAAATCTTAAATTATCAGTATCTTTACCAGATTACAAAGGTCATGTTTTCTGGTTCAATAGTTTGTATTAATGCAGACTACTATCAGTTAGTAAACTTTGACTAGTTTTCTTATAAGCATGATAAAATGTCCTTATAGGCTTTGTACACCAGAGCAGAAGTAAAAAGTATCATTTTGAGATTAGACACCTTCCTCAAAGAATGTGGGAATGCCTGTTTGTAAATCATTTTAATGTAAATGAATTCCATCAAAATACAGCAAATGTTAACATAATTACAGTGTCCACAAAGGAAAATCACCCTATCAGAATTATTTAAGTGTAAAGGCATTTTAACGTCTTGTAGTTCAAGAATGAGATATCAATTTATACTACATAGAAAGTCTTCAGTCTGACCAAATGAATCCTGAAACTTCACCTGCAATAGTAACACTCACCTAGTTGCCTTAACTGAATGCCAGAAAGTCCCTTGTGGCTTAATACAATTTGATCAATTACTACATTTACAAGACTCAAGCATCAGTAAAAGTAACCATGAGTTGATTATATGTAAGTCTTTTCCAAAGTAAGAATATATTCTTTTCTGTTTTTTTAAAGAGTGATAGGATAGAAGATAGTTCCAAGGCATTCTAAAAGGAATGTCTTTTGGGGAAGCAAAAAACAAAAAAATATGCTTTTTGTTTCTTGCAATGTATAAAACAAGCACTGACTTTTATGGATGAAGACAATTTCCTTTGGGGAAAAAAAAAGGGAAAACAACAACAATAACAACAATAACTATAACCTATGGTAAAAACTCATCTCTTTGGGGGAAAAAATTGGCAAAGAATGGGTAATCCATATGTAATAGATGCAAATCACTTACCTTTACAAAACAGCTGATCTTCTGGAATCAGCCTTATGAAGACATCTGCACTGTTTTTATTTGTTCTGACCATAAACTTGCTTTCTAAGTGTCAGTAAAAGCCTTCTAATTTAATGAGGATTTGGAAGGCAATTTCCATTTTATGGCCTCAATCTCACAAGAGATGTAAATTTCACACCTGAACCCTAAGTGAGTATCTCTTCTCCATTTGGCACGCAAATAAGTGAGAGCTGAATATGTAGTAATTGTTTCTGTATTAGCATAATGCAATTCAAAACAGCATATTCAGTAACAAACCCATAATGCTAAGTAAAAAGAAAAAAATAATATAGTGATCTGAGGTCAATTATGGGAATCTATATTGGGAGTTGTTTAAAAAAAGAACCTGTAATCCCAGCACTTTGGGAGGCCGAGATGGGTGGATCACGAGGTCAGGAGATCGAGACCATCCTGGCTAACCCGGTGAAACCCCGTCTCTACTAAAAAAATACAAAAGCTAGCCTGGCGAGATGGCGGGCGCCTGTAGTCCCAGCTACTCGGGAGGCTGAGGCAGGAGAATGGCATAAACCCGGGAGGCGGAGCTTGCAGTGAGCTGAGATCCGGCCACTGCACTCCAGCCTGGGCGACAGAGCGAGACTCCATCTCAAAAAAAAAAAAAGAAAAGAAAAAACAGAATATTTCACTAAGTCTCCAAATATATCACCAGAGAAGTCAGGTTGTACCCTTTTAGTTTAATGATGCTAACAGTAGGACCAAAGTGCTAACAATAGGATGAAGGGGCATGGGGAGAATCTGTTTTCCTGTTGCAACCTCACCTCACGAATCCTGCTAGTTAGACTGCTAGTCTAACCTCACGAACGAATCTAACCTCATCTCACGAATCCTGCTAGTTAGACTGCTAGTTTACTGGGTCTGGGAACTCCATTTCAGATGTGAATCTGAGAGTTCCTCAGATAAAATATGTAATTTAAAAAGGATAGTTATATTAATTACAAGACGACAAAATATTTGATCTTTATAAAAGAAAAAATTATATCTACTATGTACATGTGTAGATTTTTCCTAATGGAAAAAGGTAAAAAGTATACTGAAGCAATTTACTACCAGGCATCACCTAAGAAATAAGGATATGTATATAACGTGCACAGACAACTTCATTTACAATGTTTTATGCATTTCCATATTTACAAAAAATGATTAGGCACACAGGTTGAACATCCCTAATCTGAAAATCCAAAATCTAAAATGCTACAAATCCCAAAACTCCTTGAGTGCCAACATGATGCCACAAATGGAAAATTCCACACTTGACCTTATGTGACAGGTTGAGGTCAAAATGTAGGTGCACTAAAGTTTATTCAGCATCTCCAAGGGAAAAACGACCCTCCCAGTCCCCTTCATAGCTGCAATATATCTTTGTGTAAAGGCCCATATCCTGTCACATAAGTACCTCCACAAAGGGTAATAAAATGACATTGTGCAGGCTGGACATTCCAACAGCAGGCTCTCCCCAGTGCCCGACATGGGGCCAAGAACTAAGTGCATTACTGTTTTTTAATTTTGTTTTTGTTTTTTGCTTATTATCTGCTGTGTGGTATAAAGATATTGTTGAAAATGTCAAAAAGGCCTGCAGATAATTTTTGGTTAATAGTGATAACATACAGGTATTCTAGTGATGCTAGTGTGCTGCTTCACTACCCTGAACACATTATCTTTTCACTTATACATCTTATGTTTTGCTAAATATATCTATGTGTAAATAAGTGTTAGAAAATGATTGCTTAACAGTAGTATGTAAATTCAGAGTCAGGAGTAACACTGATGCCAAACCACAGATTATCCACATGGGTGGCTAAGATAGTAACACTTTTGCTTTCTGATGGTTCGGTACACACACTTCGTTTTATCCACAAAATTATTAAAAATATTGTATAAAATTACTTTCGGGCAATGTGTATAAGATGTATATGAAAATAAATTTCATGTTTGGACTTGGTATCTCAAGATACCAAGATATCTCATTATGTATGTGCAAAGACTGTAAAATTTGAAAACATCTGAAATCTGAAATGCTGGTCCCAAGAATTATAGACAAGGGATACTTAACCTGTATAAACCAAACACTGATTTGTTTTCCAATAATCAAGCCAGAAATCCCACTTTTTGGATATTGGTACGCTGAAACTTTATGTACAAGATGTTACAAATAATTTTGTGGGGAAAATTTTGGTACACAAGGCTTATAAAAATAATAACATAGTCAAAACTTTAGGAGTGGGGGTAAGCTTTCGGCTTTATGATCTGGTTTCAGGAAAACAAAAACTATTATTTCCTTCCTATAAGGCAAAATTGTTATTAAAAAAAAAAAGAACTAGTCTACTGAAGAGCAAAAGTAATAAAATTCGTATTTCCTATGCATTAGTCTCAAAAGCCAATAGGGTCTCTATAGTGAAATCTAAGATATATAAATGAATGATATTATGTACATAACTGAATAGTTTCACAATTTTTCCAGTTGACTGTGGATTATTTTTATTCCTTCATCTCCTACCCCTTCACAGACTCATCTTCCCAACAAAAGACACTTAACAATTCAGTTCTGGCAATAAATACTTCGGGTAGTGTATCAATTACACTTCCTCAAGTACCTCATTTTCCATCATAAAGTGAGTTAGGTAAGGGAAAAATGCTGCTCAGTAAATTTCCCTTATACTTTAAAATTAATCTGATTTTTAAGAATTACATTAATTTAGGTCTAGTAAATCTTTTCTTTGTTAAGCTTTCACCAAATGAATGATAAATACTGTATTCTGAAGGGGTGATGGTAGAAATCGGCAGTTAACTGATGACCAGGGGAGTACCAACTATGACAAACCAAATCTGAAAGAATACATTAAAACTGTAAGAGCAGCAACAACTTTTATTGAGTGCTTATTAATTTGATAGGCACTATTCTAAGTGCTTTAAACAATATATTAACTCTTTTAATGCATAAAATAACTTTATGAGATAGGTACTACTGACCTTATTTTACAGAGGAAACTAGGCCAGAGACAGTTACACAACAGGTTAAGTTCACACAGTAGGCCGTGCAGCCTGGGTCAAATGCACAGAGTCTGGTTCCAGAGCTTGTGTTCTTGGCCCCCATATTTTACTCCCTACCTCAGAGGTTTGTGGAACAGAATCTGTTTGTAGGAGTGACTATATTTCAGGTAGACCTGGAAATCAAGGTCCAAGCTCATTCAAACAATCCCATGACACTGATTTCATTCAACAGGCATTTATCCTGTTTTGGAGCTAGAGTTAACTTACAATCTCAAATTTGTTATTCAGCTTTAAGTATATGACAGAGAAACTGGTAGACTCATGTAGTTAAGAAAGAGAATAAAAGGTCTAATTTAATCTTGTCACTGGTTAACTTGTTAATAGTGTCTGCTGTTTCCTCATCTGTAAAATGGGATGACAATACTAATTCAGATTCTCAATGGCCTTCAAAAATAACAGCCCTGGAATAGTCCTAACATTCCACATAACTCCAAGTAGTAAAATTCACCATCCTCTATAGAGGAAGTTGTGTTCTACTGTTCGCTATGACTTTTCATTTTCAGAAAAAATAAAAGAATTTCACACATTACCCTTTAACTGGATTATCCCATATTACAAAACACAAGCAAAAGACAACATGCATTAAATGGGACACACAATGTGAAAAAAGTTACCATAGACTGCCAAAAAGGTGGTCCTCCAATCACTGCCAGCAAATGCATGATTATTATGAAGATTTGCACTTCAGTCACATCAATTCTGATTAGGTACAAAAAGCCAAAAGAGCAGAATTACTCACAACAATTTCAAGTTAATTACGTGCAAGCTTAGCAGCATTCCTCTATCATGCACAATAGAAAAAAAAATCTCAAATATTGAGGAAAGGGGAAAAGGAGGCATCAAAAATTTGTTATGAGCAAAAATCATATAAAATCCGAAGCCTTTTAATTTAATTTGATGAATTTCAAAGAGCAATAAAAACCCCTCCTTTGCAAAGGAAATTTCTGACTCATTGAAGTTGGGCTGAAACCATAGGTTAACCTTTCCCACCAAAACAAAAAAAAACAAAAAAAAATTGAGGAGGTATTAAATTTTGAGTATCAAGCAGAGGATTACATTGCACTGCTATAAAATATGAAATCTTGAAATAAGTGCTTTGTAGTATCAGATGAAATAAATGGTGCGCTTTAACTCACTGAGACTTTGTAACACTTACTGTTCTTTAGATATATTCATTTAATGTCTGCCATTGTATAGGTGTGAAAACAAAAATCTCCTCCAGTTCTCAAATTCTTATTCTTACTAGGTTAACTACTCTAAGACTTCTGCAAAGAAGATACTGAAAGCAGCCAAGAATTAGCTTTGGGGTTGCTGAAAATAATTTTACAGTCAAGAAGAGACAAACCTCATGCACAACAGGGCAGCAGAAATTAGAAGCCTGAAAGTGTGAAAAAAAGAATATGGGCAAAAAGACTGAGAAGCAAAACATACGCTGTTTTTCCTTTCCTCCTGTAAACTAGCACTTTCTACAATTTTGAGATTATCATTCTTAGATTACTGGATTCAAATGCCTTCTAATTTTGAGAACTTACCCTACAGATATGCTTGCACAAAATGATGTTTATACAAGGTTATTCACTATGGAATTATAAATTTACAATAGCATAATTTAAAAAAATTCCCTCAAAGGGAATAGTTATAAAAATTATGGTACTTCCATAACACAGAATATTTTGCAGCTTTTAAGGAGTAGGGCAGCTCTCTATATACTGATATAAAAAGTAGCAAAGATATAGTAAGTGAAAATAAGTTGCAGAATGTGTATAGGCTATTTTTTGTGTAAAAAAGAGATAGTATTCTACTTTTATCTTTGCCAGTAATTGCATAACAAATTTCTTGAAAGATACATTACAAACTAAGAATAGTGGCTACCTGTTGGGGAGTACGGTATAGAAACTGGGGAGCTGGGAGATAAGAATGAGGAGACTTTTCACTGTATACCTTCTTATAATGCTAGTTTTTCAACAAAGTGAATAATTTATCTATTATAAGTAATTAGTCTGAAAGTAGATAACAACAGCAAAGGGATTCAATTCCCAGAACAGAACAGAGCCTCCATTTCTAAAAATATATAAAGCAGGTAATCTGTAATGTGAGTTTAAGATACATAAGCTGTCATGCTGTGATACATAACTGGGTTGAAACTAACGTCTTGCAACTAAAAAAAATGGGTCTTTGTTTGCCCAGGAATGTTTTTTAAACAGAAGCTTATTTAGCTGCAAACATACAGTGATGTAGTTATCTTGATATACACATTGAAAAAAAAATGGACTGAATTAGGCTAAAAAGAATCTGTAGAGCTGACCTGGTGACTGGTGTTGCCAATAAGGGGAATTACACTCAGTAGCAGATTCAGGAGACTAAGCAGGTAGGTGTCAAAGATGATCGATTCTGTCTTGGGTGGAGGAGGGTAGACATCTTAGAACATTTTGCTGGATATATGAAGTAGCCTTTTGGAAGGGGAAGGGCCAGAAGTATAGAATTACAAAATAAAAATGGAGGGAACCTCATGCAATTAATCTTTGTACCATGGATTAATATAAAAGAGAATAGGAAACATAAAAGATCTTTACAAAGTCTCAAATTGGGATTCTCAGGGCAAGTTTTATAGAATAGTCATTTGAAACTTTCAAAGACAGAATTTTCTTAACCATTCTAATACTAACATTTTATTTAGATGAATAATGTCTTACTATTATGGAGAGAGGGCCAGGAAAACTTACTTACCAGTTGGTAGTTAGTTAAGAATATTTTTTCTTATTTGTTTATCTGATTTAGAAGACTATTCTGAACTCCAGGATGAGAATCTTCTGCTCTGAATCATGAGAACTGCCTATCATAACTCCTGGAAGTGTGGTTCTAATCTTGACTGTCAATGAAAAAGGGTGCATGCAGTGCAAAGTCATTCCCAGGGATGGGAACTAAAGCAAGCTAAGAGGGACAGGTGGTAGAAATGATAAACAAGAGTTTATGATTCTGTTTAGAAGACAGCTAGTTATATGACAATTCATTTTTCCACCTTTCTGCTAAGAAGTCTCAGTATGGGCTCAATTTACTGTAACACATACTAGAAAGAGGCTCATTTTAATCTTTTTGGCCATACAGGAAATACACAGTTATTTAGAGGACAGAATATTATATAAGGGCAGGAATTTGGCATGTCTGTAATCACTTCCTTATTATTATTATTATTATTATTATTATTATTCTCTGAATCATGAGAACTGCCTATCATCAGTGGAGAATCATCAGTGGTAATATTCTCAAGTGTTGGGACTGTTCCTCAAAACCAAAACAAAGAAACTGACCACTAGTACCACACCAAGAAAAAAACAATGAAAAACAAAACCAAAAAACCCTTCAAGACACATGGGATATGTGGTCGAAGAGCATCCAAACACCAGTGATTTTTTTAACAAAACGTTTTATATGGGAAAACAAATTACTTATGTGTCGCATTAGATTTCTACAGCCTAAAGTTGTAGAGGGAGAAAATTAAATGATACTAACCACAATTTTCTATATCTATGAAGGTACATGAACATCTTGACTAGTGCTGCTTTAAAATAATTTCCTGGCTTCGTGTGGTGGCTCACACCTGTAATCTCAGCACTTTGGGAGGCCAAGGCAGGCAGATCACCTGAGGTAGGGAGTTTGAAATCAGCCTGACTAACATGAAGAAACCCTGTCTCTACTAAAAATACAAAATTAGCCAGGTGTGGTGGCACATGCCTGTAATTCTAACTACTCAGGAGGCTAAGGCGGAAGAATTGCTTAAACCAGGCAGGCGGATGTTGTGGTGAGCTGAGATTGTGCCATTGCACTCCAGCCTGGGCAACAAGAGCAAAACTCTGTCTTAAAAATAAATAAATAAATAATAATTTCCTATTTCTACTTTATTTTAATATAGGTTGTCAAAAGACAACAAAGAATTCTCCCAATTACTGGGGATAACCCATAATGAATATTCTCATCAGGACACACTTAAATTACTATGACAAGCCAGAAACAAACACTGTTTTGATGGCTGTCACAAAAATAAATAAAAAGAAGCAAACCATTCATCTGATGGGGAAGCTATAAATGTGACAGTCTGAGGTCAAAATAACCTTCAACGCCCATAATAAACTTTAGGCCAATCATTCCTTACAACACTCTAATGGTCTACTGATTAACAGAGAATAAAGTGTACTAAATGAATATGAATAAACTTCTCAACAAGGGAACAGAGCATCTCTTTAGTTGGAGTGATGATCTCAGGAGGTCTTCATCACTACAAAAAGCTTAGAAAACTCTCTGATCAAGGTAGTTACTACATCAGAAGTGCAAAATAGCTTTTAAAAGGGGGGTAGAACAACTCCAAAGTAAGTAAGCTAACTATGAGAAAAATTTCTATTTTGAAAGTTTCCATTTGTTTATCAGTGTTACCTGACAAATGCATCTGGTTTGAATTCCAGAATTCAGTTTTAATTGAGGGATGTGAAGGGATTTAAATGGCATTCTATGAAAGCTAAGCACATTAATCATCTTTCCCACAAATTTTTAATGTCTTTCCCCTCTAAAATCAGAAACAGACAATCCATTGTTCTTCTACATGTGACATATGCATTTCAAAGATACACTTGCAGTTATTTTGTAAACATAAGTATTTTTGTTAAACTATACATAGTAAATATAATTGTGTTGTAGTTTGGCAACACAATTGTTTGTATTAGTTTGGTTAACATAGAATATGCATTAGGGATAAATTCACAATGTCAAAGAATCCCCAATTTGTACAATTTGACCTGTGAGCTATTGTTAAAGAGAAGCATTTTGTTTAAAAAAATCATCTATTTGAAGAAGTCTAGATTCTTACTCAAGGATTAGATAGCTATTAACTCCAGATTTATAATTATCTGTAAATGGATCTGAAGCTCTAGGTAACTTATGGATAACCAGAGCATAACATTCATTATAGATTCTACCAGAAATACCACGGGTGGGGTGAACTGTTGGTGGACTGAAATAAAGATTACCTAGAAATTAAATATACTGATTTTGAATATTTTACTTTCTATCCTTGATAAGGGACAAACTGGACATGGTAATCTTAATGTTAAATAATATTAACCATACAGCTGAGTGGTAACTTGGAGTATTTTTAATTCAAGTGTTATAAATTTGGAAAACAGACAGCAAGACAAGTCTATTTTTGAAATAAGCTTAATTATTAAAAACACATTACCTACCACATGAATGACTACATGGATCTTCAGACTTTCTGAGAAGACTAAAAAGAAAAAGCCCATTGAATAACTCTGAGTAAGAAGAGAAAAATATAGCCAAAGGCTAGAATAGAACAAGTCCTCTAACATAAAAAGAAATAGAGTATAGGTCTCAAATTTAAGGGGCAGCCTATCTTTATCGCCTTTGAAAACAATAAGACCCGAAAGGAGAATCCTCTCACAATCTCTGAGTTAAATAAAGGGATCATGAGCTTATTCTTCCTCTCTAACTGGCACAATAAAAAATTTGCCAACCATTAGGAGTCAGCTAAAGGTCCTAATGTAACAATAATGAAGACTTATTATATGCTTAGCACTACAGTAAGCACATTACATTCTTAACCCTTTTAATCTTGACAACCACCCTAGGAGGTAGGAAATATCACCATTTTGTAGATGAGAAAATTTAGAAAGGTCAAGTGACTTTTCCAAGGTTACAGTGAAAATAACCTTGAAGAGAAACCGGAACGTTGTTCCCATGCAGTGCTAAAACTCTTCGTATTCTAATACAATTTTACCAAAAATGCTAGAATACAACAGGAAATAGCTTATATATAGTTTACATGCTAATAAATCAAATTCATTTAGAAACAAATTATTAAGGACAATTCTTTCTGAAGGTTTTTTCCAAACTTCATAAAAAAAGAGAGTATATTTGACAATCTCATTTTAATTATCAAATCAGTTTAAGCAGTAAGTATTAAAAGCAAAAGAAAATCTCTGCAAGTTAGCAACTGGTAAAAAACAGTATATACGGAGAAAACAAAATATTTTGAAAACTTTTTTTATGATGTTAAAATGCATTAGTTTCTAGAAACATTTTAGCAGAAAGGGCTCTATAAATATAGGGTACTTTGTTATCAGAGACAAGGTGAAAGTAGATACAGTCAATATTTTGACTGTTAATTTCATTAAGAACATTGGTGGAAAAGACCTTTGCTAAGTATAATCAACAATAATAAAAAAAGGGCTATCAAAAATTATAAACCTATAAATCTAGACAACTGCAATGAGCATAAAGCTACAGGTCTTTGGAGAAAGTACCAGAAGACAGTGTAAGGGTAAAGGGAGACTAATGATATACTTCTTAGTACAGTCGGCCCTCTCTATCTGTGGGTTCTGCATCAATGAATTACACCAACCACAGATCAAAAATATTAAAAGCTGTATCTGTACTGAACACGTGCAGACTTTTTTCCTTGTCATTATTCCCTAAACTTTACAGTATAACAACTATTTACTTGGCATTTACATTGTGTGAGGTATAAGTAACGTAGAATGACTTAAAGTATACAGGAGGATGTGTATAGGTTCTATGCAAATACTACATCATCTTATATCAGGAACTTGGGCATCCCTGGATTCTGGTATTTGCAGGAGATCTTAGAACCAATTTCCCACAGATACGGAGGCACAACTGTATTCTCCACATTCCAAGGTTATTTTGAAAAAAGATGCAGAATATCCCTCACCATGAATTTGTCCTCAAAGCCATCATTACTGCCACTGAATAACTGGATTTACAACACTGAAATACACTTTTCAGAAAGAACTCAGCCAGGCAGGCGGATCATGAGGTTAGATTGAGACCATCCTGGGTAACACAGTGAAACTCCGTCTTTACTAAAAATACAAAAAATTGGCCAGACGTGGTGGCAGGCACCTGTAGTCCCAGCTACTCAGGAGGCTGACGCAGGAGAATGGCGTGAACCCGGGAGGTGGAGCTTGCAGTGAGCTGAGAGAGCGCCACTGCACTCCAGCCTGGGCGACAGAGTGAGAAATCCGCCCCCCTCAAAAAAAAAGAAAGAAAGTAAGAAAGAAAGAACTCGGCCAACAAGGAATTCACTATTTCTGTATTACTGAAGCAATATTAAAATTTTTACAATTCTTTTTTTTTCAGGGCAGGAGACCTAATGTAGGAAACCTAATGAACCCTTGCATTGATATAATTATCTGTCAGGTTTTCATATGAACAGTTCTCTGACATTCTCTGAACTGCCAAATAAATTGAATCTAAGCCCTATTTTTTCTTATGCTAAAGTGTGAATGATTCTGGACTATCTCACTAGGAATACATTTCCTAACAATGTTTTTAAAAGTCATAAGGTCAAAATTGCAGTTATAAGAAGAGAAAGAAGGGTGAATGCTGTAGCTCATGACTATAGTTCCAGTGCTTTGGAAGGCTGAGGTGGGAGGAATGCTTGAGGCCAGAAGTTCAAGACCATCCTAGTAACACAGCAAGACCTGTCTCTACAAAAAAAAATTTAAAAATTAGCCAGGTGTGATGGTGCAGAAAGGTGAGGTGGGAGGAGCACTTCAGTCCAGGAGTTTCAAGGCTGCAGTGAGCTATGACTGTGCCACTGCACTCCTGCCTGGGTGACAGAATGAGACTCTATCTCGATTAAAAAAAAAAAAAAGAGGAAAAAGATATATTACTTTTAGCAGTACACTAGAGACATATGTATTTACTGAAAAGAAAAAAAAAACAAAAAAGGAAAGTATTCAAAGAATGACTATAGTAACATGAAAAGCTAAGGATATTTAGTTTCAAAAGCACAACTAAGAGTGAAAAACATTAAGCAAAACAAACAGAAATCAGAATAGCTTCCAGCATAAATATCATACAACACCAAGACTGCTGCAAACACAAGCAGAAGAACTAGTATTAGACTGCTTAAAGTATATGCTAAAGAAGTTAACAGAACAAGCAGAATCTTTCCTACATTAATATAAGATCATCTCAACTTCCTTACCTAAGAAAAACTCTGCTTGCTTTATTCTGTTTTCAAAATAGAAATATAAAAAAAATTCTATTTACTGGTGGAAAGGTATTTGTTTTAAAAAACAGTACATAGAATAAAAATTTTAGGCACAATAGGCAAATGGGAGAATTGGCTTTAGCATCAAATCACCAGAAATACTACTTTTAAAAAATTTTATTTAATAGGGTGGATTTTTATTGCCCTAATATTATATATTAAAATTATGTTTTCTAACAACCTGTTTGTGACATACCAACAGGAAGACTTTTGATTTTTCATGTTTTAATTATTCTGTGCATGACAAAGGTGCTGTCTTTATTGAGTTCACACCATTGTACATCAGATAGCATGAATATTCTAGCAGTTACCGTGAAGTTCCAGAACCAAGGCCCCAGGGTTCCTGTGAGAAGCTGGCATATTATAATTATGATCTGGGACTCTGTAACATCGAATCTATACATAAGGAAACAAACATTTCAAAATAACTTTACTCGGAACTTTTGCTAAAGAGCCCTACTAACACAGGTAACAAAAACAGATTTAAAAAGTAGCATTCTTCTTACAAAGACACCTAAAGATGGAATGATACAATTTATACAGTACTATACTATCCTTATACAAACATACATAGTTCTTATCCAAATCAAGATAGAAGAAAAGTTAAAAAAATTAAAACTGTAATATACTGAAAAATTGACTTTTAAGTAGGCAGCTGGAAACACTAATACTAAAAACACGTATCAACTCTAATTACCTAGGAGTGGTGAATTACTTGCCAAATAATTACACTACGACATAAATCCTTTTAGCACCAGAACTGATCAAGACTTCCCTGTAGATAGGAATTCTTCTTAGAAGTCCCAATGTACATTTTGAAAAACCACTAATCCGTCTTATGTTCCTTCCTTGTCCCAAGCCTCACCACACTCCTACCTCTGCCATCTCAAAAAAAAACTAGCATATATGTGGAAAGAGTAAGTGGGAAAGAATCTCATCAAGAGTAACTTCTATATGGACATGGTTAGAGCAAAAATCAAATTGGCCATCTCCTTATCCTACTTCCTGATAATCTCTAGTCCAGAAGTTTTCCTTTTTCCTCTTTTTCTTCCCTAATTCCATACCAGCATTATAATACTCTACTACATTGGATTAGTTTACTAGTGATAAAAATAGGTAAAACATCCAGTTCAATCACTTAAAAAGTTTGGAAACACAGATAATAACACACAAAAAAGCAGTATAGACTAAGCTTCAAATAAAAACTACTTAAATAAAAATTAAGAACCGAGGAATGCTAGTGAGATAGATAGATGTCCATGATTTTACCTGGTGATCTGAGAGGCCAGACTGCAATCTAGGTTTTACATTAATACAAATGGTTGTTTTAGGACATCATCTACGGCAACTGATAAAATTAAATGAACAGAGCTGAGGCCCAAATGAACAAATCATTGCTGGAAAAAAGCTACACAGGGAAATTGGAAACTGGAAGGAAAATCTCTGGTATTTAATAATTCATATGTTAAGTATTAGACATTTAAAGATAAATAGATTCTATGCAGGGATTAGAAAGTTTCCCAATTCTGAATCCATACAAAGTGGATTATACATTAACAAATAACAGTTCTTTATTATCAAGAGGTCTTCAAATAATTATTCTTTAAAAATTACCTGGACAAAAAGATGAACTCAATTTGTCAGACAACCCAGTGGAATACATAGCCTATTAACTTTTTTTCATTTAACTATAGAAAAGAAAGAATGGGAAGCTACTTACTTACATAGAAATAAACATTTGGTGACAGGGTTTTTAGCTAATGTAAATGTGAAACTTTAGAAGCATGAGCTGAAAAATGTAATAAAAGCAAAAATCAATACTCTGCCTACTGTAATTATAAATAAGTACACTTGTAATAATATCTGTGTAGAATTAGTAGCCTCACAGACTTTATAAACAGAAAGAACCTTATAGATCATCTAATCTAAAGCTTATTTTACAAATTAGGAAATGAGGCCCATGAAAGTTACGAGCCTTGCCCAAGCTGATACATAAAGATAACAGAGATTAACATTTGAGCCAACATATATTGGCCCAAGTTCAAATTATTATTTTTTTGTCTTGGAAAAAATAATTGAAGAGTATTTTGCTCCTGAAATAATTTAAATGAGTTCTGCCTTTACAGCACAGATTTTTTTTTAAGACCGATGTTTTATGTAAGTATAGTTTTATTAAAGATTGATTAGGATTTCTAAGCATTTAATTTATAGAAATGATTCTCTATATATGTCTACAAGTTATATACTTAAAGATACCTAATATAGGCCAGGCACGTGGCTCACACCTAATCCCAGCACTTTGGGAGGCCGAGGTGGGCGAATCACGAGGTCAGGAGATCGAGACCGTCCTGGCTAACACGGTGAAACCCCGTCTCCACTAAAAATACAAAAAATTAGCTGGGTGTGGTGATGGCACGCACCTGTAGTCAGCTACTCAGGAGGCTGAGGCAGGAGAATTGCTTGAACCCGGAGGCGGAGGTTGCAGTGAGCTGAGGTTGTGCCACTACACTCCAGCCTGGGCAACACAGTAAGACTCCATCTCAAAAACAAAACAAAGCAAAACAAAAAAAACCCCCAAAATCCTAATATAGATAGTTTAGGCCTTAAGGGAGAAAATGTGAACTCTCTCACTCAGTATAATCCATAAATAACTTAAAGAGTATTTTGCAAATGTTGATAAATGAGCTTCAATTCATATTTATCTTCTACAACCCAATCCTCCCATGAAATTCTAGCCTCTAACCCCATTTTCCTCCCCAGTCTTTCATATCCAGGCTAGTCATCTCTGTAAGATCTCTACTTGTTCAATCCAAGGGCACTGTGAGAACAGGAGTCTGAATAGACATGATAGGCACTAATATTCTCTGTGCAAGGCAGCTTTTAGCTGTGATCAGAGCAAACTGTTGGAAGACATAGCTCATAATTTCAGGGAAGATGTATCCAAAGCACATTTGCTTTCTCAAAATGCTAGACTTTAATGAGAATTATTTAGTCACAGATGAATTACAATCCCGTGACTATTTTTGTTCAAGATACTATAAGCAAACTTAATAACAATTAAAAACAGTAATATTAAAGAGGCTAAGGAACAAAAAATTCTTATCTGGTAAACATTCTATTTTATGAAGTTATTAAAAGTATAACAACCAAAATTATAAATAAAAAAGAAATTCTCATTATTCCTTTCACTTATGTAAACATCAAAATAAAACAATTCAAATAAATAAACACGTTTAAAAATAAGATTCCTAAGGTACTTAAAGTTGCTTTTACTTTTCTCTAGAAAAGAGTAAGAACATGCAAGGGATTTTAAAAAATTTCTTTACTCAAACTACATTCCAGAGCTGACCTTGTTCCCTCCTTATTAAGCAAAATACATTTTGACTTTCTCCTCCATGCATACAAACTTTGATAAGTCTTTAGGGATATCTACATGTATTCTATAGATTCTATGTATCTATATGTACATCTCTATTCTATATGCCTCCATTACATTGTTATTTTGATAAATGGCTCCCTAATGTAGAGCACTTAGCCTATATTTTTTTTTTTTTTTTTTTTTTTTTTTTTGAGACAGGTTCTTGCTCTGTTGCCTCTTGCTCTGTTGCCCAGGCTGGATAGAGTGCAGTGGTGTAATCTCAGCTCACTGCAACCTCTGCTTCCAGGGCACAAGTGATCCTCCCACAGGCAAGCGCCACCATGCTTGGCTGATTTTTAAAAAAATTTTTTGTAGAGACCAGGTCTATACTGCTCAGGCTGGTCTTGAAATCCTGGGCTCAAGTGATCCTCTTTCCTCGGGCTCCCAGAATGCTGGAATTAAAGGCATGAGCCACTGTGCCTGGCCATAGCACATTTCTATGAATGTTATAGCCTGCTTTTAACTTAAAAAACAAATTTGGTGCTGCTTTAATGCCAATGTAGAATTTCTGAAAATTGGATACAATTTCCCAAATTAAACCTAATCACTTGTAATACTAATATTTAAGCTCATATATTAAATTCAAACTATCTAGTGTTTCCCTGCCCCCACACCCCCACCCCAGCCTTGCAAGCATTCTAGTGTCAGTGGCAGAGTTTCCTCCTATTTAATGCCTCTGCCTTTTACCCTAGAATTCCTTTGGTCCTAAATCTTTGGCTACTGTTCTATAAATCATTCCCTCTCTTTTTATTCATTATCTTCAATCTCTTCTCTAGCAGATTTCTTCTGAATGCTCAAAATTTTCTCATAAAAATACAAGACCCTCCTTCCTTTGAGCCCATATCCTCTGCTCTAACCAATGCTTCTCTCCTTCACATCACAGTCACACATTTTATAAGTAACCTTATATAATGTGTAATAAATAGTAGTCTACTTATTTGTTCCATTCACTTCTTATCCCCTACGGTCTGGCTTCTACTCCAACATTACACAGAAATTACTATGAATAGCTCACACTGCCAAATTCAATGTACACTTTTCTGTCCTCATTTTGAGTCTTGGCAGCATTTAGCAATGTTCTTTTGTGAAATGCATCCTTCTGGCTTTACATTCCAGTACGCCTCCTACTACTCTGGCTGTTCAATAAATTTCATGGGCTTCTTTCTAAGCTTGCTCTCTAAGTTTTCTCCTGTTCTCATTTTATTTGGATGTCTAAAATCCCTCACATATGTTTCTGGGTAGACTGTTCTCTTTAAATAGGTTCCTCTTCCTATAGTGCCTTTCTCTACTTTCATCCAGCCACCCAAGGAAGGGAACTAGGAGTCATTTCAGTCTCTGCCCTCTCATTCATTCCCTGCATCCAAATATATATTGTGTCCTATAGTTTCTACCTCTTAAGTCTCTCTCCAATTTATTCCTTGCTCTGCAATAGCACTGCCATTGTGTTCGTGCATGCTTCATCATTCTCATTAATTATGCGCTGATGCTTCCTCTTAACGGGTCTCCTTGCTTCTGTCACAGCCTACTACAATTTACCCTCTGCCTTACTGCCAGACTGATCTTTCTAAAAGGCACTTTTGTCATTTCCCTGCTTTAGGTCCTGCAAAAGTTCCCTGCAGATTCAGGATAAAAGCTCATATTTCTCGGCAGAGCACAGAAGGACCTTGATTTTCTGGATCTTCTCCAGCCTTATCTCCTGCCACTCCCCTACAGGCAGGCATCTTATCATCCAACCATATGGAGCTGTTTACAGTTCTCTAAATACACACTTCATCACAGGATAACATCATGAGGGAAATTCAAAGACTGGAAGACAGAAAGCTGTGATATCAAATCACTACTAAAAACACTATTTACTCTTCTCCTACTTCCGTGGTTAATTTTCTTTCCTTCCTTCAGTTCCCACACCATATGGTTGATGCTGTATTATTCGAAAGGGAAAGAGAATACATTAGGGTTGACTGATAAATAAGCTTTCAAAATAGGTATTGAAAGTGAACTGTGACATAATAACCAACGAAACACAAACTATGTGAAATCCAGATATTATAAATTCTGCCATTTTTGAAAATAGCAGAAACACTAAAAATTAAGATTGGATTAGGGCACTGCTCTCAGAAACCATCT
This sequence comes from Macaca thibetana thibetana, assembly GCF_024542745.1. Taxonomy (NCBI): domain Eukaryota; kingdom Metazoa; phylum Chordata; class Mammalia; order Primates; family Cercopithecidae; genus Macaca; species Macaca thibetana. The sequence goes on along the minus strand of NC_065578.1, from coordinate 110,541,579 downwards.
TCTTTCTCCTGGAAATGCATTTTTATATGTCAAAATAAAAATGGAATTAAGGTAAATAATGGTGGGGAAAAAAGTGAATTTTTCTGTGGGAAAGACAACGATGAGGGGCTACTGCTTTTTGTATTGCTTTTAAAATACTGGCTGGGAGGTTCTGATATCTCCTTTTAAAAAAGTATAAAAGAGGGGCATATGCAGAGACTATTAGGAAATAGCTATAATAATGAAGCTTAAAAATTTTTTAAATTTATTAAACTAACTTAGTGATTTGATCAATTTCTAATACTCAAATACTTATAAGGCAACATTCTCCATACGTGAAAGAGAAAACAAAAATTACCATTAAATATTACTTACATTCCAAATCGCAATGTTCCAGAAACATATGTTTGCCAGTGCGCACAATAGAACATAAATGTCCCAGCAAAACAACAAAAAAACATCCAATCAGGGTTTGTCCCCAGCTGCACTGCAATACAAGTTCCAAGAACCACAAAAACTGCAGAAGAAAGATCACAATGAAAACCAAATAATATGAATAGCAAACAACTGAGCTGGAAATGATTTTAGATGAGACAAAAACATATGTTGTAAACGCACTATCTTCTCTCAGTAATCTATTGTAACAGAAAAGTAGGCTATAATCTGTTACATAATCTCTACCCCATAATTTCAATCTTTCTTTTTTTTTTTTTTAAACCAAATCACTTAGTGGAGGCAAAGTTCTTGAAGGCAACTAAAATACTTCAGCATTTCTTCGGGCACTTTCCTGACTGAGAGACACCAGTACTAACGATCAGCAAAACATTACAACGTAGACAGTCAAAAAGAAAGAAAAACAAAGGGGCTATATAATCCCCAGATGGACCTACTTACTTGCTTCAGATTGATAACTGTCTTTTTTTTTAAAACAGATATTGTTATGGGTGACATACATAGAAAAAGACTTCCTATAAAACTCTAGAACTCAAACTACAACGCAAAAATGACTGCAATTTAAAATAAATAATAGGAAGCCTGCCATCCTGCAGTCAGCTAGTTGTTACCTTTCAAGACAGCCAACTACCATTTATTCAACAGAAGTTTTGAGTATTTCTTGATTTGATTCTTAAAAAATTATATGAGCTTAGTTGCTTCTCCTCTTCTACTAAATAAGCTGCTGTTGGGATACAATGAAGCAATGATTTTGACATGCACCTATACCTGCAAATCTGGATTCAGGAGTTAAAACTATAGGGGGTTTTTGTTTGTTTCTTTTTAAATATTTTAAGTGCCATGCCAAACAAGAAAATAATTGAGGAACTAAATAAAATAAAAATAAAAGAGGGGAGGGATGAGTTCCTGTCAGAAAGACTAGTTGAAAAACTGTCATTTAGTTTCTAAGTATCTTTTTCCCCTCTAAAAACATAATAACTATTATTTTAAAAACTTGCAAAACAGTGCAAATAAAGAGATATCACTTATAATCCAAATAGAGTAACTCAGTTATTGCTAGCACTTTAGTATTTCTTTTAAAAATTGTATATGAGGTGTAAAACATGCCATATATACAAATAATTACTATAGTTAAGCAAATTAACTTATCCATCATGTCCCATAGTTATCTTTTTTCTCCTGTGGTAAAAGCACCTAAAATGTACTCTCTTAGCAAATTTCCAGTACACAATGAAATATTAACGATACTCCTAATTTGTCATAGTCTTTAAGCTTCTCATGACATAGTTACAATCCAAGTCTATTAACATAATTCTGAATGTATATATAACATTCACTTAAATACACGAAGACCACAAATTACCTAACTAGTCTCCCAGCACCGTACTCTCATTTAGTTCATAATAGTTTTGATGATGACAATTATGCCCCAAGCTTTTAAAAACAAAGGATGCCAAAACAATATTTGGGGCTAAAAATAACACACAGAAATTAACTTAATTTCTAAATTTCCTAACACTACCAATAATGATAAAATATTAACTAGGTTCATAGTCTTTTGAGAAATACTAAAATTTAATACAAAATTACTTATTTTCATGACTAAACATATATTCTAACACTGCTTATCGCATTGGTTTAATCATTGTTAATAATCAACAACATGAAAAAAATCAACAATACCTGTTGATAGTGAATCACAACCATGATCAAAAAGTTCTCCCAGAGGAGAACTACTATTGGTTCTTCTTGCCTGTTTCCCATCAATAGCATCCAAAGACTGGTAAATGAAAAGGCCACAGGCACAAGCAATATATGCCCACAGAGGTGCCTGTGAAATAAGAAAGGCAAGAATATTCAGACACACAGTTACCATGTTTGACTAATAATATTTTTACCTGCAGATTGGAAAGCTAGTTGGAAGCTATGGGAGAGAAGATCCAAGTGCTACATAATGAAGAACTCACTGAAACAATCAGAATTGTAAAAGAATTAAATTTCCTGCATTTAGAGGTGTTCAAGCAGATGCTAGATAACAACTTACCAGGAAGATTACAGAAATCCCATAAGAGATTGGACTAGGTGTCTTCCATAAGATTCTTCTCAATGTTTAGATTAGAAGGGTCAATTACTGAATTTTTTCCAAAACTGTACTCTTCAAAATGTTTGCAGGTATTACATGAAAAATGCCATGCTAAGCTCATATGGGAAACACACTGGGTTAAACACTAAACAATGTTCAACAGATTTCTTTACTACAGGACTTCCTCCAGTCTTTAATATTGCTAATACATCCTGTGAATATTCAAGAGGGGGACATAATGTGCTGCCATTTTCCAAATTTGAGTTTGTAACATTTTTAAACATCTCTCTTCAATGGGCCATAAAATAACACTAGTGCATGATATCCAGTGCATAGAGTGCTCAGAATACTATTTTTCAAATCCACAGTCACATTTTCAAGGAATAGCTTCTTTTTTCCCAAACAGAAATTGAACTGCTGGTATTGAATTAATTAATTAATTAATTAGAGATGGAGTCTTGCTCTGTCACCCAGGCTGGAGTGTAGCGGTGCAGTCTTGGCTTATTACAACCTCCGCCACCTGGGTTCAAGAGATTCTCCTGCCTCACCCTCCCTAGTAGCTGGATTATAGGCATGTGCCACGAGGCCCAGCTAATTTTTTATTTCATTATTTTTTTTAGTAGAGACGGGGTTTTGCCACGTTGGCCAGGCTGATCTCGAACTCCTGACCTCAAGTGATCCACCTGCCTCAGCCTCCCAAAGTTTTGGGATTACAGGCTGTGAGCCACTGCACCTGGCTTGGTATTGAATTTAAATGTTGTATATTCAAAAAGAAGAGGTCCTATTTGTTTTATCCTTAAGAATATAGAAGAGTATACGGTATCACTTTTCATTACTTTCCCCTTCCCAGGCTATAAAATATTTTTTATAATCACAAGGTATTTTACTGTATATTTGTTATCAAGTTACACTATGAATATTAAACACTCAGAGATGCAAATAACATTCAGTATATTCTGTACTGCAAAGGAGTTTCTGATAGCGATCTATTTAGATCTCTCTGACAGAGATCAGTTTTTAAAATGTAAGAATCTTTTCACAAACCTTTTTTGAGTTCTGTTAAGACACTGAGATTATCCAAAGGACCTAGTACATACCTCCACTAAGCCAGCGTTATAAACCCCGAAAGCAATAAATGTGGTTATGGAACCATACTTTACATGCAAGCACATTGAACTAAGTAATTAATCCTTTATGACTAAGAACTCTGTCTTCCGGACTTTGGATCTACTGTTTCTTGCTCCTAAAGGAATCCAGTAACTCTCTAGAGCTGCACTACCTTGTACAGCAACCATCAGTCATCTGTGACTATTTGAAATTAATTAATATTAAAGAAAATTAAAAATTCAGTTCCTCAGTTACACAAGGTACATTCTGAATGCTCAATAGCCATACGTGGCTATGGCTACTATACTGGACCTCAGACATAGAACATGTCCATCATCAGAAAATTCTGCTGAATACCTCTGCTTTAGGGGACAAGAAATCTAGGGGCTTGTTGGGGTCCAAGCTTAAGATTTTAATGGGGCAAAGTGTTGCTCAGGAACAAAGATAACTAGTATATACACAATCCTAGGAAATAGTAAAATAACAATCACAGACATAAAAAGTTTTCTTGACTTTGGATTTTCCTTTCTTCCTGTGAATCTGCACAATGATACACTAATATTTATATACTTCTTCCTTGTTCACATTATTTTATACTTCTCAGAGGTATTTTAAGAAGCAAGCCTTCTAATTCAGGAATAAATATGATCCCAGTTGCCGTAAGACCCTGGGGGAGATACTGAATGAATGAAGGAACTCACGCATCAGTCAGAACTCATTATGCCCTGATAAGTGTATGGGAAAGAACTGACATAAACAAATAATCTTATCATAATGTAGCAATTAACCAACTTATAAAATCTTGCAGAGATGTTATGTGAGTCAACTCAGGTAAAAAATTCCAAGAAACATACGGTTTTACTAAACTTTTGAAACAGAAATGAAGATTTTACATACACACAAATATATCCACATGCTAGTACAAGAGTAATTTTTTTCTTGTTCTGCGAGGATGCATCATAAAAACCATTAAATGTTACCCCACTTTCAGCACTGGACAGATCATCTAAACTAAGTTTGTCCAAGTTGTGGCATGTGGGCTGCACGCAGCCAAGGAGAGCTTTGAATGCAGCCCAACATAAATCTGTAAAGTTTCTTAAAACACTGTAAGATTTTTTTTTTTCCCCACTCATCAGCTATTGTCAGTGTTTTATGTGTGGCCCAAGATAATTCTTCCTCCAGTGTGGTTCAGGGAAGCCAAAGGATTAGACACCCCTGATTTAAACAGAAGACCAACAAAGTAACATTGAACTTACACTGCACTATAGACCAAATGAACCTAACAGACATTTACAGAACATTTCATTCCACAGCTGCAGAATACACATTCTTCTCATCAGTACATGAAATATTCTCCAGGACAAACCATGTGTGAGGCCACAAAATAAGTCTCAACAAATTTTTAAATCTTTGTGTTGGGGTCATTTCAAGTGTCTTTTGAGACTACAATGGAATAAAACTAGAAATCAAAAACAAGAGGAACTTTGCAAACTGTAGAAATACATGAAAATTAACCAACATGCTCCTGAATGACCAATGACTCTATGAAGAAATTAAGAAGTAAAAAATTTTTCGAAAAAAATAAAAACCGAAGCACAAAATACCAAAACCTAAGAGACACAGCAAAAGAAGTACTAAGAGGAAAGGATAAAGCAAAATAAATGCCCACATCAAAAACGTAGAAAGATTTCAATTAAACAACATAATAATGCACCTCAAAGAACCAGAAAAGCAAGAACAAATCAAATCCAAAATTAGAAGATCAGACCGAAATGAAATAGAATATATATACATACACACATATGTGTATATGTGTGTATGTGTATATATGTACACGAATATCTGGTCAGGTGTGGTGGCTCACGCCTGTAATCCCAGCACTTTGGGAGGCAAAGGCGGGTGGATCACCTGAGGTCGGGAGTTCGAGACCAGCATGACCAACATGATGAAACCCCGTCTCTACTAAAAATACAAAATTAGCCGGGTGTGGTAGCGCATGCCTGTAATTCCAGCTACTGGGGAGGCTGAGGCAGGAGAATTGCCTCCCAGGTGAGGAGGAGGCTGCAGTGTCATTGCACTCCAGTCTGGGCAACAAGAGCAAAACTCCGTCTCAAAAAAAAAAAAACCCCAAAAAGGTGAATATATATGTCATATATATGTATATATACATATATGACACACATGACATGTGTCATATATATTGCGTGTATATATATACACACAAATGATAAAATGAAAAGTTGGTTTTTCGAAAAGAAATAAAATTGACCAACTATTAGCTACGATTAACCAAGAAAAAGAGAGCAAAGACCCAAATAAATAAAATTAGAGACAAAAAAAGAGGCTTTACAACTGATACCACAGAAATATAAAACATCATTAGAGGTTGTCATGAACAACTATATGCCAAGAAACTGGAAAACCTAGAGGAAAGACATACACTTTTAGACATGTATAACCTATAAAGATTGAACTAAAAGAAATAGAAAACCTTAACAGACTAATAACAAATAACAAGATTGAATAAATATTAAAATGTTTTCCAACAAAGAAAAACTCAGGACCAAATGCCTTTACTGCTGAATTCTACCAAACTTTTAAAGAACTACACCAATTCTTCTGAAACTATTCCAAAATATTGGAGAGAAAATTCTTCCTAATTTATTCTATGAAACCAGCATTACCCTGATATCAAAAGTAGACAAGGATGCAATAAAAGAAAAAAACTACAAGCCAGTATTACTGATAAACAGATACAAAAATCCTCAAGAAACTACTAGCAAACCAAATCCAACAGCACATTAAAAAGATTATTCACCATGATGAAGTGGGATTTAACTCAGGGATGTAAGGATGGTACAACATATGCAAATCAATAAATGTGACATATCACATCAACAGAATGAAGAACTAAAGTCCTATGATCATCTCAATAGGCTCAGAAAAAGCATTTGATAAAACTCAACGTCTCTTCAAGATAAAACATCACCACAAATTATGCATACAAGAAACATACCCCAACACAACAAGGACCATATATGACATACCAACAGCTAACATCATACTGAATGGGGAAATGGTCAAAGCTTTTCCTCTAAGAACTAGAACCAGACAAGGATGCCCACTTTCCACACTCAACATAGTACTGGAAGTCCCAGCCAGAGTAATTAAACAAGAGAAAGAAACAAAGGGCATTCACATTAGAAAAGAAGAAGTCAAAACTGTCCCTCTTTGCAGATGACATGACCTTACATATGAGAAAATTTAAAGACTGCATCAAAAAACGCATAGAACTGTTAAATTCAGTAAATATGCAAGATACAACATCAACATACAAAAGCAGTAGCATTTCCATACACCAATAACAAACTAGCTGGAAAAACATCAAGAAGGCAACCCCATTAACAACAGCTAAATAAAACAAAATACAATACAATACAATACAATACAATACAATACAATACAATACAATACAATACAATACAATACAATACAATACAATACTTGGGAATAAATTTAACCAAGGAGTTGAAAGATATCTACAATGAAAACTACTAAGCACTAATGAAAGAAACTGAAGAGGACACACACAAAATGGAAAGACATCCCATGTCCATGAATTAATATTGTCAAAATGGCCATACTACCCAAAGCAATCTATAGACTCAACGCTAATCTCTATCAAAATACCAATGACATTCTTCACAGAAACAGAAAAAAAATTCTAAAATGTGTATGGAATCACAAAAACCCCAGAATAACCAAAACAATCTAGAGCAAAAAGAACAAAGCTGGAGGCATCACACTACTTGACTTCAAAATATAATAAAAAGCTATAGTAATCACAACAGCATGGTATTGGTATAAAAAGACATACAGACCCAGAGAAATGAGAACCCAGAAATAAATCTACGTATTTACAGCCAACTGATTTTTGACAAAGATGCCAGGAACATATAGTGGGGAAAGGATAAATAAATGGTGCTGGGAAAATTGAATATCCACATGCAGAAAAATGAAACTAGACTCCTATCTCTCACTATATTCAAAAATCAACTCAAATGGATTAAAGACATAAATGTAAGACCTAGTAGTATAAAACTACTAGAAAAAACACGGGAAATGCTTCATTACATTGGTCTAGGCAAAGATTTTATGGCTAAGGTCTCAAAGGCACAGGCAAGAAAAATTAAAGCAGACACAGCAGGGCGCAGTGGCTCACACCTGTAATTCTAGCACTCTGGGAAGCGGAGGCAGGTGGATCATCTGAGGTCAGGCATTCAAGACTAGCCTGACCAACCCCATCTCTATTAAAAACACAAAATTATCCAGGTGTGGCGGTGTATGCCTATAATTCCAGCTACTTGGGAGGTTGAGGCAGGAGAACCACTTGAACCTGGCAGGCGGAGGTTGCAGTGAGCTGAGATCATTGCACTCCAGCCTGGGCAACAAGTGTGAAACTCTGTCTCAAAAACAAAAACAAAACCAGAACCTAAAGTAGACAAATGAGACTATAACAAACTAAAAAGCTTCTCCATATCAATCAATAGAGTGAAGAGTGAACCTGTGGAATGGGAGTAAGTATGTGTAAATTATACATCTGGCAAGGGATATTACCTTGAATATACAAAGAACTCAACAGCAAAAAAGCTAATCATCCAATCAAAAAATGAGCAAATGATCTGAACAACTATTTCTCAAAAAAGACATATAAATGCCAACAAATATATGAAAAAATGCTCAACATCATTAATAATCAGGGAAATCCAAATCAAATCTTCGATGAGGTATTATCTTACCTTAGTTACAAAGGTTATATTATAAAAAGATAAAGTTAACAGATGCTGGTGAGGATGCAGAGAAAAGGGAGCTCTTTCTTATACACCGATGGCAAGAATGTAAATTAATATAGCCACTATGGAAAATAGTATGGAGATTTCTCAAGAAACTAAGATTTACCATATGATCCAGCAATCCTACTACTGGGTATTGATCCAAAGGAAGGGTAATCAGGATATCAAAGAGATATCTGCACCCCCATGTTTATTACAGCACTATTTACAATAACCAAGATATAGAATCAACTTAAACATCTATTAACAAAGGAATGAATAAAGAATGTGGTAAATATACATAATGGAATACTATTCAGCCATAAAGAAAAATGAAATCCTGTTATTCCCAGCAACACAGATGAGCCTGGAAGACATCATATTAAGTGAAATAAATCAAGCACAGAAAGATAAATACCGCAAGTTCTTACACGCAGGAGCGGGAGAAAAAAAAGGCTCACAGAAGTAAAGGGAAGAATTGTGGTTACAAGAGGCTGGGACGGGTAAGGAGGAGGGGAGAAGAGGATAGGGACAGATAGTTTAACAGATGCAAAGTTACAGCTATGTAGGAGGAATAAGTTCTAGTGCTCTACAGTAATGTAGGCTGAATACAGCTAACAATAATGTACTGCATATTTTCAAAAAGCGAGAAGAGAGGATCTGGAATATGAACACAAAGAAATAAATGTTTGAGGAGATAGATATAATTACCCTGATTTGATCATTATACACTGTATATGTGTTTTAAAATGTAACACAATATCTCATATATAATTATTATGTGTCAACTAAAAGGAAAAAAATACTCCTAAGATTTTGGTGGGCATATATATGGGCAGGTACAATATGAGTTTTATTACTATTTCAAACATACAAAAAGTTTTAAAAATATGATGAACACCCTTGACAACCCTCTCAGCTTAAAAAGCATAATTGAAGCACCATGAACAGCTCTCTCCAATCCATCATGCAATCTTCCCCTAAAAGTACCCACTAACCTGAATTTAGTCTTTATTATTCCAATGTTTGCTTTTAGACTTGATTATATATATATGTAATCCTAAACAATAAAGGCTTATTTTGCATATTTTAAACAATTTCTAAATGGTGTACTGTGTGTTCCGCATGTTGCTTTTTCTATTCAATAAAATTTAGGGTGTGATTTGTCACACAAAAACACTGTTAAACTTTATTACATTTGAGGAGAGGGCTTAGGGTGAGGCATAGGAAGGAAAGGCAGATAGGGAAGATTTTACTTTCTGTTTTATGCCACTCTTTGAATTTTTCTAACTATGTAATTATTTTCCCCTTCACTTTTCAATGTCAACATAAGTTAACTGGACAGTGAAATTACAGAAAATGTGCCATTTTCATTTTCTTTTCACTTTTCTATGCCAAAAAAAAAAAAATCTAACAAGTTATTTTTTAGTGAGGTGAATCAAAAGCATTAAAACTAGCAATATAAAAACAAAAACAAATGAGCATTTAAACAACTCACAATATTTCAAAAAGTTATATTGAAACTTGACAGAACTCTTTTTGGTAATGGCATTTCTGGTTTTTAAGGGTAAAATACAGGTTAACACCAACTTCCTTTATCTATCTATTGTGATGAGGACTAAACCATTGATTTTTACCTTGCCCAAATTTGTATCTAAGGAGTCTGGGGAGTCATGCCCTACAAATCATAAATTCTCATCAGATGGGTTTTATTTAACCCTATATATCTTGACTTACTTTCCAACCTGACTCTGGCATAACATTACAAGACAAGGAAGAAAATCAAAATATTTTACCCCAAAACATGTTTCTTGGTCATATTTTGATACGGCTCTGCAAAGCTGTTCTTTATAGGGGGAAATCTGCATCTGTAAAGAACCTCTATTAAAATAACTAGATCTTTTTCTTCCAGACCGTCCCAATCCTGAAGAGATAGTAACTAAGATCTGAAAGGGAAACGTTTGTCATCTATTGTCTCTAAGGACAGTCACTATAAGACTTCAAAAGAACTTTGGTCTCCACAATCTTTATCTTAACCTGAATATTCCCTTTCTATCAATCCCAGATCTTTAGACAAACTCAGCCAGAAAATGTTTAAATTCAACTATAGCCTGAAAGCCCTTCCACTCTGAGTTGTCCCGCCTTTCTGGACCAAACCAATGTATTTCTTAAATGTATTTGATTGATGTCTCACGCCTCTCTAAAATGTATAATACCAACCTGGCCGGGTGTGGTGGCACACGCCTGTAATCCCAGCATTCGGGGAGGCCAAGGCGGGTGGATTACAAGAATAAAAGATTGAGATCATTCTGGCCAACATGGTGAAAACCTGCCTCTGCTAAAAATACAAAAATTAGCTGGGTATGGCAGCATGCGCCTGTAGTCCTGTATTTGGGAGGCTGAGGCAGGAGAATCACTTTAACCAGGGAGGTGGAGGTTGCAGCGAACTGAGATTGAGCCACTGCACTCCAGCCTGGCGACAGAGCGAGACTCCGTCTCAAAAAACAAACAAACAAACAAACAAACAAACAAAAAAAACACCAAGCTGTGCTCCAACTACCTTGGGCACGTTCTCAGGACCTCCTGAGGGCTGTGTCACAGGCCATGGTCACTCATATTTGGCTCAGAATAAATCTCTTCAAATATTTTACAGAGTCCGACTCTTTTTGTGGATGGTGGCAAGATGAACACAAGTATATATGTACCAAGTTACAAGAGACATTCCAAATTAACTTATGACACTAAAACTAAAGCTACTAGCTAATGAAGTTTAAATACTGAGTAATGAACAGATCAAGGAGAAATTTTGGCTCTCCATATAAAAAGAGAGAAGTCTGTATTTCTACCTTTAAAATGTGAAAAATAAAGAGTAACTTATTTTCTTATCTACTAGGAAGATTGCTTTTTCTAAGAAAAGAAACAAACTGAGCTTAAACTATTATAATAATGACCTTCCTTTCTACCAGAAAGATTGGTGTCTGAAACTCTAATACATTAAAAAAATTAGTAACATAAAAAATAAATGGAAGTTTGTAATACTATACAAGTAGACATGAAACTTAATGATCATCCACTGGCACAAGGCCCAAAAGAATCAGAGATATAACAAAAGAGAACTTCCCTGGGTGATAAAATTTATGAAATTCTCTGACTCCAACACGATGATAAAGAAAAATATAAAAGAAATAAGGACTTAGATGAATTTGTGACTGGACATATTATGTATTATTAGAGGAAATCACGAATGGGAAGGTGACTGTGGAAGAATAGATTATATACCTAATCTTTCTGATCAATGAAACAATAACCATCTACTATTTCGAACATTATATGCTAGGTACCCTGAATGTATGATCATCACACCACAAAATAAGATTTAAAGAAGGTGACTTAGAGAATTTACATATCTTACTGAAGATCACAGAGATAATAACAACTTGTCATAGAAAACAACCAAGACCTATTTCAATGCATTCTGCTTTGAGCCTAATAAGGATAGCTACCTCGTAGCTGAAGATGCATCCAGGCATCTCCACTGTAGGACATTACCTTCCTTTGCAGAGAAACAAACAGCAGCTCAGTTATACCCTGCCTTGATCATTCCTAGCAGCAATTCTGAACCATTACAACTAGTGAAAAGAATAGCTTCCATTCTGGAAGTCTCCCTAAAGATTTAACTAATTTCTGGGTTAGTCATATATTCCAAATCACTTAAGAACAGAGGCCAAGAAAAAGTATTATAGGGGAACACATTACCTGATATACTCTGGGGTGTTCCATAAATGACTATCAGTGGCTGAACTATCCTTGAACCTGCTCTCACTCCTTGATCCCCATCCTAGAACTAGTTTAGTACTGGAGGTCTTCCATTGGAATCAACCCACCTCCCTGCTGTTCTACTATATCTCTAATGATTTGTGTGATTTGGACCAAACCCTTCCGGCAGTGGCAGTCAAATTCTCAGATAAGCCTCAAGTGAAACAATTTAAAGGATATGTGATAAAGAATCCAAGGACACATTTAAATAATGCACTGGTTTTGTATTGGTTGCTCAGTGTAATCCCAGCACTTTGGGAGGCCAAGGTTGGCGGATCACCTGAGGTCAGGAGTTCCAGACCAGCCTGACTAGCAAGGTGAAACCCTGTCTCTACTACAAATAAAAAAATTAGCTAGGCGTGGTGGTGTGGGCCTGTGATACCAGTTACTTGGGAGGCTGAGGTGGGAGAATTGTTTAAACCCCCGAGGAGGAAATTGCAGTGAGCCAACACAGTGCCACTGCACTCCAGCCTGGGTGACAGACGGAGACCCTGTCTCAAAAAAAAAAAAAAGATGAGAAAGATGAGGAGAAACCAGATTTTACATCTATAAAATCTGTATGGACTGTATTTGTAAAAGAGGAATTAAGGATAATGGGAAATGAAAACCTGGCAAATGACAGAAATCACATGTTCTGTGGGTAACTGTGACCCTCAATAGCCATTCACTTTAATGACTTTTAATTTAACCTATGGCAACAGACAAATTGATGAAAACAGAAAACAATAGAGGGTTGAATGGTGGTAATTTTACCTCAAAGGACAAATAATCTAGAAGATTACTTAAAAAAATTACTTCAAGCTTAAAACAAGCTAAGGAACGTTGTGGCCATTACCGTCTCATTTAGCTCAGTCACTCTGACATGTTTAGTTAGAATTACCTTCTATTGTCTTGAATTACCAGAAACTGATCAGTCTAACTAATACAGGCAGAACAAATGCTTATAATTCTCTCATCTACCTAACTAGCTTAGTTCATGTTTTGGTAAGGACATTTTAAAACCAAAGAAATAAATATCAATTATCTATTCTGAGAAAGAGTTCTAGTTTTGGTTTCAAGTAATGAGTACAGAGGGTAATAGAGGGTAACAGTAGAAGAGAGGCTTGGATCTGAGAAGGCCTGTGTGAGTCTTTGTAAGCAATAGCATGCATCATTTCTTAATGGTAGCCAGAGCAAGATATGGAATAGGAAATACATTATATTGACTTTTTCTTACACTTCCTTTGTCACAATTGTTAGAGTAATAAGCCATATACCTGAAGTCCATCAGGCATACATGTTTAAAGGAAGAGAGAAAGGTAATTTAAAACTTCTCACTAGAATGGAAAAAAAACCTTTTGATAAGGCTAGTTTACAGTCATGCCATATTAAATACCAGAGACTTTCCTCAGTTTTTTTTTTTTTTTTTTTTTTTTTTTTTTTTTTTGCTAAGGCTTTATTCTACCATTTAAAAGAATGAAAAACTTTTTTGTAAAAAATTGAGATTTAGTGACTTTAAAAGGAACAATTTACATGTTAATCCCTGCTAACATTAATTTAACTACTAGGATCACAGTCTACCCTTTGCTTCTGGTTTCTAATAAGCAAGTGTGTAGGTTGTACTTATAAGCTTTATCACAGTGTGTGTGATATTTTAAAATAGTCGACAGATAGCTGTCAGATTACTTTATCTTTGGTTAAAATGACCCCAAGATCCCAATTATAACGTTTTTGGTATACAGCAAATATTGAGATCTGTTAAGAAACTCTTACCTGCTCTGTAGCTGTAGGGCAGTAGAAGACTAATAAAATAGTTGTACAGATGTTTATTGACAGTCCAATGATGGTGATGAGATTTGGGGCAATCCAGGAGGGAACTCTTCTAACGAGCCATTCCCAATACCCTTGCATTAAGGGCTCAAGCAGGGACCGTCCAGCACTTTGATATCTGTGTTCTTCTAGCCGCTTTAGTTGGTGCCTTGACAATGGTGGTGTTGGTAACTGAAACAATTTATTTAATACACATCCTGTAGTACTCATATGCCCGAAGCCCACTGGGGACTCCGGGTGAGAATCTCCACATCTTTTCCTTGTTGATCGATGCCCACTCATGGATCTTGTTTTCTTTTTAATATTTAAAGACAGTAATTTACCTTCTTTTGTAGGATTTTGTGGCTGGTGCTTACCTAAAAAAAATAAAAATAAAAATAAAAACAAAAAATACACTTGTCAGCCACTATTTACATCTTATGCCAATATTAATAAGGAAACAAAAAAATCAAATTGTCAGTAAAGTAGTAAGTATCAAACAGGACCAGAAAAGTAGGGACCTGATTTTGGTTCTAGTTCTTATTGAAAGTGTACAACCTCACCTTTAGACAAAAAACAGTAAGAGACTTTAATAGTAGTACACTTCCTATTATCCAATAGTTTGCCTGACTTTGAGGCTCATATTCTTTTTCGATCTCACACAGTTTTCAGTTGTATAATGCAACAAATGTTAGAAATGATCTCATCATTACACATATACGGAAACTGAGGTCTCAAGGCTAGCAAATCAGTATTAGTATCAGAGGAATGACTTGAATGAGTGTTAAACTAGATTTTTATTTAATAGTAATATCTAACATTTGCCGGGCATGCCCTTCATATTACAAAACTTAAGCACTTTTTATATACTAACTCCTTTAATACTCATAACCACCCTAGAAGGCAAGGACTATTAATTATCCCCATTTTTACAGAAAAATAAACTAAGGCTCAGTGAGGCTAATTAACTTGTCCAAATCACACAGCTGGTAAGTAGCAGTCAAACAGAAACACAGGGTTTCTGTTTAAACTAAACCAAATAGTATTCAAACAAACACAGGGTTTCTGTTTAAACTAAACCAAAACATAAAACTTCTTATTGGTAAAAACGAATATAGATGGTATTCTCGGTGGAGATAAACAACAATGAAAAAAATTAACTTTAAGACAGTATATATGTATTAGCAGAGTGTCCTGATGAACTGAGGAAGTAGAAGGAAAAAAAGTAAAAGTGGGTCAAGTGATGACTGCTGATAAAGGACCTTGAGTTTAATTCCTGAAGTATTTGTATTTCATTTAGTAAAGATTAGAGATAACAATTATAAGTAATCAAGTAGCATAAGGAAATACAGGAGTATTTTCAAGATGAATCAGAATGGAGAAAATAGTGAGAACAATTAAAAATTAGTAACTACAGTGATCTCAATGGTTTGAAGTGGTGAGGGCCTATAGTAGGATGGTAAAAATGAAAATATGAAAGACAGTCAAATCTGTAAGTAATTTCTATTTAAATGGAAGATTCAGCAGAAAGTACTTAAGAATTAGATATGAGAGGTGAGGAAACAAGAAAAAAAGAGTCAACTGCTAGAGATTACTGGTACTGTTGTCAAAAGGGCAAGCTGGAAAAGAAAAATCAGTTTGTTATTTTTTGACTTTTAGGGTGCAGGGGGTGAAAGGGAACTAGGGACGAGGGTAGGAAGGGAATATATATATACATATATATATATATATACACACACACACACACGTGACTTTTAAGTAGAGATGTTTTAGACAAAATCGAAAAACTGGAGTTTCGGTAAGAGTGAAAAGTTCAGGTCATCAACTTAAAAGCTACTCTGGTTAAAAACTAGGAAGTAGAAAAGTTCTCAAAGGGATTAAGCATGGAAAGAAAAAAATGAATAAAGAACCTTGTGAGAAACTTACCATAGTTAGGAGAAGGAGGAACAGAGACCATAAGATTATTTTAAAAAGAAAGAAAGAGAGAAAGAATCTTAATAGAACAAAAAGATTAGTGGCATAGGTATACTTTGATCTTCTGGTTGGAAACTATCCATAAAGCAAGATCAAAGTGCCAGAAATGGTATGGGTTTAGGACATCTCAACAATGGATCTACTATCAAAACATGCTCAGTTGTCCCTTTTAACTATTTTTGCTGTGAGAGGATCTGGTTTATTCTGCCTTTGCAGGGTGGTCCTGAGAGCGGCAGGTTCCCCCCTGTCTGGGGTGGAGGGGAGGCAGCACATAGTCCCTGGAATGCAGTGAAGCCAGGCCAAGGCCCAGAGGCAGCTGTGGTAGACTGGAGCATGGTGCTCCTGCTGCCCAGGATGGAAGGCACTGAACTGAGACTGGGCCATGGCTAGAGGACTATGAACCCAGGCCACATGTGCATTCTGGGAAGTGGGCCACAGGGTCACATGCCACAAAACATGTAATGTAGGCACTCAGCTCATGAGTAACCACATGGACAAGTAGGTACTTGCCAGGGGGACACTCACCCCACAGCCTAGTATGGACATGTGAACACAATGTTGGTGTCACATACAGACCAGAACTTTTTTCCTATATCCCCATAAATATCAAATTCCAAAATTTCAATGTTACTAATGACCTAAGGTGAATGACCTCTGTCAATCACGTATCTCAATATTTCGTTTAGAAAATAGTCGCTATAGTCAAGTTAATGCCCTTAAATAAATTTTCAAAAATCTCAAGAGACTCATCAGTGTCACAATTTAACCAACTGAGGTGCCCTGAAATAAAAATATTTAATATTTCGCTGGGCAGGGTGGCTCATGCCTGTAATCCCAGCACTTTGGGAGGCTGAGGAAGGCGGATCACCTGAGGTTAGGAGTTCAAGACCAGCCTGGCCAACATGGTGAAATCCCGTCTCTACTAAAAATACAAAAATTAGCCGGGTGTGGTGGCAGGCACCTGTAATCCCAGCTACTCAGGAGGCTGAGGCAGGAGAATTGCTTGACCCCGGGAGGTGGAGGTTGCAGTGAGTGGAGATCGCACCACTGCATTCCAGCCTGAGTGACAAAGTGAGACTTGTCTTAAAACAAACAAACAAACAAACAAAAAAACCCAAAAACTTAATATTTCAAATCAAGGAGAAAAATCAAAGCTAATTCCTTACATTTTGAGGAATTCTTTCACACAACTGTATCACAAAGTTACTGATTAAAACTGTTTTAAAGTAATGTTTATATAATATTAAATAACTGGTGATAAGATCACTTTAGATCAACTGGAAGATCAATAACCACCAATACACTTAGCTTCATAGTAGCCAAATTTTCTATAGTCAAGCAATGATAAATTTTCGTATTTGGTAAATAATAGCTCTTATGGAATTCCACTTGAAATGGGAATTAAAAATTTAGTCAATTCCATTTGTATTTTACTGTTGCAGTATTCTATTCTCTTACTGTAAAAAAAAAAAAAAAAAGAAAAAAAAAGATGAGTGCTAGCCTGCTTTTGGCACTGAATAGCTATAAGCAACTGATCCTAATGGTTTTAAGTTTGAACATTTGGCAGGACTAGTTGATAAACGGATACTTTCCCTCTCAGTTTTTCCCTTCTGCGACCTAGATGGTTTTTTAACCTTCTATTTCTCTTTTATAAAAATCTACATTTTGACAAACCTTTCCAGATCTAGCCACTGTATAAATTTATACATGAAAAGAGGCAATGAGTTTTTGAAGGTTTTCTTTGCCAACATTGCAGCAACAATGTCTCTGTGAAGCTATTAACAACAACACTGCAAATATAAATTCAGATACATGTAGTCTCTGACCTACAGGTGGCTACTTTACTTTCAACACATACATACAGATACAGAGTTTGCAGTCACTACCACAGGTTCATCTCCACTCTTCCTTCTGTCATATCTGAGATCCAGGGTCTTTGACCATGAAAACCATTACAGAAAAAAACAGGAACTTCTGAATTTTAGCAAATTAAAAGCAAGCATATCTCAATGGAGCTGCATAGGGTAGGTAGGTGGCTACAATAGGAAGATCAGGACAATGTGGCGAGAAAGGAAAAACGGATGTGGGATGGGAATACACGAAGGAAGGAGAATATTAAAAAATTATTCTATGTTGGGAACGGTGGTTTATTGCCTGTAATCCCAGCACTCCGGAAGGTTGAGGCAGGTGGATCACCTGAGCTCAGGAGTTTAAGACCTGCCTGGGAAACATGGCAAAACCACTTCTATACAAAAAAATTAGCTTGGCATGCTGGCCTGTGCCTGCAGTCCCAGCTACTTGGGAGGCTGAGTTGGGAGGACTGCTTGACCCCTGGGGGTTGAGGCTGCAGTGAGCCATGATCATGCCACTGTACTGCAGCCTGGGCAACAGCAAAATCATGTCTCAAAAACAAACAAAAAAACCCAAAAGTTTTTCTAGCCAGCTGTAATTTTTATATGGAGTCAGGCCTATGACCAAAAGGATGAGCAAAAAATGTCCTTTTCTTACCACAGTATAAGTAACAAAAAGAAAAAAAAAGTAAGAAATTAAAATTATTGCTGGCTAGCTCAGAAACCTAGCCACCAGTCTTAATAGTTTTTATAAGAAAATAGATTACAAGTTTCCAATGCACTCAACCAACATATAAATGCAGTGAATTAGGCTGACATGATCCCATCTCCTATGTCCAGCGGGAAAATAAATAAAAACTAGTAAACAAGCAAATAAAAAAATTACACACTGTGATAGGCACAATGAGGAAAACAAGTGCCAAGATAGAAAATAGCTGGGGGTACACATTTTAAATAGGGTGAAGTCTTCAAGTAGCTTTTATACCAAGCTCAGAGGAAAAGAAGGAGCCAGACATTTTAGGAGAGCAGGAGGAAGAATAATCCAAGAAAATGGAACACACCCTGAGATTACAGTAAAGAGTTTGTCTTGCTCAGGTACAAGAGAGATCACCACAGATGGACAGGAGTAAACCAGATGGAAGAACGAGATAAAATGAAGTTTGGAGAATTAATGCAGAGTTGTGATTTTACTTGGATGTAATGGAAAGCAACCAATGTGCTTATAAAGAAATCTGTAACTTTAGAACACAGCCAAAATTATTTGTTCACTGAGGATATGTTTTCATATATCATAATAGCACAAGTGAATATCTTAAACTGTATAAAATTCCCATCAGCTGTAACGCTGTAAGTCAGTTCATAATAATACTGTCACAGTCCTATAGCTATTGTAGCCTTTTCACTTGTAATCAGTAACTCCCCTCCTCTGTTAAAATCTGGCTCCAGTGCTCTGCTCCCTTTAAAGCACTCATCACACTTTGAACTATTTTTGTTTGATTTTTTTTTTTTTGGTCTTTCTCCCACACTTCTGTGTACTCCACAAGTGCATGGGCCAAGCCTGTCTTGTTAACATTCTTTCCCACAAGCTCATACCATACTTAGCACTATGTAGATAATCAATACTTATTTTAATCTAATTTAATTTAATTTTTTTGAGACAGGATCTCGCTCTGTAGCACAGGCTGGAAGCAGTACCGTGATCTTGGCTTACTGCAACCTCCTCTTCCTGGGTTCAAGCAATTCTTGTGTCTCAGCCACAGAGTAGCTAGGATTACGGGCATGTGCCACCACACCCTACTAGTAGGTAACCAGTACTTACTGAACAATTAACAAATATTACTCATCTAGTATTTAATAAACACTTAGTTGTTCCAGACTCTGAGGAAACAAAAAGACTGAAATATACCATTCCATACATTTAAGAAGCTCAAAAGGGGGAGGGTGGGGTTTCATAAACAGCTAAGTTATGAATGCTATCAACAAACTGTTTTAAGTCCAGAGGAGAACTAGGAAAACACATACGGTCTGACAAAGAATTTTCTTTGTGCAAGCATAAATATTTATGTGGAAAATCCAAAAAAGGTAGAAAAGTATAATCAGAGATATTTAATCAATACCTTTACTAAAAAAGTCTATCATGCACAACGGTTGCATTTATATCCGCTGAGGATAATGGCATACTGGCTACATTATTCCTGTGTGGACTTTAGCATGGGGAACCGCTGACAAGTATCACATTGAAAAAAAAAAAAACAAAAAACAAAACTCTTAACTCCTGAGCAGTGCATAAGGTAAGCTTACACAATATACAACCTGTTGTGTGAAATTCCAGAATGTCCATCCCTGCCATGTCTAAGGGTGCCAAGTTTTGATCTGCACTGATTCAGCAGTATGTTTACAGTCTTTTCACAGGTAATTGGCTAAAGAAAAATATTCATGGCAACACTAGCAGAAAGGAAGGGCAAATTATAAAGAACAAGGAAAGAAAGGAGGGAAAAAAAGGAAAAGAAAACTAATAGGATCACAGGATTAAGTTCAGCATTATTTAACAAGTGATACATAGAGCAAGTTTACAAAAACAAAAGCCTTTTCAGCAGACTCGGAAGCAAAAACAGGGCTGTGTAACACAATTTAGATCTAGCGTCTTGCTGAAGTGAAATCTTGCACTCCTTAAAAGAGGAAATAGCTTTCTTCCCCCTTAAAAAACACACACACACAACACAAACATCAGCAAAGCTTGGCATTTTATAGATTATTTTTCTAGTCTCTTAAAAAAATAGCACAACATGACCCTCAAAAAGGACATCAGCACCTTCAGCCAGCTTAAAAAACAAATCTGCAGCCTAGAAAACAAAGAAATCGTGCAATAAAATGTAATTGGTATTAACACAAGGTAGATTTACCTAATTTATTTCTTAGAAGTGTTAGAAAGACAAGTTGTGCAGGGGGCTTTAACTAGTTTTTCTCAGCATAAAACGAATAGGCAAATAAATACTTTTAGAACCTCAATCTCGAATTTTATGTGAATGGCAATGGCTCTAATTTAGTAATGCTCTAAATGCCCTTACCAAAGTCTAACTTGTGTTATAAGTCGTTCAACTCAACATCTACGGACTGGACATATTCCTAATAGTTCGAGGAGGCAATACATCTTTATTCTTTGTCCATATACAAGACACTAACATTTGCTGAAAGACAACTATGAATTTGCCTACTATTATACTACGGATTTACTGATGAACTAAAATACTTCAAGCAAAATTATATATTTAATACTAATGATGCAAAATGGCAAAAATGACACCAAAATGCCAAGCACTGAATTGGAGAAAACAAGTTAAACACGACTAAACGTAAAGATCCCATTCATGCAGTGTTTCTGGGAATACTGGCAAACACCAGCAACTCTTCTGGTTATTTCTCCTTGCAAGACTACTGCTGAAATAAGCGCCGGCTAGCAGTCTCACAGCTTATCAATATAGGCTGAAATTTCTAGAAAAGTTGCTAACCAGAATCGAGTCCCAGCCACAAACATCAGCACCGCATTCCTAAGGAGAGGCAAACCCGGCAGAGGATGCCACACGGTGTGTGGACTTGCCAGCATTCGGGCAGGAGGGTGTGGACCTGACAGGCAAGGTCCGTTCCGCACGGGTAGCGCTCCCAGCCCTCGGCCCGCTCAGCGCTGGCCCTCCATGGTTCTTCCCACCCCTACCTTTGGCTCTCACACAACAGTCCCCCGGCTCCCGCGCCGGCGCTCCGCCACCCCAATGTCTCCACAGAGGAGCAAGGGGGCAGTCGCCCCTCGCCTCCCCACAACCCCGCGCGCGAGGCCACCCTGCGCCAGGAAGGACGGCGTTCGCCTCGCGCGAGTCCATACACAGCTATATCCTAATGACCCGCCCCAGAGCATCCAGTCCTTTCTCCACCGGCCCCTACAACGCCCTTCAAATCCTTCACGCCCAGTGACCGCGTCCCGCAGCCTTACCCTGACCCCAACAAGCACACCCCTACAGATACCACCTCCGATTCCAGCCGACTGGATGACTGATCGGCGGCAGCACGTTCACGACACTTTCGCGATTGCCGTAAAGGGAAACAAGGTTTGAAAGAGCAGCGCCGTAAGCGCGCTCCTCGGGGCCGTGAGCGCGCCCCGGGGGCCGGCCGGTCAGATCGGGAGCGCGCCCTAAGGCCCAGCCCTGTCTCCTTCTAGCGGGCGGGCTTAGGCGCTATCGGTCGGCGCTGGTCCGTCTGGTAAGGTAAGCCGAAGTAGGGGAGAAACGACAGGCCCCAGCGCTTGGAGCCCGCTCCCTTTAGAAGGGTGCGTCAGAGGTTGGGATCTGGCAGCCTGGGGAAGTGAGCGCCGCCTGGAGCCCCCTTACCCGCGTCGCGGGCGCGCGAGACTCGTGCTGGCTCTCATTGCCTCCGGGGGCTACCTTGTGCCAGGCGCCAGAGAGGGGCTGGTTGGGGCGGGAGCTGCGGGGGTTTCCGGGGGCGGGGATGAGTGCAGCTGGGCTCAGCTCTCCGTGCCCTACCTTTCTGTCCTCTTTCTTGGTCTCCCCTACTCTCCTCCTTCCCCAAGCAGTGCCTGGTGGCGAGTTCCGTCTCTCGCGTCTTTTCCTGGTCCCAGGCAAAACGGAGCGGAGATCCTCAAACGGCCTAGTGCTTCGCGCCTCCGGAGAAAAATCAAAGGTCTATTTAATTCCTCTGGTTTGTTGAAGCAGTTACCAAGAATCTTCATCCCCTTCCCACAAAAGCTGCAGTTGAGTCCACGTTCCTGTTGTGAGTTCTGGGTTCAGATACCTTGGTGGCTGGAGGGAGTGAGGGGGAGGGGAGAGTTTGAAATTATGATCCCTGGTGACCTTGTGTTTACACGAAGCTCAGCCTTTTACACTCAATTCTATCGCAGCGGGTGGGTCCTACACAGAAAGGAAATTGCCTGTCCTGGGTATCTTCACAACCGTGTTTTATAGTAGGATACATCTGAAAAACACAGAAACACTGTAGAAATAATCTTTCCAGTTCTCCCAAATTTTAATTTATAAATCAGTAACCAAATGCAACTCTGTATTTTGCATTGCATTATCGGATTGTCCTCATTTCTCTTAATGTAACATTTGATGCAGCTTTTTAAAAAACTTAATTTTCTATACTCTTTAGGATTTAACCATTAGGAGAATATTACGTTTGTCAGGAGGCCAAGTTAGAGTTTAGAAAAGTAAGTATTTTTAAATTGTATTTTGCTTTGAGCCTGATGATTCTGTGCATCTCTAAAAGCAGCTTAAGGCTTTCTGACCGTTCACTTGGAACTTCGAGAATTTACTTAGTTCCTAGCATTCACCACTTGGCAGAGACAGCATGAGGAATTCGTTTTATTACCACGGGTATTTAAATATTTATTAAAAAAATTGTAATCACAGTTTTGATTCATGGAACTTCAAAGAAAGCAGAGAAGATAGGCTAGAGATGCAATACCTTTTTTTTTTTGATGGAGTCTCGCTCTGTTGGCAGGCTGGAGTGCAGTGGCGGGACCTTGGCTCACTGCAACCTCCGCCTCCCGGGTTCAAGCGATTCTCCAGCCTCAGTAGAGACGGGGTGTCACCATGTTGGCCAGGATGGTCTCAGTCTCCTGACCTCGTGATTCGCCCGCCTCAGCCTCCCAAAGTGCTGGGATTACAGGCATGAGCCATCGCGCCCAGCCTACAAGAACATTTTTATAAACATTCTTACTGCCCTGTGAAATTTATTCCTGCATACTCTCAATTATTTTGAAAGGTTTTTTAAATTATGAATCATTAAAATTCTAATTTTGTTTGGTTGACAGTTACTCAGCAATGCTTTCGGGTTTCAAAGGCAAAAACACATTGACAATTAGTCTTCCTCAACTAGTCCATGCATTTAAATTCCTCAGTTGTCATTCGCAAACTGGTAAACCATTTATTTCAAGCCCTGCTTCTCTATAAATTGTCAGTTTAAACAACTAGGACTCTCAAAGCCTAAGGAGATACGAATCCAAGATAATTCATACATAGAAAAAAATCATACAGAGAAGTTGTACTCCATACCTGTGGCCTTATAACTACATAATTAATAAATCAGCTCTCATTATTATATTGTGTGCTTATTCTACTCCACTCCAAGGAACAGCTCTTTGAGTACTGTAACTCAGAAGCTAAGTAAATTGCCTGAAATCACAGAGTTGGGCAGTAGTAAAGGCAGGACTTGCAGTTGGAGGAATCTTGTCTCACAGCTGTGTTCTTTATATCACATGGATTTGCAATTGCTTTATTTTGTTTAATCTATCATTTTTTTCCTCATGTTGTCTCTCTATAGGAGGAGTCAATGATTTTTCTTTTATCCTCTTTAAGATAGTGAAGGTGTTGGATGTGAGAATGCATATGAAAATTGATATCCTAGAATTAAAACGTTATTTAATTCCAGATGGTACAACATCATTGTAAAAAACTCAAGTGTCAACTCTTTAAAGAAAAAGAACCTGTTAACAATGCTATAGCCTAGTATTCTGCCCGTGAACAATATGGTGTGTTAACTTAAAACTGTACGTGTTTAAAATTATTTGGATTGAGAGAAAAACTTCCTATTTTCTTTGTGGATTTTAGGACTTACAAAAGGTGCAGGTATGAGCAGATCTGAAGACTAACATTTTGTGAACTTGTAAAACAGGTAATTCATTTTTCACATTATAAGAGGAACAAGTATATACTGATCATCTCTGAAAATACATATCTTATTTAATCGTTGAATAAACCTCTATGGACTGGGTATTATTTTATACTATTTAACAGATAATATTGAAAGTTACCATTTATTATGCACCAGCAATGTGTTAGGTTCTTTGCTTGTGCTATCAGTATAAGCTGTACGAAAACTACTCAGCACAGTCCAGTAGAACTTTTCCACAATCTTGGAAATGTTCTAAATTTTTACTGTCTTGAATGGTAGCCACTAGACGTGTGGCTTTTTTTCTTTTCTTTTTTTTTTTTTTTTTTGAGGCGGAGTCTGGCTCTGTCGCCAGGCTGGAGTGCAGTGGCATGATCTCGGCTCACTGCAACCTCTGTCTCCCAGGTTCAAGTGATTCTCCTGCCTCAGCCTCCCAAGTAGCTGGGACTACAGGTGCCTGCCACCACACCTGGCTAATTTTTTGTATTTTTAGTAGAAATGGGGTTTCACCATGTTGGCCAGGATGATGACATGTGGCTTTTGAGCATATGAAATGTGGCTAGTGTGACTAAGGAATTAAAACTTTTATTTAATTTTAATCTATTGAGATGTTAATTTCAATAGTTATATGTAGCAGTGGTTGCTATATCAGCTGGTACAATCTGTGCCGATAAACTTAACGTTATTCCATTTTTCTTTTTTCGAGATGGAGTCTCAGTCTTTCGCCCAGGCTGGAGTGCAGTGGTGCAATCTCGGCTCACTGCAACCTCTGCTTCCCAGGGTCAAGTGATTCTCCTACCTCAGCCTCCATTCTCCTACTTCAGCCTCCCGCATAGCTGGAATTACAGGTGTATGCCACCATGCCTGGGTAATTTTTGTATTTTTAGTAGAGACGGGGTTTCACCATGCTGGCCAGGCTGGTCTCGAACTCCTGACCTCATGATCTGCCCACCTCAGCCTCCTAAAGTGCGGGATTACAGGTGTGAGCCACCGCACCCTGCCTCACATTATTCCATTTTTCAAAGGAGAAACTGGTTCAGACAAGTTATGAAACCTGCTTAAGTTCACACAATTTTATTTAAAAAAACAGTTTTGAGGAGAGGAATACTTTAGGAATGTTAATTTGGTAATGCAAGTGGAATGGGTGAAGGGGAAGGAAAAAGCACATAGGGCAAGAGAATTGAAAGTCAGAATCACATAGGTACAGTGTGAACTGAGAAGAAGAATGGTTTAAATGACTTGTAGAAATACAATTGCCCTCACTTGGTGACAGCATGTGAGGACTTTATAAGAGAGACCTTAAGATTCCTCTGAAGTCTTAGAATCGTCATAACCTGAAAAAAATGGTAATGTTGTTTACTGAAATAGAAAAATCATAAACAGTTTTGGGAATTAAAAGGATTTTGCTTTGGCTGTTCATTCAACACATAATTGAATGATTACTATGGGTAAGGTCCTCTGCTCTGCTTAGGTAGAGAAGTGGAAAGATTTTATTTCCTTAAGACACCATCCTCAATTTTCATACTATAGAAGATAATGAGCTCTGAAAGATGTGAAAATCAAATGTTCTCGGAGAAAGGGGTGCTTATTTCTGTCTACAAAGGGCTTAGGTAAAGTTGTCTGTGGAAGATAACATTTGAACTTTTGAAGAAAAGGAAGGATTTAGACATGTAAAACAACAAAGGGGCAGGAGATTTTGCTACTAGCAATGAGGTGGACAAAATATTTGAAAATCCCTTTTACCAGTACACCAAAATGCTGAATAAATTAGCTCATTAAATTCATGACAGGTCTTCTACGAAAGACAGGGAAATCTCCAGGGCTAAAAAGTTAAAAAAAAAAAAAAAAAGCCGAAACTAGAGTAGTATACTAGCAGTATATTTCCTTTGTGGGCATTTGGCTGATGGCAGAAGTAAAGCACAATCAGGGACAGGTGACAGGCTGCTCTCTACCCAAAGCAGAGAGATAGAATTCATACCCCTGTAACCTCCCAGGCACATAGCTCCAATGGGTGCCATTCCATGGTAGTTGGTGTAAATGGTACCTGTGTTTCAGTGGGTGATGTTTTCATAGAATAAAGTTTAAGTATTTCCTCTTGAAATTGTACAACTCATGGTATTGGAGAAGCACCTTCCCCCAACTTCAGCCAGGACCCACAAAAGTCTACACACTCAGTCATAGGTGGGCCAGAAAAATCTCTCCCTCCTGGCAAAGGGAGGTCACAAAGAAATTTGTTCATTTTCATCACAGCTCCAGGTGGGGGAATAAAGATACCACCTGAAAACTTGAAACTGGAGGGTCTGCCATCACTCATAGTCAAAAAGTTCAAATTCACATACCTACACGGTCTGAAAAACCAGAAGCCAAGAAATTAACATAAAGTTGGCCCGGGTTGCTGATGTGCCATACTCTCTGGAAAAAACAAATACGGATCCTCTCTGTAATGACTCACCCTTAGTTAAGCCTTTTAGGATACTTCCAGATTTTAAGATTGTCCAATGTAGGCTCAGAGTCAAAAACTGTAAAACATGTACAAGGGACAGCTAAACTGACATAGACCCCTAAGGATTTATGGGAATGATCAGAAACAGAAATTAACATTTAAAGAGATGAAAAATGAAAAATTTAAAGATCTTAGAAATGACTCAAAATTATGTAAATTAAGAACTCTTGTCCTGGAAACCTATACAGGCAAAAGCACCAATAGGATTTTGGCAAGGACTTGTCATGATTAACTGAATAGATGAAGAAAAAAGATATTGATGGGATGTTAAGGACTGACAAGGAAAAAGGAAGAGAAAAGAGAAGATTATGAAATGCAAGTGTATATATTTAGCAACAAATCAGATGGCCAGAGTAAATGACAAATACGAATCAAAAATGGCTGAGATTTCATTCTTTGGAAAGTCAGTCTCAGATGAGGAAGCTGTAAGTATTCACAAAGTTCATGGGAAACACTAAATTTCTTTAGGTCATCAAAAAATATGAGAAGATGCACCTTCAAACATGAAATTTTTCTCACATACATAGGAGTATTCTAATTTAAAAGTATTCCTATATTTTAAAAAATTAAATTAAAAAAATTAAAAGCATGAAGTTGTTCCAATGTTTCTTAATTCACATCGTTGACTCATTATTACTTAATAACATCCTTAGTCTGGAATTCAAGCAAGAAAGTGGTGATGTGTGGTATGGGGGTATTTAGGCCCTCTGTCTCTGCCCCCACTCCCGCCGCCCCCATGTAAGAGCTGGAAATATAATAGTGAACACAACAGTTGTTTCCTGCTCTCACAGAACTTAAAGTTTAGTGAGGAAGCGAAAACCAAACAAGCAAGTTAAATGTAATGAGTGCTCTGGTTGGGGAAGTAAAGGGTGCTGTTAAAAGCAAAGCAGGGACACTCAACTGAAGCTGGAAAGATTGAGCCTTGAAAAACACATAAAAGTTAACTGGGTAGGTAGTGTTGTAGTCACCATGAAGTTCTGAAGGTGTGCTAGAGAGCATGACACATTTGAAGATCTGCAAGAAATATGCTATGGCAGTGTGGCATAGTTGATTGGGCATTAGAATCAAATTGCTTGAGTTCGAATCCTGTCTCCACCACATCCAGCTCTATGACTTTGGGCAGTTGTCTTAACCACTGTAATTCTGTTGAGGAAAGTACGTTATTTCATGTATTTAAGGTGTTTAGTAAACACTGGTAAGGCATAGTAAATGCTAGGTGTTTGCTTTTATAATAATGATGAGATAATGATAGCTAGAGCAAAGAATTGAGAACCAAGCATGGCCAGAGGTGAATATAGAAAGATAAGTAAAGACAGGCCATGCACGGTGGCTCATACCTATAATCCCAGCACTTTGGGAGACCAAGGCAGGTGGATCACTTGAGGTCAGGAATTCGAGACCAGCCTGGCCAATGTGGTGAAACCCCATCTCTACTAAAAATACAAAAATTAGCTGGACATAGTGGCAGACGCCTGTAATCCCAGCTACACAGGAGGCTGAGGCAGGAGAATCTTGAACCTAGGAGGCTGAGGTTGCAGTGAGCCGAGATTGCGCCGTTGCACTTTAGCCTGGGTGTCACGGTGACACTCTGGCTCAAAAAAAAAAAAAAAAAAAAGATAAAGACAGACGATGCAAGGACCTTATGGACCATGTTAAGGAGGAAAGACTAAGGGTGTAGGGGAAACCATTGTAGGAGAATAAGGTGATCAGATTGGTATTTTGAAATTAGAAGGATTATTTTGGTTTTAGAATGGAGTCTAGATTGGTTTGGTCAAGACTGGAGGAGGACTGAGTAATAATAGAAAAACTAGGCTGGACTGGGTGGCTCATACCTATAATTCCAGCAGTTTGGGAGGCTGAAGTGGGAGGATTTCTTGAGCCCAGGAGTTTGATACCAGCCTGGGCAGCATAATGAGACCTCATCTCTACAAATAACAAAGTTAGCTGGGCATGGTGGTGCATACTTGTGGTCTCAGCTACTTGGGAGGCTGAGGTGGGAGGATCACTTGAGCCAGGGAGGTCAAGGCTGCTGTTAGCTGTGATTGCACCACTGCACTCCAGCCTGGGCAACAGAGTGAGGCCTTGTCTCAAAAAAAAAAAAGAGGAAGAAAAACCAACCAAAGTGTTTTTCCTGTTCTCTCACTCAATAATCAACACAATACTTCTGTGATCATCAAGAAGTATGGAGATTTCTCTCCACCAGCCGACACCAATTGGATGTCCCCTAATTCAAATCTGATTGTATCTACCTAGAGATAGCATCAGATTGCACGGGTTGAGGGCCCAGTCCCACTAGACTACCTCCCAACTTCTGACACCAATCACAAGCCTGGGTTGTCTTACCCATGTTTCTAACTGACTGGCTGTAAACCAAGGTTCCCACTACCCACTCCTTGTGTTTGATTAATTTGCTAGAGTGGTTCACAGAACTCAGAGAAACGCTTATATTTACCAGACGCACAAGGCAAGGGATACGGAAAGGGGTACGGAGTTTCTGCACCCTCTCTGGGTATGCCATCCTTCAGGAATCTCCGCATACTTGGCTATCTAGAAGTTCTCTCAACCCAGTGCTTTTGGGTTTTTATGGGTTACACAGGCACGATCAACTTAACTGTCATCCTCTCTCTCTGCCTTCCTGGAATTGGGGATGGAGGACTAAATATCCAACCCTGTAATTATGCCTTGGTCTTTCCTTTGACCAGCTCCCATCCTAAAACTATCTATGAACTGCAAGCCTTATTAGTATATAGAAGACACTCCTATTACCCTGGACATTCCAAGCGTTTTTAAGAGCTTTTTGCCAGGAAATGGGATGAAGACCAAATACATATATATTTCACAATATCACAGGTACCCCTTAGGAAGTTATAATCGACCAAGAGATGATGGTGGTTTGGGTAAAGTAATGACAGTGAAGATGGAGAAAAAGGGTAGATTTGAAATAAATTTAGGAGGAAGTATAAACAGTCCTTGGTACTTTCCATGGGAAGATGGGACAAGAAAGCAGGTGTCTAGCTATGTCAAGTGGGTGAATCTTGGTTCCACTCACTAAGAAAGGGAAGGAGAGCGAGTGTTAGGGTATGGCATGAGGGATGATTTCAGAGGTGAAACAGCTTGGGGTGGTAAATACAAGGCTGTGGGGTGTGGATGGCTAAAGTAGGATGAGGAAACCCTTGTGAATTTTCTAATATGTTTTTTCTATTTCAGAAAACCTGTTTGAAATGTGGTGGTTTCAGCAAGGCCTAAGTTTCCTTCCTTCAGCTCTTGTAATTTGGACATCTGCTGCTTTCATATTTTCATACATTACTGCAGTAACACTCCACCATATAGACCCAGCTTTACCTTATATCAGGTAAGTGAAATGTATTCTTTAGATAGGAGACTCTTTATGTCTCATTCTTATTTTAACATTGAAGCCGACATTTAATGTCAACCTTTTAAAAATCAGATTTTACACTGGCATTGCAACAATAAAGAAAATATATAAAGGAACTTAAATTTGGCTTTTCCTTTGTGATAAATGTAGAGACGGCTCAGTAAGATTCAGTTTGTGAACTGGTTATTGAACTGTGACTCCTTAGTGCCTTGTTTTCTAAGTAAGTATTTGAAGTTATTTCAGAATATAGAATTGGAATTATTCTCCCCTTAAAGTAAAAAAAAAAAAAAAGCTACAAACAATAATAATAATAATATGAAAAGATAATGGAAACAACAAGCATTTCTTGATATACTTACTACATATGAAGTAATTTTCTTTTTTTTTTTTTTTTTTTTGGAGATGGAGTCTTGCTCTGTTGCCCAGGCTGGAGTGCAGTGGTGCAATCTCAGCTCACTGCAACCTCCACCTCCTGGGTTCAAGCGATTCTTCTGCCTCAGACTCCTGAGTAGCTGGAATTACAGGCGTGTACCATTACGCCCAGCTAATTTTTTTATTTTTTGTATTTTTAGTAGAGATGGGGTTTCACGATGTTGGTCAGGCTGGTCTTGAACTCCTGACTTCATGATCCACCCGCCTCAGCCTCCCAAGGTGCTGGGATTAACAGGTGTGAGCCACCATGCCCAAAACTTTGTGTTTTTTTTTTTTTTCTTTTTTTCTCTTTTTTTGACATGGAGTCTCACACTGTTGCCCAGGTTGGAGTACAGTGGCATAGTCTCGGTTCACTGCAACCTCCGCCTCCCAGGTTCAAGTGATTCCCCTGCCTCAGCCTCTTGAGTCACTGGGATTACAGGCATACGCCACCACGCCCGACTAACTTTTGTATTTTTAGTGGAGTCGGGGTTTCACAATGTTGGTCAGGCTAGTCTTGAACTTCTGACCTCGTGATCCGCCCACCTTGGCCTCCCAAAGTGCTGGGATTGCAGGCATGAGCCACTGCGCCCAGCCTCGTAGAAAGTAATTTTCTAAGCATTCTTCATGTCCTAAATAGTTGAATCCTTACAACAACTGGATAAGATAGGAACTATGATCCTCATTTGAGAGAGAAGGAAATGAGGTCCAGAGAGGTGAAGTTATTTGCTCATGAACATACAACTCAGTTAGTGTTGGAACCAAGAATTAAACCTGGACAGTTTGACTCTAGAAGCTAGGCTCTTACTCTTTATGCTGCCTAGATATTTTTGACGTATTAAGTATCAAAATTGATCGATAACATTTTTGAAATCTCACAATGAATGAAGAAGGGATAGTCAGTTGCATATGCTCTTTTTTTACACTTGATCTTAGCCAAAAGGCCAAGAAGCTATAATAACCCTCTTTTTTTAAAATTGCAATGGCAGTAATTATTACAACAAATTTTAAATAATACCAGAGTGATTATAAAAATGAAAAGCAAAAATCCCTTCCTGACACCCTCCAATTTCTATACCCTAGAGACAATTCATAGTTTGGTAGATTTCCTTCCAGAGTTTGGTTTGTTTTATCTTATTATCCTGTATGTACAAAACTCTCTCTTTTTTTTCTCCTCCTTTCTCACTTTTTTGGGTTTTTAATTTTGTTTCGTGTGTAAAAAGTGATAGGATGTTGACAGAAATTGCTTACTTATTCTTTCTTCCATTTTTTTGGCTGTTACAAACAGTGCTATAATGAAGGTTTTATTACATATAACTTTACATAGTGATATTGATGTGAGGTAGATTTCTAGAAGTGAGATTGCTAGATAGGTAATAGGGCATCTACATTTTTCATTTGACATTTCTAGACATGCTTTTAAAAGTATTGCATCTATTTATACATTCACAAAAAGGATATGAGGAAATCATAATCATATACATGGTTTCTGAGCTATTGAGGCTTAAATTTCTCTATAAAAGGTAAATAAATTACATAGGGCAGAGAGATGAAGAAAGCATAATTATTAAAACATTGTTATTAAATATGATTAAGCAACTACTAATGGGTTTTAATCTAGATGATTTCACATGGAATATAGTTAGGTCCACCCCTGAAAGTATTCAACCTCTATATGATGCTTTTGAAACATCGGTCTCTTCATAGAGATGCCAGATTTTGTTGCTATTGTTAAGTAATATTTTTTGTTTTGTTGTTGTTGTGGTTGTTTCATTTATTTGTTTACCTTCAGAAAAATAACCTTTCCAACACAGAAAATAGTAATCTTTTAAAGAATGATAAATTGGAAGGTTAAATTTATCTTTTAAAAATGTCAAGAAAAGATCTGGACATTACTATTTACATGTTGTTTCTGCAGTGGTATGGCTTGGCACAAAAGATATAAACAAATTGGATGCAGTTTGGGAAGATTTACAAAACCCAAAAATGTTTTAGAATTTAAGCTTCCATTTCGCGGAATAATTTGATAAATAATTACCACTCTGCTAGTGGAATATGTAGCCTAAGGAGCCACACCATTCTTTAGTAACTCCAGAAGGTACATATTTAACATTTGTGAGGGTCTTTCACAGTATTTTTTTTCTCCATCTGAGAACTTGTCTGCTTTCATTTTGAAGAACTTTTAGTACAGCCAGCCCTCCGTATCCATAGTTCCACTTCTATACATCCAGTCAACCACAGATTGAAAATATTCTGCAGAAATTCCATCGGGTTCCAAAACTTGAGTTTGCCAAGTGCCAAGTACTTTGTTGAATCCACAGGAATGAAGTGCTGTGTATTAGATGTTATAAGTAATCTAGAGATAATTTAAAGCATATGGGAAGATGTGCATAGGTTATATGCAAATACTACACCATTTTATGTAAGAGACTTGAGCATCCCCAGGTTTTGTTATCTGATGGGGGTCCTGGAACCAGTCCCCCACAGATACCAAGGGACTACTGTAATATAAAATGCCACTTAGTTCTTTTTCAGAGTTTCACTTCCTTGATGGTACTGCATGTGATTTTCTTTAAAAAGCACCCTAGGCACATCTTTTTCTGTTCTGCCCCTTCTGCTTTTTAATTTTTCTGCTGTTGAACTTAGTATTACCCTGAGGTCTTTCTCCAACATTCTGACATACATATTTAAACTCTAGTACTTATTTTTATTTCTTGTAGGCTCATTTCCTTCATCTGCAAAATGATTAAACTAGCTAGTCTGCAAAATTCTTTTCAGTTCATAGATCCTATCCAAAAGGTTTAGCTGTTAGCCTGGGCAACAGAGCGAGACTCTGTCTCAAAAAAAAAAAAAAAAAAAAAAAAAAAAAAGTTTAGCTGTTAACAGCCCCAGTGGACATAACCAAATGTAAATTTCACTTCAAAGGCAATTTTGCTATAAGTGTGCTTCAGGTGTTCTCTTAGTTGGTTCAAGTAGTGGATGCCCAAGGGAGTGACTAGCCACTGGGGTAAGAGAAGAAATATTACAACATCTATGTATATTTTTAATCTAAAAACATTTAAACTTTGCCAACATTTAACATATACAATAATGATAACATATATTTTGATGTTAGAAGGTCAGACATTTTTTGGTGATGCTGTGACCACTGAGATGAAGTGCTGTGATAATGAGGTGATGGGCATGGCTGTTTTCATTTGTAGGCCAGTGTTTGTCATTCTGTCCTGAGCCAAAGGAAGAAACACTCTTAGCCAACCATCCTGGAAATGCATGCCTTTGTTAACTTACATGTACCATTTGAAGTATATCTATGAAAATTATGGATTTCTTTTTTCTAAGAATAATACATATATATTGTGGAAAATTTGAAAAGTAGAAGGAACATCTACTTTTTTATTCCCTCCTCCTGAAGATGGTCAAAGTACCAAAATCTTTTGTATGTAAAAGATCTGTTTTGTTATTTTATAATTGTTTCTTTACAAATACATTA
Source organism: Macaca thibetana thibetana (assembly GCF_024542745.1). NCBI lineage: Eukaryota > Metazoa > Chordata > Mammalia > Primates > Cercopithecidae > Macaca > Macaca thibetana. The sequence goes on along the minus strand of NC_065578.1, from coordinate 110,507,239 downwards.
TTTTTTGTTTCTCTATTTTCACTGCAGATTTTTATTTTTAATTTTTAAGAGAATGACTCACGGAATTGTAAAGTTAGAAGCAGCAATCCTTACAATTCATGTTTAATATTTTCCATTTCCTAACACCCCTAATCTAAATGTTTACTAAATGTTATGGCTTCTTACCAGCTATAACTTTCTATTTCTTTTTTATCCCCATTGCATTGTCTTAGTTGAAACCCTGATTATCTCTTTCCTGTAGTATGTCAATTCAAGGCCAAAGACATTGTCTTTTTAATCTTTGTAGTAGTTTTAAGAAGGGGAAAAGAACTAATATTTAATGGGTATCTCCCATGAGCCTGCTACTGTGCTAGATACTTAACATGCATTACCGTTACATTTCATCCTTATAGTGATATGATGAAGCTGGGAGGGAATGAATAGCCCCATTTTGCAAATGAAGGGAACAGTTATAGGGAGATAAAAGGATGAACCTAGGGTCCTGCAGTAAGTAAGTGGTGGGGTTTTAATCTGCCTGGGTGTGTTGCATACTGCCCTGAAAGACAGGCATGTAAGTGGATACATTGCAATGCTGTGTGGTAAGTGAGTTTATGGAAGTTCAGAAAGCATGCTGTGTGAGTCACTATCTGCTAGAGGAGTCATCCAAGGTTATAGAGGGGAAGAGACTCAAAACTGGTCTTGAATGTAAGCTCTGCGAGGGCAGGGGCTTTGTCTATTTTACTTATCACTGTGTTCCCGTTTCTGAAATGGTGTCTGGCACATGGTAAGTACTTGATAATACTTTTAAAAATTGATCAGTAGGTTAATAGGTGTTAATTGAATACAGGCATAGTCAACAAAAGGTGCAAAAAGGTAGAGTTGTGAAAAGCCTGTGGTGTTTAAGGAGTATTCTGGTGGGACAGATAAATTCATCTGCCTGAATGATGGTCGGTCAATAACATAGTCTTAACATATCAAGGATAGCTTTTTAAAAATCAGTATATATTGATTTCTACTATGTGGAAGAGAAATAATCTTAAAAATGATGTGAGTAGAAAGTGAAGTAGGCAGATATTTGTGAACTCAAATTGTCATGTTCTCTGTGTAAAATGATATGAGTTGAACTCATGGACTTATAAAAGATAAGAGGTTTGAAGTAACTCCTGGTATTCTTTTCCCTTAGAAGAAATATATGTGTCTATGTAGTGTGAGAAATGCACATATCTTCCTTTTTTTCTTTCAGTGACACTGGTACACTGGCTCCAGAAAAATGCTTATTTGGGGCAATGCTAAATATTGCGGCAGTTTTATGTAAGTATTGAAAGTGATTTTAACAATAATACTTAATAGCCAAATTGCTACTGTATTTTCTTCTTTCAACACCGGAGTGTTACTTGTTTTACTTTCTAGTTATATTTGAGAGTATGTTATCACTAAATAATTGATCATAATTATGCTCCTTTTAAAAGATAAACACTTTTCTAGAAATGTTGACTTATGGGAATAAACCTTTAAAAAATATGTATAGGATTATTCTACTATTCATTCAAATGGAAGTTGTTAAGTATAACCATATATTCCTTGAGGACTGTAGTGGACTTCTTAAGCAACCAGTAAGGAACAAAGAGTTGTGGATGCAGCTGACCACAACTAATCCTAACTAAATTCCTTTGGGATAAGCAGTTTAGGTGTTTGAGAATAAAGATGGAACCATGTTTTGATTTTTGAGCAACATTCTAATGCTAAAGGGATAGAGTTGCTACTGAAGTATTTCATGGCCCTGTTTATTTTGAACCAAATTTTTATTAATGGTTTACGCACATATTTTTCCATCAAGTGTGATTGTTTTAAATATTTGCATTCTTCTGTATGATGTTTATTATTTGCTTGGGTCAAAAATGGAAATCAGGAAGATAATTCAACTTAAAGAAGTTCGTCTCATGACCAAACTCTTTAGAAACACGTCTTTACCAGCATATCTCTGTAATGCTTTCTACACTGTTGAATTCTCTGGCAATATTTCTGCAGTGGAAAATTTGATTTAGCTAGTCCTTGACTGATAAATATGGTAAGGTGGGCTTTTCCCCCTGTGTAATTGGCTGCTATATCTTATTGAGCCAAGTTGTAATTTGAAATAAAATGATATGAGAGTGACACAAATAAGCTTTTGGGTTTTTTGCCTATGCCCATTTTATCTATATTCTAGAACTAGTTACTTCTGATTCTGATGTTAATCATAAAAATATGTTGTGTTTTATATAACTATTTGTAAATATGAGACCCATGGAAGGCAAATGATTTGCTTAGTCACTGGAGACATCAGTAGTTCTGTAATACAACCTTAAGGCTCTCCAACATCCACAGCGTGAGCCAGGCACACAGGTATGTGCCTACAGTCCCAACTATCTGGGAGGCTGAGTCCAATGGATCACTTGAGGTCAGGAGTTGGAGTCCAGCCTCTGCAACATAGAGAGACCCCCATCTCTTAAAAGCAAAAACAAAACTACAGCTATTTTGTTTTTTGTTTTTTTCTTTTTATTCTCTCTGGTTAATTTTAAAAGGAAAATCTGTGATTCTGGATAGCAGTGACATTTGTGAACTCTTCATTGGCAACTTTATTTCTTGGTTATTTATTACTTTGTTGTTTTTTGGATTATCTTTTCCCAGGCATTGCTACCATTTATGTTCGTTATAAGCAAGTTCATGCTCTGAGTCCTGAAGAGAACGTTATCATCAAATTAAACAAGGCTGGCCTTGTACTTGGAATACTGAGTTGTTTAGGACTTTCTGTTGTGGCAAACTTCCAGGTTTGTGTTCTAGCCCAGCATAGGTATTTTCCTTAAGTACATAAATATACTATATATTAAAAGGGAAACCTGAAGCATTCAGTTACATGCTGATATTTCTTTACCTTAACAAAATAGAAATCACTTCCTTTAAATTATTTGACCCTATGAGAAATAGCTACTTGCACAACTAGAAAAATTCATATTTAAAAGTCTGAACAAATACAAATTATTTTAACTTTTTTTAAGGATCCACAGGACTATAGAATCTTCATTACTATTTAGTTGGAGATTACTTCAACTCACTACTGAAACAAAATTGATACAAATTATAAGTGACACAATTACAGATTTTAAAAGTTTTGTTTTTAGCATGCCTAACAATTTATAATCATTTACCTATTTTATCTACTTGTTTGGATGTTTTCATTGATTGCCTGCATTCCTAGGTGTCCTGCCTTATATATGAGGAAATGAAAGGAAGAGCTGTAGGTCTTCTAGCTTTTTCTCAGGAAAAAATAATGTCAAATACTTAATGTGAAAGTAGTGGTCAACCTTCATCAAATATTTTTCAGTTCTCCACAGAGAGCAGTAGGAAAGAAACACTGGGCTCAACTCTGAATACAAGTAAAAGTGGGAATTTATAGCTGTGGAGCAGGGTGCAGTGGTTAGTGGATGGAAAATTACTAAGCTGGAAACGTAAAGGTTAAGAAGGAATTCTGGTTAAACTGCCTTGGTTTGTTTTGTGTTGCTATAAAAGAATACTTCAGGCTGGGTAATTTATAAGAAAAGGGCTTTATTTGGCCCATGATTCTGCAGGTTGTACAAGAAGCATGATGCCAGCATCTGGTTATGATGAGGACTTCAGGAAGCTTACACATGATGGAAAGCAAAGCGGGAGCTGGTGTGTGCAGAGCTTTACGTGGCAAGGGAGGAAACAAGGGGGTGGTGGTGCCAGTCTCTTTTTAACAACCAGCTCTCACAGGAATGAATAGAGCGAGAACTCATTCACCACCCGCAACCCCCCGCATCAGTCTATTCATGAGGGATCCATCCCTGTGACCCAGACACCTGCCATTAGGCCCCATTTCCAACATTGAGGATCAAATTGCAACTTGAGATTTGGAGGGGTCAAATGTCAAAACCATAGCGCTGACCTAACAGGATTCTTGGTGAAGGCAGACCAGGGTGATTAGACATCACTTGAGGCATGGTAGAGGTGATAATTATATTTATGGTGATCAGATATTGAGAATGGAGGATTATGGCTAAATTGAACAAGATTCTTGCTAAAATTGGACAATGCAGAGATGAGATGAACATGGCAACCCAGAAGTCAGGACCTAGTTGACAAGAGAGTTCAGAGTAAGCTGAGCTGGGTTTGGTGAAGGAGAGAATTTTTGTCACCTGACAGTAACTCATGTAATTCCATTGACATTCATGTTTGCTAGATATAGGGGTGCAGCAGGTGTGCACAGGTCAGAAAAAATGGACCCTGGAGAAAATGTAGTTTTGCTAGACATTATTTCCCAGCAGCCACTTTATACTATGAAAGGATACCAACAATTTGGGTGTACTACTAGCTAGCTGTCTGTGCCACAAATAGAGTTCTGCCTTCCCTAATCAGTTTCTGTAGCTCATTGTTAAAAAATGTTTTGGGGAATTTCAGTGTGAGGATGGTGATTCTCTGTCTCTTGGTCAATTTAACAATGTTTCTCATCACTTTTATGGTAAAAATGGATCTCCAATATTTGTTTACACAGCCCAGCAAATGCTAATAGCAGTTCTTGATAGCACCCACACAAGCTGCCTTTCCACCTTTATCTCATTTACTTAAGGTAGCCTATATACTTTCTTTATTATTTTGCTTTTAGCTTTTATTCTAATTTACCTTCACCCCAAGAGTACCTATGGCCGTGTAATTTTGAATTAAATTACTTTTTCTCTTTTGTTAACATCTCTTCATGCAACTTTAGTTGCCCTCTTCATCTTTCACTGATGGCTTTATTGCTGGGCCCTGTTTATAAGCAGATCCTGTAGCATTACGCAGGTATCAAACGACTCTCTTTCTTTCTTTTTTTCTTTTTTACTCACCGCTATCCTAATGAGGATCTCCTTCCTTTCCAGAGTAAACGTTTACTACTTAAAATGGCGAGTGCGCTGCTTCCTCCTCCACTTCCCCCTTTTCTTTTGTGGAGACAAATTCTAGGTAATTTATACAGGAAAAATTTTACAAAACCAGGTCTATAAATGGTTTACCCTTGCAGATATTGGCTTGGAAGAGAGGCTAGCACTGTGTTTTAAATGGAGTCGGGACTTACTGGTTTTACTTCTTGAATATTTTTTGAAGACATTCACTTCTTTCCATTTCTGTCTTTACTTCCCTCCTTACTGTCTTATTCTCAGCTAGTTTAGATTTAATCATCTCTCATCTGAGCTACTGCCATAGCCTCCTCAATGGTTCCTGTGCATTCACTCTTACATTCCTTGAGTCATTTCTTCATATTGCAGTAAAAGTGATCTTTTGGAAATGTATATATATCTCACTTTGCTTCCCTGTGTCCTTGCTTAAAGTTCTACAGGTTTAAAAATTATGTAGAAAGAGATACAATCAAGAGAGAAAGAAATAATTTGCTAAACCACCAAACTGCCTAACTCAAAGATCTTGTATGATCTGGCTGATGTCTACCTTTCAAGCCTAATTTTGCATTATTCCCCTTCTTAATGTCTCCATTGTATATATCACTTTTTGTGCTCCTTAAATAGGACAAGCTTATTTAATTCTCTTTCACATACTGTTTCCTCTGTTTGGTATGCCATAACGCCCTTTATATCCATGGTTGTAAATTTATTGTTTTTATTTTTTAGTTGATGTATTTCTTTATTAATTACAAGCACAATGGTTTTGAAACGTTCACCGTTGTATTTCCAGCACCTAGCGTAGTACTTAGGACAAACATGCTTTCATTAATTATTAGTAACTTATTGAGAGAGGTTAAAGGGACTATGCAGGATTATAAAAAATTCTGTTATTGCTATGGTTGCCTGCATTTAAAGAGATGCCTAATAATTGCTATAAAATGGTATTTGAAAAATCTAACTTAAAAAATAAAAATTGAATTTCTTTTAAAACAAATTTGTATATGTTCAGTAAAATAACTACATGGCAAGTGTCTTCACTGCCTACTTAGAGGAATTTTTTTCTTCATACAAAATCTATCAAAGGAGAGTAGTAAAAGTTTAGTAAGCAGAAATCTATATTAATTTTCTATGGCTGCCATAATAAAATATCAAACTGGGTGACTGAATAGAAATTTATTCTGTCAAAGTTTGGGAGGCCAGAAGTCTAAAATCAGGGTGTTGGTAGGGTTGATTCTCTATTGGAGGCTCAGAGGGAGAATCTGTTCCTGGCTTCTGGTGATTACCAGTAGTCCTTGGTGTTCCTTGGCTTATGGCAGCGTAACTATATAAAACCAATCAAGCTAGAGCCAAGGGAAAATGTTTCAATTTCTTGAGTCTTTAAATTTTATTTACAGTTAAATTGAATTTAAATGGAAACTCCCAGTTCCCAGCACTGCAGTCCATCCTAATCTTTTCTTACTGCACTGTGCTTTTCCTATGACACTTATCACCATGAGGCACACTGGAATTTCCTTATTTCTGAAGTTTATATTTATTGTTTGTGTATCTTTACTAAACTCAGAGCTGGATTTTTGCTGTTTTGTTCTCTAATGGATCTGAAGATTTAGAATAGTGCCTAGCACCTAATAGGCACCAAGTAAATATATTATTAAATGAAGAAAATAATAATTGAATAGTTCCTATTATATTTCCAGTGGAGATGTATGAAATAGTTTGGTATTACTATAATCCTCAGGTTTATGCTGAGTATTATGAGAGAAAATTACCTCAGAAAGTAATTTGTTTGTAGAGTTGGCTGAGCTTCTCTACTCAGTGAATGTCCTATTGAAATCTCTGACTTGTGCTTTTAAATGTTGTGTTGCCAATGTGTTCTGATTTTCTTTTATTGACGTATTTCTTCTCTCTATCTCTCAGAAAACAGCCCTTTTTGCTGCACATGTAAGTGGAGCTGTGCTTACCTTTGGTATGGGCTCATTATATATGTTTGTTCAGACCATCCTTTCCTACCAAATGCAGCCCAAAATCCATGGCAAACAAGTCTTCTGGATCAGACTATTGTTGGTTATCTGGTGTGGAGTAAGTGCATTTAGCAGTATCCTTCACTGTACAATGTGACTACACTTGGAAAGGAATTGAATGACAAAATTTAAGTGAACACTATTGGTGCAGTGTAAGAAGCCTTTTGTTCTTTCTTTCTTTCTTTTTTTTTTTTTTTTTTGTAGGAGAGATTCTTAGGTTCAGAACCCTAAACTAAAGAATTTGAAATATAAAATTCAGATTGTACATAGCACTTCAGTAATTGAGCTAGGAACAAAAATGTTGAGCCTGATCATACTCACTTTAAAGAAATGAGGGATGAGTAAATGCCATCTCTGAGAACCATTATTTAGTTAAAGATTGTGATAGAACTGCTAATTTTCTGAACAAAGAGGTGGGATTTGACTGTGAGAACCATTTTGTTGTAACCCTCTGAGCAGCACATTTTGTTTTACAGTACCACTGCTGTGTAACATTAAGTCTTTAAGAAAATGGGTTCAGACCTTAGCAATAAATGTGTGAGTAATCCTTTTAGACTGTAAAGTTATCTTTGTTCTCTGAGGTCTTCTCTGAGATTCTTCCTTGACTTATGTTTTTATAGTGCTGACTTGCTCATCAATTTTGCACAGTGGCAATTTTGGGACTGATTTAGAGCAGAAACTCCATTGGAACCCCGAGGACAAAGTAAGAACTTATAGTCTATAAAACTTCGTTTTATATTAAAGATGGTTATTTTGGTTGATCTTGATGTGTTTTTCATTTCATCAGTAACAATGAAAGTCTTCTGGTGGAATAATCAGTTCTGTATTAAAATTATTTTCTGGATATGGTAGGGTTTATGTAGAACCTTCTATATTCTCCTGTTACCTGTGATCTGTAGATATTGTCAAAATATGAAGAGCACTGTGATGGCAAAAGAGTTTTCTGAGAAATTGACTCCCCTAAATGTGGGTATAGTATATAATATAGCCAACCACGATCATTTATGTTTTCAATACTTGTTTTCTGAATTGAAAAGACATCTCCCACTTTTTGTTATCTGGAAATTGATTATAGACTCTGCATTTAGGTTTCAGTATTGTCAATATCTGAATGTAGATAGCATCTTGGACCCTGAGAATAAAGGAAGGGGAACATATACTAAAGAATAAATTGAATTCCTCTGTTTTCACAAACCACTTAGTGGTGGTTTATTTAAGAATTAACCCCAAATTGGACATGTTTGTGGTAATGAATGAAATAATTTACTAGATTTTCCCAATTGTAACCCATATATTATTTAATATCATAAACACACCACTTACTAAGTTTATTCTGAGCATTGTTAAACTTTTCTTAGTCACATATTATGAATCTTATGGCTTTGGGTAAGGCAGTAGTAATTTCTCGTTTGTAGAGTAAAAATGATCCTGTTCTGTCTTAGCTATTTAAGTGGAAATTTTATTCGCTCCCAGTGAAATAAATAGAGTGTCATTTAGGAGGACTTCCTAATGCTGGCTCTTTAATTCTAGAGATATATGCCTGGTAAGTCAAGGGTTGATTTTCAGAAGCTCCATTGTTTTGTAAGAATTGTGTGTTTTTTATTTGAAACATAGTATACAGATCATTTAAATGAAATTTCACAAAACTGTTGTTTTTTTCCTCTGACTCAGGGTTATGTGCTTCACATGATCACTACCGCAGCAGAATGGTCTATGTCATTTTCCTTCTTTGGTTTTTTCCTGACTTACATTCGTGATTTTCAGGTAAGAAAACAGTATTAGCTTCATTCAGTGAGACTTCCTTCTCTTAGTCCAGGAAGGTGGACTAAGAGAACTTTCCATAGGCAACTCTCAGCCTTTTTGAAAATTAACTGTTTATGATTTGGTATCATAAACAACTTTTCAGGTAAATTGTTTCTGTGTTTAAAGAAGTAGTGTATTGCTAGCAAGATTTAGCCTTGAAAATTGGGCTATAAAATAAATTTCAGAAATTCTTACATAGAAATTTTTATTGATTCTGTGTACTTTTACATAGGTCATTCTCAACATTATACTGATTCTTAGTAGAAACCAAAGAAAAACAAGGAACTTTATGAATACAGAAGCTTGGTTTTTCCAGATTTTAATTGGTACAAAGAAGATACCATTGACAGTAAAACAGTTGTCTCACTCTTATTACCATTAGAATTGATTTACATTCGTAATCACAAGGTAGCCTATAGAACATATTGAAGGAGTGATCTCTCTTTAAGGAGGAAACTTCTATATATAATTTTCTTTTCTGTTCCAGAAAATTTCTTTACGGGTGGAAGCCAATTTACATGGATTAACCCTCTATGACACTGCACCTTGCCCTATTAACAGTGAACGAACACGGCTACTTTCCAGAGATATTTGATGAAAGGATAAAATATTTCTGTAATGATTATGATTCTCAGGGATTGGGGAAAGGTTCACAGAAGTTGCTTATTCTGCTCTGAAATTTTCAACCAGTTAATCAAGGCTGACAGTAACATTGATGAATACTGATAATCAGGAAACATGAAAGAAGCCATTTGATAGATTATTTTAAAGGATATCATCAAGAAGACTATTAAAAACACCTATGCCTATACTTTTCTATCCTAGAAAATAAAGTCGAAAGACTATGATATCATAGTTTTTTATACCTTATTTAAGAGAAACAACCTGACGTGCACCAATCAGTCTGCACATCCAGCCCTTCACATTTTATAAATTATTGTAGATCATATTTTGTTAGGAGCACTTTTATGAGAGACATTTTCCGTGACTAAATAATCAGCATTGGTCAGTAAATCCTTTAGAACTGGGTTTTGAAATGGGAGTTTTATCATATTAAATCATTTCTTATAGTCTTAATTTTTTGTTGTTGTTCTGGAATCTACTTGGAAAGTAGACCTGGATTCGTGTGAGCTCTTTCATGGCTTAAGTTTTGCCCAAGAGATTTTGTAGGTGATGATTTTTTTTTCTTTTTTTTTTTCTGGTCACAATGCCAGATACTAAGCTGATTGGTCTGTCATACACATGCTTGCAGTAGTTTCATGAAGTTTAGTCTCTGGTGTGAGACTGTAATCACCAATGAAGGAGAGAGGTACCTATAGGTAAATTTAGTCATATTTTATATAAAACAAGGGTTAGTATTCATATAACATTGAAAAGTTTGGGAATAACAGCAGATATGATTAATATCAAACAAAAGTCATAACCGTAGTCAAGAGCTTCTTAGATTTTTGTTTATAGCAAGTTATAATTACATGTAAAAGTAGTCTTGAACAGGTAAATATTGAGCCTTTTTAATGGGATGTAACTTTTGTAGAGCCCAAATTCTAAAGAACAAAATTGGCAATCCAATTAAACTACATGCAAAATAATTGTGATACATGCATCTACAAAAACAATGTTTTCATTTTTTCTGGTTATGCAGATGATTGGATTGTTTCTCCTTGGATCTCTGTATGTACAGGTAAAGAATAGTTTACAGATCCCTGATGAAATGAAAAAGAAAAAAATGCTCATTTGGAAAGTGCCCAGTGATGAACTGGTTTGCAAAATAATCTTTGAAGACGATTAACCAGGTTTTTATCTTTTTAGAAGAGATGGTTCCCTGGCCAGAGGAAAAGATGGTGAGAAAACATTTAAACTGTCAGGTGGAGCAAGTCAAGGAATAATGCTTATGTGATGGAGACCTCAATTATAAATTAGTTGTTAGATACAAGAATCAGTAAATAATATTTCTGAAGTCTTCTGGACTGATAAGACAGAAAGAGAATAAAATACTATACCTATATTAAACAGCAGTAAACCTGGGAGACATTTCCATAAGTATTGATTGACTAAATGCTGACATTGCTAGAAATAATTTGGATACAAACCATGAAAAAGTATCATGCCTTTGAAAAGCACAGTGTAACACACCTGCAAAATGTTATTTAGTCCTGATTCCTGTATCAGGGAAGCTATTATTTAAGTTATGAAGCATCATAGTATGGGGAGAAGGAAATTGACAGAGTCAATGTTTATAAAATTATAAAATTTGTATGGGGAAGGTGGCTCAGGGAAAAACATGGACTTTGTCCATTCCTAGAACATGAGGCTTAGCGATACATACCAACATATTAAATAAATTGTTTTAAGACAAAAAAAAATACTTTGATAATATTTGAATCCCATTAGTTAACTTTTACCCTTAGAAATAACATAGGCTAAAAATGTTAATACAGTTGGCTTGCATTATTCATGGCTTAGCTTTTTGCATTTTGAGTTATTTGCAGTCAATCATGGTTTGAAAATAAGATAATTTCAGAAATAATTCATAAATTCAAATTATAGGCTCTTCAGAGTAGTGTGATGAAATCTTATTTCCCTGCTGCCCAGGATGTAAATCATCTCTTTTTTCTGCATATCTATGCTGTAGACACTACCCATTCATTAGTCACTTTGTAGCCATCAGTTATCAGATGGACTGTTGCAGTATCTCGGTGCTTGTGTTCAAGTAGCCCATATTTTATTTAATGCCCCAAAGCACAAGAGTAGTAAGCTGGCATATTATTATAATTGTTCTATTTTATTATTGTTGTTCATGTCTTACTATGCCTAATATATATGTTAAACTTTATCTCATATATATTAAACTTTATCATAGGTGTATATATATATATATATGTAGGGAAAAACAGTATATAGAGGGTTTAGTACTATCTATAGTTTCAGATAATCCACGGGAGATCTTGGAATATATCCCTACTGATAAGGGGACACTGCTGTAGCTTTGTGGAGGGATTATAAGAGAATTTGGAATGTGTGTTTATCCCTAACTGTAATGCTGAAGTGACAGAAGACAGTCATACTGACCATCAAAATATACCTTGCCTCCATTGTCAGATACAGTAGCTTGATTGAACAGATAAGGCATTTCTCTTCAATTCCATCAACATTTTTGAGTTGAATATTTAACTTTTAAAGTAAGAGGTCTTAAGCTAACAAAATTGGCAGATACTGTGAACTGATAGTGAAAAATCTGTTTCCTTTTTGTCCTGGGTATACAGCAAGACTATACTTCCTAGCCTCACGTGCAGTTAGATGTAGGTGCAAAACTGAATTTTAGAAAGTGGAATGGATGTATTTCTATTTTTAAGGTTTTGAGATTCATAATGCTTTCTCCCAGTTTTTTCTCTTTGTACCAATTGGATACTGATTACAAGCTTGTAAGAGATAGTGGAATCGGCTGGGCACGGTGACTCACACCTGTAGTCCCAGCACTTTGGTAGGCCAAGGTGGGCAGATCGCCTGAGGTCTGGAATTCAAGACCAGTCTGGCCAACATGGTGAAACCCTGTCTCTACTACAGATACAAAAATTAGCCAGGTCTGGTGGTGTGTGCCTGTAATCCCAGCTACTCGGGAGGCTGAGGTGGAAGAATCACTTGAACCTGGGAGGTGGAGGTTGCAGTGAACTGAGATCATGCCATTGCATTCCAGCCTGGGCCACAGAGCAAGACTTTGTCTCAAAAAAAAAAAAAAAAAAAAAAAAAAAAAAAAAAAAAAAAAACCATCAAAAAAAAAAAAAGATGGGGAATCACAAGGTAGAAGGACTAAGATTATACTGTATTTTGTAGTAAGATGTCATATATTTTAAGTGCTCAATGAATTTGTGAAAAAGGAAGGTAACTTTTATCTTTCATTGTCCAGTAGAGACTTGCTGCAAAATGAAAGTTCAGCAAATAGTGACTTGTTTTAGTACCCTTGTAAGTCTAGTGTTGGAAATATTTCTTGGTTTTAAACAACCACTGTGCTGATTTTAGAAAGGGAGTGCTCATTTATTAGGAAACTAAGAAAAATAACAGACCTGGAACAAAGGAAGTCATTCTGAGGCATTATGGTCTAAGAACTGTGTCCTCCAAAGGAAATGATAATATGACTGAGAGTTCATCTGAGGCACAGAAAGCCAAGTACATCAATAGATTACAAGTAAAATGCCCCAGAAATTCAAAAATACACTATTGTGATTAGTGCAAAGAAAAATCTGTTCTTTCAAAAACTGGCAGCTCAGCTGAAAAGCAAAACAAAACAAAACAAAAACCAAAAAAACACTAGAATCTCGCCAGTGCTCATATCCAAATTTTCTGTTAAAACTTTGTCCACTCAAAATATCTGAAATGGCCAATCACAGTGGCTCATACCTGTAATTCCAGTGCTTTGGGAAGCCAAGGCAGGAGGATTGCTTGAGGCCAGGAGTTAGAGACCAGCCTGGGCAACATAGCAAGACCCGCATCTCTACAAAAAAATACTAAAAATTAGCATGACATGGTGGTGTATGCATGCTGTCCTACCTACCTGGGAGGCTGAGGCAGGAGGATCACTTCACCCAGGGCTATGATCACACCACTGCACTCCAATCTGGACAACAGAGTGAGACCTTGTCTCATATATGTGTGTGTGTGTGTGTGTGTAATACACATATATAATACAATTTTGTATATATAATTGAAAGGAGGGAGGAAGTTAATCAAACTACAGCTGCAACAAAGCCCAACTGCTCTTAACTGTACATCAGATTGATTCATTGTCAAACTCTGAACCTAACAATAGGAGCATGCTGTTTTCTGGTGTTAACTATTACTTCTGTTCATACTTACCTTTTATAAAAAATACACAGCACACAGTAAAAAATATATATTATATCATATATATATCATATATATATATATGAGACACGCATAGGAGGAAAAAAGTTTTATCCAGAGAGGAATCAGTCAATAGAAGCAAATTGAAATTGTCATATGTTTGCATTATCAGAGGGTGGTCATGACGATAAAAGTGCCTAAAGATCTAGTAAAACAAAGTGGAAAACATACATGAAGAGGTACAGAATTTCAGCAGAAATATGGAAACAACAACAAAACACAGAAATCTAGAAATGAATATGATCTAAGAGTACACAGAGGAAAAGATCAATAAAGACAAAGCAATTGAGAGTATACAAATGGAAAAGCAAAGAAAAAATTATAGAATGAGTATAATTTTAGTAATTGTAATTATAGAATGAGTAAAATTATAGAATGTGTGTAATTTGAAGGAAAGTGAAATGGCCTACCATCCTTGTAATTGAGTCTCAGAAGGGGAAGATTGAAAGAATGATACAGAACAAATATTTGAAGAGATATTTACTAAGAACTTTTTCAAAGTTGATGGAAATTAACACACAAAATCAAGTCGAAAGGGAGTTTTTTTGAAATAAGATTGATAAACACCTGGTAAGACATATATACTGGGGTGAATAATATCCCTCCAAAATTCATGTTCACTTGAAATTTCAGATGTGACCTTATTTCAAAATAGGGTCTTTGCAGATGTAATTAGTTATGATAAAATCGTACTAGGTTAGGGTATCCCGAAATTCAATGACTAGTTTCCTTATAAGAAGGCATTGGCAGAGATACAAAGTCCATGTGAAAATAAAGGCAGACATTGGAGTGATGCCAACTTTAAGCCAAAGATTGCCTGCAACCAAAAGTAAGGAAGAGACAAAGAAGATCCCTTCTCTAGAGTGTTGAGAGGAAGCCTTGATTTCAGACTTCTAGTCTACACAACTGTGAGAGAATAAATTTCTCTCGTTTCAAGCTATCTAGTTGATGTTATAGCAGCCTAGGAAACAAACTGATCAAGTTAAAAAGAGGAAGCACAAATTACTAATGTTGAGAATAGAAAAGACGTTATAGCCTGTTAACATTAAAGATAATAAGTGCATGTTATGAACAACTTTATGCCAATAATCGAATAACTTAGATGGACAAATGCCTTTTGAAACACAACTTGTCAAAAATGATGCAGAATACAGTACATGAAAAAAGCTCCATATTTATTAAAGTGAATTGGTAATCATAAATGTTACCAAAAAGAAAACACTAACTCCTGGTTGCTCCAATGGAAAATTACATCAAATGTGTAAGTTAGAGATAATATTAAACTCTACAGAGCTTCTTTCAAAAATTAGAAAACAAAACAATTTTGAATTTGTTTTATGAGGCCTGTATAACCCCTGTATTAATCCATTCTCACATTGCTATAAAGAAATAACTGAGACTGGGTAATTTATAAAGAAAAGAGGTTTAATTGGCTTCTGATGCTGCAAGCTGTACAGGAAGCTTAGTGGCTTCTGCTTCTGGGGACACTTCAGGAAACTTGCAATCCTGGTGGAAGGCGGAGGGGAAACAGGTACATGTTACATGGCTGGAGCAGGAGGAAGAGAGAGGGGATTTGCTGCACACTTTTAAACAACCAGATCTCATGAGAACTCTGTCGCAAGAACAGCACCAAAGGAATGGTGCTAAACCATTCATGAAGGATCCACCTCCGTGAACCAGTCACCTCCCACCAGGACACAGCCTCCAACACTGGGAATTACAATTGAACATGAGATTTGGATGGGGACACAAATCCAAACCATATCAATCCCATTACAAAACTTGACAAAATAGTACAATAAAAGAAAATTAAAAATCAGTATTTTATGTGAATATGAATGCAAAAAATAAGATAAAAAGAAATAGAATTTAACAATGTAAAAGGTTGTATATATGTGAGGCTTAACCCAGCAATATAATTCACCACATAGTAAAATGAGAAAGACCATGTGATTATTATCAACAGATATAAAAAAGTAATTTGACAATTGATAATATGCATTTCTATATTGACGAATAATTGGAAAATGAAACATTTACAACAGCATAAGACAGCCATATACTTAGGAACAATTCAGAGACACATATGTAAGACCTGTAAGACCATGACACTGCAAGTTACAAAACATTGATGAGAAGAAACTTAAAATACCTAAGTAAATGGAACGATATGTCACTAAATATGTTGGAGGACTAAATGTTGTTAGGATTTTCAATTTCTGCTTGGTGGTTTATGAATTCAGTGTTAACCCCAAGCAAAATTCCAACAGTATGTTTTAAATAAATTGACAAGTTGTTTCTAAAATCTGGAAATTCAGAGCATTTAGAATAGCCAAAGGAATCTTCAAACAGGTAGAGGACTTACTGTACCTGGTTTCAAGATGTATTATAATGTTGCAGCAAAAGAGATAATATAGTATTAACATAGACAAATAGACCAATAGCACAGTAGAGTCCTGAAATAGACAAATGCACATAGTCAACTGATCATCTTTTTAAAAAATCATGACTTGAAATTGGAATTTGCATACATTTCTGGTTAGTAAAGTCATAGAGTCACTCTGAAAAAATTGTTTGACAGGGTTTTTTTTTTTTTTTTAAACAAAACTATAAATCTAGAATTACCAAATTAACTGCAATTCCATAGGATACGTTTTTACCTAAGAGAAATGAAAACAGAAATTCACACAAAGACATGTACCTGAAATTTCATAGCCTTATTCATATTAACCCCAACCTGGACATAAGTGTTCCAGAAAAGAGTAATGGATGTATACATTGTGCTGTATTCATGGAATCAAATGCTAATCAATACAAGGAAAGAAATAACCTGCAAAAACATGAATGTGAGGTGGAGAAAGATGGCCGAATAGAACCCTCTAGCAATTGGTCACCCTGCAGGAATGTCAAACTGAACAACTATCCGAGCAAGAAAGCACCTTCATAAGATCGAGAAATTAAAGTGAGTGGTCACCAGTACCTCACCAGCAATAATTGTGATGGATCACAGTTTTAGCATAATAACGAGGAAAAATGCATTGAAGAAGGTAGGAAGGATGGTCTCACATTGCCCGTAACACTGCTTCCCCAGACTCAGGCAGCGTAGCAGGAAGAGAGAATCTCTGCTTGGGGGAGAGTGACGTGAATGGAACTTTGCGTAATAACTCAGTGCTGCCATGTAATAATGAAACGGCACCAGGCAAAATTCTACCAATGCCCATGGAGGGAGCCTTTAAAATAGCCCTGGGCTAGAGGAGAATTCACTGCCCCACTAGCAGGAACCCAAGACTTGGTCTGCTTTGCCACCAACTGACTAAAGTTCCCTGAGGCCCTGAATCAATTTCTCTGACAGCTAGGCCATGTCAACTGCAGTTCTTGAGCAAGCCCTGGTGCTGCACTGGTTTCAGAGGCTCTTCACTTGGTTCAGCAAGGGACCAGCTGCAGTGACCATGGGAGCATATGGATCACCCATCCTCCAACTCCAGGAAACACAGCATAGGAGAGAGACTCCTGCTTTGGGGAAGGAGAGTGACAGTCCAGCCTCAGTAAAATAAAGCAATGGCAGAAATCCTGAAGCTTCTGATTCCAGATCATTACTGCTGGATGGTGCTTCTATACTCTTCTGAGGCCAGAAGAGAATCTACTGCCCTGATGGGACCCAAGTCCCTCCATGCTTCACCTTCCTTTGACTAAATTATCCTTGGGTTTTGAATAAAATTCAGTGGCAATCAGACAGTAGCAGCTGTTGGCCTTGCACAAACCCAGGTACTGTACTGGTCTGGCAGACTAGACCTTGGTTGTTATGCAGTATCAGCTGTGGTGGCCCTGACAGTGCTTGCATTAACCCTTCCCCACCACCAAGAAGCCAGGCTTAGAGAGGGACTCATTTGGCTTGGAGGAAAGATGGAAGAGAGTAAGTAATTCTCTGGGAACCCAAGGAATTCTCCCTCATTTCTAAATTCATTAGGGCTAGGAGTCTGCAAGTGTCACAACACACTTAAGTTTAGGGTACCCTCTACTGCTGAAGTGGCTGCAGTTAACAGCCACTTTGAACTCGGAGAGCCCTCTGAAAAAGGAATTATAACCAAGATCAGAGTGTGAAGACTGGAATAAATACATAAATCTGCAATGCATGCCCAGACATTTAGGAATGTCCAAAAGCATCACAGACATCCAGGAAAATTTGGCCTCACCAAATGTACTAAATGAGATATCAGTGATCAATCCTAGAGTGACAGAGATATGTGACCTTCCAGACTGATAATTCAGTATGTGTATTTTTTTTTGAAACTCAGCAAACTACAATAAAACAGAAGGAAATAAGGATTCTTTCCGAGAACTGTAAGAAAGTTTGAAGTGATTATCAAAAACTAAACAAATCTTGGAGCTAAAAATTCAATTGACCATCAGAAAGATGCCTCCATGTCTCAACAGCAGAATTGATCAAACAGAAGGGAAAGTTAATGAGCTCAACAGGCTATTTAAAAATACACAGAGGAGAGAAAAATGGAAAAGAAAGAAGCATGTTTATATGATGTAGAAAAGAGCATCAAAAAGCAAATACAAGTTATTGGTCTTAAAGGGGATGTAGAGAAAGCATTTGGGGTAGAAAGTTTATTCATACATAATAGAGAACTTTCCAAACCTAGAAAAAGATATGAATCTCCAGATACAAGAAGATCAGAGAACACAAAGATAATTAAACCTGAACAAGAATACCACAGGGCATATAGTTAAACTCTTTTCAGGTAAAAAAAAAAATGGATCCTAAAACCAGGAAGAGAAAAGAAGTAAATATGTATAAGGGAGCTGCTATACATCTGGAAGCAGACTTATCAGCAGAAACTTTATCAATCAGGAGGATGTGGGAAGACGTATTTGAAGTGCTGAAGGACAACAAAAAAACTTGCACTGAGAATACTGTATCCAGCAAAGCTATCCTTCAAACATAAAGAACTAGACTTTCCCAGACAAACAAAAGCTGAAAGAAATTTGTCACCGCTAGACTTGTCTTACAAGACAACCTAAAGATTTTTTTACTCTGAAAGAAAAGGGCTGTAACGTGCTTCAAGAAATCATCTGAAGATAGAAAACTCACTGGTAAATCTAAGAACACAATATTGAGAGCACTCTAATGCTATAATTGTGTGTAAGATGCTAGAAAGTTTAGAATGAAAACTAAAACATAAACCTACCAAAAATTATATTGCTTAAGAAATAGTGTAAAAAGATACAGAGACAATGAAAAGTCTAAAAGTAGGAGTAATAAACTTAGAGCTTAGAGGGTTTTTTTAGTATTTTCTCACACTGACCAAAGTTAAGGTGTAATCAGTTTAAAGTAACTTGTTTTAAAATATTTTTTGTAAGCCTTGTAACTACAAAGCAAAAACTCGCAATACATTAATATCAAAGCCAAAGAATTAAAATATACTACTTGACAAAATCACTTTTACACAAAAGATAGTAAGAAAGGAATAAATTATTTACAAAACAACCAGAAAGCAACAGAATGGCAGGTATAAATTTTTCCTAATAATATTAGAATTGAATGTAAAGGGACTAAATTCTCCATTTGCAAGAAATGGAATGGCTGAATTTTTTTTTTTTTAAGACCCAAGTATATGCTGCCTGCTAGAAACTCACTCCATCTATAAGGACACACGTAGACTGAAAGCGAATGGATGAAAAAAGACATTTCATGCAATAGAAAATCAAAAATCTCAGAAGTAGCTACTATACTTAGATAAAATAGACTTCAAGTCAAAAACTAAATTAGAGACAACATCACAATGTAATGATAAAGTAGCCAATTTACCAAGAGGAATGAGCAACTAAATATATATGCAACCATTATTGGAGTAATTAAACATATGAAACATATTAATTGCTTTAAAGGGAGAGGTAGACTGCAATATAATAAAAGGGAACTGCAGTGTCCCATTTTCAGCAATGGACTTGCCATTAGGACAAAAAGAAACAGTAAAATTAAACTACACTCTAGACCTAATGGAACTAGCAGACACTTACAGAACATTTTTTCTAATAGCTGCAGAATACACATTCTCATCAGCACAAGGAGAATTCTGCAGAATGAACTATATGTTATGACACAAAACAAATTTTTAAAAAATCAAAATAATGTCAAGTATCTGACCACACTGGAATAAAACTAGAAACCAATAACAAGAGAAACGTTGGAAACTATACAGATACATCAAAAGTAAACATGTTCCTAACAACCAATAGGTCAGTGAAAAAATTTTAAATGCACTTTAAAAATCTATTGAAACCAATGATAATGGAAACATAACATACCAAAACTATAAGAATACAGCAGAACAGTGCTAAGAAGGAAATTTATAATAATAAATGCCAAATCAATAAAGACTCCAAATAAATAACCTAATGGTATACCTTAAAGAACTAGACAAGCAAGAACAGGCTGGAGTGGAGTGGCGTGATCTCGGCTCACTGCAACCTCCACCAGGTTCAAGCAATTCTGCCTCAGCCTCCTGAGTAGCTGGGATTACAGGCACCCACCACTGCACCTGGCTAATTTTTGTATTTTTAGTGGAGACAGGGTTTCACCGTGTTGGCCAGGCTGGTCTCAAACTCCTGACCCCAAGTGATCCACCCACCTTGGCCTCCCAAAGTGCTGGGATTACAGGTGTGAGCCACCATGCCTGGCCCAGTCAATAAAATTGAATATCACATTAACGTTATCAAGGACAAAAACCATAGATCATGTCAATAGATGCCAAAAAAAAAAAAAAAAAAAAAAAGCATTTAATGCAATTCTGCATTCCTTTATGATAAAAACAGCAAACTGGGTATAGAAGGAACATACTGAAACACAGTAAAGGCCATGTATGAGAAACTCATAGCATGATATTGACAAACGGAAAAATTGGAAGCCTTTTGTTCCAAGATCTGAAACAAGACAAGATACCCAGTTTTA
Source organism: Macaca thibetana thibetana (assembly GCF_024542745.1). Classification (NCBI taxonomy): domain Eukaryota; kingdom Metazoa; phylum Chordata; class Mammalia; order Primates; family Cercopithecidae; genus Macaca; species Macaca thibetana. The sequence goes on along the minus strand of NC_065578.1, from coordinate 110,486,654 downwards.
ACAATTGTATTCAATTTCACACCAGAAATTCTAGCCAGGGTAATTACTGAGGAAGAAGAAAGGGCTTCAGAATTCAAAAGGAAGGACTTAAATTGTCATTATTCAGAGATGATATTTTCAGAAAAACAAAGATTCTGACAAAAATCTGTTAGAACTGATAAATTCAATAGAGTTGCAGGATACAAAATCAACATGCATGTCAGTGAATAATGTGATGATATTTGTATATTTCAATAAAGAACTATCTGAAAAACTAAGGAAGCAGTCCCATTTATAATAGCTACAAAAAATTAAATACTTAGGAATAAATTTAACCAAGGAGGTTAACAGTATTTACAATGAAAACTATAATATGCTGATGAAAGAGATTGAAGCAGATACCAAAAATATTGAATGATATCCCATGTTCATGCATTGGAAGAATTAATATTGTTAAAATGTTTATACTAACCAAAGTGATCAACAGATTTAATGAAACCAATGTCATTCTTCATAGATAGTGGGAAAACAATCCTTACATTTGTATGGACACACAGAAGACCTGAATAGCCAAAGCAATTCTGAACAAAAGTCAGATGTAACAAAGTAACAAAGTCAAGTGTATCACATTATGTTACCTCAAAATATACTACAAGGCTATAGTAAACAAAATAGCATAGTACTGGAACAAAAAACAGACACATAAACCAGTAGAATAGAATAAAGGGTCCAGAAATAAATTCATACATTTACAGTCAACTCTTTCGACAAGCCAAGACCATACATTAGGGAAAAGATGGCACTTAAATATAAGATATGAAACTACTAGAAGAAAACTGGGCAAATGTTTCAGAACATTTGTCTGGGCAGATTTCTTGAGTAAGACCTGACAGGCAACCAAAGCCAAAATTTTAAAATGGGATAACATCAAGCTAAAAAACTGCACAGAAAGAAACAACAATGTGAATAGACAACCTACAGAATGGAAGGAAATATTTGAAAACTAGTCATCCAAGAAGGGATTAATAACCAGAATGTATAAGGATTTTAAACAACTCAATAGCAATAAAAATATTTCTATATAAAAGGGGCAAAAGATTTCAATAGACATTTGTAAAAAGACACAAATTGTCAACAGATATATGAAGAACTGCTCAACATCACTTATAATCAGGGACATGCAAATCAAAACCACCATAGGATATCACCTCACCCTAGTTAAATGGCTTTTATCAAAAAGAAAATAAATGCTGCCAAAAACATGGAGAAAGGGGAATGCTTATACACTGCTGAGAATGTAAATTAGTACAGTCACTATGGAAAATACTCTAAAGGTTCCTGAAAATACTGAAAATGGAACTACTATACTATCCAACAGTATTACTGGTGGGTGTATATTCAAAAGAAAGGAAATCAGCATACCGAAGAGATATCTGCACCACTATGTTAATTGTAGCACTATTCATAATAGCCAAGATATAGAATCAACCTGTGTGTTTCATCAATGGATGAATGAAGAAAGAAAAGGCAGTATATATACACAATGGGATATTATTTAGCCTTAAAAAGAATGAAATTGGTCTGACTTGGTGGCTCTTTCCTGTAATCTCAATATTTTGGGAGGCTGAGGTGGGAGGATCACTTGACCCCAGGAGCTCAGGACCAACTTGGGCAACACAGTGAGATCCTGTGTCTACAAAAAGTTAACAATTATTAGTTGGGCATGGTAGCATGTACCTGTAGTCCTAGCTATTTGGGAGGCTTAAGTGGGAGAATTGTTTGAGCCTAGGAGGTCGAAGCTGCAGTGAGCCATGATTACCTCACTTCACCCCAGCCTGTGTGCCAAGAGTGAGATCTAGTCTTGTTGTTTGCAGCAACAGGGATGAGCCTCGATGACGCTAAGTGGAATAAACCAGGCACAGAAAGACAAATATTCCATGTTCTCACTCATGTGAGTGCTAAAACAACTGATTTCATGGAGGCAGTGAATAGAATGGTGGTTGCCAGAGGCTAGGAGTAGTAGTGGGGAGGATTGAATGAAGAAAGGTCAGTTAATGGGTACAAAAGAACAATTAAAAGGAATAATTTCTAGTGTTTGATAGCACAAGGTGAAATAGTTAACAATAATTTGTTGTATGTTTTTAAATAACGATAAAAGAAGATTTGGAATATTCCCAGCACGAAGAGATGATAAATGTTTTGGGTGGTGGATATCCTAATCACCCAAATTTGATTATAACATATTGTATGCTTATATCAAGAGTATTCATAAGAATTAAACATTAAAAAGTAAAATGAAATTTTAAAAACGTGGATGAAATTTTAAAACATACTTAATGTAGCTAGAAATGATGTATAATTTCATTCCTATGATACTTTAGAAAAGACAAAAATACCTGTAATTATACAAGGTAAAACAGTGTTTGTGCATGGGAGTGGGGGAAGTGACTGCAAAGGAAATTTTTGGAGTTATGGCTTGCTTTTACTTCTTGATTGTGATAGTGCTTACATTTTTGTATTGTAAAAAAAAAATTACTTATGATAGATGCATTTTTTTGTGAATTTTATTTTAATTAGCTTTGTGTTGAAATATAGAAGTCTTTTAGAAGGCATCAAAGAGGTACACAGGTACTGGTAAATCGTGAAGCCAACCTTTACAAATAAAGGAAGCCCAAAGAAGTAAGCCTATCATTGATGCAGCTTTTTTCTCAACTTGTGGCAATGCCAGTTTTGACAGCAGATGCTAAGAAGACTCATGGTACAATTACAATTGTTGAAATAATTGGGAAGGAGATGAGACTTTGGCAAACAAGCCCAACTTTCAGTTGAGACTCTAAACAAGCATAAGGCTGAAGTGGATGTATATGATTTCTTCGTAGAGTATGAATTCCAACTTCAGATATTATTTCTTGAATAAATCAATGTACTCCTGGATTTCTAGTTTCTGTAGCCCATCTGCCTAACAAAAGCATGAGTAAAATATCTCTGGTGGAAGATAAAGTCATCTAGAGTTCATCTATAAGTTTTTGCTTTACATCTGACATTAAAATATCTGGCAACCACTTGAGTATATGGGAAAACAAGACTTACCCAAGAAACCATTTTATACCACAAGGAAACCCAAATAATGGAATTAATAAACATGGATGTTAAAATGAAATAACAAGATTGACAAATACATTTTGCAGAGAACTGGAAGTCATACGAAGGACCAAATGGATATTCTAGAAGTAAAATTTGACAAATAAAATTAAGAAACTAGTGTATTCATTTGAAAACACAGTAGACATAGAGGAAAAAGTAATAGTAAACTGAAAGATTTGTCAGGGAAAATATTTAGGTGGAGTTGCAGAGAGACAAAAAATGGTTTTAGATGAAGCATTATAAGAGATGCATTGATATAATGAGAAATACTATCGTCAGTGGAGTGAAGAAGGATGGTGGAGACAGAATAGGGTAAAACAATACTTAAAGAAATACTGGCTAAAGAATGATACAAGACCAAATAAAGAAATCCGAAAATTCAAAAAAATGTTATAAAGTAATGTCAATGAAAATCAACCATACTGAGTTACATCATACTAAAATTACTAAAAATCAATGTCAATGAGAAATTGTTTTAAATAATGGAAGAAGAGATACATTATCATTAAGAGAGGAAAATAAGACTCAAAAGTGATTTCCTAACAGAAATAGTAGAAAGTAGAAGGTAGTGAAGGTAGTGATTCAGTCAGAGACCTAAAAAGATATTGCCAACTTAAATCTATATGTCAAATATATAGGAAGACATTTTTGGATATAAAAATCCCAAGGGAGAGGCAGGTCATCATGGTGGACAGGAGGCAGGACTAGATTGCAGCTCTGACTGGATGGACAGAACAGTGTGTGGAGGCCCACATTGTGAATTTTAGCACCAGATCGACTGCAAGAATGAACCAGCAATCCCGAGAGGACCCACAGACCCTCTGAAGGAAGCAGACTGCTCCTGCAAGACCCACAAGACACTCCAGATCTTGTGAATGCCCCAGCTGTGGAAGTGGGAGAGGCTCCTCTTCTGAACACACACCCCCACTGGAGAAACTGAAGGTCTGTTTGCAGAAATTTCCAACCTTAACCTGGAGGTGAGTCAACTTAGAGAGCTGAGCAAAATACAGGGGTAGAGGAAACAGCAGAAAGGCCCTGAGAGCTTGCCAGTTTCCCAAGCAGGCCACTCCTACCTGGCACCACAGGAATCCATCAGGAGGGTGGCCAGAGGAGCAGGGCAAGGTGGGGAGATAAGCACCATAGGGAGAAGGCCATTTCCAGCTGAACTTTGTAATAATTTGAATGGGTTGAGAAGTCTGGCCAGAACTTGGGGGAGAGTGTGAATCCAATGTGCAGACTCCACAGGCAGGGGAAGAACCAAGCCCTTTCTCAACTGGGAGGCAGGTAGCCTGGAGCAAATTCTCAAGCCTGGCTTGCCTACCACCTGGAAACAGACTCGAGGCTGTTAAGGGGTGCGTGGTGGGAGTGAGATCGGCCCTTTGGTTTGCATGGAAGCTGGGTGAAGCCTGTGACTGCTGGCCTTCCCCCACTTCCTTGACAACCTGGATGACTCAGCACAGGCAGCCATAATCCTCCTAGGAAACAACTCCATTGACCTGGGAACCTCACTCCCATCCCCCACAGCAGCTGCAACAAGATCCACCCAAGGGGAGTCTGGGCTTAGACATGCCTAGCCCTGCCCCCACTTGATGGTCCTTCCCTCCTTACTCTGGTAGCTGGAGACAAAGATCATATAACCTTGGGAGTTCTAGGGCCCCACCCACCATGGGTTCCTCTCCATACTATCACAGCTGATGCTCTCTGGAAAGCACCACCTCCCAGCAGGAGGCCAACCAGCACAAAAATAGAGCATTAAACCACCAAGCTAAGAACCTTCATGGAGTCCGTTGCTCTCCCTGCCACCTCCACCAGAACAGGCACTGGTATCCATGGCTGAGAGACCCATAGATGGTTCATATCACAGGACTCTGTGTGGACAACCCCCAGTACCAGCCCAGAGTTGGGTAGACTTGTTGGTTGGCTAGACGCAGAAAAGAGACAACAATCACTGTACTGCTCACAGGAAGCCACATCCATAGGAAAGGGGAAGAGTGCTACATCAAGGGAACATCCTGTGGGACAAAAGAATCTGAACAACAGCCTTCAGTCCTAGGCCTTCTCTCTGACAGCCTACCCAAATGAGAAGGAACCAGAAAACCAACTCAGATAATATGACAAAACAAAACCCTTTAGCACCCCCCCAGAATCACACTAATTCATCAGCAATTGATCCAAACCAAGAAGAAATCCATGGTTTACCTGAAAAAGAATTCAGTAGGTTATTAAGCTTATCAGGCACCAGAGAAAGGTCAAGCCCAATGCAAGGAAGTCTAAAGAAACGATACAAGAAATGAATGGAGAAATATTCAAGGAAATAGCTTAAAGAATAATCAACAATTCAGGAAACATTGGACACACTTATAGCAATGCAAAATGATCTAGAAAGTCTCAGCAATAGAATTGAACAAGTAGAGAAATAAATTCAGAGTCAAAGACAAGGTCTTTGAATTAATCCACTTCAACAAAGACAAAGAAAGAAGGAAAAGAAAATATGAACAAAGCCTCTAAAAAATCTGGGATTATGTTAAATAAGCAAACCTAAGAATAATCAGTGTTCTTTAGGAAGAAGAGAATTCTAAAAGCTTGGAAAACATATTTGGGGGAATAATCGAGGAAACCTTCCTTGGCCTTGCTAGAGACCTAGACATTTAAATATAAGAAGCACAAAGAACACCTGGGAAAATCACCACCTAGACACATTGTCATCAGGTTATCCAAAGTTAAGATGAAGGAAAGAATCTTAAGAGCTGTGACACAGACGCACCAGGTAACTTATAAAGGAAAACCTGTCAGATTAACAGCAGTTTTCTAAGCAGAAGTCCTACAAGCAAGAAGGGATTGGAGCCCTACCTTCAGCTTCTTCAGACAAAACAATTATCAGCCAAGAATTTTGTATCCAGTGAAACTAAGCATCATATGTGAAGGAAAGATACAGTCTTTTTCATACTATCAAATGAGGAGAGAATTCACCACTACAAAGCCACCACTACAAGAACTGCTAAAAGGAGCTCTAAATCTTGAAACAAATCCTGGAAACTCATCAAAGCAGAACCTCTTTAAAGCATAAATCACATGGGACCTATAAAACAAAAATACAAGTTAAAAAGCAAAAACAAGAAACAAAAAAACCAAAGTACACAGGCAACAAATAGCACAATGAATGCAATGGTACCTCACATCTCAATACTAACATTGAATGTAAATGGCCTAAATGCTTCACTTAAAAGATACAGAACTGCAGAATGGATAAGAACTCACCAACCAACTATCTGCTGCCTTGAGGAGACTCACCTAACACATAGGACTCATAAAGTAAAGGGATGGAAAAAAGCATTTCATGCAAAAGGACACCAGAAGTGAGCAGGAGTAGCTATTCTTCTATTAGACAAAACAAACTTTAAAGTAACAGCAATTAAAAGAGACAAAGAGAGACATTATATAATGGTAAAAGACCTTGTCCAACAGGAAAATATCATAATCCTAAACATACATGCACCTAAAAGTGGAACTCCCAAATTTATAAAACAATAATAGGAATGCTGACAGCACTAGACAGGTCATCAAGACAGAAAGTCAATAAAGAAACAATGGATTTATACTTTGGAGCAAATGGACTTAACAAATATATACAGAACATTTCATCCAACAACCACAGAGTACACATTCTATTCAACAGCACATGGGACTTTCTCCAAGATAGACCATATGTTGGATCATAAAACAAGCCTTAATAAATTTAAGGCAATTTAAATTATATTGAGCACTCTCTCAGACCACATTGGAATAAAACTGGAAATCAACTCCAAAAGGACTCTTCAAAACCATGCAAATACATGGAAATTAAATAACCTGCTCCTGAATGAGCATTGGGTGAAAAACAAAATCAAGATGGAAATTTAAAAATTCCTCAAACTGAACAGCACTAGTGACACAATCTATCAAAACCTCTGGGATACAGCAAAGGTGTTGCTAAGAGGAAAGTTGATAGCCCTAAACAGTGACATCAAAAAGACTGAAAGGAGTACTCAGACACAAGTATGCAGTGTAAGAGCAGCTAGGGGATTGCCTGACTCAAGTGGTCAAAATGCAGCCCCAGGAAGCTGGTGCTGCTTGCTTTTATTCAGTGTAGACACAATGCCAAAAAGCTGAAGCCAACACAGCCTGCAGGTAATTAACATTTATCGTTCCCCTTTCAGGAAATGTCACACACAGGTCAGTTCCTGGTCAACATAAGTAAACGAGCTTGATCAGGATAAATTCCCCTACGCTCCGTTGTACCTACTTTTTGCCCTCTGCCTCAGGGTCAGAGAACAGCTGCCTCCAGCTATTCTCCCCCAAAGCTATGTAGAGCCTTCTGACCTTTCAGAAGACCTGCTCCTTTTTCTATAGTTTCTCCCACCACCCTGACCAATCTCCTACAAGTCTTTATACCAAATTTCACTTTACCAAAAATATTGAAGTTAGAGAAAAAAGTTAAATGACAATGAGATAACAGAAAAATTCTTAATTTGGTATATTAAGCAAAACAACTGGCACCATTTCTTAAAAATGTCAGTGTCATAGATCACAAACTTACATTTCTGAGTATAATCTTTTAGACCATGGGAGCCCAATGCTCCCACATCAACAACTTAAAAAATAAAAATTTCAAAAAATATGTTTTTAAATAAATTGGAAAGTTGTCAAGACAATGGATTTTGAAACAATTGGAATTCCAGAAAGAGGGTGACCTTGTAATTGCCATTTTGTACCCTGGGGGTTATTCACTGATTCTGGTCAGGAACTGATCATGAGGTTTGTCTTACACAAAGGAACTCTATTGAGTAGATGGGACAGAAGCAAAACTTTTAACATCTCTTGCCTGAGATGGAACAACAGATTGGAAAAGTGAACTGCTTTACATAGATTCAGTATTAGTTAATGGTATGTCAAGTGGGAAAAAAAGTATAGAATAGTTGAACAGCATGTTTCATAAATGCAATAAAATTCATACTTGAAAACACAATTTTTTTCCTCCATGTCGTTTGTCATTTCAAGAATGTAATATAAGTAGAATCATAACCTTCCATAGTGGTGGAGGTGGGGCCTTGCGGGAAGTGTTGGGCCATGGGGGAAGATCCCTTGTGCATGGATTTGTGCCATTGTTGTGGTAGTGGAGGATCTGATTGTTAAAAAGAGCCTGGCACCACTTCTTCACCCTCTCACTCCCTCTCTTGCCCTGTAAAATGTGTGTTTTTCCATCACCATCTACCGTTAGTGGAAGCTTTTTGAGGTCCTGACAGAAAGCAGTTGCTGGTGCTGTGCTTGTATAGCCTTCTGAACTGTGAGCCAAATATACCTCTTTATAAATTACCCAGTCTCAGGTGTTTCTTCCTAGCAATCCAAAATGGACTTAGGTGGAAAATTGGTCCCAAACCGTGGGACATTATTATAAAGACAGATGAAAATGTGGAAACTGCTTTGGATCTAGGTAATGGAGAGAGGTTGGAAGAGTTTCTAGGGCTCAAAAGAAGACAGGAAAATGAGGGAAAGTCTAGAACTTCTTAGAAACTGGTTAAATGTAACTACAATGCTCATAGAAATATGGAAAGTGAAGGCCATGCTGATGAGGTCTCAGATGGAAATTAAGAACTTGGAACTGAAATGAAGGTCATCCTTGTTACCCATTCGCCAAGTACAGTACTTGGCTGCATTATGTCCATCCTCTAGTAATTTGTGGAAGGTTGAACTTAAGAGTGATGACCAAGGGTATGTGGCAGAAAAAATTTCTAAGCAGTGAAGCATTCAAGAAGTAATGTGGCCTGCTTCTAACAGCCTATGATCAGATCTGGGAGTGAAGGAATGACTTAAAGTTGGAACTTACAATTGAAAGGGAAGCAGAGCATAAAAGTTCGGAAAGTTTGCGGTCTGGCTGTGTGCTAGAGAAGGAAAGAGTATTTTCAGAATCTAAGTGGCTGCAGAGCAAGAACTGGCTAGAAAGATTTGCATGACTAAAAGGGACCCACATTCTAACATTCAAGACAGTGGGAAAAAGGCCTTGAAGGCATTTCAGAAGTCTTTCAGGCAGCTCCTCCCATCATAGGCCCAGAGGCCTATGAAGAAAGAATGGTTTCAGGGAGCAGGCCTAGCACCCTGCTGCCCTGCACAGCCTCAGCACTGCTCCTTGAATCCAGGCCACTCCAGCTCCAGCGATAGCTATACATCCCCAGATACAGCCTGGGCTACTGCATCAGAGGGCACACATTTTATGCTTTGGCAGCTTGCATGTGGCGGTGTCTGCAGGGGTGCAGAATGCAAGCATATGCAAGAATGGTGGAGACTTGGCAGCTTCCACCTAGATTTCAGAGGATGTATTGGAAAGTCTGGATGCCCAGGCAGAAGCCTGCTGCAAGGAAGCCTCTACTGTGTCTCTACACAGCTTCTCTGTGTGGGGGCTCCAATTGCATATTTCCATTTCCCCAAGGAGTCAGCACACAGAGTACCCACCAGGGCACTGCCTAGTAAAGCTGTGGGAAGAGGATCACTGCCCTTTAGACCTGAGAATAATCCAGCACTGGCAGCTTGCATCCTGAGCCTGGAAAAGCTAAACGCACTCCAACCCTGTGGTGACAGCAGCCACATGGGCTGCACCCTGTAAAGCCACAGGGGCAGAGCTGCCCAAGGCTTTGGGAACTCACTCCTTGCACCAGAGTGCTCTGGATATGGGACATAGAGTCAAGGATTATATTAGAGCTTTAAGGTTTAGTGTCTGCCCTGCTGGGTTTGGGATATCTGTAAGGGCCTATTGCCCATTTTATTTGGCCAATTTCTCCCTTTTGGAACGGGAATGTTTACCCAATGCCTGTACCACCATTGTATCTTGGAAGTAAATAACTGAAATAACTGGTTTTTGACTTTACAGACTCATAGGTGGAAGTAACTTGCCTTGAGTCTCAGATAACACTGGACTTTGGACTTTTGAGTTGATGCTGGAATGAGTTAAAACTAGGGAACTATTGAGAATAGTCCCCCAATGTGAATTTGCAGTGTGAAAAGGGCACGAGATGTGGGGAGGTCAGGGGTGAAATGATATAGTTTGGATGTTTGTCCCCTCTAAATCTCATGTTGAAATTTAATCACCATTGTTGGAGGTGGGACCTAGTGGGAGATGTTTTGGTCATGGGAGTGGATCCCTCATGAATGCCTTGGTTCCATCCTTGTGGTAATCTGTGAGTTCTCACTCTATTAGTTATCACAAGATCTGATTGTTAAAAAGAGTGTTGCCCGGCCGGGTATGGTTGCTCACGCCTGCATTCCCAGCACTTTGGGAGGCCAAGGCAGGTAGATCACGAGGTCAGGAGATCCAGACCATCCTGGCTAACACGGTGAAACCCCATCTCTACTAAAAAAATACAAAAAATTAGCCGGGCTTGGTGGCACATGCTTGTAGTCCCAGCTACTCAGGAGGCTGAGGCAGGAGAATTGCTTGAACCCAGGAGGCAGAGGTTGCAGTGAGCCGAGATTGCACCACTGCACTCCAGCCTGGGCGACAGAGTGAGACTCCATCTCAAAAAATAAATAAAAATAAAAAGCAGCCTTGCCCCTCCTCTCAACTCTCTTACTCCCTCACTTGACATGTGACATGCCTTTTACCCCTTCACCTTTCTTTTTTTTTTTTAAATTATGCTTTAAGTCCTAGTGTACATGTGCACAAAGTGCAGTTTTGATACATCGGTATACATGTGCCATGTTGGTTTGCTGCATCCATCAACTCATCATTTAGGTATTTCTCCTAATGCTATCCCTCCCCTAGCCCCCCACCCCCAGACAGGCCCCAGTGTGTGATGTTCCTCGCTCTGTGTCCAAGTGATCTCTTCTTTCAATTCCCACCTATGAGTGAGAACACGCGGTGTTTGGTTTTCTGTCCTTGTTGATAGTTTGCTGAGAAGGATGGTTTCCAGCTTCATCCATGTCCCTGCAAAGGACATGAACTCATCCTTTTTTATGGCTGCATAGTATTCCATGGTGTATATGTGCCACATTTTCTTAATCCAGCCTATCATTCATGGACATTTGGGTTGGTTCAAAGTCTTTGCTATTTTGAGTAGCACTGCAGTAAACATACACATGCATGTGTCTTTATAGTAGCATGATTTATACTCCTTTGGGTATATACCCAGTAGTGAGATTGCTGGGTCAAATGGTGATTCTAGTTCTAGATCCTTGAGGAATTGCCACACTGTCTTCCACAGTGGTCAAACCAATTTACACTCCCACCAACAGTGTAAAACATTCCTATGTCTCCACATCTTCTCCAGCATGTGTTGTTTCCTGACTTTTTAATGATTGCCATTCTAACTGGTATGAGATGGTATCTCATTATGATTTTGATTTGCATTTCTCTGATGACCAGTAATGATTAGCATTTTTTTATGTGTCTGCTGCATAGATGTCTTATTTTGAGAAGTGTCTGTTCATATCCTTCACCCACTTTTTAATGGGGTTGTTTTTTTCTTGTAAATTTGTTTGAGTTCTTTGTAGATTCTGGATATTAGCCCTTTGTCAGATGGGTAGATTGCAAAAATTTTCTCGTATTCTGTAGGTTTCCTGTTCACTCTGATGTTAGTTTCTTTTGCCGTGCAGAAGCTCTTTAGTTTAATTATATCCCATTTGTCAATTTTGGCTTTTGTTGCCATTGCTTTTGGTATTTTAGTCATGAAGTCCTTGCCCATGCCTATGTCCTGAATGGTATTGCCTAGGTTTTCTTCTAGAGTTTTCATGGCTTTAGGTCTAACATTTAAGTTTTTAATCCATCTTGAATTAATTTTTGTATAAAGTGTAAGGAAGGGATCCAGTTTCAGCTTTCTACATATGGCTAGCCAGTTTTCCCAGCACCATTTATTAAATAGGGAATCCTTTCCCCATTTCTTGTTTTTGTCAATTTTGTCAAAGTTCAGATGGCTGTAGACATGTAGTGTTATTTTGAGGCCTCTGTTCTGTTCCATTGGTCTATCTCCCTGTTTTGTACCAGTACCATGCTGTTTTGTTTGCTGTAGCCTTGTAGTATAGTTTGAAGTCAGGTAGTGTGATGCCTCCAGCTTTGTTCTTTTGGCTTAGGATTGTTTTGGCAATGCGGGCTCTTTTTTGGATCCATATGAAGTTTAAAGTAGTTTTTTCCAATTCTGTGAAGAAAGTCATTGGTAGCTTGGTGGCGATGGCATTGAATCTATAAATTACCTTGGGCAGTATGGCCATTTTCACGATATTGATTCTTCCTATCCATGAGCATGGAATATTCGTCCATTTGTTTGTGTCCTCTTTCATTTCATTGAGCAGTGGTTTGTAGTTCTCCTTGAAGAGGTCCTTTACATCCCTTGTAAGTTGGATTCCTAGGCATTTTATTCTCTTTGTAGCAATTGTGAATGGGAGTTCATTCATGATTTGGCTATCTGTTTGTCTGTTAATGGTGTATAGGAATGCTTGTGATTTTTGCACATTGATTTTGTATCCTGAGACTTCACTGAATTTGCTTATCAGCTTAAGGAGATTTTGGGCTGAGATGATGGGGTTTACTAAATATACAATCAAGTCATCTGCAAACAGGGAAAATTTGGCTTCCTCATTTCCTAATTGAATACCGTTTATTTCTTTGTTTTGCCTGATTGCCCTGGCCAGAACTTCCAGCACTATGTTGAATAGGAGTGGTGAGAGAAAGCATCCCTGTCTTGTGCCGGTTTTCAAAGAGAATGCTTCCAGTTTTTGCCCATTCATTATGATATTGGCTGTGGGTTTGTCATAAATAGCTATTATTTTGAGATACATTCTATCAATACCTAGTTTATTGAGAGTTTTTAGTAAGAAGGGCTGTTGAATTTTGTCGAAGGCCTTTTGTGCATCTATTGAGATAATCCTGTGGTTTTTGTCATTGGTTTTGTTTATGTGATGGATTACATTTATTGATTTGCATATGTTGAACCAGTCTTGCATCCCAGGGATGAGGCTGACTTGATCGTGGTGGATAAGCTTTTTGATGTGCTGCTGGCTTTGGTTTGCCCGTATTTCATTGAGGATTTTCACATCAATGTTCATCAGGGTTATTGGTGTAAAATTCTCTTTTTTTGCTGTGTCTCTGCCAGGCTGTGGTATCAGGATGATGTTGGCTTCATAAAATGAGTTAGGGAGGAATCCTTCTTTTTGAATTGATTGGAATCGTTCCAGAAGGAATGGCACCAGCTTCTCTTTGTACCTCTCATAGAATTCGGCTGTGAATTCGTCTCGTCCTGGATGTTTTTTTGGTTGTTAGACTATTAATTTTTGCCTCAATTTCAGAGCCTGTTATGGGTATATTCAAAGATTCAACTTCGTGGTTTAGTCTTGAGAGGGCGTATGTGTCCAGGAATTTATCCATTTCTTCTAGATTTTCTAGCTTATTTGCATAGAGGTGTTTATAGTATTCTTGATGGTAGTTGGTATTTCTGTGGGATCAGTGGTGATATCCCCCTTATCATTTTTTATTGCATCTATTTGATTCTTCTCTCTTTTCTTCTTTATTAGTCTTGCTAGTGGTCTATCAATTTTGTTGATCATTTCAAAAAACCCAGCTCCTGGGTTCATTGATGTTTTTGAAGGGTTTTCTGTGTCTCTATCTCTTTTAGTTCTGCTTTGATCTTAGTTACTTCTTGCCTTCTGCTAGCTTTTGAATTTGTTTGCTCTTGCATCTCTAGTTCTTTTAATTGTGATGTTAGAGTGTCCATTTTAGATCTTTCCTGCTCTCTCGTGGGTATTTAGTGCTATAAATTTCCCTCTACACACTGCTTTAAATGTGTCCCAGAGATTCTGGTACATTGTGTCTTTGTTCTTACTGGTTTCAAAGAACATCTTTATTTCTGCCTTCATCTCGTTATTTACCCAGTAGTCATTCAGGAGCAAGTTGTTCAGTGTCCACGTAGTTTTGCCGTTTTAAGTGTTTCTTAATCCTGAGTTCTGATTTGATTGCACTGTGGTCTGAGAGACAGTTTGTTGTGATTTCTGCTCTGTTACATTTGCTGAGGATTGCTTCCAATTACGTGGTCAATTTTAGAATAAGTGCGATGTGGTGCTGAGAAGAATGTGCATTCTGTTGATTTGGGGTGGAGAGTTCTGTTAGATGTCTGTTAGGTTAGCTTGTTGCACAGCTGCATTCAGGTCCTGGATACCCTTGTAAACCTTCTGTCTTGTTGATCTGTCTAGTATTGACAGTGGGGTGTTAAAGTCTCCCATTATTATTGTGTGGGAGTCTAAGTCTCTTTGTAGGTCTCTAAGGACTTGCTTTATGAATCTGGATGCTCCTGTATTGGGTACATATATATTTAGAATAGTTAGCTCTTCTTGTTGAATTGATCCCTTTATCATTATGTAATGAACTTCTTTGTCTCTTTTGATCTTTGTTGGTTTAAAGTCTGTTTTATCAGAGACTAGGATTGCAATCCCTGCTTTTGTTTTTGCTTTCCCTTTGCTTGGTAGATCTTCCTCCATCCCTTTATTTTGAACCTATATACGTCTTTGCACGTGAGATGGGCTTGTACAGCCTGCAGAACCATGAGCCAAATAAACCTATTTTCTTTATAAATTACCTAGTCTCAAGTGTACCTTTATAATAATGTGAGCCCAAAATATCTGACACAGATCTCATTCAATTTAGAAAGTTTATTTTGCCAAGGTTAAGGACTCGCCTGTAACGCAACCTTAGGAGGTCCTGACAACGTGTGCCCAAATGTTCAGGATACAGCTTGCTTTTAAATATTTTAGGTAGACATAATACATTAATTAATATGTGTAAGATTTACCTTGGTTCAGTCTTTACATATTTCATCCATGTTATCCACCTCTTATTCTCTTTACTATAATACTTATTGTATAGTTCCTGTTTTCAACATCTTTATCAACAGTGTATCTGTTTATATTGTCTATTTTTTTTTTCTGAACTATTAGTAACATTGTCTTTTTTCTTAGAATGTCTTGTAGTTTCTTTCTTTTTTTTTTTGAGAAGGAGTCTCACACTGTTGCCCAGGCTAGAGTGCAATGGTGTGATCTTGGCTCACTGCAACCTCTGCTTCCTGGGTTCAAGCTATTCTCCTGCCTCAGCCTCCCGATTAACTAGGATTACAGGCACCTGCCACCATGCCTGGCTAATTTTTTGTATTTTTAATAGAGACGGGGTTTCATTATGTTGGCCAGGCTGGCCTCAAACTCCTGACCTCGTGATCCACCTGCCTAGGCCTCCCAAAGTGCTGCAATTACAGATGTGACACTGCACCCGGCCATCTTGTAACTTTTAAATGTATATTGGAGATAGTATGTAAGGAATTACCATTTTAGAACACTTTATTACCTGAGGAAGTAACTCTGTATCTTTTAACAATTACCTCTCATTTCCTTAACCCCTACTTCAGCCTTATGTAGCCATTAATTTACTTTCTGTCTCTTTAGATTTATTTATTCTGGACTGTTATATGAGTTTAATCATACAGTGTGTGGTGTTTTCTGAATGGCTTCTTTTCGTTAGCATAATATTTCAAAGTTTATCCATGCTCTAGCATGCATCAGTACTTCTTTCCTTTTTATGGCTGAATAATTAATTCCATGGTTTTAAGTTATACCACTTCTTTTTAACTTTATCCATCACTTCAGGGACATGTGGGTTATTTTTACTTTTTAGATATAATGAATAATAGTACTATAAACATTTGTGTGTAAGTTTCTATGTGTCTATACATTTTCATTTTTCTGAAATATTTACCTAAGACAGGGACCACTAGATCATATGGTAAATTTATATTAATTATTTGATGAAATGTGAGACTGTTCTCTAAGGCAGCTAGGCCATTTTACATTCTGTAGTGTGTGAATATTCTGTTATCTGCATGTGCCCACCAACACTTGTTAACTGGCTTTTAAAAAATAATAGACTTTATGTTTTAGAGTGGTTATAGGTTCACAACAAAATTAAGTGGTAAGTGCGGATATTTCCCATATATTCCCTGTCCTCACACCTGTAGGGCTTGCCCTGCTATTTATCAACACCTCTAACCAGAATGGTACCTATATTAAAATCGACGAACCTACATTGACACATCGTTATTACCCAAAGTCAATATTTTACATTAGGTTTCACTCTTGGTATTTATTTGGTGGGTTTTGACAAATGCATGACATGTATCTATCATTATAGTACCATAAAGCAGCGGTTTTCAACCATTTTGGCACCAGGGACTGGTTTTGTAGAAGAAAATTTTTCCATGGACTAGGGTGGGGGATGGTTTCAGGATGAAACTGTTCCATCTCTGATCATCAAGCATTAGTTAGATTTTCATAAGGAGCACGCAACGTAGATCCTTCACATGCACAGTTCACAATAGGATTCACACTCCTATGAGAATCTAACGCCACCACTGATCTGACAGGAGGTGGAGCTCAGACAGTAATGCTTACTCCCCAGCAGCTCACCTCTTGCCCTGTGGCCTGGTTCCTAACAGGCAATGGACCAGTACCAGTTTGTGGCCTGTGGGTTGGGGACCCTTGCCATAGAGCATACTGTTCATTTCTTCCTCTCTCTAAATCATGGCGACCACTCAACTTTTTACTGTCTCCATAATTTTGCCTTTTCCAGAATGTCCTATATTTGGAAACATACAGTATGTAGCCTTTTCAGATCAGGTTCTCTCACTTAGTAATATGCTTTTAAGGTTAATCATGTCATGAGTTGATTCCTCGTTTCTCTTTGGAAATGAATAATATTTCATTGTGTGGATGTACTAGAGTTTACCCTTTTATCTACTGAAGGACATCATGTTACCCTTCAACATTTGTCAATTATAAATAAAACGGCTGTAAACATACATGTGGATGTTTTTATGTGCACATGTTTTTCAGCTCCTTTAGGTAAAAACCAAGGAGTACAATTGCTGAATTTTATGGTCAAAGTGTGTTCAGTTTTATAAGAAATTGCTAAACAGTCTTCCAAATTGACTGTACCATTTTCCATTTCCACAAGCAGTGAATGGGAGTTATTTTTGGTCCACATTCTCACAGTATTTGATGTTGTCAGTATTTTTGGATTTGCTTATTCTAATAGTTGTGTGGTAGTAGTGGAATCTCATCATTTTAGTTTGTCATTTCCTAAAGACACATGATGTCAAGCATTTTTTCAGATGGTTTTTCTACTATGTGTATTTTCTCTGATGTGCTGCTGCTTTAGGTCTTTTGTCCATTTTTAAAACAGGTTGTTTTTTTAAATTGTGTTATTAGAGTTCTTTGTGTATTTGTAGAAATAATATATTTCAAGACAAAAACTACAAAAAGAGACAAAGAAGGTTATTTTGTAATGATAAAGGGATCAATTCAGCAAGAGAATATAACAGTTGTAAATATATATGCACTCAACACTGTAGCACCCAGATATATAAAGCAAACATTAGAGATGATGAGAGAGAGAGATCCAAATACAATAGTAGCTGAAGACTTCAGCACCCAACTTTCAACATTAGACAGAGCAACCAGACAGAAAATAAAGAAATATCTGAATTAATCCACAATATAGAATAAATGGACATGATATATATGTACAGAACATTTTTTTCAACAGCTGCAAAAGAATTTTTTTCTCAGCACAGGGGTCATTTTCAAGGATTGAACATATGTTAGGTCACAAATCAAGTCTTAAAACATTCAAAAAATTGAAGTAATATCAAGCATCTTCTCTCACAGTAGTGGAATAAATCTAAAAATAACAAAAGGCATTTCAGAAAATATACAAACACATGGAAATTAAACAATGTACTCCTGGGTCAATGAAATTAAGAAGAACATTGAAAACTTTCTTAAAAGATCATTAGTGGCTACTATGAGCAGCTATGTGGCAATAAATTGGAAAATCTAGAAGAAAGGGATAAATTTCTACACACATGCAATGCACCAGGGTTGAACCATGAAGAAATTCAAAACCTGAACAGATAATTAACAAGTAATGAGATTGAGGCTATAATAAAACGTTTTCCAGCAAAGAAAACCTCAGGACCCAATGACTTTATGGCTGGATTCTTCCATATATTTGAAAAAGAACTAATACCAATCCTACTCAAACAATTCTGAAAAATAGAGGAGGAGGGAATACTTCCAAACTAATTCTATGATGCCACTGTTACTCTGTTTCCAAAACTAAAGACACATTAAAAAAAAAAAAAGTAGAAAACTACAGGCCAATATTCCTGGAGAACAGAAAGACCATATACAACAGACCCACAGCTGCTATCATGCTGAATGGAGAAACTGAAAGTCTTTTCCCTAAGATCTGGAACACAACAAGAATGCCCACTTTCCCCATTGTTATTCAACGTATTACTGGAAGTCTTCACTAGAGCAATCAGACAAGAGCAAGAAAGAAAGGGCATCCAAAATGGAAAAGAAGAAGTCAAATTATCCTTGTTTTCAGATGATATGATCTTACAGGTGGAAAAACCTGAAGACTCCACCAAAAAAACTATTAGAACTGATAAACTAAATTCAGTTTAGTTGCAGGTTACAAAATCAACATACAAAAATTAGTAACATTTCTATATGCCAGTAGTGAGTAATCTGAAAAATCAAGTAAGTAACCTGATTTACAATAGCTGTACATAAAATTAAATACCTAGGGATTAGCCAAAGAAATAAAGGATTTCTACAATAAAAAGTATAAAACATCGATGAAAGATATTGAAGAGGACACAATAAAATGGAAAGATGTTCCATTTTCATGAATTAAAAAAATCAATATTGTTAAAATATTCATACTACCCAAAGCAATCTACATATTCAATGCCATTTCTATCAAAAATATCAATGACATTCTTCATAAAAATAGAAAAAAAGTTTTAAAATGTGTATGGGACCTCAGAAAACTCCAATAGCTAAAGCTAGACTAAGCAAAAAACCCCAGAAGTTGAGGAATCACTTTACCTGACTTCAAATTATACTACAGAGTTATAGTAACCAAAACATCATACTAATAGCATAAAAACAGTCACATAGAACTGTGGAGCAGACTAGAGAACCCAGAAATAAATCTATGGTGAACTTTTATTTGTTGACAATGATGCCACATGTGTTAGTGGAAGGACAGTCTCTTCAATAAATGGTGCTTGGAAAACTGGATATCTTTATGTAGAAGAAGGAAACTGGACACTTATTTTTTGCCATATAAAACAATCAGCTGAATGTGGTTTCTCATGCCTGTAATTTCACTACTTAGGTAGTCAGAGGTGGGAGGATAGCTTGAGCCCAGGAGTTCAAGACCTACTTGGGTAACATAGGAATACCCTGATACCCACCAAACGAAAAAAGACCAAAAATAAAAGTTTGAATAAAAGATCAAAATTGATGGACGCCTTAAATCTAAGACTTCAAACTATGAAACCACTAAAAGAAATTATTGGAAAAACTCCCCAGGACATTGGATTGAGCAAAGATTTTTTGAGTAATACCCCATAAGCACAGAAAACGAAAGCAAGAATGAACAAATGAGATCACATCAAGTTAAAAAGCTTCTGTAAAGCAAAGGAAACGATCAGCAAGTTGAAAAGCCAACACAGAATGTGAGTGACGTGATTATTATATATTGCATGCCTGTATCAAAATAGCTCATGTAATCCATATATGTGTGTGTGTGTATATATACACACATTATATATACACATAATATATACGTTATATATGTACACACATATATGTATATATACATAATATATGTATATGCATATATGTATATATACATAATATATACATTATATATAATGTGTGTGTATAATGTATATACATAGCCACAAAAATTAAATATAAAATTTTTTTTTTGAGATGGAGTTTTGCTCTTGTGGCCCAGGCTGGAGTGCAGTGGCATGATCTCGGCTCACCACCACCTCTGCCTCCCGGGTTCAAGTGATTCTCCTGCCTCAGCCTCCCGAGTAACGGGCATTACAGATATGCGCCACCATGCCTGGCTAATTTTATATCTTTTTTAGTAGAGATGGGGTTTCACCATGTTGATCAGGCTGGTTTTAAACTCCCGACCTCAGGTGACCCACCCACCTCGGCCTCCCAAAGTACTGGGATTACAGGTGTGAGCCACCGCACCCAGCCAGAAGATTTTTAAAGAACTCTCACCAGCCTATATCACACTGCAGCTGCCTTAAGGAAAAGCTGTCAGAATGTTTTCCATGTGGTTCTCTGACCATGCTACTTCTCACTGGGTAGAACCTCCTGATCTGGGACCCCAGACAGGACAATCACCCTGCCCCATCCTGATCACTTCAGTCAATACGGGCTGTTTGTTCCTCTGTGTAAGAAATCCCAGAGACAACCCACAGGATCTCTGTCATTGCTGCTGCAGCAGTAGTTCCCCTTTTGTCCTCAGGCTGGGGAAAGAGTAAAGCCTCTGATGTTTGCTTGCACCCCTAGCACTCCACAGCTGCCATACAGAGAGGAACCCAATCTGTCTACCCTGTAAGCCCCCAGTTCCTACTCTTTACCAGGTAGGGCCTCTGCCTTGGGCCCACAGCACAGCCATTTTATCCCTGACTGAACATTCCTGTTGGCAGTGGCTTTGTGTCTCTTTGGGATGGAGTTCACATAGGCAACTGACATCCCCTATGTCGCAGCTGCTGCTGCAGTATATGCCCTTGCCGCCATCAGGCTGGGGAAGAAACAAAGAGCCTGAGTGCGTTATTCACACCTCCCGCATGCCACTGCTGCCCTATGGAGAAGAGGACATACTATCTTCCCCATGTTCCCCCTTCCCCCTTCCCCTTCACCAGGCGGGGCCTCCCAGTTTGGGCCTGATATGCAGAAACCCCACCGTGGGCTGATTATTTTGATTGGCAATGGCTCTCCTTTTCTCTGGGGGGGAGCCCAAAAAAAGTGAAAGGCCTTCTGCCATTGCCACTACCAAGGTCTGTGAGCCTGCTGCCTCCAAGCTGAGTTCAGAATAAAAAGACTGAACTCTCCAGGGCTGTGGTCTGCACCCTGGGAGTGCCAACTGAAGATCTGTAAACAGCACTTAAGTGGGAAAGGAGCTCAAACTCTTAAAGCACTGAGAGGGAGCACAGCTGCAAGTGTGAGGAAATATAGAGGATTCATATGGCTGAATAACAGCCTATCACTGGCCATTACACTAAGCACCATCTACAGGATCACAGCCCAAACTTCAACACCAAAAATACTTTACGAATATACTCCCCTGTGAAACCAAGGACATGATTTTAGCCACAAGAAAAAGCCCCAGGCCTCTTAAAACCTGCAAAAATGAAGCCAACTGTCTGTACTCAAATTATACCACTGTTAAGGGAACATCATTGCACACAGATGAGAAAAAATGAGCACAAGTAGTCTGACAACTCTAAAAGACAGAATATATTCTTACTTCCAAATGATCATAGTGGATCCTCAATAATGATGTTCAACCAGAATGGAATGGCTGAAATAGTATAGAATTCAAATCTGCCTCACAATTAAGATAATCAAGATTCAGGAAAAGTTGAAACTGAATCTAAAGCATCTAAAGAACGCAACAAAAGTGATTTAATAGATTAAAGACAAAATAACCATTTTTAGAAGGAACCAAACTGAACTGATAGAGCTGAAAAACTCACTACAAGGATTTCATAAAACAATCAGAAGTATTAAGAGCAGAATAGACCAAGCTGAGAAAGGAATCTCAGAGCTCAAAGCCTGATTCATTGAATTAACTGAGTGAGACAAAAATAAAGAGAAAATAATTTTTAAATGAACAAAACCTCTGAGAAATATGGGATTATGTAAGGACACTAAATTTATGACTCATTGGCATAATGAAAAGGGAGAGAGAGTAAGCAACTTGGAAAACATATTTGAGGATGTTGCCTACAAAATTTTTTCCCACCTCACTAGAGAAGTTGGCACTCAAATTCAGGAAATTCAAAGAACCTCTGTGAGATACCATGCATGGTGACCACTAGGCACATAGTCATCTGATTCTCCAAAGTCAATGTGAAAGAAAAAATATTAAAAGCAGTTAGAGACAAGGGGCAGGTCACCTACAAAGGAATCACAATAGGCTAACAGTGGAACTTTCAACAGAAACTCTACAAGCCAGATGAGATTGGGGGCCTATATTCAGCATCCATAAATAAAAGGAATTCAAACCAAGAATTTCATATCCAGGCAAACTAAGCTTCATAAGTGAAGAAGAAATAAGATTTTTCTTTTTTGAGACAAGCTAATGCTAAAAGAATTTATTACCACCAGATCTGCCTTAGAAGAAGTCCTTAAAGGAGTGCTAAAGATGGAAATGAAAGACCATTACTGGCCACCACAAAAACACTCTTAAGTACATACACCATTGACACTATAAAGTAACTACACAATCAAGTCTATAAAAACCAGCTACTAACATGATGATGGGATGACTGTACATATCATTATTAACCTTGAACATAAATGGGATAAATGCCCCCACTTAATAGACACAGGGTGACAAAGTTAGATAAAGAAGCAAGACCCAACTGTATACTACCTTCAAGAGACCTGTCTCAGATGCATTGACATCCATAAGCTCAAAGTAAAGAGATGGAGAAAGATTTATCAATCATACAGAAAACAAAAAACAGTAGAAGTAGTAACTCCTTTTTCAGACAAAACAGACTTTAAACCAGCAATGATCAAAAGGACAAGGAATGGCATTACAAAATGATAAAAGGTTTAATTCAACAAGAAGACTTATCTATCCTAAATGCATCTGCACTCAACACTGAAGCACCCAGCTTCACAAAAAGAGTTCTTACAGACTTACGAAGAGACTTAAATACCCACACAATGATAGTGGGTGGCTTCATCACCCCACTGACAATATTGGACAGATCATTGAGGCATAATACTAACAAAGACATTCAGGGTCTAAATTTGACCCTTGACCAAATGGATCTAACAAACACCTACAGAACACTCCACCTAGCATCACCAGAATATACATTTTTTCATATGTATATGGTGCATACACTAAAGTTGACCACATGCTCAGCCATGTGGTAAAGCAATTCTCAACAAATTTTAAAAAACCAAAATCATGCCAACCACATTCTCAGACCACAGTGCCATAGAAATAGAAATCTTTACCAAGAAGATCCCTCAAAACCATAAATGAAAATTAAGCCATCTGCTTCTGAATGACTTTTAGGTAAACAACAAAATTACAGCAGAAATCAATAAATTCTTTTAAACTAATGAAAACAAAAAGACAACATTCCAGAATCTCTAGGACATAGCTAAGGCAGTGTTAGGAGAAAAGATTATAGCACTAAACATCCACATCAAAAAGTTAGAAAAATCTCAAATTAACAACATCACACTTAGAGGAACTAGATAAACAAGGACAAACCAACCTTAAAGCTAGCAAAAGAAAAGAAATAACTGAAATCAGAGCTGAATGTAATGAAATTTTACTCATCTCTAAGATGAGTAAAGTCATATGTATAGTTTGTTCTTGCACTGCTATAAAGACATACCCAAGACTGGGTAATTTATAAAGGAAAGATAGTTAGTTGACTCAGTTCTACATGGCTGGGGAGGCCTCAGGAAACTTACAATTATGGCAGAAGGGGAAGCCAGCATCTTCTTCACAAGATAACAGGAGAGAGAGAAGCCTGGAGCGGGAAGAGCTCCTTTTAAGACAATCAGAGCTCATGAGAACTCACTCCATTTGACCCAACAATCCCATTACTGGGAATATATCCAAAGGAATATAAATTATTATATAAATTATTCTACCATAAACACATGGCGTCTTTACTAAATAGCACTATTCACAGCAGCAAAGATGTAGAATCAACCCAGATGCACATGAATTGTAGATTGGATAAAGAAAATGTGGTACATATACACTATGGAATACTACACAGTCATAAAAAATAATGAGATCTTATACTTTGTAGCAACATGGATGGAGTGGGAGGCCATTATCCTAAGCACGTTAACACAGGAACAGAAAACCGAATACCACATGTTCTCACTCATAAGTTGGAGCTAAACATTGAGCACACATGGGCAAAAAGAAGAGAACAATGGACACTGTTTTCTACTTGAGTATGGAGGCTGGGAGGAGAGTGAGGACTGAAGAACTACCTATTGGGTATTATGTCAGTTACCTGGGTGACAAAATTATCTGTACACCAAACCCCCATGAGATGCAATGTTAGCTTGATTTAATTTTTCCACAATGTATTGTACATATTTCAAAATATTACATTGTACCCCATAAATATATACTATTATTTTTTGTTAAAAATAAGACATAAATTAAAAAAACATCATGTTTTTGAAACATTTATCAAATAGTTAAGAATAAACGCTTTTATTTTTAAAAAGGAATAATATTGGATCAAAAAATTTAGTAGCATTACAATGTTAAAAGTAAATAGGAAATGTCAATATAAATTTATGACAAAATATAAATTTCACAATGTTTATTTTATAGCTCTTTATTTCGAGCTGTTGTAAAGCAAATTGTCATCTTTAATAAACATTAAAGATGCTCAAATCATTATTTCTAATACTTTTTTTCTATTGAAAGGATGGCTACCTTAAGAAATTTCTGATTTTATGTTTGGACCAGGAAGGAACAAGAAGACCCTTAAATAATTTTTGTGACGGAAAGAAAAACAATAACTTAAGTGATGTCAAAAGAAAATGAGACCTAACATAAAGGAAATTCTAAGTGGCCAGGGATTACCATTTGGGCATCAAAAGAAGAAAACTTGATTGCGGTTGATTAAAATATATTGATTTTGTGAAAATACATGAGGCTTTTCTACTGAAATGTACAAAAAAAGAGAGAAGCACTAAACATTGTTAAACAGAATACCGTGCACTGGTATCCACCCCTGGGATAGGGGCACCATGTACTAGTCACTAATCTGAGAAAAGGACTCTAAATACTTCACTAATTTATTCTAAGATTCCTATGTTTGGCAGAATATTTTGCACAGAACAATCTGCCAGAGATCTGCAAGTGTTCTTGACTCTGGCAGGGGTTCATAGAAGACCCAGATGCATAGCAGTCACACTGCTACCACTTTCCTTCTTAAACTTAGTCTTTTAAAACAGAATACTCTTATAAGTCAGGCAGGCATTACTCCCTGGTAGGTAGTAAGAATGAAAATAAGTTGAGCCAGTGCCCCAGTGGATCAAGGAAGCTTCCCAGGATGGATAGGGTCTTGTCTTTGTGTGCCACATTGTACCACAGGTGAGAGACCCCAAAAACATTTTGCTCTGGGTTTTATATTCTGGGTGTAACTGGGATTTCTGTGCTACAGATTTGTGGACATCCTATTCTAGGAGAGATGAGGACAATGACTGAGCTGTTCTGTACAGTTCCTCCTTATCTCTGGATGTTGCATTCTTGGTACATCCTACCCAAGAACTGCAAGCAAGAGTGGAAAGTGTAGGATTGGCCAAGGTTACACAGATACTTGCCCTTCTGCAAACATAATTGCATAACTTTAATAAAGTTAACTAGAATTTTTTTGTTATAGTTCAATTTTGTTAGTCATGCTATGACTGTGAATTCAATTATTTTATTTTAAAAGAATACATAAATGGGATACATAAATACATCAATCAGAAGGCACTTCATACCTCAAGATGTAATGAGTAGAATGAACAATGTTATAAGCTGTGACCCTAAGTCACACCAAATTGTAAAAAATATACAAAATTAAATGTTATCATTAAGAGATTACCAAGTGTCCTAAAATAGTGAAAGTATCAAAGATTCCATCAGCTCCAATGTCATTAATATAAAAAACACATACTTATATGCATTATCAATGGAAATGGTATTGCCACCAATCAGGAAAAATTGGTTCTTAGGGGTCAAAAATATACATACACTACATAAAAGTACAGTATATTTCTGGTATTAAAATTCCGCTTGAGTGACTAGAAAAAACTACCATGAAAGGCTTAGAAAGGCTATAATGAAAATAAGGTTTTGTCTATGCACACGAGCTAGAAAACCCAAAAGAAATGGATAAATTCCTGGATGCATACAACCTCCCAAGCTTGAACGAGAAAGAGATTGAATCCCTGAACAGACCAATAGTGAGTTTTAAAATTGAATCAGTAATTAAAGTTCTGCCAATCAGAGGAAGCCCAGGAAGTGACAGATTCACAGCCAAATTCTACTAGATACATAAGGAAGAGCTGGTAACATTTCTGCTGAAACTATTAAAAAAAAAATGAGGAGGAGGAAATCCTTCCTAACCCATTCTATGAGTACTCATCCTGATACTAAAACCTGGCAGAGACACAATAGCTCCAAAACTAACTTTAGGCCAAGCTCCTTAATGAACACAAATGCAAAAAATCTTTAACTACTAACAAACCGAATCCAGCAGCACATCAAAAAGCTAACCCACCATGATCAAGTAGGCTTTACCCATGGGTGTAAGGTTGGTTCAACATACGTTAATCAGTAAATGTTATTAACCACATAAACAGAACAAAAAACACAATAATCTCAACAGATGCAGAAGGGACTTTCTATAAAATTCAGTATCTCTTTATATTAAATGCCCTCAACAAACTAGACATTGAAGGAACATACCTCAAAATAGTAAGAGTCATTTATGACTGTCCAACAGCAAACATCATACTGAATGGAGAAAAGCTGGAAGCATTCTCCTTGAAAACTGAAACAAGACAAGGATACCCTCTCTCACCACTCCTATTCAACACAGTACTGAAAGTCTTAGCTAGAACAGTCGAGCAAGAGAAAGAAATAAAAGGCATCCACATAGGAAGCCAGGAGAACAAAATTTCTGTTTGAAGATGATATAATTAAATACCTAGAAAATTCCATTGTTTATGCCCTAAAGCTACTTGATCTGATAAACAAGTTCCACAAAGTTTTGGGGTACAAAATCAGTGTACAAAAATCAGTAGCATACGCCAGGCACAGTGGCTCACACCTATAATCCCAGCACTTTGGGAGACTGAGGTGGGCGGATCATTTGATGTCAGGAGTTCAAGACCAGCCTGGCCAATATGGTGAAACCCTGTCTCTACTAAAAATTCAAAAAAGAGCCGGGTGTGGTGGCACACACTTGTAATCCCAGCTACTCAGGAGGCTGAAGCAGGAGAATCATTTGAACCCAGGAGGTGGAGGTTGTGATGAGCCAAGATCATGCCACTGCACACCAGCCTGAGCAGAAAATCGAGACTTCGTTTAGAAAAAAAAAAAAAAAAAAAAAAAAAAAAATTAGTAGCATTTTAATACACCAACAAGATCCAAGCTAAGAGCCAAATCAAAAATGCAGTCCCATTCACAATAGCCTCAAAATGAATAAAATACTTAGGAATATAGCTAATCAAATAAGTGAAAGACCTCTATAACCAGAATTACAAAACACTGATGAAAGAAATTAGAGACAACACAAACAAATGGAAAAGTATTCCATGCTCATGGATAGGAAAAATCAATATTGTTTAAATGGCCATATGGCCCAGAGCAATTCGTAGGTTCAATGCTATTTGTATCAAAGTACCAACATTTTCCACAGAAGGACAGAAAAACTATTTTAAAATTCATATGAAACCAAAAAAGAGCCTGAATAGCCAAGAGAATCCTAACCAAAAAGAACAAAGCTGGAGGCATCACATTATCAGTCTTCAAACTATACTACAAAGCTACAGTAAACAAAACAGTACAATACTGGTACCAAAACAGACACATAGATTAAAGGAACAGAATAAAGAGCCCAGAAATAATGCCACACACGTACAACCGTCTGATATTTCACAAAATTTGTGAAAAACAAGCAATGTGGAAAAGACTCCCTATTCCATAAATGGTGCTGTGATAACTGGCTAGCCATAGGCAGTAGATTGAAACCAGACCCCTTCCTTACATCATATATAAAAAATAACTCATGATGGAGTAAAGGCTTACATCTAAAATCAAAATCTATAAAAATGCTGGAGGTAACCTAGGAAATATCATTCTGGCTGTAGGA
This sequence comes from Macaca thibetana thibetana, assembly GCF_024542745.1. Taxonomy (NCBI): domain Eukaryota; kingdom Metazoa; phylum Chordata; class Mammalia; order Primates; family Cercopithecidae; genus Macaca; species Macaca thibetana. Next base: position 110,458,497 of record NC_065578.1, on the reverse strand, counting down.
CCTAGTAAAGACTTTATGATGAAGATGCCAAAAGCAATTGCAGCAAGAACAACAATTAACAAATGGGACCTAATTAAACTAAAGTGTTTGTGCACAGCAAAAGAAACTATCAATAGAGTAAACAACCTACATTATGGGAGAAAATATTTGGAAAGTATGCATTCAACAGAGGTGTAAAATCCAGACTATAAGAAACTTAAATTTACAAGCAGAAAACAACCCCATTAGAAAGTGGGCAAAGGACATGAGCAGACACTTTTCCAAGGAAGACATTCATACAACCAACAAGTACATGACAAAATGCTCAATGTCATTAATTATGAGAGAAATGCAAATAAAAACTACAGTGAGATATCATCTCACACCAGTCAGAATGGCTACTGTTTAAAAAGTCAAAAAATAACAGATGCTAGTGAGCTTATGGAGAAAAGGGAATGCTTTTGCACTGCTGGTGGAAATGTAAACTAGTTCAGCCATTGTGGAAAGCAATTTTGTGATTCCTCAAAAAATTTACAACATAATTCTTTGACTCAGCAATCCCATTGGATATGTACCCAAAGGAATCTAAATCATTCTACCTTAAAGACACATGCATGTGTATGTTCATCATGGCACTATTTGCAATAACGAAGACATGGATTCAACCTAAATGCTCACCAATGTTACTATGGATAAAGAAAATTTGGTAACTATACACCATGGAATACTGTGCAGCCATAAAGAAGAATGAGATCATGCCTTTGCAGCAAGTCTAGATATCGTTGACAGTGGGAGAAGGGTGAAGATCGAAAAACTACCTATCAGATACTATGCTTATTTACCTGAGTGATGAAATAATTTGTACACTAAATTCATATGACATGCAATTTACCTATATAGCAAATCTGCACATGTACCCCCGAACCTAAAATAAAAGTTTTTTGAAAGATGATTGGATTAAAAAATATGATACCGACAATGAAATACTATTCAGCCATAAAAAGGAATGAAATCTTGCTTTTTGCAGCAATATGGATGGAACTCGAGGCCATTATCTTAAGTGAAAGATTCACATGCATAAAAATAAATATCACATATTCTCACTTATGACTGGGAGCTAAATAATGTGCACACATGCACGTAGAATGTGCAATGATAGCAAGAGAATTGGAGTGGTGAGTGGATGAATGGGGTATGATTGAGAGATTACTTAATGGGTACAATGTACATTGAGTTATGGACACCCTAAAAGCCCTGACTTCACCACCATGCAATTTATGCATGTAACAAAGCAACACCTGTACTGCCATCAATTTATACAAATAAAAAAACAAATAATCAAAGGGCATAAATGGACATTTCTTAAAAGAAGACACACAAATGGCTAACAGATATATGAAAATATGCTTGGCATCATTAATAATCAAAACTGCAAATAAAAACCATGATGAAATATTATCCTACCCCAGTTAGAATGGCTATTATTAAAAAGACAAAATTAACAGATTGTGGTGAAGATACAGACAAAAGAGAACTCTTTCTTATACACTATTGTTTGGAATATAAATTAGTAAATTAGTACAACCACTATAGAAAACAGTATGGAGGGCCAGGTGTGGTGGCTCACACCTGTAATCCCAGCACTTTGGGAGGCCGAGGCAAGTGGATCACCTGAGGTCAGGAGTTTGAGACCAGCCTGACCAACATGGTGAAACCCCATCTCTTTTAAAAATACAAAAAATTAGCTAGCATGGTGGCAGGCACCTGTAATCCCAGCTACTTGGTAGTCTGGGGAAGGAGAATTGCTTGAACCAGGGAGATGGAGGTTGCAGTGAGCCGAGATTGCACCATTGCACTCCAGCCTGGGTGACAAGAGCAAGACTGTCTCAAAAAAAAAAAAAAAAGAAAAGAAAAGAAAAGAAAAGAAAGCAGTATGGAGATTTCTCAAAAAACTAGAATTACCATGTGATCCAACAACTCCACTACTGGGTGTTTATCGAAAAAAAGGAATCAGCATATCAAAGGCATACCAGCATCCCCATGTTTGTTGCAACACCATTCACAATAGCCAAGATATGGAATCAAACTAAGTGCCCACCAATGGACAAATGGATAAAGAAAATGTCATGTATATACACAGTGGATTACTATTCATCCATAAAAAGGAAGGAAATCTTGTCATTTGCAGCAACATAGATGGAACTGGAAGTTACCATGTTGAGTAAAATAACTCAGGTGCAGAAAGACAAATACATTTTTGCACTCATATATGGGAGATAAAAAAGTTAATCATATGGATATAGAGAATGGAACAATTGATAGCAGGGACTGGAAAGGATGCATGGGTAAGGAAATGAAGATTGATTGATTAATGAATACAAATATACAATAAAATAGAAGGAATAAGTCCTAATGTTTGATAGCAGAGAAGGGTGACTATAGTTAACAACAATGTATTATATATTTCAAAATAGCTAAAAGAGATAACTTGGTCTTTCCAGCAAATATAAATGATAAATACTTGATGTATGGATACCCTAAATACCTTAACTTGATCATTGCACATTTCATGTATGTAACAAAATTTCACATGTACCCTATAGATATGTACCAATATAATGTATCAATAATTTTTTTAAAAAAATATAGCTGAAACAGGAAAGTTCCCTGATCCCTGTGACAGGGGTGTGGCTTGTCTGTTCAGCTGCCTTGCACTCAAAACCCTTTATGAGTAGGGGAGCATGCAGTTGGCAGGTGCAGGAGCCAGGGCGAGCACTTTGGGGCTCTGGCCCCATGGCAGCATCTAGGGGTGGGTACCTGCAACTCCCAAAGCCTAAGTAGGCATGTGTTGCAGTGAGCTCTTTTAGCTTTGCCACCTGCCGATGGCTTAGGTGTTAACCAGCTCAGTGCCCTCTTGACACCTGGGCTCTTGTCTGACATCCAGGAGGAATCAGGTCACACATGGACTTGAAGGATGACGAATGTGGGGGCTTTATTGAGTGGTGGAGGTGGCTTTCAGTGGGATGGATGGGAAGCTTTAAAGGGGATGGAATGGAAAGTTGATCTTCCCCTGGAGTTTGGCCATCCTGAGGCCAATCTCCTCTCTGATTGTCCCCAGCTGAACTCCTCTCAACGTTCAGATGCTCCTTCTCTTCTCTTCTCTACCGTGTTGTTCTTCTGCTCCTCTGCTCTTCTGCTCTTCTGTTCATATCTCATGGAGATGAACACAAAAGGGTTTGGGACTTATCTGTGTACAGGATAGGTAGGCCAAAAGGCAACTTTTGGGCATGAAAACAGGAATGCCTGTTCCCATTTAAGGCCATGGGTTTTTAGGCTTGAGGGTAGGGCCTTTGCCAGGGAACCACCCTCTTCTACCCAGTATTTTCTTGCCTTCTGTCCATATCACAATGAACTAGAACTAAAAACATCCAATAGAGGGTGATAAAATAAAATAATTTTTAAAATCTTCATTAATTCAAAAGAAAACAGGAAAGATAGAATAAAGTAATAGAGATGGGACAATTTTTTTTTAAAAAAACAGACAGCCAATAGACACAAATCCAGCCAAATTAATAACTACATTCAATATAAATACCCTGAGTGTGCCAATTACAGGACAGATATTGTCAGAATGAGTCTTAGGTGTCTATGGCTGTATATAGCAAACCACACCAAACTTAGTGGCTTCAAAAGCACTTATTTTATATGCTTACAATTCTGTGATTTAACAATTTGTACTGGGTTCAGATGGTTGGTTCTTACATTGGTTTCACTTGTGGACATTCATATAGCTGCAGACATTTCACACCTGAGCTAGGGCTATATGAGCTAATGTGGACTGACTTACATATCTGACAGTTGGTGCTGTCAATTGGGCTATATCTTTCTGAGACTCTTTCAGGCTGCTTTGAAATGCAGCAGAATTATTCAAAATAGACGAGAGCCACAAGGCCTCTTGAGAAGTAGGCTTAGGAGTCTAACTGTGTCACTTGTATCACTTTCTCTTGGTCAAAGCAAATCATAAGATTATTTCAGCTTTTGCCAGAGTGCAGTGGTTCATGTCTGTAATCTCAGCACTTTGAGAGGATGAGGCAGGAGAATTACTGAGCCCAGGAGTTCAAGACTAGCCTGAGCAACATGATGGTGTTCATTTGTAATTCCAGCTACTTGGGAAGCTGAGACAGAAGGATTGGTTAAGCCCTGGAGGTCAAAGCTGCAGTGAGTTGTGTTTGTGCCACTGCACTCCACCCTGAGTGACAGAGCAAGACTGCATCTTAAAGAAAAAAATCTCAGCTTTAAAAAGTAGAGAAATATGTTCCATCTATTGATAGGGGATGCTACAAAGAATTTGTAGCCATGTGCAATCTGTAACAGTCTGCACTATGGCTACAAATAATTTCTGTTTACCACATGCAAAATGTGCATATTTGGTCCAAGTAAACACAAGGTGTCATCTAATTATGGCATCAGGCTCAAAATCCATAATCTAGTGATTTGCACTGAGTGTAGATATCATTGAGCCTTTTTGGGCATAACTCCTTAAGTGTGGCTCTTCTCAATTACAGGAATTTTGAACTAAAAAGACAACTTATGTGCCATACACACTACCAATTTACAATAGTGAGACAGGGAGATGATAACTGCAATAGGCACTTGCCAATAAAATGAGAAAACTATAGCAGTTGCTGTCCCACAGCTATTCTGAAATTCCACTAGGCAAATGTTAGGTTTCCCTACACTGAGCCAGAGATGTTCTGTCACTGGGGTCTGGTTCTGCTTCTGGAGTAGTTCCCTATTCCATAGCTCTCTGTGGAACTTGGTTCTGTTATCTGGGTTCTGGGCTCTGTCAACTGAGACATTTTTTCTTTTCTAGAAGAAATTGACTATATTTGCAGCTAAATAGTTTTCTTAGTATGCTTTCTGTTCATACAAATGTGGGGGTCTGAGATTCCTTTTTCATTTTGAACCATCTTAGTCCCTTTTAATCTAAACTGATAATGTCTTTTCTAGTAGTGTGTCTAAAAAAAATTAGTAGATTGCAATGAGTCCTACTAGGGTCTATTCCATACCCCAATAGCAATAACCATACTTTTTTTCTGAGACAGACTACTGTTTAGCGTAGGTATATCAGGTTGCTGTTGAAACATGACCTTAATATTCTTAGGAACACTTTGAGTGACCAACAACATCTACTAAGAACTGGCTTAATCTCTCAGAGGTTCTAGCAAAGGATCACACTCTTTTTTTTTTTCTTTTTTTGAGACGGAGTCTGGCTCTGTTGCCCAGGCTGGAGTGCAGCGGGGGGATCTCAGCTCACTGCAAGCTCTGCCTCCCGGGTTCACGCCATTGTCCTGCCTCAGCCTCCCGAGTAGCTGGGACTACAGGCGCCCGCCACCTCGCCCAGCTAGTTTTTTGTATTTTTTAGTAGAGACGGAGTTTCACCGTGTTAGCCAGGATGGTCTCGATTTCCTGACCTCGTGATCCACCCATCTCGGCCTCCCAAAGTGCTGCGATTACAGGCTTGAGCCACCGCGTCCGGCCGAGAATATGTATCCTGAGCCTATTTCTCACTTTGAGAATAGTTTACCAGCTGAATAGATAAAAGATAAGAAATTACTTTATTTTCCAGCACAGTAAGTCCTTGGAACTTTTTATTTTCTCTGATTTCTGTTTGAAAACAAAATGGTTCTTTTGTTAGTTCATCTCTCTGTTTCTGTACCTTTTATGAAGATGTAAGAAGCTAGTTGATTCTTGCAACAGTCTTTCTATAAATCTTCCTAGATTCACAAATTATTAAGTGTATTTTCTATTTTCCAAGATTCTGTAGGCAACAGAAAAAAAAACCTCTCTTCATTTCTCTCCCCACTCACACAAAGAAGTAGAACTAAAAAGTCCAATGGAGGGAATAAAATGAAATGCTAAACAAAGTTCATTAATCCAAAAGAAAACAAGAAAGGCAGAACAAAAGTAGCAAAGTATAGATTGCATAAATTAAAAAATTACAAGATGATACAAACCCAGCCAAATTAGTAATTACACATTAAATGTAAATGGACTAAATATGCCAATTAAAAGATATTGTCAAAATTAGTCTTAGTCATTTATTGCTATATAACAAACCATCCCAAACTTAATGGCTTCAAAAAGCAGTTATTTTATATGCTTACCATTTTGTGATGTAACAATTTGCGCTGGATTCAGATGCCCAGTTTTGCTAATTGTTTCATATTACATATATGAGTCACTATTTTCCCAGTCCCAATAGCATTTTCCTCACTACATTTTGGCCTCTACCTATTGCCCAGTCCCAAAGCCAGTGAAACATTTTATTTTTTGTTGTGCAGCACCCAGTTTCCAGGTATCATTTTCTGATTCAGTTATCTTTGGCTGCATAGCAAATGACTCCCAAATTTAGCTTGAAACAACAAAAATTTTATATCCTCAAAAGTTCTATGGGCCATTAGTTTGTATGAAGATTAATTGGAATGTTCTTGCACTGATCTCAATGGGTTCTTTCATGCAGCTGAAGTTACCTAGCTTCTTTTTATGGCTCTGTGTATTCCAAATGCAAGAGCATAACCTGCAAGGCATCTTGAAGCCAAGGCTTGAAAATTCAGTATTTCACTTTTGACACATTATATTGAACAAAGGATAGTGGCCCAGATTCAAAAAGTGCTGTTAAGGGGAGAAAAAAATGGCAGACAGGAGGCAGGACTAACTTGCAGCTCCCACTCAGATGGACAGAACAGCATGCGGAGACTCACATTGTGAAGTTTTGCTCAAAGAACTACTGCAGGAACATACCAGCAAAACAAAAGAATTCATGGACCCTTTGAAATAAGTGGCTTGCCACTACAAACTCCATGAGACAGCCAAAAAACTGTGAGTGCCCAAAGTGTGAGAGGGGGAAATTTCACCTCTGAACACACATCCTCCCTGGGGAACCTGAAAATCCAGATCATGGGAAAAGGATTTAACCTTACCTAGAGCGGAAATAAACTTAGAAACCCGAGTGAAATATAAAAGTAAAAGAAGCAGTGGGAAGAGCCCTGTGAGAACTCCTAGTCCCCAGGGAAGTCCAAGGAAGACATTTCTGACTTTATCTCACCTGAGTTTTTGGGGAGGGCTGCCAGTGGAACTGGGGAAGGACCACAGAAAAAAGAAAACTCCCAACTGAACTTTGTAATAATTTTGATTGAGCATGAATTTTTCTGGGCTGAATCTGGGAGGGGGGGGGGGTGCTGGGGGGATGAAGAGGAAGTGCAGATGTGAGCACAGAAGCCATGGCAGGTGGGGACAGGTGGGACCTGAAAGCCCTGCTTGCATTCTTGGTAGGGAGGCTTATAGCCTGGAACAAGATCTCAGCCCTGCTCACCAGCTTCCTGGATATAGGGTTGGTGCTGCTGGTGAGGCATGGTGGGAGTGAGACTGGCCTTGCTGGCTGAGTGGGAGCAGAGTGAGGCCTGTCACTGCCAACTTTTTGCCACTTTCCTGGTGACTGTATGATGTAACAGAGGCAGCCATAATCTCCCTGGAAACATAACTCTGTTGGCCTGAGGCCCACACCCCCATTCCCCACACCTGCTGCAGCAAGCCCTGCCCAAGGAGAGTCTGAGTTCAGACATGCGTAACCCTGCCCCCACCTGATGGTCTTTCTCTACCTACCCTGGTAGCTGAAGACAAAAGACATAATTTCTTGGGAGTTCTATGACCCTGCCCATCATCTGGGAAACCTGAATACTTATCTTGGTGACCTTAGGGCAAACCTGTATGCCACCATACTATGGCAGCTGATGTTCTCTTGAAAGTGCATCCTCCTGGCTGGAGGCCAATGTACTCAAGCCATTACAGCAACTTATAAAAAAAACCCAGCTCCAAGAAAAGAGAAAACAATAGCTAATTTCACTGTCTGTAACATCCTGGCTAACCAGAGGTCCTTAGTCTGTCTACAAGACCACTTCACTGCTAGCACAACCAGCATTCGAGGAAATGAGCACACTAAACAAAACTACAACCAAGGACCCTCACAGAGCCCACTTCACTCCCCAGCTTCCTCCACTGAAGCAGGTGCCAGTATCCATGACTGAGACCTGAAGATGGATCACATCACAGGACTCTTTGCAGACACTCCCCCATACCAGCCCAGAGCCTGGTAGCTCTGCTGGGTGGCTTGACCCAGAAAAGCAATAACAATCACTGCAGTCTTGCTCTCAGGAAGCCCCATCCCTAGAGAGAAGAAAGAGAGCACCACATCAAGGGATCATCCTATGGGACAAAAGGATCTGAACAGCAGCCCTTGAACCCCAGATCTTTCCTCTGATATAGTCTAACCAAATGAGAAGAAACCAGAAAGTAAATTCTGGTAATATGATGAAACAAGGTTCTTTAACATCCTGAAAAGATCACACTAGCTCACCAACAATGGATCCAAACCAAGAAGGAATCTCTTAATTGCCAGAAATTCAGAAGATTGATTATTAAGCTACTGAAGGAGGCACCAGAAAGACATGAAATTCAACTTTAAAACATTTTTTAAATAATACAGACTATGGATGAAAAATTATCCAGAGAAATAAATAGCATAAATAAAAAACAGTCACAACTTCTGGAAATGAAAGACACACTTAGAGAAATGCAAAATACGCTGGAAAGTTTCAACAATAGAATTGAACAAGTAGAAGGAAGAATTTCGGAGCTTGAAGATAAGGCTTTTTAATTAATCCAATCCAACAAAGACAAAGAAAAAAGAATAAAATAAATGAAAAATGCCTCCAAGAAGTTTGGGATTATGTTAAATGACCAAACCTAAGAATAATTGGCATTCCCATGGAAGAAGACAAATCTAAAAGTTTAGAAACTTATTTGAGGGAATAATTGAGGAAAACTTCCCTGGCCTTGCTAGAGATCAAGATATCAAAGTAAAAGAAGCTCAAAGAACACCCAGGAAATTCATCACAAAAAGATCATCACCTAGGCACATAATCATCAGGTTATCTAAAGTCAAGACAAAGGAAAGAATCTTAAGAGCTGTGAGGCAAAAGCATGAGGTAGCCTATAAAGGAAAACTTATCAAATTAACAGATTTCTCAGCAGAAACCCTACAAACTAGAAGGGATTTGGGGTCCTATCTTTAACTTCCTTAAGCAAAACAACTATCAGCCAAGAATTTTGTATCCAGTGAAAATAAGCCTTGTAAATGAAGGAAAGGTAAAGTATTTTTCAGAAAAGTAAATGCTGAGAGTTCGCCACTACCAAGCCAGCACTATAAGAACTTCTAAAAGGAGTTCTAAATCTTGAAATAAACCTCAAAATACAACAAAATACAACGTCATTACAGCATACATCTCATAGGGCCTATAAAACAATAACACACACACACACAGGAAGAGAGAGAGAGAAAACCAAAGTATTAAGGCAACAGCTAGCACCATGAATAGAATAGTACATTGCATCTCTATACTAACATTGAATATAAATGCCCTAATTGCTCCACTTAAAAGATATGGAATGGCAGAATGAATAAGAAATCATCAACCAAGTAAGTATCTGCTGTCTTCAAGAGAGTCATCTAACACATGAGAACTCACATAAATTTAAGGAAAAGGAGTGGGAAATATATTCCATGGAAATGGACACCAAAAGCAAGCAGGAGTAGCTATTCTCCTGTCAGACAAGACAGATTTTCAAGCAAAAGCAGTTAATAAAAAACGACAAAGAGGGACATCATATAATGATAAAAGAATAGTCCAACGGGAAAACATCACAGTCTTAAGTATATATACACCTAACATTAGAGCTCCCAAACTTATAAAACAATTACTACTAAGCCTAAGAAATGAGATACATGGCAACACAATAATAGTGGGGGACTTCGATACTCCACTGATACCACTAGACAGGTCATCAAGACAGAACGTCAACAAAGAAACAACAGACTTAAACTATACCCTAGAACAAATGGACTTAACAGATATTTACAAAACATTCTACCCAACAACTTCAGAATATACATTCTATTTATCAGCACATGGGACATTCTTCATGATAGACCATATCATGTCACAAAACAAGTCTCAATACATTTAAGGAAATCAAAATATATCAAGTACTCTTTCAGACCATAGTGGAATAAAATTAAAAATCAACTCCAAAGAGGATCTTCAAAACCATGCAAATACATGGAACTTAAATAATCTGCTCCTGAATGATTATTGGGTTAATAATAAAATCAATATGAAAATTAAAGAATTATTTGAACTGAACGATAATAGTGACACAACCTATCAAAACCTCTGGGATATAGCAAAAGTGGTGCTAAGAGGAAAGTTTACAGCATTAAATGCCTACATCAAAAAGTCTGAAAGGGCACAGATAGACAATCTAAGGTCACACTTCAAGTAACTAGGGAAACAAAACAAACCAAACCCAAACCCAGTAGAAGAAAAGAAATAACAAAGATTGGAGAAGAACTAAATGAAATTAAAACAAAAACGTTACAAAAGATAAATGAAACAAAAAGCTGGTTCTTTGAAAGATAAAAAAAAATTGATAGACGATTAGTGAGATTAACCAAGAAAAAAGAGAGAAATTCCAAATAAACTCAATTAGAAAAAAATGGGAGATATTACAATTGATACCACAGAAACACAGAAGACTATTCAAGGCTACTATGAACAACTTTATGTACACAAACTAGAAAACCTAGAGGAGATGGATAAATTCCTGGAAATATAAAACCCTCCTAGATCAGTAAGAAATAGAAATAGAAACTGAACAGACCAATAACAAGCGGCAAGGTTGGAATGGTAATATAAAAATTGCCAACAAAAGAAAAGTCCAGGACCATATGGATTTACAGCTGAATTCTATTAAGACATTCAAAGAATTGGTACTAATCCTACTGAAACTATTCCAAAAGATAGAGAAAGACAGAATCCTCCCTAAATCATTCTGTGAAGCCAGTGTCACCCTAATACCAAAACCAAGAAAGGACATAATAAAAAAAGAAATTAGAGACCAATATCCTTGATGAACATAAATGTAAAAATCCTCAACAAAATACTAGCTAACTGAATCCAACAGTATATTGAAAAAAGTAATACACCATGATTAAGTGGGTTTCATATTAGGGAGACAAGGATGATTTAACATACGCAAGTAAATAAATGTGATATACCACATAAACAGAATTAAAAACAAAAATCACATGATCATCTCAATAGACACAGAAAAAGCATTTGACAAAATCCAGTATCACTTTATAATTAACACCCTCAGCAAAATCAGCATAAAGCGGACATAACTTAAGGTTAAAAAAAAAAAAAAAAAAGCCATCTATGACAAGCCCACAGCCAACATTATACTGAATGGGAAAATGTTGAAAGCATTCCCTCTGATAACTGGCACAAAACAAGGACGCCGACTTTTGCCACTTCTATTCAACATAGTACTAAAAGTTCTAGCCAGAGCAATCAGACAAGAGAAAGAAATAAAAGGCATTCAAACCAGTAAAGAGGAAGTCAAGTTGTCACTGTTTGCTGATGATAAAATTGTATATCTAGAAAACCCTAAAGACTCATCCCAAAAGCTCCTAGATCTAATAAATGAATTCAGTAAAGTTTCCGGATAGGAAATAAATGTATACAAGTAGCACTGCTATATGACAGCAGTGACCAACCTCAGAATGAAATCAAGAACTCAATCTCTTTTACAATAGCTGCCAAAAAATTAAAATACTTAGGAATACACCTAACCAAGGAGGTGAAAGACCTCTACAAGGAAGACTACAAAACGCTGCCTGAAGAAATCATAGATGACACAAACAAAGGGAAATACATCCCATCCTCATGGATGGGTAGAATCAATATTGTGAAAATGACCATACTGCCAAAAGCAATCTACAAATTCAATGCAGTTCTCATCAAAATATCATCATCATTCTTCACGGAACTGAAAAAAAAATCCTAAAATTTATATGGAACCACAAAAGAGCCTGCATAGCCAAAGCAAGACTAAGCAAAAAGAGTAAATCTGGATGAATCACATTACCCGAACTCAAACTATACTATAAGGCTGTAGTCACTAAAACAGCATGGTATTGGTATAAAAATAGGCACATAGACCAATGAAACAGAATATAGAATGCAGAAATAAACCCAAATACTTACAGTCAACTGATCTTCTACAAAGCAAACAAAAGCATAAAGTAGGGAAAGGACACCCTATTCAACAGATGGTGCTGGGATAGTTGGCAAAGCACATGTAAAAGAATGAAACTGGATCCTAATCTCTCAGCAAAATCAACTCAAAAACCAACTCAAGATGAACGAAAGGCTTAAATCTAACATCTGAAACCATTAAAATCCTGGAAGTTAACATCAGAAAAAACCTTGTAGACATTGGCTTAGGCAAAGATTTCATGATCAAGAACCCAAAAGCAAATGCAACAAAAACAAAGATGAATAGATGGGACTTAATTAAGCTAAAAAATTTCTGCACAGCAAAGTAAATATGAGCAGAGCAAACAGACAACCCATAAACTGGGAGAAAATTTACATAAACTATGCATTCTACAGAGAACTAATATTCAGAATCTACAAGTAACTCAAATAAATCAACAAGAAAAAAACAATCCCATCAAAAAGTGGGCTAAGAACATGAATAGACAATACTCAAAAGAAGATATACACATGGCCAACAAACATGAAAAAAATGCTCGACATCACTAATTATCAGGGAAATGCAAATCAAAACCACAATGCAATGCTGCCTTACTCCTGCAAGAATAGCCATAATTAAAAACTCAAAAAATAATAGATTTTGGCATGGAAGTGGTGAAAAGGGAACACTTTTACACTGCTGGTGGGAATATAAACTATTACAGTCACTATGGAAAACAGTATGTCTATTCCTTAAAAAAGTAAAAGTAGATCTACCATTTGATCCATACTTCTGTCATCTATTATGCTAATCAGTCATTATTTGAAAAATACTTCTATTATTCATTATGCTAATTAGACAAATGTTTTGTGTTTATCTAAGATAAAGATAGTTAAAGCCTTGCAGAAGCTGCCTGTGGAATGCAACCTTTCTGATCAAATGTGAATTGACAACAATGGGAACGTGAATTTCTGATCAGGGTTACTGACTGCTCTTAGAATTTAGCCTAAATTACACACACACAGCCACACACTTATAGCTCAAAAGAGATTGTAGGACATGAGGTAATTATTTTTAATACTGGTAAGTATGTTAACTTTGGGAGGATTTAAAATTACATATAAAATTGTGCATCAAAGCAAAAGTACTTTATTGTGTGAAGAGAGATGTGCATATTTGAAACTTTTTTCTTGTAATGTTTAATAAAATTTATCCTAGTAGAAAAAAGTGGGGAAATATACATAATTTATTGATAGGAGTACCTATTAAAAATTTGTGACTTTTTTCTTGTATCAAAAATATAAGACAATTATATTGTGTTTTTAAAAAATGCACTTTAAACATAAGGACGTAGAGTTTCAAAAAAGGATACACTGATGCTGATAAAAATGTTAATTTTAGAAAAGCCAGTGGGCCAATATTATTTTGAGGGAAAATAGATTTTAAGATATGGAGTATTATCAGAGATAAAAACTACAGTTTTGTTTGTTTGTTTGTTTTTTGGTTTTTTGAGACGGAGTCTCACTCTGTTGCCCAAGCTGGAGTGCATTGGTGTGATCTCAGCTCAGTGCAACCTTTGCAGGGACATGGATGTAGCTGAAAGCCATTATCCTCAGCAAACTAACACAGGAACAGAAAACCAAACACCAAATGTTCTACTCATAAGTGGGAGATGAATGATGAGAACACATGGACACAGGGAGGAGAACAACACACACCAAGGCCTGTTGGGGTTGTAGTGGGAGGAAAAGCATCAGGATAAATAGCTAATACATGTGGGGCTTAATACCTAGGTGATGAGTTGATAGGTGCCGCAAACCACCATGGCACATGTTTACCTATGTAAACGTGCACATCCTGCACATGTATCCCCAAACTTAAAATAAGATAAAATAATAATAAAAACAAGTCAGATGTCTTCTTACCTACAAATGATCAGAATAGTTCCCCAGCAATGATTCTTAACCAGGCTGGTTAAGAATGACAAACATAGAATTATGTTATGAAATGACAAACATAGAATTCAGAATCTGGATAAAAACAAATATCATCAAGATTCAGAAGAAAGTTAAAACCCAATCTAAGAATTCAATAAAGTGATACAAGAGGTGAAATGTGAAAGATGGAAAGATGGAACATTAGCAGCAGCAGCAGCAGCAGTGTGAAAGGGTGTGTGCACCTAGAGTATTTTTAAAGTTTTTTTTTTGTCACTGATTTCTATTAGACTGGTGCAAAATAAATTGCTGTTTTTGGCATTGAAAGTAATGGCAAATAGCTTAATTTTACTGTTGTCAAAGTGAATATCTTTCAAATTTTTGGCCCTTTGAATGTATTCAGACTTGCTTAAAGTCCTGATATTTTAAGAAAGAACCAAGCTGGGCTATAGAGCTGAAACACTCACTACAAGAATTTCATAATACAATCACAAGTATTAATAACAGAATAAAACAAACTGAGAAAATAATCTAAGAGACTGAAAACTGATTCTTTGAATCATTTTAGTCAGACAAAAATAAAGAAAAAGAGAATGAACAAAACCTCTGAGAAATATGAGATTATGTAAGGAGACCAAATCTATGACTCATTGGCATTTTTGCAAGACAGTGAGAGAAAGGAAGCAACTTGGAAAATGTATTTGAGGATATATAGTTCATGAAATTTGAGGATATATAGTTCATGAGGATATATACTTCATGAGGTTTTCCCAACCTCATTAAGAAGGCCAACATTTAAATTCAGGAATGCAGAGAACTTTTCTGAAATACTACACAGGAAGACTACCTCAAGACACATACTCATCAGATTCACCAAGGTCAAAATGAAAGAAAAAATGTTAAAGGCAGCTAGAGAGAAGGAGCAGATCACCTACAAAGGGACCCATATTAGGCTAACAGTGAAACTTTCAGCAGAAACCCTTCAAGCCAGATGAGACTGGAGGCCTATATTCAGTACTTTTTAAAAAATTCCAACAAAGAATTTAATATGCAGTCAAACAAAACTTTATAAGCAAAGGAGAAATAAGATCCTTTTCAGACAAGCAAATGCTAAGGAAATTCATTAACACCAGACCTGCTTGCAAGAGGTTCTTAAGAGAGTGCTCAATGTGAAAACAAAAGACCATTACTGACCACCACAAAAACACACTTAAGTACATAGACCACTGACAGTAAAAAGCAACTACACAAACAAGTCTGAATACCACCATGATGACAGGATCGAATCCACATGTGTCATTATTACCCTTGAACATAAATGGACTAAATACCCCACTTAAAAGCGATATAATGGCAATTGGATAAAGAAGCAAGACCCAGCTATATGTTGTCTTCAAGAGACCAATCTCACCTGCAAGGACACACATAGCCTCAAAGTACAGGTATGGAGAAAAATCTACCAAGCAAATGAAAAATAAAAAAGAAAGTACAGGTTGCTATTCCAATTTCAGTCAAAACAGACTTAATCAAAACAATAATCAAAAAAGATAAAGAAGGTATTATATGATGGTAAAGGGTTCAGACTTAGCTATCCTAAATATATATGCACCTGACACAGGATCACCCAGATTCATAAAGAAAGTTCTTAGAGACCTTCAATGAGACTAGATAACCACAAAATAATAGTGGGAGATTTCAACACCCCACTGACAGTATTGGACAAATCATCAAGGCAGAAAACTGAGACAGATATTCAGTCCCCGAATTTGACACTTGACTAAATGGATCTAACAGACATCTACAGAACTCTCCATCCAAAAGCAACAGAATATACATTCTTCTCATCTGTGCATGGCACATACTCTAAAATTGACTACACAATTGGCCATATAATAATTCTTAGCAAATTCAGAAAAACCAAAATCATACCAACCACACTCACAGGCCACAGTGCAATAAAAATGAACACCAAGGCTGAAAAGTTTGCTCAAAACCATACAATTACATAGAAATTTAAAACCTTGCTCCAGAATGACTTTTGGGTAAATAATGAAATTAGGACAAAAATCAAGACATTCTTTGGAATTAATAAAAGCAAAGACACAATGTACCAGAATCCCTGGAAAATAGATAAAGCTGTGTTAAGAGAGAAGTTTATAGCATTAAATGCCCACATGAAAAAAATAGAAAGATCTCAAATTAATAACTGACCATCACACCTACAAGAACTAGAAAAGCAAGAGCAAACCAGCCTGAAGCCAGCAGAAGACAAGAGATAACCATATCAGAGCTGAACTGACAGGAACTGAGTATTGAAACAGATTTTTTTCACCTTACCTTTACTTTGAGGCTATGTGTGTCCTTGAATGTAAGATGGATCTCTTGAAGACAACATAGAGTTGGGTCTTACTTCTTTATCCAACTTGCCACTATGTGTTTTTTAAGTGGGGTATTTAGCCCACTTATGTTCAAGGTTAATATTAATATGTGTAGATTTGATCCTATCATCATACAAAAGATAAATGAAACCAGAAATTTGTTCTGTAAAATAAGATTGGTAGACCTTTAGCTAGACTAATGAAGAGAAAAGGAGAGAAGATCCACATAGACACAATCAGAAATAAGAAAGGTAACATTACCACTCACCCCACAGGAGGAAAAAAAAATAAAACCCTCAGAGATGATTACAAACACCTCTGTGCACACAAAATAGAAAACCTACAGGAAATTCATAAATTATGGAAACATACAACTTCCCAACATTGAACCAGGCAAAAAAGTGAAACCCTGAACAGATGAATGAGTTCCAAAATTGAATCAGTAATAAAATTCTAACAACCAGGAAAAGCCCTGTACTAGAGAGATTAACAGCCAAATTCTACTAAATGTATGAAGAAGAGCTGGTACTAATCCTACTGAAAATATTTCAAAACATTGAGAAAAAGGGACTTCTCCTTAACTCATTTTATGAGGCCAGTGTCGGCCCAATACCAAAATCTGGCAGAGACACAACTAAAGGAGAAAACTTCAGACAAATACTCTTAATGAATATAAATGCAAAAATTCTTAGCAAAATGCTAACAAACCAAATCCAGCAGCACATCATAAAGCTAACCCACCAAGATCAAGTGAGCTTTATCCCTGGGATGCAAGTTTGGTTCAACATATGCAAATCCATAAATGTGAATTCATCACATAAACAGAACTAAACTAAAAAACCACACAATCAACTCCATAGATGCAGAAATGCTTTTGATAAATTTCAACTACCTATCGTGATAAAAACACTCAACAAATTAGGCATTGAAGAAACTTACCTCAAAATAATAAGGGCCGTCTATGGCAGTCTCACAGCCAATATCATACTGAATGGGAAAAAGCTAGAAACATTCCCCTCAAAAACTGGAATTAGAAAATGATACTTACCCTCACCACTCCCAGTCAACATAGTACTGGAAGTCCTATCTAGAGTAATGAGGCAAGGGAAAGAAATAAAAGGCACCCAAACAAGCAGAGAAGAAGCAAAACTATCTCTGTTAGCAGACAATATAATTTTATACTTAGGAAACCCCATGGTCTCTGCCCCAAAGCTCCTAGATCTGATAAAAACAACTTCAGCAAAATCTCAGGATACAAAGTCAATGTGCCAAAAATCCGTAGCATTCCCATACACCAATAACATCCAAGCTGAGAGCCAAATCAAGAATGCAATCCCATCCACAATAGCCCCAAAATGAATAAAATACCTAGAAATATGGCTAACCAAGGAAGCAAAAGATCGCTCTAATGAGAATTACAAAACACTGCTGGAAGAAATTAGAGATGACACACACACATGGAGAAATATTCCATGCTCATGAATGAAAAGAATACATTTTGTTAAAATGGCAATACTGTCCAAAGCAATTTATAGGTTACATGCTATTCCTATCAAACTACCAACATTTTTCACAGAATTAGAATTAACTATTCTAAAATTCATTTGGAACAACAACAAAAGCCCTAACAGCCAAAGCAATCCTAAGCAAAAGGAAAAAAAACTGGTGGAATCACATTACTCAACTTTAAACTATATTACAAGGCTACAGTAATGAATATAGCATGGTACTGGTACAAAAACAGACACATAGATCAATGCAACAGAATAGAGAGCCCAGAAATCATGCTACACACCTACAACCATCTGATCTTCAACAAAATCAACAAAAACAAACAATGAGGAAAGGTCCTCCCTATTCAATAACTAGTGCTGAGTTAACTGGCTAGCCATATGTAGAAGACTGAAACTGGACCCCTTCCTTACACCATATACAAAAATCAACTTAAAGGTGGATTAAATACCTAAATGTAAAACCTAAAAATATAAAAACTCTAGAAGAAAAGCTAAGAAATGCCATTCTGGATATAGGTCCTAGCAAATATTTCATGATGAAGATACCAAAAGCAAATGCAATGAAAACAAAAATTAGTTAATGGGACCTTATTAAACTAAAGAGCTTTTGCATAGCAAAATAAAGTGCCAACAGAGTAAACAGACAATTCACAGAATGGGAGAAAATATTTGCAAACTATGCATCTGACAAAGGTGTGATATCCAGAATGTATAAGGAACTTAAACAATTTAATAACTGGAAAGCAAACAACCCCATAAAAAGTGGGCAAATAGTATGAACAGACACTTCTCAAAAGAAGACATACATGTGGTCAAAAAGCACATAAAAATCCTCAACATTGGCAATACTATTTAGGACATAAGCATGGGCAAAGACTTCATGACTAAAACACCGAAAGCAATGGCAACAAAAGCGAAAATTGACAAATGGGATCTGATTAAAGTAAAGAGCTTCTGCACAGCAAATGAAAATATCATCAGTGTGAATAGGCAACCTACAGAACAGGAGAAAATTGTTGCAAACTATCCATCTGACTAATATCCAGAATCTACAAAGAACTTAAACAAATTTACAAGAAAAAAAACAACCCCATCAAAAAGTGGCTGAAGGATACGAGCAGATACTTCTCAAAAGAAGACATTTAAGCAGCCAACAAACATATGAAAAAAGCTCATCATTACTAGTCATTAGAGAAATGCAAATCAAAACCACAATGAGATACCATCTCACGCCAGTTAGAATGGCGATCATTAAAAAGTCAGGAAACAACAGATGCTGGAGAGGATGTGGATAAATAGGAATCCTTTTACACTGTTGGTGGGAGTGTAAATTAGTTCAACCATTGTGGAAGACAGTGTGGCAACTCCTTAAGGATCTAGAACCAGAAATATCATTTGACCCAGCAATCTTATTATGGGGTATATCCCCAAAGGATTATAAATCATTCTACTATAAAAACACATGCACACGTATGTTTACTGAGGCACTGTTCACAATAGCAAATACTTGGAACCAAGCCAAATGCCCATCAATGATAGACTGGATAAAGAAAATGTCTCACATATACACCATGAAATATATGCAGCCATAAAAAAAGGATAAATTCATGTCCTTTGCAGGGACACAGATGAAGTTGGAAACCATCATTCTCAGCAAACTAACACAAGAACAGAAAACCAAACACTGCATGTTCTCACTCATAAGTAGGTGTTGAACAATGAGAATACAGGGACACAAGGAGGTGAACATCACACACTGGGGCCTGTCAGGGGGTGAGGGGCTAGGGGAGGGATAGCATTAAGAGAAATACCTAATGTAAATGACGGGTTGATGGGTGCATCAAAACACCATGGCACATATGTACCTATGTAACGAACCTGCACACTCTGTACATGGACCCCAGAACTTAAAGTATAATAATAATAAAAAAAATCCTCAACATCATTAATCATTAGAGAAATTGAAATGAACAGTCAAGACATAACAGATGCTTGTGAGGTTGCAGAGAAAAAAGAACACTTAATCAATGCTAGTGGCAATGTAAATTAGTTAATTCAGTTTGGAAAGCAGTTTGGCAATTTCTCAAGAAACTTAAAACAGAGTTACCTTTCAACCCTGCAGCCCCATTATTGGGTATATAACCAAAGGAATATAAATTGTTTTACCATGAAGACAAATGCACATGTGTGTTTATTGTGGTACTATTTACACTAGAAAAGACATGGAATCAACCAAAATGCTCATCAAAAGTAGACTGGATAGACCTACATGGAATACTATATACACTATGGAATATTATATAGCGTGGAATGTACACCATGGAATATATACATTGTGGAATACTAGACAACCATAATACACCATGGAATACTATACAGCCATAAAATATATACACCATGGAATACTATACAGCCGTAAAAAACAACATTATATCCTTTGTAGCAACATAAATGGTACTGGAGGTCATTATCCTAAGTGAACTATCACAGAAACAGAAAACCAAATATTGCATGTTGTCACTTATAAGTAGGAACTTAATATTGAGTATATGTGGGCACAAAAATGGGAGCAACAGACACTGTGGCCTACCTGAGGGTGGAGGGTGGAAGGGGGATGTGGTTCTAAAAACTACCTATCAGGTACCGTGTTTATCATCTAGGTGACAAAATAATTTGTATACCAAACTCTTGTGACACACAATTTACCTGTGTAGCAAATGTGCATCTGTACCCCCAAATTTATGATAGTTTTCTTTTTACTGAAATGTCTAGTTCTATCAAATATTTGTTACTGAGCAATGTTATAGGCTAATAAAATGCAACTTGCTTGCTTCATTCAGGCAGTAACTCATTTATTTAAAAATTTTGAGTATCTATTTTGTGAATCAGGAGGAAAAGAGAAAAACATATCAGAAACTGCCCTCAAGAAGTTCATAGTCCAGAAGGGGAAGCAAATAAATGAATACGTTCACTACAATACCATAGCAATTTGTGGTACAATAAAAAATGCATTTGGTCTTTGTCCTTTCGCCACCCCCAATAAAGCTCCTAAAAATACTTAAACATTTGGAAATTAAACAACATGCTCTAATGACCATGAGTCTAAGAAGACCTCACAGTAGAAAATAGAAAATATTTTAAATTTAATATAACAATTTTTTTTTAAATTTCTGAAACATATCTAAAGAGGGAAATGTAAAACTTTAAGTACATATGTAATAAGATAAGAAAAGTAGGAAAGTGAATTAAACCTTAAGAAAACTAGAGAGAAAGTCAATTAAACCCCAAGAAAAATAGACTAAAGGAGGTAATAAAGACAAGAGCAGAAATTAGTGAACAGAAAAAAGAAACAGTGAAAAAAATAAAAGCTTGTTCTTTGAAAAGTTTAATCACCTAGGAAGCCTTATTTAGGAAACAAGGAGAGAGAAAACATAAATTTTTAATATCTGCAATAAAAAAATGACATCCCTAAAGTGATATTTGCTCTGAAGGGCATGAAGTTTTTAAACTAGGATGGTTCCTAGATACACCTGGTATGAGACTGGTTTTCTTTTGTTTCACACCTGCGCAAACACCAGGGGAACCAGAGAAACTAGCTCCTATCTGGCAATGTGAGCTACTACAAGGACTACTGCAAGCTCTACTCACACAGAAGAGGTATACATTTGGTTGTCTCACTGGCAGCTGTGTCTTCTGTTACTTATCTTTCTGAGTAAACCCCTGGCAAGGGTAGCCTTTGCTGTGTGTTGGCAAGACATACTGATAGCCCCTTAACGACACAGTCACAAGGAAAAAGCTTTACAAAATGTCCAGTATATGTGGGAGTGGGTAACCATAGCCAGGCTGAGAACAACATTCCAATAAAGTCAGCCTGTGCATGTTTGTATAGCATGACCCTTTACTGGGGTCTGACCAAAGTGCCCTGCTATCATTGGTCTGAGAGGAATGCAAACATATCTTAGACTTCAATTGACTAAGTTTTTTTAATTTTTAAATATAAGCCAAGGGATATGTACAAACCTTTATTTTTGAGTGACTAAGAAGGTACTTTCAAAATGAATAGAATTCCTAATTTACTAATGGTATATAAAAGGAGCACTTAAATGGCACTGTACTATGTTTGCTCTACTAAATGTTCTGTTGTATTTTTTGAAGTAAACTTACATTTGATCTTGAGGATACAAAGATCCCTGATCACTCTGAAAACTAACTGGCCAAAGAAAAGTCCAATTGGCTAACGGACAAGAAGGGATATCAAATAAGAAGTCTTATAAAATGATTAAAATTCTGGTGATTATAAAATGTATTAATTTGGTTTTATTATATTAAAGATGTTAATGAAAGGTCATGGGAAGGTAGACTGGGGATAAATTATTTTCTGAATGAGACTTTTACCTTCGGTTAGCTTACCAGCTCTGGAAATAAAGCTTACATGTGTCAATTATGTAATTAAGCAATATTTACTATGGTTAAAATGAACTCTGATTGGTAAGTTCCATCTGGACTTGGAGAGCTAGAAATACCTCACAAGAAGTCATATTTTTCAGATATCCTTTGTATGGAATTCTTGTAACTCAGCAAGTCCCTTGTGGGAACCCTGGAAGGTATGCCTATGGAGTTATATTAAGCTTCTAAGGAGCACAAGGCCTTTAAGCCATGGCAGCTTTCACATTTTGTTCAATGTGAATCTTATTACTTTGATCTGTTACTTGGAGAGTCAGAAAAAAATGACTCCTATGTGGCTGTGGGACTACTGCAGGGACTGCTTTAGGGTCTACTTTCATAGAAGATAAACATCAGGCAAGCTGTGATGCTTGTCCATATCCTTTTGAGTAAATCTAAGGATTAACTGTGATAGTTTTTTGTTTTGTTTTGTTTTTTGGTTGGTTTGTTTTATTTTTGGTCAGTGGATACATACATATGACATAGTTAAGTGCAATTGCTTTTCTTATGTTCCATCGCTTTGTAAACTGACATCCCATATACAGTCATCATTAAAACTTACTGACTGCCAGTACCAAATGTAGAAGCCTCCAACACTGTAAGAGCATGGCAAGATAGGCTTTAGGATGGGTCAACCCTGACATTACTCACTGTAGAGTACAAGCACTGAATTCTTTCTAGTTCTGTTTGAGAGAGGATTTCACCCACTGTCACTCAATCACCAAATATGGAACAAGGCTTCTCTTGGCTTTGGCTTTCACTCTTCCTGGGAAGGGTTTCTCATTGGTGGAGGCAGAGCAGACAGTGAGTGGTCCAAAGTGGCTTGATGGCCCCAAATGAACCAACAGAACACCCAGGAGTCCTACCCAGACCAGGACCCCAGAGACAAAAGGCAAGAGCTGTTGCCAGCCACATGGGTCTTCATCAAAGCACAGTGGCACAGTTTTTAAGACGGAGTAGTTGAACCTGGATAACCCACAGGTGGAAAATTGCAAGATATGTATTAAAAACAAAAGTAGAACTATAACTGTAACATATTTAATGGTGAAACATTAAGCTTTTAAAATCAAGAACAAGAGAACAATAATGTCTGCTTCATATTGGTACAAGTAGAATGTTGGGTCTAAGGATTAGAAAGACTCAAAACTGTCATTATCCACAAATTATGTCATCATAATAGAAAATCGAAATGTCTTTATAGCCAAATCATTAGAACTAAAAAAAACTTAGGAAGTTTTCCAAATTCAAAAATTATTTCACTTTTGTTTAATAGTAGCAAATTAAAAATACTCAGGAATAAATGAAACAAAATATTCAATATTGGTATGGTTTGGATTTGTGTCCCCACCTAAACATCACACCGAATTGTAATTGCCAGTGTTGGAGGTGGGGCAGGAGGGGCAGGGATTCGAACATGGGGGTGGATTCTTCATGAATAGTTTAGCACCATTCATGAACATGTAGTGGTGTTCTCACGAGATCTGGTTGTTTAGAAGTGTGTAGCACCGACCGGGCATGGTGGTTCACGCCTGTAATCCCAGCACTTTGGGAGGCCGAGGCAGGTGTATCGCTTGAGGCCAGGAGTTCGAGACCAGCCTGGCCAACATGGTGAAACACTGTCTCTTCTAAAAATACAAAAATTAGCCAGGTGTGGCGGTGCACGCTTGTAATCCCAGCTACCCAGGTGCCTGAGGCAGGAGAATCACTTGAACCCGGGAGGCAGAAGTTGCAGTGAGCCGAGATAGCGCCACCGCACTCCAGCCTGAGTGACAGAGTGCAACTCCGTCTCAAAAAAAAGTGTGTAGCACCTCCCCTCTTACTCTCTCTTGTTCCTGCTCTGGCCATGTAACATGCCTGCTCCCCCTTTCTACCATGATTGGAAGCTTCCTGAGGCCTCTCTGAAGGAGAAGCCACTATGCTTTCTGTATGGCCTATAGAACCATGAGCCAAATAAATTTCTTTATAAATTACTCAGTCTCAAGAAGGTATTTCTTTATAACACTGCAAGAATGAACTAATACAAATATCTTCATGGAAAAAATTGTAAAACCTGACTAGATGCCTAAATAAATGAAAAGAAACAGAATGTTGATGAATTGGAAGACACAATGTTGTAAAAACAATGACTCTCTTCCAATTGATTTGTAGAGCTAATATTATCCAAATAAAAATGTCAAGAGTATGTTGTGAACTTGCCAAAAATATGTAAAAGTACAAAGAGTTAGGAATAACTAAGATGTTTTGCAAAAGAAAAACAAGATGTATTAGTATCTGCTATTTCAGATATCAAAATTTTAAATGAAGCTATGTATTTAAGGCAGTGTTATTAAAATAGGAATAAACAAAACAGACTGAAAGAAAAAATAGAGATCTATAATTTGACATGTGAACACACAGATTAGTGCTGTATGCTGGAGGAGGCATTGTAGAATACTGTAAAAATATTCTTTATTCAATAAATTATTTTACAGCAGATGAGTATTCATATAGATAATTTGGAAATTTACATTTCCTTCGCACTATACACAAAAATAAAATTTTGGGTTTCACCAAGTCCTGTGAAAAAATAACTACAAATATTTTAGAAGAAAACATAGAAGACTATCCTCAAGACCTCGGGATAGGAAAGAATTTACTGCATAACACACAAAAAGCATTAACTATAAAGGAAAAGACTGACATATTCAACTACATTAATTTTAAGTACATACTTCATTAAAAGACATATTTAAGAAAAAGGTAAGTTGTGAAATGATAAAATATATTTGTAACACATATCTCTTGTTCAAGGATTAACAAGGCCCAACCCTGCTTAGCTTCCTAGGTCAGACAAGGTCAGGTGTGTTCAGGGTGGTATAAATGTAAACTGCAACACATATCTGACAAATGACACTGACATAGAATTTCTACTAATCAATTTTAAACATACAGACTACTCAATAGGAAGAAACAGAAAAAATAAACATTTTATACAATAGGAATTTCAATGGCCAAAAATGCATTAAAAGCGCTCATCCTCATTAGTAATCAGAGATTTGAAAGTTAAAACCATAATGAGATATTATTACACATCAATGGATTAAAAAATTATACGTCTGACAATATCAGAGTTGGTAATGTGGAATAACAGGAACTCTTTCACTGCTGGCACAGTAGAAATTGGTATAATAACTTTGAAAAATTGTTTGACATTATTTAGTAAAGCTGAACATATGTATATTTTAAACCTGAGCAATTTTATTCCTAGCTGTATACGTAGAGAAACTCATGTACATGTGCAGCAGGATATATGTGTGTAGGAATGCTCACAGTAAAACAACAAAAAATTTAAAACCATCCAATACTACCAATAATTTGCACAATGGAATATTTTATATAGAAATGAAAACAAATTACAGCTACATGGAACCACAAGGGTGAACCTAACAAAGTAATTTTGAGTTAAACAAGCAAGAGATAATATAGTTGTATGATTCAATTTGTGCGAAGTTTTTCCTCTAACCGCTACACTAGGGAAAGAGTACCAAGGAGCTTCTATTCTAGCCACATCTTTTTAAAGTTTTATTTTATTTTTAATTGATAATAATTGTACATATTTATGGAATAAAGTGTGATGTTTTGATACATGCATACATTGTGTAACGATAAAATCAGATTAATTGCATATTTCCTCACCTGAAACATTTGCCATTTCTTTGTGGTGAAATATTTAAAAATCATCGGCCAGTCGCAGTGGCTCACACCTGTATTCCCAGCACTTCGGGAGGCCGAGGCGGGCGGATCACCTGAGGTCAGGAGTTTGAGATCAGCCTAATCAACATGGAGAAATCCCATCTCTACCAAAAACCCAAAATTAGCCAGGTATGGTTGTGCATGCCTGTAATCCCAGCTACTCTGGAGGCTCAGTAGGAAAATCCCTTATTTCCGGGAGGCAAAGGTTGCGGTGAGCCAAGCGCGCCACTGCACTCCAGCCTGGGCAACAAGAGGGAGACTCCGTCTCAAAACAACAACAACAACAACAACAACAACAACAAAAAACTCTTCTAGCAATTTTTAATATACAGTATGTTGTTGTTAACTATATTCACCCTACCGTTCAATGGGACTCTAGAACTTATTCCGCCTAACTGCAACTTTCTACGCATTTACCAACCCCTTCTTATCCTCCTCTCTCACACTCCCAAGACCGGAGTAACTACTATTCTACTCTCTACTCGTACAATATCAACTTTTTTCAATTCCACATATGAGTGAGAACATGTGGTATTTGTCCTTCTATGCTTGGCTTATTTCATTTAATATAATGGCTTCAGGTTCATCCATGTTGTTGCAAATAACATTTTATTTTTTTTATGGCCAAATAGTATTTATCTGTGTATAACTACCACATTTTTTGTACCCATTTATTCACTGATGGACACTTAGGTTTATTACATATCCTTGGCTATTGAGAATAATGCTACAGTAAACAAGGGATTACAGTTTTGTTTTTTTGTTTTTGTTTTTTTTTTGACATACTGATTTCATTTCCTCTGGATGTGATGCAGAAGGGGGATTACTGGATCATATGGTAGTTTGATTTGTGGTTTTTAGGAACTTCCATACTGTGGTTCATAATGGCTGTACTAATTTATGTTTCCACCAACGGTGCGTCCTTTCTCCACATCCTTACCAGCATTTGGTGGGTTTTTTTGGTTAGCCATTTTAGTGGGGTGAGGTGACACTGTGATTTTTGATTTTGTTTTGCATTTCTCTGATGATAGTGATGTTGAACACATAAAGAATAAACCTATTAGCAATTTGTGTGCTTCTTTTGAGAAATATTTGTTCATATCTTTTGCCCATATGTAACAAGATTTTTTGTTTTTTAGTTACTAACTTGCTTTGCAAATATTTTCTCTCATTCTATAGGTTGTCTCTTCACTGCGGCCCAGGCTGGAGTACAGTGGCCAGATCTCAGCTCACTGCAAGCTCCGCCTCCCGGTTTTACGCCATTCTCCTGCCTCAGCCTCCCGAGTAGCTGGGACTACAGGCGCCCAACACCTCGCCCGGCTAATTTTTTGTATTTTTTAGTAGACATGGGGTTTCACCGTGTTAGCCAGGATGGTCTCGATCTCCTGACCTTGTGATCCGCCCGTCTCGGCCTCCCAAGAAGCTTTTTAGTATATGATCCCATTTGTCTATTTTTGCTTTTGCCAGTGATTTTGAGTTCTTATCCAAAAAAAATTATTGCCCAGACCAATGTCATGAAGCAATTCCCTTATGTTTTCTTCTAGTATTTTCATAGTTTTTGGTTTTACATTTGAGTTCTTTTTTCATATGTGATTAGAGATAGACATCTAGTTTCATTTTTCTGCAGGTAGATCTTCAGTTTTCTTAGCACCATTTATTAAAGAGGCTGTCCCTCTCCCCAATGTGGGTTATTGGTGCCTTTGTCAAAAATTATTTGACTGTGAATGCATGGATTTATTTCTGGGTTCTCTATTCTGTCCCAGTGGTCATGTGTCTGTTTATATGCTGGTATCATGCTGTTTTAATTACTATAGTTTTGTAGAATATTTTGAGATTTTGCCCCCTACTTTGTATTTTTTGTTTCAGATCATTTTGACAATTTGTGGTCTTTTATAGTTCCATATACATTTTACATGTTTAAAATTTCTGTGAAGAATGTAATTGGTATTTTTATACACATTGCATTAAATCTGTAGATCACTTTGGATAGTATGGATATTTTAAAAATATTTTTCCAACCATGAACATGGTATATCTTTCCATTTATTTGTATCCTTCTCAATGCCTTTCATCAATGTTTTATCTTTTTCATTGTAGATATCTTAATCTCCTTAGTTAAATTTATTACTAGGTATTTGGGGGTAACTATTAAAAGTGGGATTGTTTTCATAATTTCCTTTTCAGATAGTGCACTATTAGCATATAGAAATACTACTAATTTTTGTATGTTGATTGTGTGCCCTTCGACTTTACCAAATTTGTTTGTTAGCCCTAATAGATTTCCCCCACCCCACCCCGTGGAATCTTTAACTTAATGCGTTCAGAGTTTTTATCATGAAAGATGTTGAATTTCATCAAGTGCTTTTTCTGAGTCTTTTGAAATAATGATATAGTTTTTGCCCTTGATTTCATTTATGAGATGCATCAAGTTTATTGATTTGTGTATGTTGAGCCATTCTTACATGTCTGGGATGAATCCCATTTGATTAAGGTGAATGATCCTTTTAGTATAATGTTGAAATAGGTTTCCTAGTAGTTCTTAAAATTTTTCAACTTTTATTTTAGATATAGGAGATACGTGTGCAGATTTGTTACATAAAAATATTGTGTGATAATGAGGTTCGGAGTGTGGATATTGATCTTGACATTCTGGCAATGAACATAGTACTTGATACATAGTTTTTTAACCCACCTCCCACCCTTCACCCTTTGGTAGTCCACAGTGCTCCTATATTTATGTCCATGTGTGCACAATGCTTAGTTCCCACTTATAAGTGAGAGGATGTGGTATTTGGTTTTCTCGTTCTGCATTACTTTGCTTAGGGTAATGGCCTCCAGCTGCATCCATGTTGTTGCAAAAGACACGATTTCATACTATTTATGTCTGCATAGTATTCCATGGTGTATATGTACCACATTTTCTTTGTATGTGTGCTTAACTTTTTAGGTTTATTTTTATTTATAATTTTTGTGGGTACATAGTAGGTGTAGACATTTGTATGTTACTTGAAATATTTTTATATAGGCATGAAATGCATACTAATCACATCAGGGTAAATGCAGTACCTTTGTGTTACAAATAATCCAATTCTATATACTCTGCATTATTTTTAAATGTAGAATTAAATTATTATTATTATTTATTACTTTTTTGAGATGGAGTCTCACTCTTGTTGCCCAGGCTGGAGTGCAGTGGCATGATCTTAGCTCACTGCAATCTCCGTCTCCCCATTTCAAGTGATTCTCCTGCCTCAGCTTCCCGAGTAGCTGGGATTACAGGTGCCTGCCACCATGCCTGGCTCATTTTTGTATTTTTAGTAGAGACAGGATTTCACCATGTTGGCCAGGCTGGTCTCGAACTCCTGACCTTGTGATCTGCCCGCCTCGGCCTCCCAAAGTGCTGGGATTACAGGCATGAGCCACCGTGCCCAACCTAAATTATTTTTGACAATAATCACACTGTTGTGCTAGCAAATACTAGGTATTATTTATTCTTTCTAACTAATTTTGTGTTCATTAGTCATTACACCTCCACCCTTACCTCCCCTACTCTTCCCAGCCTCTGGTAACTATTCTTCTACTCTCTACCTCCGTGAGCTCAATTGCTTTAATTTTTAGCTTCCACACTTAAGTGAGAACATGAAGTTTGTCTTTCTGTGCGTAGCTTATTTCACCTAACAAAATGACCTTCAGTTTCATTCTTTTGTGATAAATGACAGATCTCATTATTTTTTATGGCTGAATAGCACTCCATTGTGCATATGTACACTTTCTTTCTTTTTTTTTTTTTTCTTCAACTTTTATTTTAAGTTCAGCGGTATAGGTGCAGGATGTGAAGGTTTGTTACACAGGTAAATGTGTGCCATGGTGGTTTGCTGCACAGATCATCCCATCACCTAGGTATTAAGTCGAGCATCCATTAGCTATTCTTCCTGATGTTCTTCCTTCCCCAACCCTCCCCACCCAGACAGACCCCAGTGTGAGTTGTTCCCCTCTATGTGTCCATGTGTTCTCATCATTCAGTTCCCCCTTATAGGTGAGAACATGCAGTGTTTGGTTTTCTATTCCTGCATTAGTTTGCTGAGGATAATGGTTTTCAACTCCATCCATGTTCCTGCAAAGGACATAAACTCATTCGTTTTTATGACTGCATAGTATTTCATGGTATATATGTACCACATTTTCTTTATTCAGTCTATTATTAATGGACATTTGGGTAGATACCATGTCTTTGCTATTGCAAATAGTGCCGCAATGAACATACAAGTGCATGTATTTTTATAATCAAATGATTTATATTCCTTTGGGTATATGCCCAGTAATGGGATTGCTCGGTCATATGGAATTTCTGCCTCTATTTCTCTGAGGAATCACCACACTGTCTTTCACAATGGTTAAACTAATGTACACTCCCACCAACAGCATTAAAGCTTCCTTTTTCTGCATAACCTCACCAGCATCTGTTGCTTTTGACTTTTCAATAATCACCATTCTGACTGGCATGAGATGGTATCTCATTGTGATTTTGGTTTGCAAATATGATCAATGATGTTGGACTTTTTTTTCATATGATTGTTGGCTGCATGTATATCTTCTTTTGAGAAATGTCTGTTCTAGTCATTTGCCCACTTCTTAATGGTTTTTTTTTTTTCCTTGTATATTTGTTTAATTTCCTTTTAGGCTCTGGATATTAGACCTTGGACAGATGAACAGATTGCAAAAATTTTCTCCCATGCTGTAGGTTGTCTGTTCACTGTGATAGTTTCTTTTGCTGTGCAGGAGCTTTTAAATTTAATTAGATCCCATTTGTCCGTTTTTACTTGTGTTACAATTGCTTTTGGCATTTTTTGTCATGAAATCTTTGCCCATGCCTATGTCCTGAATTGTATTGCCCACATTTTCTCCTAGGGCTTTTATAATTTTGGGTTTTACATTTAAGTCTTTAATCCATCTTGTGTTAATTTTTGTATATGGTGTAAGAAGGGGATCCAGTTTCAATTTTCTGCATATGGCTAGCCAGTTCTCCCAGCACCATTTATTAAATACAGCACCCTTTCCCCATTGCTTATTTTTGTCAGGTTTGTCCAAGATCAGATGGCTGTAAGTGTTTGGTCTTATTTCTGAATTCTCTCTTTTGTTCCATTGGTCAGTGTGTCTGTTCTTGTACCAGTCCCATGCTGTTCTGGCTACTGTAGCCTTGTAGTATAGTTTGAAGTTGAATAGCATGATGCCTCCAGCTTTGTTCTTTTTGGCTTAAGATTGTTTTGGCTATTTGGGCTATTTTTTTGTTCCACGCGCAAATACTTTTTAAAATACTTTTTCTCTAATTCTGTGAAGAATGCAATTGGTAATTTGATAGGAATAGCATTGAATCTATAAATTACTTTAAGCATTATGGCCATTTTCACAATATTAATTCTTCCTATCCATGAGCCTGGAATGTTTTTCCATTTGTTCATGTCCTCTCTGATTTCTTTGAGCAATGATTTGTAGTTCTCCTTGAAGAGGTCCTTCACTTCCCTTGTTAACTGTATTCCTAGGTATTTTATTCTTTTTGTAGCAATTGTGAATGGAAGTTCATTCATGATTTTGTTCCCTGCTTGCCTGTTGTTGGTATATAGGAATGCTGGCAATTTTTGTACATTGACTTTGTATCCTGAGATTGCTGAAGTTGCTTATCAGCTTAAGAAGCTTTTGGGCTGAGACTATAAGTTTTTCTAGATATAGTGTATTAGTCTGTTTTCATGCTGCTGATAAAGACATACCCAAGACTGGGCAATTTACAAAAGAAAGAGGTTTAATTGGACTTGCAATTCCACACGGCTGGGGAGGCCTCACAATCATGGCAGAAGGCAAGGAGAAGTGAGTCAAATCTTACATGGATGGCAGCAGGCAAAGAGAAAGCTTGTGCAGGGCAACTCTCATTTTTTTAAAACCACCAGACCTCATGAGACCCACTTACTATCATGAGAACAACACGGGAAAGACCTGCCCCCATAATTCAATCATCTCCCACTAGGTCCCTCCCACAACATGTGGGAATTATGGGAGCTACAAGATGAGATTTGGGTGGGAGCACAGAGCCAAACCATATCATTCCACCCGGCCCCTCCCAAATCTCATATCTTCACATTCCAAAACCAATCATGCCTTCTCAATAGTCCCCTAACTCAAATGACTTTTGAGTCATTAACTCAAAAGCCCACAGTCCAAAGTATCATCCAAGACAAGGCAAGTCCCTTCCACCTATAAGTCTGTAAAATCAAAAGCAAGTTACTTGCTTTTTAGTTACAGTGGGGGTGCAGGTATTGGGTACATACAGGCATTCCAAATGGGAGAAACTGGTCAAAACAAAGGGACTGCAGGCCCCATGCAAGTTTGAAATCCAGCAGGGCAGTCAAATCTTAAAGCTCCAAAATGATCTCCTTTGACTCCATGTCTCACATCCAGGTCACGCTGATGCAAGAAGTAGGCTCCCATAGTCTTGGGCAGCTCCAGCCCTGGTTTTGCAGGGTACAGCCTCACTCCCTGCTGCCTTTATGGGCTGGTGTTGAGTGTCTGTGTCTTTTCCAGGCACACAGTGCAAGCTGTCAGTGGATCTAACATTCTGGGGTCTGGAGGATGGTAGCCCTCTTCTCACAGCTCCACTAGGTGGTCCCCCAGTAGGGACTCTGTGTGGGATTTCCCACCCCCACATTTCCCTTCTGCACTGCCCTAGCAGAGGTTCTCCATGAGGACCCCACCGCTAGAGCAAACTTCTGCCTGGCCATCCAGGCATTCCCATACATCTTCTGAAACCTAGGCAGAGGTTCCCAAACCTCAAGTTTTGACTTCTGTGCACTCACAGGCTCAACACCACATGGAAGGTGCCAAGGCTTGAGACTTGCACCCTGTGAAGCCATGGCCCAAGCTCTGCATCAGCCTTATTCAGCCATAGCTGGAGTGGTTGTGATACAGGGCACCAAATCCCCAGGCTGCACACAGCACAGGGACCTTGGGCTCAGTCTATGAAACCACTTTTTTCCTGTTAAACCAATGGACCTGTGATGGAGGAGTCTGCCGCAAAGGTCTCTGACCTGGCCTGGAGACATTTTTCCCATTGTCTTAGTGATTAACATTTGGCTCCTTGTTACTTATGCAAATTTTTGCAGCAGACTTGAATTTCTCCTCAGAAAATGGGATTTTCTTTTCTATTGCATTGTCAGGCTGCTAATTTTTCAAACTTTAATGCTCTGTTTCCCTTTTAAATCTGAACGGCTTTAACAGCACCCAAGTCATCTCTGAAATGCTTTGCTGCTTAGAAATTTCTTCTGCCAGATAACCTAAATCATCTCTCTCAAATTCAAAGTTCTACAGATCTCTAGGGGAGGGGCAAAATTCTGTCAATCTCTTTGCTAAAATATAACAAGAGTCACCTTTGCTCCAGTTTCCAACAAGTTTCTCATCTCCACCTGAGACCACCTCAGTCTGGACCTTATTGTTCATATCACTGTCAGGATTTTTGTCAAAGCCATTCAACAAGTCTCTAGAAAGTTCCAAACTTTCCCATATTTTTCTATCTTCTTCTGAGCCCTCCAAACTGTTCCAACCTCTGCCTGTTACCCAGTTCCAAAGTCACTTCCACATTTTCGGGTATCTTTTCAGCAACACCCCACTCTACTGGTGCTGGTTTGCTTACTAGTCCATTTTCACACTGCTGATAAAGACATACCTCAGACCGGGCCATTTACAAAAGAAAGCTGTGCAATTGTGATATGGCTCTGATGACTGGAGGAACACCCAGGTTCTTGGTCTTGCGCTGATTTAGATAAAATGACACAGACACACGTGGAGTGGTTTTAAGCAGTGGAGAGTGTTTAATAGGCAAGATAGAATAAAGCAGCTCCCCTGTACAGAGACAGAAGGAGGGGAGCTCCAAGCTAAGAGAGGGAACCCTGTGTGTGTTGGAAAATTGTCGGTTCTATTGGAGGCGTGAGGAGGCAGTGCCTGATTTGCATAGGGCCCAGGGGATTGGTTTGACTAGGTGTGTCATTTACATAGCCTGTGAAAAACCCGGCCCTCCCACCTCAGCCTTTTAATATGCAAATGCAGGGGGCCAAGATGTTTTGAACACATAGTGTTATCTGGAGGTGGCCATGACACTTGGTACACCTGGTGACAAGAAGAAGAAGGCAGGAATGGCCATATTGGGTGAGTTTTTAATGGTTAGCATTTGCATATCAAAGCTTGCCAGCCTAGCTGTTTAAGCCACCTTTCTGTTAGAAAAGAAATCGTTCGGAGGTCGCTTCTTATTACAGGAAAATTTCCACCCAGAATCTTTGCCTTTTCTACCTGCCTAAAAATTATTTCTTAATTACTCCTGTCTTATTCCCTCCCTCAAGAGAAGCAAACCTAACTGCTTTTAGGGGGTGTTGGGTGATGATTCTTTCTGGCTACGTCCTGCTGAAAAGGGGTGTCATGTAGGGGAACAGCAGTCGGGCCTTCTCCTAGGTTGATTTAAGAGTTTTTGGAAGAATGGCATGTCCACGTATGGCTCTGCTTGCAGCACTGTTTGAACTTTTATTGCTTCTAGGCAAAAAGAGATAAATTTTACAAGAAGGTTTAAAATATAGGGTTAGAATATGAGCATTAAGATGACCACTGCTAGTGGGTGTCCCATAGGCCATAACTGACAGTAGAGTTTGACACCTGTATGGTTGCACCAATGAATTGCAATACCGGTTTGCCTCCACTAGATGTCCCTGTACATTACCAGAAACGTTAACATAAAAGTAACATTTTCCTTGAGAAAAGCATACATTTCTCCTTGGCTTACCATTAGAGAATAACTTTAGTCTTAGCCATTTTTATAACTTGCAATATGCTTGGGAGAGATACATTATTGGGTCGCTAAAATACCTTTAGCGTTAATCTTGACAATTCCTTTCCTTTAATTATTAAAATCTTTTATGACTTTCACAGACCCTCTAACAACGCACTTAAACTTTTTGATTTGTCCTAAACATCCATCCTTTAAACTACCAGTTATTTACTTTTAGGACAAGTGTTTACCATACAAAATCATTTCCTATATAAAATCTTTTTCTTTATAACCTTCTTTCCATAATTTAGAGCACGTTTATTATTAATTTTCAATAAAAAGTCTTATTAAACTTAATGATAGTAAAACTTTTATGCTTGCTTATTATCCATAACGATTACTCCTGCTATAAGCAAAACAATCTTTACTAAATTTTTCTTGCAATTATTAATCCTACTATACCACAAAAGTGGCATAGTAAATAATTTCTGTTGAAAACTTTACTTGCCAAGATATAACATTTCCCTTTGGGGATCTACAAAGTTACAAATGCAATTCCATGTATAATTAAATCTCCCTGCAAATATGAATTAAAAAGAAGTCTTACTATTTAGTGACAAATTTTGAGAGGAAAGGGTAGAAATAATAAAAGGTATCTGGTGAGGTAGGAGTGGAACTGAATAAGATGAGTAGACCTCACTCAGTTACTTACCTTTTATAATTTTCAACTTAAGATCTTCTATTTCTTAACATTGATATTCAGAACATTCCTCTGGGCCGTCAGGGGTTGTTGCCTTAGCTCTCCGGGCTTTGACTTGAGTGTGATGTATACAGGAGTTGATTCCTGTAACTTTTACTGCCTAGGGAGTTGAAAGAAGAACAGTGTAGGGCCCTTCCCAGCTTAGCTTAGGGAAGGAGATGGAGATGAGAATTTTTCTTAATACCACATTTCCTGGGTTAAATAAAGATTGTTCTATTTCCTGGGGTTGGACTTCTGCCAGTTGTGCTAATTCCTGTTGGAAGTGAGGTAGAGAGGTTACATGCTTAACCAATTTGGAGATTTCCTGCCTGAAAACAACCTTTGAACACATTGATAAGTTTTGTTCTTTCCCAAGTGAAAAGCTTGGGAAAAGATAATTTGACTTCTTCTCTTTCTATTTGAACACTTTTATTTATTCCTCTTGCCTGATTGTCCTGGGCAGAACTTCCAATACTATGTTGAATAGCAGTGGTAAGAAAGGGCATCCTTATCTTGTGCCAGGTTTCAAGGGGAATGCTTCCAGCTTTTGCCCATTCAGTATGATATTGGCTGTGGGTTTGGCATATATGACTTTTATCATTTTGGGGTATGTTTCTTCAATACCTAGTTTATTGAGAGTTTTAACATGAAGGGATGTTGAATGTTACCGAAGGCCTTTTCTGCATCTGTTGAAACAGTCATGTGTTTTTTTTTCTTTAGCTCTGTTAATGTGATGAATCACATTTATTAATTTGCATATACTGAACCAACCTTACCTCCCAGGGATGAAGCCAATTTGATCATGGTGGATAACCCTTTTGATGTACTGCTGGATTAAGTTTGCCAGTATTTTACTAAGGATTTTTGCATAAATGTTCATCAGGGATATTGGCCTGAAGTTTTCTTCTGTTGTTGTTGTATCTTTGCCAGGTTTTGGCATCAGGATGATGCTCACCTCACAGAATGAGTTAGGGAGGAGTCACTCCTTTTCAATTTTTTGGAATAGTTTCAGAAGAAATACTACCAGCTCTTCTTTGTACCTCTGGTAGAATTCTGCTGTGAATCTGTCTGGTCTTGGGGTTTTTTGGTTGGCAGGTTATTTATTACTGCCTCAACTTCAGAACTCATTATTGGTCTATACAGGGATTAAATTTCTTCCTGGTTCAGTCTTGGGAGAGTTTATGTGTTCAGGAATTCATCCATTTCTCCTAGATTTTCTAGTTTATGTGCATAGAGGTGTTTATTTCATTCTCTGATGGTTGTTTGTATTTCTGTGGGGTCAGTGGTTCTATCCCCTTTATCATTTCTGATTGTGTTTATTTGATGATTCTCTCTTGTCTTCTTTATTAGTCTAGCTAGCAGTCTATTTTATTAATTTTTAAAATTATTAAACAGCTCCTCGATTTGTTGATTTTTTTGAAGGGCTTTTTGTGTCTCCATCTCGTTCAGTTTAACTCTAATCTTGATTATTTCTTGACTTCTGCTGGCTTTGGGTTTGTTTGCTCTTTGTTCTCTAGTTCTTTTAGTTGTGATGTTAAGTTGTTAACTTGAGATCTTTTTAGCTTTGTGATGGGCATTTAGTGCTATAAATTTTCTCCTTAACACTGCTTTAGCTGTGTCCCAGTGATTCTGATATGTTGTTTCTTTGTTCTCATTAGTATCAAAGAACTTGATTTCTACCTTAATTTCATTGTTTACCCAATAGTCATTCAGGAGCAGATTGCTCAATTTCCATGTAGTTGTGTGGTTTTGAGTGAATTTCTTAATTTTGAGTTCTAATTTGATTGTGCTGTGGTCTGAGGGACTATTTGTTATGATTTCAGTTCTTTTGCATTTGCTGAGGAGTGTTTTACTTCTGATTATGTGATCAGTTTTAGAGTAAGTGCCAATGTGGTGATGAGAGGAATGTATATTTTGTCGTTTTTGGGTGAAGAGTTCTGTAGATATCTATCAGGTTCACTTGATCAAGAGCTGAGTTCGGGCCTTCATATCTTTGTTAAGTTTCTGTCTCAATTACCTGTCTAATATTGACAGTGGGGTGTTAAAATCCCCCACTATTATTGTGTAGGAGTCTAAGTCTCTTTGTAGGTATCTAAGAATTTGCTCTATGAATCTGAGTGCTCCTGTATTGGGTGCATATATATTTAGGATAGTTAGCTTTTCTTGTTGAATTGGACCCTTCTCTTTGGAGCCATGAGCTGTGCTGCCTGGGTTGTGGGGATGAGTAGTGAAAGCACTCCTTTAGCTATTCTCTCTGGTGTCTCAGTAAATCGTATGCCCCAGAGGTCCACTGGCTTTGAGTTTTTCTCTGCAGTAGGACTTGCCCAGGAATTGCAATTTTTGTGCCATAGACTGCCCTTTAAGTTTATTTACAGCCCCAGAGCACTTCAGCCCATGGTGGTGAGGCCTGCCAGAATTTAAGTTCTGACTCCTGGGATGGGTGATTTCCCCCTGGCTAGAGCTGGTTTAAGTTCTTTCTCCATGGGTAGGTATCAGCTTAGGTCAGCATGGTTTTGCTTTGCCCTGTGACAGGGCAGCACTAAGTTGAATGCAAAGTCTCGATTACTGCACTCTCTATCTCCCCCATGCACAGCTTTCCCCATGACATGTGACCTCTGCAGGAGCAGCGGGGGAGGGGTGGAATGGACAATTCAAGACTACCTTGTTTACAATCTTCAGTGCCTTTAATGACGTGAAGTTAAAATGAAGTACTGTGAGTACTCATCTGATTTTTTGTTCTTATGAAGGGTGCTTTTTTTGTGTAGATGGTTGTTTAACTTGGTGTTCCTACAGGGTGATGGTCAGTGGAAGCTTCTATTTCACCATCTCGTCCCACCCTATGTCTTTTACCACATTTTCTTTATCCAGTCTACCATTGATGAGCATCTGGGTCAATGCCATGTGAATGTTGCAGCAATTAACATATAGGGGCATGTATCTTTATGGTAGAACAATTTATGTATACCTTTGGGTATATGCCCAATAATGTGATTGCTGCATTGAATGGCAATTCTGTTTTATGTTCTGTGAAAAATCACCACACTGCTTTCCACAATGGTTGAACTAATATACATTCCTAAGAGCAGTGTATAAGTGTTCCCTTTTCCCTGCAACCTTAACAAGACCTGTTATTTTTTGTCTTTTTAATAATAGTTATTCTACTGGTGTGAGATGGTATCTCTTGTGGTTTTGATTTGCATTTTTTTTCTGGTGGCTAGTGATGCTGAGCATTGTTTCATGTTTCTTGGGCACTTTTGAGGTGTCTGTTATTGTCCTTTGCCCACTTTCTAATGGGGTTAATTTGTTTTTCTCAGTTGTTAAGTTCCTTACAGATTCTACATATTAAATCTTAGTTGGATGCGTAGCTTGCAAGTATTTTCTCTCATTCTGCAGATTGTCTTTTTACTCTGTTTATAGTTTCTTTCTACGTGGAAAGACTCTTTAGTTTAATTAGGTCCCACTTGTCTTTTTTGTTTTATTTTGTTGTAATAGCTTTTGGGGACTTAGCCAGAAATTCTTTCCCAATGCTGATGTTGTAAAGAGTATTTCCTAGATTTTCTTCTAGGATTTTTATGGTTTGAGGTCTTACATTTAAATTCTTAATCTACTTTTAATTAGTTTTTGTATCTGGTGAAAAGGAAAAGATATGGATCCATTTTCAATCTTCTGCTAGCCAGTTATCCAAGCACTATTTATTGACTTGGAGTCCCTTCCTCTTTGCTTGTTTTTGTTGGCCTTGTTGAAGGTCAGATAGCTGTAGGTGTGCAGCATTATTTATCATTTTCTATTTTGTTCCATTATGTCTGTTTTTGTACTAGTACCAAGCAGTTTTGGTAACTGTGGCTTTAGTATAGTTAAAATCAGGTAATGTTATATCTCTGGCTTTGCTCTTTTTGCTTAGGATTGCTTTATCTATTTAGGCTCTTGTGGATCCATATAAATTTTAGAATAGTTCTTTCTAATTTTGTTAAGAATCATATTGGTAGTTTAATAAGAATATAATTGAACCTGTAAATTGCTTTGGGCAGTATGGCCATTTTAATGATATTGATTCTTCCAATCTATGAGCATGAAATGTTATTCCATTTATTTGCATTATCTCTGATTTCTTTCATGAGTGTTTTATAGTTCTCCTTTTAGAGATCTTTCACCTGCTTTGTTAGCTGTATTTCTAGGTATTTCTTTTTTGTGTGGCTATTGCAAGTGAAATTTTGTTCTTGATTTGGCTGTCAGTCTGGGTGTTGTTGGTATATAGGAATGCTACTAATTTTTGTACATTGATTTTGTACCCTGAAGCCTTACTAAAGTTGTTTATCAATTCTAGAAGCTTTTTGGTAGAGTCTTTAGGATTTTCTAGGTATATAATAATATCAGTGAAGAGAGATAGTTCGACTTTTTCTTTTCCTAATTGGATGCTTTTTCTTTCTTTCTTTTGTCTGATTGCTCTGACTAGGACTTTCAGTAATATGTTAAATAGGAGTGGTGAGATTGGACATCATTGTCTTGTTCCAGTTCTCTAGGAGAATGATTTGAGCTTTTGCTCATTCAGGATAATGTTGGCTGTGGGTTTGTTATAGACTGCTCTTAGTGTTTTGATGTATGTTCTGTCAATGTCTAGTTTATTGAGGGTTTTTATCATAAAGAGATGTTGGATATTATCAAGAGCTTTCTCTGCTTCTATCAAGACGATCATGTAGCTTTTGTTTTTGATTCTGTTTATGTGGTAAATGACATTTATTGATTTGTATATATTAAACTAGCTTGCATCCCAGGAATAAAGCCATTTTATTGTGCTGGGTTAACTTTTTAATGTGCTACTGAATTTGACTGGCTAGTATTTTAATGAGGATTTTTGTGTCTATGTTCCTGAAGGATGTTGGCCTAGAGTTTTATTTTTTCATTGCATCTTTGCCAGATTTTGGTATCAGAATGATGCTGGCTTCATAGAACAAATTAGGGAGGAGGACCTCCTCCTCAATCTTTTGAAATAGTTTTAGTATAACAGTTATCAGTTCTTCTTTGATTTGGTTGTGGATCCATCCAGTATGGGGCTTTTTGTTGTTGTTGTCATGTTCTTTGTTACTGATTCAATTTCAAAAGTTGACTTTGGTCTAATCAGGGTTTCAATCTCTTCCAGATTCAATCTTGGGAGATTGTATGCCTCAAGGAATTTATTTATTTTCTCTAGATTTTCTAATTAGTCTGCATAGAGTGGTTCATTGTTTCTCTGAGTATCTTTTGTATTTTTGTGGGATAAATTATAATATCACATTTGTCACTTCTGATTGTGCTTATTTGGATTTTCTTTTTCTTTGTTGGTCTAGTTAGGGGTTTATCGATATTATTTATTTTTTCAAGACCCAACAGTTGGTTTCATTGATCTTTTGTATGGATTTTTGCATCTTAATTTCATTACATTATTCTCTAATTTTAGTTATTTCTTTTTTTCTGCTAGCTTTGGGATTGGTTTGTTCTTTTTTTTTTTTTTTTTTTTTTAATATTTCCTTTAGGTGCAAAGTTAGATTGCTAATTTGAGACCTTTCTAACTTCTTGATGAAGGCATTTAGGTCTATAAACTTTCCTGTTACCACAGCTTTGGCTGCATTCTGCAGATTTTTGTATTGTTGTGTCCTTATTTTCATTGATTTAAAATAATTTTTTATTTCTTTCTTAATTTTAATGTTTCCCCAGGAGTTATTCATTAGTAAGTTGTTTAATTTCCATGTATTTGTGTAGTTTTGAGAAATATTCTTGGTATTGATTTCTATTTTTATTGCACTGTGGTCTGAGAGTGTGCTTTGTATGATTTCAATTTTTTTGAATTTATTGAGGCTTGCTTTATGACCAAGCATGTGGTCAATCTTAAGACATATTCAATGTGCAGATGAGAAGACTGTATATTCTGTGTTTTTTGGGTGGAGTGTTCTGTATATGTCTATTAGATCCAATTGGGCAAGTGTTGAGTTTAAGTCCAAAGTTTCTTATTTATTTATTTAATTTATTTATATATTTATTTTTGAGCTAGGGTATCACTCTTCTGCCCAGGCGGGAGTACAGTGGCCTGATCACAGTTCACTGAAGCCTTGACCTCCCAGGCTCAATTGATCCTCCTGCCTCAGCCTCCTGAACAGCTGGGATTACAGGTGCATGCCACCATGCCCTGCTAATTTTTGTATTTTTTGTAGAGACAGGGTTTGTTATGTTGTCCAGGTTGGTCTCAAACTCCTGGGCTCCAATGATCCACCCACCTCAGCCTTCTGAAGGGCTGAGATTACAGGTGTGAACCACTGTGCCCAACCTCAGAGTTTCTTTTTTAGATTTTTGTTTTGATGTGATCCATCTAATGCTGACAGTGGGGTGTTGAAGTCTCCCACTATTGTTGTGTAGTTGTGTAAGTATTTTTGTAGGTCTAAAAGAACTTGCTTTATGAATCTGGGTGCTCCAATATTGGATGTGTGTATATTTAGGATAGTTAAACTTTTTTGTTGGAGTGTATCCTTTGTCATTATGTAAGCCCTTTATTGTCTGTAATTTTTATTAAAGTCTGTTTCATCTGATATAAAAGTAGTGACTCCTATTTTTGTTTGTTTGTTTTCTATTTGCATGGTAGATCTTACTCCTTACATCCTTTTACTTTGTGCTGGTGGGTATTGCCACATGTGACATGGATCTTTTGAAAACAACAGATGGTTGGGTCTTGTCTTTTAATCCAGATTGCCAGTCTGTATCTTTTAAGTGAGACATTTAACCCATTCACATTCAAGATTAATATTGATATGTGTGATTTTGATCCTATCATGGTGTTGTTAGCTGATTGTTATATAGACTTGATTGCATAGTTACCTTATAGTGCCTGTGGGCTATGGGCTTAGGTGTGCTTCTGTGATAGCAGGTGTCATTCTTTTGAATCCATATTTAGTATTCCCTTAAGGGCCTCTTATACAGCTGGTCTGGTTGAAATGTATTCCCTCAGCATGTGTTTGTTACAGAAAGATTTTACTTCTCTTTAACTTATGAAATTTAGTTTGGCAGGACATGAAATTCTTGGTTGGAATTTCTTTACTTCAAGGACACTAAAAATAGACCTCTAATCTTATCTGGCTTGTAAGATTTCTGCTGAGAAATCTGCTGCTAGCCTGATGGGATTTTTTTCTGTAGGTGACCTGCCCCATTCTCTCTAGTTGTTTTTAAAGTTTTTTGTTTTGTATTGACCTTGGTGAATCTAATGACTATAAGCCTTGGGAATGGTCATCTGGTATCTGGCTGAGGTTCTCTGTATTTCTTAGATTTGCATATTGACTTCTCTAGTGAGATCGGGGAAACTTTTATGAACTGTGTCCTCAAATATATTTTCCATGTAGCTTATTCTCTCTCCTTCCATCTCAGAAATGATGCTAAGTCATTTGGTCTCTTTACATAATCCCATATTTATCAGATAATTTTTTCAATTTTCTTATTTATTTTTCTTTATTTTTGT
This sequence comes from Macaca thibetana thibetana, assembly GCF_024542745.1. Lineage (NCBI taxonomy): Eukaryota > Metazoa > Chordata > Mammalia > Primates > Cercopithecidae > Macaca > Macaca thibetana. The sequence continues at coordinate 110,415,342 of NC_065578.1, read as the reverse complement.
CTGACTGTGCTGGTTCAAATAACTCATACTTTAGCACCGAGATTCTTTTCTCAGCTTGGTCTATTATGCTGTCAATACTTCCAATTGTATTATGAAAATCTTGTAGCCAATATTTCAGCTTATGCTCAGTTTGGGTTAGTCTTAAAATGGGAATTTTATCTTTCAGCCTTGAATTGGTTTATTGGATTGCTTGGCTTCCTTAGATTGAGTTTGAATTTTCTCCTCAATCTCAATGAACTTCCTTGCCATCCAGATTCAGAATTCCTTGTCTGTCATTTCAGACAATTCAAACTGGTTAAGAACCATTGCTGGGGTGCCAGTGGGCTTATTTGGAGGTAAGGGAACACTCTGGCTTTTTAAATTGCCAGAGTCCTTGTGCTGATTCTTGCTCATCTGGGAGGGCTGATACTCTTTTAATTGAGGTATAAATTGAGTTTCATCTGTTGACTTCATTTCTGGAAGTTTTCAGAGGACTAAGGCTCTGTACAGGGTCTTTCTTTGTTGTAGAATTCTTGCTCTTGGTTTCATAGGGGGTAAATTTAGTAAAGTGATTTTTGACTTTGTAATTTGGGCTGCATTTTAGTAGATGGCAGTTGACAGCAATGAGCAGGAGATAAGCTCTTACTCAGTCACATGGTTCCTTTGTGTATCTGTGCATTTGCAGTTGTGTACTGTGGATTAAGGATAAGAGAGGTAACTCCCTCACCACGTCTGCTGATGGGCTTTGGGGGAGCCCTCTCTGATGCTACACCCTTACTGGACCAACCCTGTGGAAGGAGACACAGCTAGGTCTCACACTAGCCTATTCACCTGTGCAGTTAAGCCCTCTCAATATTTTTTGAGTATGGGCTCCTCCATCCCAGACCTGAGAAACAGCCCTGAGGGCCAACCCCAGCAGACACACCCAGGCCTGCCAAAAAGGCATGTGGCCATGTCCCAGGGCTGCAAAATTGCCCCATGGGCCACCTTCAGCAGATATTTCCCTAGGCCACCAAGCAGTTATGTGCCCATGTTCTGGGCCTGAGAAACAGCCCTGAGGGCCATCCCTGGCAGACATGTTCCCAGGCCAGATGAGGAATCACACATGGTGCCCCTGACTAGAGTAATAGCCACATGGTTCCAACCCCAGTGAGCCAGACATCAAGTTGGCCAATCTGCTGTGTACATGCACGCACCCCTAACCTGAGAAACAGACCAATGAGTCCACCCCTAACAAAGCCACACCACCATTGCCACACTCATTTCAGCATGGGCTGCTGAGACACTTGTAAATGTCACTAACATGGGTTACAGCTAAGGAAACCACACAGAGACCACACTACTACATCCACCTAGAACCAAAGCCAATGCACCTTACAGAATCAACACCCCAAGACCCACCTAAACAAATAAATGTTTCTCTATAAAACCTATTTCATAAAATTGGAAGTGGTGACTGTTTCATCAGATGCATAGTTATCAACATAGGAATAGGTAAAATGTGAAAAAAGGAAACATGACACTTCCAAAGTAACGTAACAATTCTCCAATAACAGACCCCAATCATAAGGAAATATATAAAATGCCAGAAAAAAATTTGAAATAGCAATCTTCAGGAAACTCAGTGCGATACAAGGGCCCAATTAAAAAAAGGAAACTGCAGGCCAATGCCCCGATGAACATAGATGCAAAAATCCTTGAGAAAGTACTAACAAACTGAATCCCACAATATATCAAAAAAGATAATGCACTATGATCAAGTGGGATTTATCCCATGGATGCAAAGATGGTTCAACATATGAAAATCAATAAACAGGATACATCATATCAACAAAATGAATGACCAACCCATATGATCCCTTTCAAAATACCAAAGACATTTGTCACAGAAATAGAAGAATAAAAAAAAGCATTTGATAAAATTCAACACCCCTTCATGATAAAAACTCTCAAAAAATTGTGTATAGAGGGAAAGTAACTCAACACAATAAAGGCCATGTGACAAACCCACAGCTAACATCATAGTAAACGGGGAAAAGCTGAGAGCTTTGCTGTAAGCACTAGAATAAGACAAAGGTGCCAACTGTCACTACTTTTATTCAACATAGTCCTGGGAGTCCTAGCCAGAGCAATTAGGCAAGAAAGAAATAAAAGGCATCCAAATTGGAAAGGAAGATATCAATATGTCTTTGTTTTCAGAGAGCATGATTTTATATATAGAAAAACCTACAGACTTTATCAAAAAACTCTTATAAGTAATAAATGAATTCAGTAACCTTGCAGAATACACAATAAATATACAAAACTCAGTAATGTTTCAATACATGAACAACAAACTACTTGAAAAAGAAATCAAGAAGGAAATCTCACATGTAATAGTTACAAAAGAAAAATGCCTAGAAATAAATGTAACCAAGCAGTTACAAGACCTCTACAAGGAAAACTACAAAACACTTATTCCATGCTCATGGATCAAAGTAATTAATCCTGTTAAAATGACCACGCTACCCAAAGCAATCTATAGATTCAATGCAATCCATAGCAAAATACTAATGACATTCTTCACATAATTAGAAAATTAAAAAAAAAATTGTATGGAATCACAAAAGACCTCAAATAGCTAAAGGAATACTGAGCAAAAAGAACAAAGCTGTAGGTGCCACACTACCAGACTTCAAAATGTACTACAAAGCTGTAGTAACAAGAACAACAAAAAAGAGCATAGTATCAACATATAAACAGATACATAGGCTAATGGAACAGAATGGAGAATTCAGAAAGTAATCCATGTATCTCCAGCCAATTGATTTTTGAATTTTGAATTAAAGGCACCAAGAACACTCATTGGAGAAAGGATAGTCTCTTTAATATATGGTGCTGGGAAAACTGGATATCTGTGTGCAGAAGAATGAAACTAAACTCCCACTTCTCACCCTATTCAACAATGAGCTCCAAATGGGACAAATAACTAAATCTAAGACCTCAAACTATAAAAGCACTAGAAAAAACAATAGTAGAAACACTTCAGGACACTGGTCTGGGAAAAGATTTTATGAATAAGACTTCAAACACACAGGCAACAAAAGCAAAAACAAATGGGGCTATATAAAACTAAAAAGCTCTGTATAACGAAGAAAATAATCAACATGAAGAAAAAACAGCCTACAAAATGGGAGAAAATGTTTTCAAACTATTCACCCAATAGGGGATTAACATCCAGAATACACAAGAAACTCAAATATCTCAACAGCAAAAGAACAAACAATTCAATGAAAAGGGGGCAAATAATATGAACAGACATTTCTCAAAAGAAGACATACAGATGGCTAATAAATCTGTATACAAAAATACTCAACATCACTAAGCATCAGAGAAATGCAATTCAAAACCACAGTGAGGGCTGGGTGCGGTGGCTCCTGCCCGCGGCTCCCGCCCGGGGCTCCCGCCCGCAACCCCAGCACTTTGGGAGGTCAAGGAGGGTGGATCCACTGAGGTCAGGAGTTCATGATCAGCCTGGCCAACATGGTGAAACCTCATCTCTACTAAAAATACAAAAAATTAACTGGGCCTGGTAGTGCATGCCTATAGTCCCAGCTACTTGGAAACTGAGACAGGAGAATCACTTGAACCCAAGAGGCGGAGGCTACAGTGAGCTCAGATCGTGCCAAACTGCATTCCAGCCTGGGTGACAGAGCGAGACTCCATCTCAGGGAAAGAAAAACAAAAATACACTGAGGTATCGGCTCACCCTAGTTAGGATGGCTGTTACCGAAAAGACAAAAAATAACAAATGCTGGTGAAGATGCAGAAAAAAATAGAACTCTTATACACTATTGGTGGGGATGTGAACTACTACAGCTTCCATAAAGAACAGTATGGAGGTTTCTCAAACAACTACAAATAGAACTACCACATGATCTAGCAATCTCACTACTGGGCATTTATCCAAAGGAAGGGAAATCAGAACATTGAAGAGACATTTGCACCCTCATGTTTATTGTGGCACTATTCACAATAACCAATATATGAAATCAACCTAGATTTCCAACAAAAGATTAATGGATAAAGCAAATGTGGTATATATACACACAATGAAATATTATTCAGTCATAAAAGAATAAAATTCTGTCATTTGCCATGACATGGATGGAACTAGAAGACATTATATTAAGTGAAGTAATCCAGGAATGGAAAGTAAAATACTGCATATTCTTACTCATATAATCGAAGCTAAAAATGCTGATCTCATAGAAGTGAAAAGTACAGCAGAAGATACTAGAAGTTGGCAAAGGTAAGGGAAAGAGGAGAATAGGGAAAATTTCTTAAAAGATATGCAATTGTAGTTAGATAGGAGGAATACATTCTAGAGTTCTATAGCCCTGTAGAATTACTATAGAGTTAACAATAATATACTATATAGTTTCAAATAACTAGAATGAAAAAAAGTGAATGTTCAAGATGTTCAAGAACTGAATGTTCAAGAAATAATAAATGTTCAAGAAGATGAATATGCTAATTACCTTTATTTGCTCACTATACATTATATGTATTGAAATATCACTATGTACCCCATGAATGTGTACAATTATTGTATGCCAATGAAAAGAAAAAGATATAATTTGTGGGGAGTGCATGGAGGAGGAAGTGTCATGGTGCCAGATGTGGAGCTTCTTCTCATTGGCTCTTACTAGGGAACAGCTGGACGACAGGCCAAGTAGCCAATGTGGAGTGCAGGTCGATAAAGAGCTCTCCTAGTGCCAGCAGATGGCTAACCTCATCCAAGATGTGGCACAGCATCTCAATGTCTCTCAGCTTACAGTAAACACTGCAATTATTTATATATACTATTCTTTCACCAAATTCAATAGGAATCCTTGGAGTAAAATGTCTGCAGACTGATGAGGAGGTAATGTGAATGAATTAGTGGATTTCACCAGAAACTTTGGAAGAGTGCTGGGTATCAGTGTTGCACTAAAGGAAGATGAAAATTGAGCTCTCTTTAGAGGAAACAGAAATACTTCTGTGAGGAATGTGGATAATATTGTCAACCTGTAATTTTTTGGCAGTGAAAGGGGAGGAACAGGCTCAAAAACTTGAACATGTTATTAAAGTAGCACATGCTTGTCTTCACTCCCTAGAGTGCTGGATACCAAATGTGGTATTTACTTTCAGCAGACTCAAGAATTGGTTTTAATTGAAAGCATAACCCTACAAACACCAGATTTTGAGATCAGCATTGAACATCCACAATCAGATGTGGTAAAATGTACCAAGTTAGTAAAAGCAAGCAAGGATTTGACAGAGACATCTTATTTCATGGCTATAAACAGTCTGCATCACATAACCTTCTCTCTTCAGTACAAACCAACAGTGATAGCACATGTATACATTCATTTGACTTGCAAATGATTCAATTGAGAGATTTCTGTGTTCATTGATGGAAAGTGTTGGCGGTAATATGTGGATTCTACAGTTACTTTAGAATTATTAGATGAGCTAAAATATGAGTTTCTAAAAATATTAGAGAAAACACCTGTTAAGTTGAAAAGGATTAGAAACTCAAAGGCCAATCAGTCATTTAATAAACCAAAAATAGATGATATTTATCAGAGACACCACTTCTTTATCTTTGGTCCAGAATTCCATTTTAATAGATAGTATCACAGATGTGCCTATAAACCCACGTTTTCAGAAATGATCTACATTGGCATTCCCTAGGCCACTACTTCTTTACTTTTCTTTTTCTTTTTTTAAATTAAGTGTCAGAATACATGTGTAGAACATGCAGGTAGGTATACTTGTGCCATGCTGGTTTGCTGCACCTATTGACCCCTCCTCTAAGTTCCGTTCCCTCACCCTCCCCACCCCGTAACAGGCCCTGGTGTGCATTGTTTCCCTTACTGTGTCCATGTGTTTTCATTGTTCAACTCCCACTTATGAGTGAGACCATGTGGTGGTTGGTTTTTGTTTCTGTGTTAGTTTGCTGAGGATGAGGGCTTCCAGCTTCATCCATGTCTCTGTAAAGGACATAAACTCATTCTTTTTCATAGCTGCATAGTATTCCATGGTGTTTATGTACCATATTTTCTTTTTTTTTAAATTATTATTATACTTTAAGCTCTAGGGTACATGTGCACAACGTGCAGGTTTGTTACATATGTATACATGTGCCATGTTGGTGTGCTGCACCCATTAACTTGTCATTTACATTAGGTTTATTTCCTAATGCTATCCCTCCCCTATCTCCCCTCCCCACAATAGGCCCCGTTGTGTGATGTTCCCCTTCCTGTGTCCAAGTGATCTCATTGTTCAATTCCCACCTATGAGTGAGAACATGTGGTGTTTGGTTTTCTGTTCTTGCGATAGTTTGCTGAGAATGATGGTTTCCAGTTGCATCCATGTCCGTACAAAGGACGTGAACTCATCCTTTCGAATGGTTGCATAGTATTTCATGGTGTATATGTGCCACATTTTCTTAATCCAGTCTGTCACTGATGGACATTTGGGTTGGTTCCAAGTCTTTGCTATTGTGAATAGTGCCACAATAAACATACGTGTGCATGTGTCTTTATAGCAGCATGATTTATAATCCTTTGGGTATATACCCAGTAATGGGATGGTTGGGTCAAATAGTATTTCTAGTTCTAGATCCTTGAGGAATCACCACACTGTTTTCCACAATGGTTGAACTAGTTTACAGTCCCACCAACAGTGTAAAAGTGTTCCTATTTCTCCACATCCCCTCCAGCACTTGTTGTTTCCTGATTTTTTATTTTTTATTTTTATTTTTATTTTTTTTTGAGACGGAGTCTCGCTCTGCCACCCAGGCTGGAGTGCAGTGGCCGGATCTCAGCTCACTGCACGCTCCGCCTCCCGGGTTCACGCCATTCCCCTGCCTCAGCCTCCCGAGTAGCTGGGACTACAGGCGCCTGCCACCGCGCCCGGCTAGTTTTTTGTATTTTTTAGTAGAGACGGGGTTTCACCGTGTTAGCCAGGATGGTCTCGATCTCCTGACCTCGTGATCCGCCCATCTCGGCCTCCCAAAGTGCTGGGATTACAGGCTTGAGCCACCGCACCCGGCCTGTTTCCTGATTTTTTAATGATTGTCATTCTAACTGGTGTGAGATGATATCTCATTGTGGTTTTGATTTGCATTTCTCTGATGGCCAGTGATGATGAGCATTTTTTCATGTGTCTGTTGCCTGTATGAATGTCTTCTTTTGAGATGTCTCTGTTCATTTCCTTTGCCCACTTTTTGATGGGGTTGTTTGTTTTTTTCTTGTAAATTTGATTGAGTTCTTTGTAGGTTCTGGATATTAGCCCTTTGTCAGTTGAGTAGATTGCAAAAATTTTCTCCCTCTCTGTAGGTTGCCTGTTCACTCTGATGGTAGTTTCTTTTACTGTGCAGAAGCTCTTTAATTTAATTAGATCCTGTTTGTCAATTTTGGCTTTTGTTGCCGTTGCTTTTGGTGTTTTAGACATGAAGTCCTTGCCCATGCCTGTGTCCTGAATGGTATTGCCTAGGTTTTCTTCTAGGGTTTTTATGGTTTTAGGTCTAACATTTAAGTCTCTAATCCATCTTGAATTAATTTTCGTATAAGGAGTAAGGAAAGGATCCAGTTTCAGCTTTCTACTTATGGTTAGCCAATTTTCCCAGCACCATTTATTAAATAGGGAATCCTTTCCCTATTTCTTATTTTTGTCAGCTTTGTCAAAGATCAGATGGCTGTAGATGTGTGGTATTATTTCTGAGGACTCTGTTCTGTTCCATTGGTCTATATCTCTGTTTTGGTATTAGTACCGTGCTGTTTTGGTTACTGTAGCCTTGTAGTATAGTTTGAAGTCAGGTAGCGTGATGCCTCCAGCTTTGTTCTTTTGGTTTAGGATTGTCTTGGAAATGCGGGGACTTTTTTGGTTCCATACGAACTTTAAAGCAGTTTTTTTTTTTTTTTTTTCTTCTCTAGAAAACTTATTTCTACCTGCAGTGCCCATTCATGTTGTTTGTTAATAAGAAAATTTGCCACAAATATTAATTTTTAGGTACATCAAATGACAAAAGCCTTTTTATGAACTTTTAAATAAAATATATGAACAAAATACACATATATATGTATGTGAGTATATGTACATACACATACAAACATGTATATATCATATATACACATCTAGGAAGTATCTTAAAAGATTTAAAGCAGTTTTTTCCAATTCTGTGAAGAAAATCATTGGTAGCTTACTGGGGATGACATCGAATCTATAAATTACCTTGGGCAGTATGGCCTTTTTCACAATATTGATTCTTCCTATCCATGAGCATGGTATGTTCTTCCATTTGTTTGTGTCCTCTTTTATTTCACTGAGCAGTGGTTTGTAGTTCTCCTTGAAGAGGTCCTTTACATCCCTTCTAAGTTAGATTTCTAGATATTTTATTCTCTTTGAAGCAATTGTGAATGGGAGTTCATTCATGATTTGGCTCTCTGTCTGTCTGTTACTGGTGTATAAGAATGCTTGTGATTTTCGCACATTGATTTTGTATCCTGAGACTTTGCTGAAGTTTCTTATCAGCTTAAGGAGATTTCGGGCTGAGATAATGGGGTTTTCTAAATACACAATCATGTCATCTGCAAAGAGGGACAATTTGACTTCTTCTTTTCCTAACTGACTATGCTTTATTTCTTTCTCTTGCCTGATTGCCCTAGTCAGAATTTCAAACACTATGTTGAATAGGAGTGGTGAGAGAGGGCATCCCTGTCTTGTGCCAGTTTTCAAAGGGAATGCTTCCAGTTTTTGCCCATTCAGTATGATATTGGCTGTGGGTTTGTCATAAATAGCTCTTATTACTTTGAGATACATTCCATCAATACTGAATTTATTGAGAGTTTTTAGCATGACGGGCTGTTGAATTTCGTCAAAGGCCTTTTTTGCATCTATTGAGATAATCATGTGGTTTTTGTCTTTGGTTCTGTTTATGTGCTGTTCTGTTTATTGATTTGCATATGTTGAACCAGCCTCGCATCACAGGGATGAAGCCCACTTGATCATGGTGGATAAGCTTTTTGATGTGCTGCTGGATTCGATTTGCCAGTATTTTATTGAGGATTTTTGCATCAATGTTCATCAGGGATATTGCTCTAAAATTCTCTTTTTTTGTTGTGTCTCTGCCAGGCTTTGGTATCAGGATGATGTTGGCCTCATAAAATGAGTTAGGGAGGGTTCCCTCTTTTTCTATTGATTGGAATAGTTTCAGAAGGAATGGTACCAGCTCCTCCTTGTACCTCTGGTAGAATTTGACTGTGAATCTGTCTGGTCCTGGACATTTTTTGGTTGGTAAGCTATTAACTATTGCCTCAATTTCAGAGCCTGCTATTGGTCTATTCAGGGATTCAACTTCTTCCTGGTTTAGTCTTGGGAGAGTGTAAGTGTCCAGGAAATTATTAATTTCTTCTAGGTTTTCTAGTTTATTTGTGTAGAGGTGTTTATAGTATTCTCTGATAATAGTTTGTATTTCTGTAGGGTCGGTGGTGATATCCCATTTATCATTTTTTATTGCATCTATTTGATTCTTCTCTCTTTTCTTCTTTATTAATATTGCTAGCAGTCTATCAATTTTGTTGATCTTTTCAAAAAACCAACTCCTGGATTCATTGATTTTTTTTGGAGGATTTTTTGTGTCTCTATCTCCTTCAGGTCTGCTCTGATCTTAGTTATTTCTTGCCTTCTGCCAGCTTTTGAATGTGTTTGCTCTTGCTTCTCTAGTTCTTTTCATTGTGATGATAGGGTGTCAATTTTAGATCATTCCAGCTTTCTCTTGTGGACATTTAGTGCTATAAATTTCCCTCTACACACTGCTTTAAATGTGTCCCAGAGATTCTGGTATGTTGTATCTTTGTTCTCATTGGTTTCAAAGAACATCTTTATTTCTGCCTTCATTTCGTTATGTACCCCGTATTCATTCCGGAGCAGGTTGTTCAGTTTCCATGTAGTTGAGCGGTTTTGATTGAGTTTCTTAATCCTGAGTTCTAGTTTGATTGCACTGTAGTCTGAGAGACAGTTTGTTATAATTTCTGTTCTTGTACATTTGCTGAGGAGTGCTTTACTTCCAACTATGTGGTGAATTTTGGAATAAGTGTAATGTGGTGCTGAGAAGAATGTATATTCTGTTGATTTGGGGTGGAGAGTTCTGTAGATGTATATTAGGTCCGCTTGGTGCAGAGTTGAGTTCAATTCCTGGATATCCTTGTTAACTTTCTGTCTCATTGATTTGTCTAATGTTGACAGTGGGGTGTTGAAGTCTCCCATTATTATTGTATGGGAGTCTAAGTCTCTTTGTAAGTTTCCAAGGACTTGCTTTATGAATCTGGGTGCTCCTGTATTGGGTGCATATATATTTAGGATAGTTAGCTCTTCCTGATGAGTTGATCCTTTTACCATTATGTAATGGCCCTCTTTGTCTCTTTTGACCTTTGATGGTTTAAAATCTGTTTTATCAGAGATTAGGATTGCAACCCCTGCTTTTTTTTGTTTTCCATGTGCTTGGTAGATCTTCCTCCATCCTTTTATTTTGAGCCTATGTGTGTCTCTGCATGTGAGATGGGTCTCCTGAACACAGCACACTGATGGGTCTTGACTCTTTATCCAATTTGCCAGTCTGTCTTTTAATTGGACTATTTAGTCTATTTACATTTAAGGTTAATATTGTTATGTGTGAACTTGATCCTGTCATTATGATATTAGCTGGTTATTTTGCTCGTTAGATGATGCAGTTTCTTCCTAGCATCGATGGACTTTACATTTTGGCATGTTTTTGCAATGGCTGGTACCGGTTGTTCCTTTCCATGTTTATGCTTCCTTCAGGGTCTCTTGTAGGGCAGGCCTGGTGGTGATAAAATCTCTCAGCATTTGCTTGTCTGTAAAGGATTTTATTTCTCCTTCACTTATGAAACTTAGTTTGGCTGGATATGAAATTCTGGGTTTAAAATTCTTTTCTTTAAGAATGTTGAATATTGGCCCCCACTCTCTTCTGGCTTGTCAAGTTTCTGCTGAGAGGTCTACTGTTAGTCTGATGGGCTTCCCTTTGTGGGTAACCCGACGTTTCTCTCTGGCTGCCCTTAACATTTTTTCCTTCATTTCAACTTTGGTGAATCTGAGAATTATGTGTGTTGGAGTTGCTCTTCTCGAGGAGTATCTTTGTGGCGTTCTCTGTATTTCCTGAATTTGAATGTTGACCTGCCTTACTAGGTTGGGGAAGTTCTCCTGGATGATATCCTGCAGAGTGTTTTCCAACTTGGTTCCATTTTCCCCATCACTTTTAGGCACACCAATCAGACGTAGGTTTGGTATTTTCACATAATCCCATATTTCTTGGAGGCTTTGTTCATTTCTTTTTACCCTTTTTTTCTACACTTCTCTTCTTGCTTCATTTCATTCATTTGATCTTCAATCTCTGATACTCTTTCTTCCAGTTGATTGAGTCAGTCACTGAAGCTTGTGCATTTGTCACGTAGTTCTTGTGTCATGGTTTTCATCTCTATCAGTTCTTTTAAGGTCTTCTCTGCATTGATTATTCTAGTTATCCATTCAGCCATTCTTTTTTCAAGGTTTTTAGTTTCTTGCACTGGTTACATAGTTCCTCCTTTAGCTCTGAGAAGTTTGATCGACTGAAGCCTTCTTCTCTCAACTCGTCAAAGTCATTCTCTGTCCAGCTTTGTTCTGTTGCTGACGATGAGCTGCGTTCCTTTGGAGGGGGAGATGCACTCTGATTTTTTGAATTTCCTGTTTTTCTGCATTGCTCTTTCCTCATCGCTGTGGTTTTATCTGCCTTTGGTCTTTGATGATGGTGATGTACTGATGGGGTTTTGGTGTGGTTGTCCTTTCTATTTGTTAGTTTTCCTTCTAACAGTCAGGGCCCTCAGCTGCAGGTCTGTTGGAGTTTGCTTGAGGTCCACTTCAGACCCTGTTTGCCTAGGTATCAGCAGTGGAGGCTGCAGAATGCTGAACAGTGAGTGTTGCTGTCTCATTCTTGCTCTGGAAGCTTCGTCTCAGGGTGAGGTGTGAGGTGTTGGTCTGCACCTAGTGGGGGATGTCTCCCAGTTTGGCTACTTGGGGGTCAGGGACCCACTTGAGCAGGCAGTCTGTCCATTCTCAGATCTCAACCTCCGTGCTGGGAGAACCACTCCTCTCTTCAAAGCTGTCAGACAGGGACATTTGCCTCTGCAGAGGTTTCTGCAGCTTTTTGTTTAGCTACACCCTGTCCCCAGAGGTGGAGTGTACAGAGGCAGGCAGGCCTTCTTGAGCTGCGGTGGGCTCCACTCAATTCGAGCTTCCAGGTGGCTTTGTTTACCTACTTAAGCCTCAGCAATGACGGGCATCCCTCCCCCAGCCTCACTGCTGCCTTGCAGTTAGATCTCAAACTGCTGTGCTAGCAAGGAGGGAGGCTCCATGGGCGTGGGACCCTCTAGGCCAGGTGTGGGGTATAATCTCCTGGTGTGCCATTTGCTAAGACCCTTGGTAATGCGCAGTATTAGGGTGGGAGTTACCTGATTTTCCAGGTGCTGTGTGTCTCAATTTCCTTTGGCTAGGAAAAGGAATTCCCTTCCCTGTTGTGCTTCCCAGGTGAGGTGATGCCTCACCCTGCTTCAGCTCTCACTGGTCGGGCTGTGCCCGTAGACCAGCACCAACTGTCTGACACGCCCCAGTGAGATGAACCCAGTACCTCAGTTGAAAATGCAGAAATCACCCGTCTTCTTTGTTGCTCATGCTGGGAGCTGGAGGCTGGAGCTGTTCCTATTCGGCCATCTTGGGCATGCCCCCCCCAAGCTGGTATCACACATTTTCTTTTCTAAAAATTTGTAAATTTATTTTATTTTACTTTAAGTTGCGGGATACACGTGCAGAATATGCAAGTTTTCTACGTAGGCATACATGTGCCATGATGATTTGCTGCGTCTATTTATTCATCCTATAAATTCCCTCATCTCACCCCCAATCCCTCAGCAGACTCTGGGGTGTGTTATTCCCCTCCCTGTGTCCATGTGTTCTCATTGTTCAACTCCCACTTATGAGTGAGAACATGTGGCGTTTGATTTTCTCTTCCTGTGTTATTTTGCTGAGGATGATGTCTTCCAGTTTCATCTATGTCACTCCAAAGGACGTGATTTCATTCTTCTTTATGACTGCATAGTATTCCACAGTGTGTATGTACCACATTTTCTTTATCCAGTCTATCATTGATGGACATTTGGGTTGGTTCCATGACTTTTCTATTGTAAATAGTGCTGCAATAAACATATGTGTGCATGTATCTTTGTGGTAGAATGATTTATGTTCCTTTGGTTATATACCCAGTAATGGGATTGTTGGGTTAAATGGTATTTCTGGTTCTAGATCCTTGAGGAATCACCATACTGTCTTCCACAATGGTTGAACTAATTTACATTCCCTCCACATCTTCACCAGTATCTATTGTTTCTTGACTTTTTTTTTTTTTTTTTTTTTTTGAGACGGAGTCTCGCTCTGTCGCCCAGGCTGGAGTGCAGTGGCCAGATCTCAGCTCACTGCAAGCTCTGCCTCCCGGGTTCCCGCCATTCTCCTGCCTCAGCCTCCCGAGTAGCTGGGACCACAGGCGCCGCCACCTCGCCTGGCTAATTTTTTGTGTTTTTAGTAGAGACGGGGTTTCGCCGTGTTAGCCAGGATGGTCTCGATCTCCTGACCTTGTGATCCGCCTGTCTCGGCCTCCCAAAGTGCTGGGATTACAGGCTTGAGCCACCGCACCCAGCCGTTTCTTGACATTTTAATAATCACCATTCTGATTGGTGTGAGATTGTATCTCATTGTGGTTTTGATTTGTATTTCTCTAGTGATCAGTGATATTGAGCTTTTTTTTTTCTGTTTTTTTTTTTTTTTTTTTTTTTTGCCACATAAATGTCTTCTTTTGAGAAGTGTCTTTTCATATCCTTTGCCCACTTTTTGATAGGATTGTTTGGTTTTTTTTCTTGTAAGTTTGTTTAAGTTCCTTGTAAATTCTGGACATTAGACCTTTGTCAGATGGGTAGATGGCAAAATTTTTCTCCCATTCTGCAGGTATGATACTTCCTTTGGCTGTGCAGAAGCTCTTTATTTTAATTAGATCCCATTTGTTGATTTTTGCTTTTGTTGCAACTGCTTTAGGTGTTTTATTCATGAAGTCTTGCCCATGCCTATGTCCTGAATGGTGTTGCGTAGGTTTTCTTCTAGGTTTTTTATGGTTTTGGGTTTATATTTAAATCTTTAATCCATCTCGAGTTAATTTTTGTATAAGGTGTAAGGAAGGGGTCCAGTTTCTGTAGATGGCTAGCCAGTTTTTCCAGCACCATTTATCCCATTTATTGACTAAGAGATTCTTTCCCTGTTGCTTCTTTTTTGTCAGATTTGTCAAAGATCAGATGGTTTTAGATGTGTGGTATTACTTCTGAGGTCTCTGTTTTGTTCCATTGGTCTATATGTCAGTTTTGGTACAAGTACCATGCTGTTTTGGTTATTGTAGCCTTGTAGTATAGTTTGAAGTCAGGTAGTGTGATACTTCCAGCTTTGTTCTTTTTGCTTAGGATTGTCTTGGTTATATGGGGTCTTCTTTGATTCCATATGAAATTTAAAGTAGTTTTTTTTCTAATTCTGTGAAGAATATCAATGGTAGTTTGATGCACTCAATTCAATACCATTGAATCTATAAACTACTTTGGGCAATATGGCCATTTTAATTATATTGATTCTTCCTATCCATGAGGATGGAATGTTTTTCCATTTGTTTGTGTCCTCTCTTGTTTCCTTGAGCAGTGGTTTGTGTTCTCTTTGAAGAGGTCCTTCACATCCCTTGTTAGCTGTATTTCTAGGTATTTACTTCTCTTTGTAGCAATTGTGAATGGGAGTTCATTCGTGATTTGTCTTTCTGCTTGTCTACTGTTGGTGTCAAGGAATACTTGTGATTTTCGCACACTGATTTTGTATCCTGAGAATTTACTGAAGTTTCTTATCAGCTTAAGGAGTTTTGGGCTGACATAATGGGGTTTTCTAAATATATAATCATGTCATCTGCAAACAGAGACAATTTGACTTCCTCTCTTTCTGTTTGAATACCCTTTATTTATTTCTCTTGCCTGATTGCTCTGGCCAGAACTTCCAATAATATGTTGAATAGGAGTGGTGATAGAGGGCATCCTTGTCTTGTAGTTGTTTTCCAAGGGAAAGCTCCTAGCTTTTGCCCATTCAATATGCTACTGGCTGTGGGTTTGTCATAAATGGCTGTTATTATTTTGAGACATGTTCCATCAATACCTAGTTTATTGAGAGTTTTTAGCATAAAGGGATGTTGAATTTTATTGAAGGCCTTTTCTGCATCTATTGAGACAATCGTGTGGTTTTGTCTTTGGTTCTGTTTATGTGATGGGTTACGTTTATTTATTTGCATGTGATGACCCAGACTTGCATCACAGGGATGAAGCCTACTTGATCATGGTAGATAAGTTCTTTGATATGCTGCTGGATTTGATCTGCAGGTATTTTATTGACAATTTTCACATTGATGCTCATCAGGGATATTGGCCTAAAGTTTTCTTTTTTTGTTGTTGTGTTTCTGGCAGATTTTGATATCACGATGATTCTAGTTTCATAAAATGAGTTAGGGAGGAGTCCCTCCTTTTCAATTGTTTGGAATAGTTTCAGAAGGAATGGTATCATCACCTCTTTGTACCTCTGGTAGAATTCAGCTGTGAATCCATCTGGTCCTGGGTTATTTTTTGGTTGGTAGGCTATTAATTGCTGCCTCAATTTCAGAACTTTTTGTTGATCTATTTAGGGATTTGACTTCTTCCTGGTTTAGTCTTGGGAGGCTGTATGTGTCCAGGAATTTATCAATTTTTCCTAGATTTTCTAGTTTATTTGCATATAGATGTTTATAGTATTCTCTGATGGTAGTTTGTATTTCTCTAGGGTCAGTGGTGATATCCCCTTTATTATTTTTTATTGTGTCATTTAATTCTTCTCTCTTTTCTTCTTTATTAGTCTAGCTAGTAGTCTATCTATTCTGTTAATTTTTTCAAAAAACCAGCTTCTGAATTCAGTGATTTTTTGGAGAGTTTTTTGTGTCTCTATCTCCTTAATTCTGTTCTACACTTAGTTATTTCTTGTCTTTTGCTAGCTTTTGGATTAGTTTGCTTTTGTTTCTCTAACTCTTTTAATAGTGATGTTAGGGTGTCAATTTGAGATATTTCTGGCTTTCTGATGTGGGTATTTAGTGCTATAAATTTTTCTCTACACACTGTTTTAGCTGTATCCCAGAGATTCCAGTACATTGTCTCTTTGTTCTCATTGGTTTCAAAGAACTTCTTGATTTCTGCCTTAATTTCATTATTTACCCAGGAGTCATTTAGGAGCAGGTTTTTCAATTTGCATGTAATCATGTGGTTTTGAGTGAGTTCCTTAATCCTGAGTTCTAATTTGATTGCACTGTGGTCTGAGAGACTCTTTGTTATGATTTAGTTCTTTTGCACTTGCTGAGGAGTGTTTCACTTCCAATTATGTGGTCGATTTTAGAATAAGTGCTATGTGGCACTGATAGGAATGTGTATTCTGTTGATTTGGGATGGAGAGTTCTGTAGATGTCTATTAGGTCCACTTGATCCAGAGCTGAGTTCAAATCCTAAATATTCTTGTTAATCTTCTGTCCTTTGATCTGTCTAACATTGACAGTGGGGTGCTAAAGTGTCTCACTACTATTGTGTGGGAGTCTACGTGTCTTTGTAGGTCTCTAGGAACTTATTTTATGAATCTGGATCCTCCTGTATCAGATGCCTGTATATTTAGGATAGTTAGCTCTTCTCATTGAATTGATCCCTTTGCCATTATGCAATGCCCTTCTTTGTCTTTTTTGAAATTTGTTGGTTTAAAGTCTGTTTTGTCAGGGGCTAGGATTGAACCCCATGATTTTGTTTGTTTGTTTGTTTTTTGCTTTTTATTTGCTTGCTAAATTTTCCTTCATCCCTTTATTTTGAGCCTATGTGTGTCTTTGCACGTGAGATGAATCTCCTGAATACAGCACACTGATGGGTCTTGACTTTTTATCCAATTTGCCGGTCTGTGTCTTTTAACTGGGGTATTTATCACATTTACATTTAACGTATTGTTATGTGTGAGTTTGATCCTGTCATCATGATGCTATCTGTTATTTTGCACACTAGTTGATACAGTTTCTTCATAGTGTCATTGGTCTCTATATTTTGGCGTATTTTTGCAGCATCTGGTACCAGATTTTCCTTTCTATATTTAGTGCTTCCTTCAAGAGCCCTTGCAAGACAGGTCTAGTGGTGACAAAATTGCTCAACATCTGCTTGTCTGAAAGGGATTTTACTTATCCTTTGCTTATGAAGCTTAGTTTGGCAGGATATGAAATTCTGTGTTGAAAATTCTTTCTTTAAGAATGTTGAATATTGACCCTTAATCTCTTCTGGGTTGTAGAGTTTCGCTGAGAGGTCCACTATTAGTCTGATGGGCTTCCCTTCGTAGGTGACCTGGCCTTTCTCTCTGGCTGCCCTTAACACCTTTTCCTTCATTTCGCCCTTGGAGAATCTGATGATTATATGTCTTGGGGTTGTCCTTCTCATAGAGTATCTTAGTGGTGGTGTCCTCTGTATTTCACGAATTTACGTGTTGGCCATCTTGCTAGGTTGGGGAAGTTGTCCCGGGTAATATCCTGAAGTGTGTTTTCCAGCTTGTTCCCATTCTCCCCATCTTCTTCAGGTACTCTAATCAATCATAGATGTGGTCTTTCTACATAGTAGCATATTTCTTGGAGGCTTTGTTTGTTTGTTTGTTTGTCATTCTTTTTTCTCTAACCTTGTCTGTATATTTTGTTTCAAACTCAAAGTGGTCTTCCAACTCTGATATACTTTCTTCTGCTTGGTCGATTTGGCTATTGATATTTGTGTATGCTTCACGAAGTTCTCATGCTGTGTTTTTCAGCTCTATCAGGTCATTTATGTCCCCCTCTCAGCTGGTTATTCTAGCTAGCAGCTCCTCTAACCTTTTATCAGGGTTCTTAGCTTCTTTGCATTGGATTAGAACATGCTCCTTTAGCTCACCAAAGTTTTTTTTATTACCCGTCTTCTGAAGCCTACCTTTGTCAATTCATCCATCTCATCCTCCATCCAGTCCTGTGCCCTTGCTGGAGAGGTGTGGTGATTGGAGAAGAAGAGGTACTGTGGCTTTGGGTTTTCAGCATTTTTTCATTGATTTTTTCTCACCTACGTAAGTCTGTCTAGTTTTGATCTTTGAGGCTGCTGACCATTGGATGGGGTTTTTGTGGAGACTTCTTGTTTTGCTGATGCTGTTGTTGTTGCTTTCTGTTTGTTTTTCTTTCAATGGTCAGGTCCCTTTTCTGTAGGGCTGCTGCAATTTGCTGGGGGCTCACTTCAGGCCCTATTCATCTGGTTCACTCCCACACCTGGAGTTGTCACTCAAGGAGGATGGATAACAGCAAAAATGGTGCCTCTCTTTCTTCTGGGATCTCTGACCTCAAGGGGCACCAACCTGATGCCAGTAGGATTGCTTCTGTATAGGGTGTCTGATAACCCCTGTTGGAGGTTCTCACCCAGCTGGGTGGCAGGGGGAACAGGACCCATTTAATGAAGCACTTTGGCTGTCCCTTGGTGGAGGGGGCATGTTTGCTGGGGGGAAACCCACTCATCGGGGCTGCCTGGATTCCTCAGAACTACCAGCAGGAAAGGCTAAGTCTGCTAGTCTGCAGAGACTGTGGCCACCTCTCCCCTTAGGGACTCAGGCCCTGGGAGATCAGGGTTTTGTTCCTGAGCCTCTGGCTGGAGTTGGTGGAGTTCCTGCAGGGAGGCCCTGCCCAGTGAGAAAGGATGGGTCAGGGTCAGGCTAGGCCAGTACTGCTAAATTCAGGCAATATTTCTGTAAAAGACAGTCATATACTGATAATTTGTCAATGTTAGCAATAGCAATGTCAAATATCTCATGCATTTGCCATCACACAAGGAACAGCCTCAACATCAAGAATCAACAAGGACAGAACAGATGTATTCACAGAGTAGGAGACATTTTTGTCTAGTAGCCAGTACTACATCAATTTACAACAGGGACTTCTATATTACTGCATTCAGGATTACATCACAGACCTGACAAAATTTCTAATCATTCTTCTATTAAGCAAGAATATACTCATAAAGCAGGCAGCAGTAAACACCATGGGCCAATTTCTGCTACACTTGGAATAATTCCTCAGAAAATATCTTCAGATAAATAAAGAAAAAAATGAAAGCTAGAAACTCTTGATCTTAATATGCAGGACTGAAATTATGGATTTTAGTACCACATACTGATAAAAGCACCAATAAAGAAGAGCTGCCCTTGTTGAAAATTAGTTGACCTATAAGGTTGGAATTTATATCTGCACTGTTTATTCTGTTTCATTGGGCTACATGTCCGTTTTTGTGCCAGAACCATACTGTTTTGATTACTATTGCTTTATAATATAATTTGAAATCAAGAAGTATGATTTCTCCAACCATGTTTTTCTTTCTCTTGATTATTTTGACTACTCTAGGTCTCTTATGATTCCATAAAAATTTTAGACTTTTTTTTCAAAAAAATGCATTTGGAATTTTGATAAAGATTGTGTTGAATCTGTAGACTTTTTTGGGTAGTATAGACATTTTGACAATTTTAATTCTCCTAATCCATAAACACTGGATGTTTATGGATTTTTTCAATGTGCAGGTGTTTCACTTCCTTGGTTAAATGTATTCCTAGGTATTTTATTCTTTTTGATGCTTTCATGAATAGGTTTGTTTCTTGATTTCTTTTTCAGATAGTGTGTTATTGATGCAAGAAATGCAAGTGATATTTTAACATTAATTTTGTATTCTGAAACTTCACTGAATTCATTTATAAGTTTTGTCTACCTAAAAGCAACAGAAAGAGTGGCTCTTCAAAGACATACATTTATTCAGGAATGAGCAGGGAATTATAATCTGGGATACGATTGCTAGAACAGATCATAGGCATATTCAAAGATGTTAGGACAAGAAGAAGCTATTCAGGCAAAAAGAGGAAGTTCATGCAAGCTGTCTTAAAACAAAGTTGATCAGTCACAGAAGCCCATTGCAGGGACTGGTGATTACTCATTGGTAACACTAATTGCCGTTGGGAAGATGTCTTCATAGAAGCAATTTATCTGGAATTTTTTCTGTTTTCAAAGAGTTCTTATAATAGTTCTTACCATGGGCATATTTGCATAAGGCCTTCAGAGCGTCTTGGTAATAGTTCTTAGCTCAGACATACAAGCATGAGGTCCCTCCTTCATGATCTGCCAGCTCTGCAGCCTTGGGTGTGACATAAGTGACTCAATTTTGCCATAGGCAGCTTTTATATTTTCCCCTTTTGATCAAAACCTTTCTCTGAAAGTGTTGCTGCTAAATCAGTCTGTAGTTAGGTTTTAATTGTCCTTCAGTGCTGGAATCAGCCTGTCCTGGTTGGTCTGGTCCCACATTGGAAGTGAGAGATGATAGCTAACAATTCCAAGTCAATGTCAAGATTCTTCTGGCCACATTTGAGCAACAAGGAGGTCTATAAGGAGTGGCTGTCAGGCTAAGTTTTCCTGGAGTTCACTGGCAAGTTCAATTTTGTCAATTCCATAGTTGTTAGAAGTATTCTTTTGAAGTGCTTGACAACATTATTCTGTTAGGTGTTGTATGTCTGTAGAAATTTGACCAACAACAGGTACAAAGTTTTAAAAGAATAATACAACCACAGCATGATAACTCAAGTTTGTATAATGGTTCTGAGCTATGGATCTAGGTTTACAGGCAACCAACTAAACAAATTGAATGGCCATGGAGACCTATGGTAGTGAGAAATTAGAGAAAACTAGAAGAGTTTGGGATTTAGTCCAGATTGTAAAATAACAAAAACTCAAAGACAATAAACAGGGCTACAATATGGTAATAGGCATACTATAATTTTTCTTTAGAAAAACATCACACAAAAAATAGAGACAAGGAAAACAAAGACTATGTCTGGGAGGCTGTGGATCAATAACCAATGGGCACCTGAAATCATATTAACAACAGTCAAAATTTAAAAAATTATACAAATGTATTTCTTTATTCTTAGTCCAAATTTAGAAAAATAAAGACAAAATCTTAAACATTTTTTTTCTCTCAACCAGGCATTATGGATAAAGATTCAAGAAAGCTGAATTCTTACTTTTTGTTTGCTTTTCTCAGGATCACATCTTTTTTTTTTTTTTTTTTTTTTTTTTTTTTTTTTTTTTTTTTTTGTATTTTTAGAGATAGGGTTTCACTATGTTGCTCAGGCTGATCTTGAACTCCTGGCCTCAAGTGATCCCCCTGCTTCAGTCTTCTGAGTAGCTTGGAGAAAGTCTAGAAAGAGTGAGCCAAGTATGAGCCTCTGTAACTGGCTCCCGAGTCTCATCTGAAGGCTCTAGAGTGAGTGAAATGTCCCAGCCTTTAGGGTCACAATTACGTCCAAAAATTAAATTAACATAGGATACATTAACAGGAGAAAAACTCAATACAAATTTTATGTCGCATGGGAGCCCACATAAGGAAGTAAAGGCCCCAAAGAAGCAGTTAGAGTCAGTTACCAATATGCTGGATTGGACAAAGAATAGTAAACTCTAAAAATGTGACTAAATATTATGAGGAGGCTTAAAAGTTGTGTTATTCTAATAAGGTGTATATGTGTTGTTCTTGAAGATAAGCATGTGCCTTTTCTTCCAGTATAGGGAGGCTGACCTTCACATGGGAAGTTTATCTTCTGCTTTTTTAAAAAAAGAATGAAGGTCAAAGTGATCTTTGTGTACCTGCTATTTTTCAAGTCTCTCTCTCTCTCTCTTTTTTTTTTTTTTTAAATAGAGATATGGTCTCTTCATGTTGCCCTGGCTGGTCTTGAACTCCTGGGTCCAAGTGATCCTCCCACCTTGACTTCCCAAGTACTAGGATTACAGGCATGAGTCACTACACCCAGCCCTCAAGTGTCTTTAACTTAAATAGTCAATATGCCAGAATAGCATATTTTAACATCTTAGAAATTTCACATATAAAAATCTGAGTTGGTGTCTGTGAAGAGAATTGTGTTAGTACCTGAAAAGTTTTGAAAAAAATAAACGTTCTGCCAGAGAAGAATAAAGAAGAGGAGGAGCTGTAGGAAGAGAAGAGGAAGTCTTTGGAGAAGAAAGAGACTCAGTTAGCTTTGAAACAGTATTTTGCAGTGAAGTAATGCTTGTGTTCTAAATGCATTTTGAAGCCTCAGGATGACAATTAAAAATGTACATCTCATTTGGACTGTTTAACTTTATAGACATAATTTTCTAATATAGCGCTAAGAAAAACAATTTTGAAAAGTTTGAATGATTGGATGATATGGACATGGAAATTCTGAGTTATTTTTGGTGAAATTTGTTCATTGCTTTACAAATGTGCACTAAGAAGGGCCATAATGTTTGAACATATAACCAGTTGGAGTTCCTGAAAGTGTTGTATGCTTTAGAATTGAAGAATCGCATTTCATTTCTTATTAATCACTCATGTGCCAAAAGAAAATCTTATCAGCTTAATATGCTTATCTTTGCTTTTGAAAGATGTTCAGAAACATGTGAGGAGAGAGAGAAGAAAAGTAAAAGGACAAAATAATTTACAAACATGCATAAGTAACCAAAACTTAAACCAAGTGTACTTACCAGAAAGATAAACCAACTTTATACTAGAAAAGATTTACCAGAAAAGACATAAAAGTCTTTATAGTCCCAAGAGGGATTTAAGGTCCTTTACTAAAGCAGCCTTATCTCAATCAGATACCAAATAAAGAAAAAAAACTTAATCAAAAGGAGGAAGTTCAAGAATCCAAGAGGAGATTCACTAAGGTGAGACGGCAACTCAACAGATGCAGAGAGCCTAAGAAGCTCAGGTGGATACTGTACACAATTCCGGGGGCTGCCTATATCTTGCAAGGTGAGCTTGCTTGGATCTCACTTCTGACACCCCACTATGTTAACCTAAAGTAACAACAGAGAGAGTGGCTCTCCAAAGAAAACATTTATTTGGGAATAAGCAGGAGGTTACAATGTGGGATATGCATGCTATCATTGATCATAGGCATATGTGAGGAGGTTAGCTATGCAAGGGAGAAGTTACTAAAGGTAAAAGTTTATGTAAGCTGTCTTAAAACAAAGTTTGGAAGAGGGTGGGGCAAGATGGCAGAATAGAATCTTACATCATTAATTCCCCTCACAGGAACACCACATTTATTTTAATTATTTTTCTTTATTTTACTTTAAGTTCTGGGATACATGTGCAGAACATGCACGTTTGTTACAAAGATATACATGTGCCATGGTGATTTGCTGCACTTATCAACTTGTTATCTAGGTTTTAAGCCCCACATGCATTAGGTATTTGTCCTAATGCTCTCCCTCCCCTTGCCCCCCACCTCCCAACAGGTCCCAGGGTGTGATGTTCTTCTCGCTGTGTCCGTGTGTTCTCATTGTCCAGCTCCCACTTATGAGTGAGAACATGCAGGATTTGGTTTTCTGTTCCTGTGTTAGTTTGCTAAAATGATGGCTTCCAGCTTCATCTGTGTCCCTGCAAAGAACATGAACTCATTCTTTTTTATGGCTGCATAGTATTTCATGGTGTATATGTGCCATATTTTTTAAATTCAATAATTGATGGGCATTTGGGTTGGTTCCAAGTCTTTGCTATTGTAAATAGTGCTGCAATAAACATATGTGTGCATGTGTCATTATAGTAGAATGACTTATAATTCTTTGGGTATATACCCAGTAATGGCCTCACAATCATGTCGAAAGGCAAAAGAGGAGCAAAGTCACATCTTATATAGTGACAGGCAAGAGAGCATGTACAGGGGACCTCCCATTTATAAAACCATCAGATCTCATGAAACTTATTCACTATCATGAGAACAGCGTGGGAAAACCCACCCCCAGGATCCAATTAACTCCCAATGTATCCCTCCCATGACATGTGGCGATTATGGGAGTTACAACTTAAGATTTGGTTGGGGACACACCTAAACCATATCAAGGTCTGACCCAGTACAGCCCCAGTGATGGGTGGCCACAGAGGGCTTACATTACCACCACCTTAGTTTCAGGCAGCTCAGTACACAACAGAGATTCTGTTTATTTGGGAGAAAGGAAGGGAAAAGAACAAGAGTCTCTGCCTGGTAATATAGATAATTATTCTGGATATTATCCAAGACCGCTAAGGCAATACCTCTGCAAGTCTTCATTAATGAGTATTACTGGACTTAGGGCCCAAGTCCCTTTGAATACCTGGAAAACTTTCTTAAACAGGATGGGCATGAACTTGCCCAGACTGCAAAGACTACAATAAATATTTAAGTCTTCAATGCCCAGACACTGATGAATATTTACAAACATAAAGATATCCAGGAAAACATGACCTCACCAAACTAACTTAATAAGGTACCAAGGACCAATCCTGAAGAAATAGAGATATGTGACCCTTCAGACAGAATTCAAAATAACTGTTTTCAGGAAACTCAAAGAAATTCAATATAATACAGAGAAGGAATTCAGAATTTTATTAGATAAATTTAACAAAGAGATTGAAATAATTTTCTTAGATCACATTTTTTAGCAGAAATTCTGGAGCTAAAAAATACAAATGGCTGCCAGACACAGTGACTCATGCCTGTAAACCCAGCACTGTGGGAGGCTGAGATGGGGGGATCACCTGAGGTCAGGAGATCGACACCATGCTGGCCAACATGGTGAAACCCCATCTCTACTAAAAATACAAAAATTAGCTGGGTGTAATGGCATGTGCCTGTAAACCCAGTTACTCAGGAGACTAAGGCAGGAGAAAATCACTTGAATCAGGAGTCGGAGGTTGCAGTGAGCCAAGATCGTGCCACTGCACTCCAGCCTGGCGACAGAGCAAGGCCCCATCAAAAAAAAAAAAAAAAAAAAAAAAAAAAAAATGCAAATGGCAGGCTGGCCATGGTGGCTCATACCTGTAATCCCAGCACTTTGGGAGGCCAAGGCGGGTAGATCACCTGAGGTCAAGAGTTTGAGACCAGTCTGGCCAACATGGCAAAACCCCATCTCTACTAAAAATTACAAAATTTAGCCAGGCATGATAGCAAACACCTGTAATCCCAGCTACTTGGGAGGCTGAGGCAGGAGAATTGCTTCAACCCAGGAGGCGGAGGTTGCAGTGAGCCGAGATCATGCCATTGCACTCCAGCTTGGGTGACAGAGTGAGACTCTGTCTGAAAAAAAAAAAAAGAAAAGCAAATGGCATATTGAAGAATCCATCAGAGTCTTTTTTTTTTTTTTTTTTTTTTTTTTATACTTTAAGGTCTAGGGTACATGTGCGTAACGTGCAGGTTTGTTACATATGTATACTTGTGCCATGTTGATGTGCTGCACCCATCAACTCGTCAGCACCCATCAACTCGTCATTTACATCAGGTATAACTCCCAGTGCAATCACTCCCCCCTCTCCCCTCCCCATGATAGGCCCCGGTGTGTGATGTTCCCCTTCCCGAATCCAAGTGATCTCATTGTTCAGTTCCCACCTATGAGTGAGAACATGCGGTGTTTGGTTTTCTGTTCTTGCGATTGTTTGCTGAGAATGATGGTTTCCAGCTGCATCCATGTCCCTACAAAGGACACAAACTCATCCTTTTTTATGGCTGCATAGTATTCCATGGTGTATATGTGCCACATTTTCTTAATCCAGTCTGTCACTGATGGACATTTGGGTTGATTCCAAGTCTTTGTTATTGTGAATAGTGCCACAATAAACATACGTGTGCATGTGTCTTTATAGCAGCATGATTTATAATCCTCTGAGTATATGCCCAATAATGGGATGGCTGGGTCATATGGTACTTCTAGTTCTAGATCCTTGAGGAATTGCCATACTGTTTTCCATAATGGTTGAACTAGTTTACAATCCCACCAACAGTGTAAAAGTGTTCCTATTTCTCCACATCCTCTCCAGCACCTGTTGTTTCCTGACTTTTTAATGATTGCCATTCTAACTGGTGTGAGATGGTATCTCATTGTGGTTTTGATTTGCATTTCTCTGATGGCCAGTGATGATGAGCATTTTTTCATGTGTCTGTTGGCTGTATGAATGTCTTCTTTTGAGAAATGTCTCTTCATTTCCTTTGCCCCCTTTTTGATGGGGTTGTTTGTTTTTTTTTTTCTTGTAAATTTGTTTGAGTTCTTTGTAGGTTCTGGATATTAGCCCTTTGTCAGATGAGTAGATTGCAAAAATTTTCTCCCATTCTGTAGGTTGCCTATTCACTCTAATGGTAGTTTCCTTTGCTGTGCCGAAGCTCTTTAGTTTAATCAGATCCCATTTGTCAATTTTGGCTTTTGTTGCCATTGCTTTTGGTGTTTTAGACATGAAGTCCTTGCCCATGCCTATGTCCTGAATGGTATTACCTAGGTTTTCTTCTAGGGTTTTTATGGTATTAGGTCTAACATTTAAGTCTTTAATCCATCTTGAATTAATTTTTGTATAAGGAGTAAGGAAAGGATCCAGTTTCAGCTTTCTATTTATGGCTAGCCAATTTTCCCAGCACCATTTATTAAATAGGGAATCCTTTCCCTATTTCTTGTTTTTCTCAGGTTTGTCAAAGATCAGATGGCTGTACATGTGTGGTATTATTTCTGAGGACTCTGTTCTGTTCCATTGGTCTATATCTCTGTTTTGGTACCAGTACCATGCTGTTTTGGTTACTGTAGCCTTGTAGTATAGTTTGAAGTCAGGTAGTGTGATGCCTCCAGCTTTGTTCTTTTGACTTAGGATTGTCTTGGAAATGTGGGCTCTTTTTTGGTTGCATATGAACTTTAAAGCAGTTTTTTCCAATTCTGTGAAGAAACTCAATTGTAGCTTGATGGGGATGGCATCGAATCTATAAATTACCTTGGGCAGTATGGCCATTTTTACGATATTGATTCTTCCTATCCATGAGCATGGTATGTTCTTCCATTTGTTTGTGTCCTCTTTTATTTCACTGAGCAGTGGTTTGTAGTTCTCCTTGAAGAGGTCCTTTACATCCCTTGTAAGTTGGATTCCTAGGTATTTTATTCTCTTTGAAGCAATTGTGAATGGGAGTTCATTCATGATTTGGCTCTCTGTTTGTCTGTTACTCGTGTATAAGAATGCTTGTGATTTTTGCACATTGATTTTGTATCCTGAGACTTTGCCGAAGTTTCTTATCAGCTTAAGGAGATTTTGGGCTGAGACGATGGGGTTTTCTAAATAAGCAATCATGTCATCTGCAAACAGGGACAATTTGACTTCTTCTTTTCCTAACTGAATACCATTTATTTCTTTCTCTTGCCTGATTGCCCTAGCCAGAACAACTTCCAACACTATGTTGAATAGGAGTGGTGAGAGAGGGCATCCCTGTCTTGTGCCAGTTTTCAAAGGGAATGCTTCCAGTTTTTGCCCATTCAGTATGATATTGGCTGTGGGTTTGTGATAAATAGCTCTTATGATTTTGAGATACGTTCCATCAATACCGAATTTATTGAGAGTTTTTAGCATGAAGGGCTGTTGAATTTTGTCAAAGGCCTTTTCTGCATCTATTGAGATAATCATGTCGTTTTTGTCTTTGATTCTGTTTATATGCTGGATTACGTTTATTGATTTGCATATGTTGAACCAGCCTTGCATCCCAGGGATGAAGCCCACTTGATCATGGTGGATAAGCTTTTTGATGTGCTGCTGGATCCGGTTTGCCAGTATTTTATTGAGAATTTTTGCATTGATGTTCTTCAGGGATATTGGTCTAAAATTCTCTTTTTTTGTTGTGTCTCTGCCAGGCTTTGGTATCAGGATGATGTTGGCCTCATAAAATGAGTTAGGGAGGATTCCCTCTTTTTCTATTGATTAGAATAGTTTCAAAAGGAATGGTACCAGCTCCTCCTTGTACCTCTGGTAGAATTCAGCTGTGAATCCGTCTGGTCCTGGACTTTTTTTGGTTGGTAGGCTATTAATTATTGCCTCAATTTCAGAGCCTGCTATTGGTCTATTCAGGAATTCAGCTTCTTCCTGGTTTAGTCTTGGGAGAGTTTAAGTGTCCAGGAAATTATTAATTTCTTCTAGATTTTCTAGTTTATTTGCATAGAGGTGTTTATAGTATTCTCTGATGGTAGTTTGTATTTCTGTGGGGTCAGTGGTGATATCCCCTTTATCATTTTTTATTGTGTCTATTTGATTCTTCTCTCTTTTCTTCTTTATTAGTCTTGCTAGCAGTCTATCAATTTTGTTGATCTTTTCAAAAAACCAACTCCTGGATTCATTGATTTTTTGGAGGGTTTTTTGTGTCTCTATCTCCTTCAGTTCTGCTCTGATCTTAGTTATTTCTTGCCTTCTGCTAGCTTTTGAATGTATTTCCTCTTGCCTCTCTAGTTTTTTTAATTGTGATGTTAGGGTGTCAATTTTAGATCTTTCCAGCTTTCTCTTGTGGACATTTAGTGCTATAAATTTCCCTCTACACACTGCTTTAAATGTGTTCCAGAGATTCTGGTATGTTGTATCTTTGTTCTCATTGGTTTCAAAGAACATCTTTATTTCTGCCTTCATTTCGTTATGTACCCAGTAGTCATTCAGGAGCAGGTTTTTCAGTTTCCATGTAGTTCAGTGGTTTTGATTGAGTTTCTTAGTCCTGAGTTCTAGTTTGATTGCACTGTAGTCTGAGAGACAGTTTGTTATAATTTCTGTTCTTGTACATTTGCTGAGGAGTGCTTTACTTTCAATATGTGGTGAATTTTGGAATAAGTGTGATGTGGTGCTGAGTAGAATGTATATTCTGTTGATTTGGGGTGGAGAGTTCTGTAGATGTCTATTAGGTCTGCTTGGTGCAGAGATGAGTTCAATTCCTGGATATCCTTGTTAACTTTCTGTCTCGTTGATCTGTCTAATGTTGACAGTGGGGTGTTGAAGTCTCCCATTATTATTGTATGGGAGTCTAAGTCTCTTTGTAAGTCTCTAAGGACTTGCTTTATGAATCTGGGTGCTCCTGTATTGGGTGCATATATATTTAGGATAGTTAGCTCTTCCGGTTGAATTGATCCCTTTACCATTTTGTAATGGCCTTCTTTGTCTTTTTTGATCTTTGATGGTTTAAGGTCTGTTTTATCAGAGACTAGGATTGCACCCCCTGCTTTTTTTTGTTCTCCGTTTGCTTGGTAGATCTTCCTCCATCCCTTTATTTTGAGCCTATATATGTCTCTGCATGTGAGATGGGTCTCCTGAATACAGCAAACTGATGGGTCTTGACTCTTTATCCAGTTTGCCAGTCTGTGTCTTTTAATTGGAGCATTTAGTCCACTTACATTTAAGGTTAATATTGTTATGTGTGAACTTGATCCTGCCATTATGATATTAACTGGCTATTTTGCTCGTTAGTTGATGCAGTTTCTTCCTAGCCTCGATGGTCTTCACATTTTGGCATGTTTTTGCAATGGCTGGTACCGGTTGTTCCTTTCCATGTTTAGTGCTTCAGGGTCTCTTGTAAGGCAGGCCTGGTGGTGACAAAATCTCTAAGCATTTGCTTATCTGTAAAGGATTTTATTTCTCCTTCACTTATGAAACTTAGTTTGGCTGGATATGAAATTCTGGGTTGAAAATTCTTTCCTTTAAAAATGTTGAATATTAGTTCCCACTCTCTTCTGGCTTGTCAAGTTTCTACTGAGAAATCCACTGTTAGTCTGATAAGCTTCCCTTTATGGTTAACCTGACCTTTCTCTCTGGCTGCCCGTAACATTTTTTCCTTCATTTCAACTTTGGTGAATCTGACAATTATGTGTCTTGGAGTCACTCTTCTTGAGGAGTATCTTTGTGGCATTCTCTGTATTTCCTGAATTTGAATGTTGGCCTGCCTAGCTAGGTTGGGGAAGTTCTCCTGGATAATATCCCGCAGAGTGTTTTTGAACTTGGTTCCATTCTCCCTGTCACTTTCCGGTACACCAATCAGATGTAGATTTGCTTTTTTCACATAGTTCCATATTTCTTGGAGGCTTTGTTCATTTGTTTTTACTCTTTTTTCTCTAAACTTCTTGCTTCATTTCATTCATTTGATCTTCAATCACTGATACTCTTTCTTCCAGTTGATCAAATTGGTTACCGAAGCTTGTGCATTCACCACGTAGTTCTTGTGCCATGGTTTTCAGCTCCATCAGGTCATTTAAGGACTTCTCTCCATTGGTTATTCTAGTTAGCCATTTGTCTAATCTTTTTTCAAGGTTTTTAGCTTCTTTGCAATGGGTTCAAACTTCCTCCTTTAGCTTGGAGAAGTTTGATCGTCTGAAGCCTTCTTCTCTCAACTCGCCAAAGTCATTCTCCATCCAGCTTTGTTCCATTGCTGGCGAGGAGCTGTGTTCCTTTGCAGGGGGGGAGGTGCTCTGATTTTTAGAATTTTCAGCTTTTCTGCTCTGTTTTTTTCCCCATCTTTGTGGTTTTACCTACTTTTGGTATTTGATGATGGTAATGTACAGATAGGGTTTTGGTGTGGATGTCCTTTCTGTTTGTTAGTTTTCCTTCTAACAGTCAGGACCCTCAGCTGCAGGTCTGCTGGAGTTTGCTGGAGGTCCACTCAAGATCCTGTTTTCCTGAGTATCAGCAGCGGAGGCTGCAGAAGAGTGAATATTGCTGAACAGCAAATGTTGTTGCCTGATTGTTCCTCTGGAAGCTTTGTCTCAGAGGGGTACCTGACCATGTGAGGTGTCATTCTGCCCCTAGTGGCGGGTGCCTCCCAGTTAGACTACTTGGGGTCAGGTACCCACTTGAGGAGGCAGTCTGTCTGTTCTCAAATCTCAAACTCCATGCTGGGAGAACCACTACTCTCTTCAAAGCTGTCAGACAGGGGCATTTAAATCTGCAGAGGTTTCTGCTGCATTTTGTTTGGCTATGCCCTGTACCCAGAGGTGGAGTGTACAGAGGCAGGCAGGCCTCTTTGAGCTGTGGTGGGCTCCACCCAGCTCGAGCTTCCTGCTGTTTCATTTACCTACTCAAGCCTCAGCAATGGCAGGCGTCCCTCCCCCAGCCTTGCTGCCGCCTTGCAGTTAGATCTCAGACTGCTGTGCTAGCAATGAGGGAGGCTCTGTGGTCGTGGGACCCTCCAAGCCAGGCACAGGATATAATCTCCTGGTGTGCTGTTTGCTGAGACCCTTGGAAAAGCACAGTATTAGGGTAGGAGTGACCCAATTTTCCAGGTGCTGTGTGTCATGGTTTCGCTTGGCTAGGAAAGGGAATTCCCTTACCCCTTGTACTTCCTGGGCAAAGCATTGCCTTGCCCTGCTTCGGCTCTCACTCAGTGGGCTGCACCCACTGTCTGACATGCCCCAGTGAGATGAACCTGGTACCTCCATTGGAAATACAGAAATCACCCTTCTTCTGTGTCGCTCATGCTGGGAGCTGTAGCCTGGAGCTGTAGAGCCCTCAGAAATAATACCACACATCTACAACCATCTGACTTTTGACAAACCTGACAAAAACAAGAAATGGGGAAAGGATTCCCTATTTAATAAATAGTGCTGGGAAAGCTGGCTAGCCATATGTAGAAAGCTGAAACTGTATCCCTTCCTTACACCTTACACAAAAATTAATTCAAGATGGATTAGAGACTTAAATGTTAGACCTAAAACCATAAAAACCCTAGAAGAAAACCTAGGCAATACCATTCAGAACACAGGCATGGGCAAGGACTTCATGTCTAAAACACCAAAAGCAATGGCAATGATAGCCAAAATTGACAAATGGGATCTAATTAAACTAAAGAGCTTCTGCACAGCAAAAGAAACTACCATCAGAGTGAACAGGCAATCTATGGAATGTGAGAAAAGTTTTGCAATCTACTCATCTGACAAAGGGCTAATATCCAGAATGTACAAAAAACTTAAGCAAATTTACGAGAAAAAAAACAAGCAACCCCATCAAAAAATGGCAAAGGATATGAACAGACACTTCTCAAAGGAAGACATTTATGCAGCCAACAGACACATGAAAAAACAGTCACCATCACTGGCCATCAGAGAAATGCAAATCAAAACCACAGTGAGATACCATCTTATACCAGTTAGAAGGCGATCATTAAAAAGTCAGGAAACAGCAGGTGCTGGAGAGGATGTGGAGAAATAGGAACACTTTTACACTGTTGGGGGGACTGTAAACTAGTTCAACCATTGTGGAAGACAGTGTGGCAATTCCTCAAGGATCTAGAACTAGAAATACTATTTGACCCAGCCATCCCATTACTGGGTATATACCCAAAGGATTATAAATCATGCTGCTATAAATACACATGCACACATATGTTTATTGCGGCACTATTCACAATAGCAACGACTTGGAACCAACCCAAATGTCCATCAATGATAGACTGGATTAAGAAAATGTGGCACATATACACCATGGAATACTATGCAACCATAAAAAAGGATGAGTTCATGTCCTTTGTAGGGACGTGGATGTAGCTGGAAGCCATCATTCTCAGCAAACAATCGCAAGAACAGAAAACCAAACACCACATGTTCTCACTAATAGGTAGGAAGTTAACAATGAGAACACTTGGACACAGGAAGGGGAACATCACACACTGGGGCCTGTTGTGCAGTGGAGGGATTGGGGAGAGACAGCATTAGGAGATATACGTAATGTAAATAATGAGTTAATGGGTACAACACACCAACATGGCACATGTATACATATGTAACAAACCTGCACGTTGTGCACATGTACCCTAGAACTTGAAGTATAATAATAAACAAACAAATAAATAAAAGAAAGCTAAAAAAATAAATAACTACAATAGTATAATTGGATTGTAACATGAAGGATTAAGTGCTTGAGACGATGGATATTGCATTTACCTTGAAGTGATTATTACGCATTGCATGTGTGTATCAAAATATGTTATGTGTCCCATAAATATATATACCTAGTATATACCCCCAAAAATAAAAAAATAGAATAAATATTTCAATCAACAATAAATAAATAAATAACAACTGTTCATTGTGATGACTCCTCTTGCTTTGAGTTTTCCTATTATGGGCATAGAAAAGATGCCATTTCCTACTGCCTGTGACACTGGAATAAGCCTAAGTCCCTGACCCAGTTAGAGGCACAAAGTGAAAACCTGTAGAGCTGTCCCTGTGAGTAAAGGTAGTGAACATACCACAATATCTCTTGAAACAAGGTACTGCTGGCCTTTGACCTGGTATTCAAGATTTACTCAAAGAAAAGGTGATTGTTATCACAACTTCTCATTCCAGTAATTTTATTTGGCCAGTCTTAAAAAGATTTCACCAATGAATGGCACTTAACTATTAATTATCGAAATCTCACTGCTCAAGTTTCCACCATCAAGGCTTCAATATTTAACATAATGAAATTAGTTGAAGATCTCCAATGATCATCTTATGTGTTGACTGTGTGGATCTGGGCACCATGTTCTATTCAGTACCTATCAACAATCAGTCACAGCCTCCTTTACCATTCAAAGAACCCAACATGTGTTTACCCAGTTGCCTATGGCTTATTAATTTTTAATTGTCTATATTTAAAGTATACAACATGATGTTTTAATACATCAATCAAATCACCATATCCATCATCTCATATAGTTACCTTTTTTCATTGTAAAAATATCTAAAATCTACTAGCTAACAATGAAATATAATACAATACTCACCAATACCAATATACTATTGTTGACTATGCTCATGTTGTACATTAGGTCTCTAGATTTATTCATCCTACATACTGCAACTGTGTATACTTTGACCTACATGTTTCCATTTCCTCTGCCTTGCCTTCTTTACCACTCCCATAACCACTATTCTACTATATGTATCCTGTGTGTGTGTGTGTGTGTGTATATATATATGTATATGATTTCACATATAAGTGAGATCATGTAGTATTTCTATTTCTATGTCTGGCTTATTTCACTTAACATAATGTCCTCTGGGTTCATCCATGTTGTCACAAATGGCAGGATCCACTTTTTAAAGGCTGAATAATATACCATTATACATACATATATATGCATGTGTGTGTGTGTGTGTATACATGTAGCAATTTCTTTATCTATTCTTCCATCAATGGACACTTTGGATGTTTACATATCTTGACTATTGTGAATAATGCTGCTATAAACATGTATATGCATATATATTTACAAGGGGCGGTGGTTTCATTTCCATGGAGTATTTCTTAGGAACTTGTGTACTGTTTTCTACAGTGGTTACACGAATCTACATTCCTGCCAATGGTGTCCAAGAGTTCCCTCTTTTCCACTCCCTTGCTAACAATTGTTATCTCTTGTCCTTTTGACAAAAGCCATCCTAAGAGATGAGAGGTGTGATATAGTTAGAATATTTGTTCTCTTAAAATATCATGCAGAAATGTGACACCCAGTGTTGGAGGTGGGGCCTAATGGAAGGTGTTTGGATCATGGGGGCAGATCCCTGATGAATGGTTTGGTGTCCTCTCTCACAGTAGTGAGTGAGCTCTTGTTTTATTAGTTCACACAAGATCTGGTTATTAAAAAGAACCTGACACCTTGTCCTCTCTGTCTTGCTTTCTCTTTCACCATGTGACACACTGGCTCCCCTTGCTTTCTGCCTTCAAACTAAAAGGCTTCTGCACAGCAAAAGATACAATCAAGAAAGTGAAAAAACAACCTATAGACTGATAAGTGTTTGCAAACCATTTAACTCTGAAAGGATTAATATCTAAATTATATGAGAAACTGACCTAACACAATAGCAAAACAATGAATAGCCCAATTGAAAAATGAGCAAAGAACAATGAGTAAAAGCTTCCTGAGATACCTACCAGAAGCCAAGCAGATGTTGGTGCTATGCTTCTTGCACAACCTGCAGAATTATAAGCCAAATAAACCTCTTTTCTTTATAAATTATCTAGTCTCAGATATTCTGTTACAGCAATGCAAAATGGATCAATATGAAGTGATATATCACTGTGGTTTTGATTAGCATTTCCCTGATTACTGATATTGAGCATCCTTTTATATATCTGTTGTTATATGTCTTTTTTGCTCATTTTTTCAGAGTCCAGAGTGCTCACCATTACTTGATGGAACCTCTCTTTGCTCATTTTTAAATTGGGTTATTCATTGTTTCGCTATTGAATTATGTCAGTTTCTTACATACTTTAGATATTAATCCCTTAAGAATTAACTGGTTTACAAACATTTATCAGTCCATAGGTTGCTTTTCACTTTCTTGATTGTATCCTTTGCTGTGCAGGAGCTTTTTAGTTTGATGCAGTCCCACTTATTTATTTCTGCTTTTGTTGCTTGTGCTTTTGGTATATTATCCAAAAATCACTGATAAGACCAATGTCAAGAAACTTTCCCTTCATGTTTTATTCTAGGAGTTTTGTGGTTTTAGGTCTTACACTCAGATCTTTGGTGTATTTTTTAGTTGATTTTTGCATATGGTGTGATAGGGATTCAATTTTAGTCTTTTGCATGTAGATATCCCCAACACCAGTTTTTCCAACACTGTTTATGGAAGAGACTGTCTTTTCTCCATGATGTCTTCTTGGTGTTCTTGTTGAAAATAGTTGGCCACATAAGCTTGCGTTTATTTCTAGTCTGTATTCTGTTCCATTTGTCTGTCTGTCTGCTTTCATGTCAGTGCCATACTGCTATGATTACTACAGCTTTCTAGTAGATTTTGAGATAAGGTAGTGTGATACATCCAACTTTGTTATTTTTGCTCAGGAATGCTTCGGCTATTTATGGTCTTATGTTGCTCCATACGAATTTTAGAATGTTTTTTCCATTTCTGTCAGAAATATTATTGGAATTTTGATAGAGATTGCACTGAATTTGTAGATCACTTTGGGTAATGTGGACATTTTTACAATACTCATTCTTCCAACACAAAGTTGATAACAACCTAACTTTGATTGCATTAAAAAATTCTAGTTTTACTCTCATACATTTTCTGTTTTTGATGTTACAGCTTATATATTTTATGTTATATATCCCTTAAAAATTATTGCAGCTATAGTTATTTTTAAGAGTTTTGTCTTTTAACATCGGCATATAGATATAAGTGATTTATACACAACCAATACAGTATTAAAGTATTATGAATTTGACTGCATATTTGACTGTATTTTTGAGTCTTTCACTTACATATGTTTTTATGTTGCTGCTTAGCATCCTTTATTTCAATTCAAATAACTCCCTTCAGCATTTTTTCAAGCCTAGTGTAATGAACTCTCTCTGCTTTTGTTTGTCTGTGAATGTCTTTTTCTCTCCTTTATTTCTAAAGGACATCTTTTCTGGTTTTAGTACTATTAGTTGGCAAGTTTTGTTTTCCCTTCAGCACTTTGAATACATCATCCCACTGCTTCCTGGCTTGCAAAGTTTCTGGTGGGAAATCTTTGTTATCCTTATGGATTTCCCTTCTATATAATGATTATCTTTTCTCTTACTGCTTTCAGAATTCTCATTGTCTTTAACTTTTGAAAATTTAATTATAATATGCTTCAGAGAATTCTTTAGGTTGATCTTGCTTGGAGTCTTTCGAGATTCATAAATTTGGATGTCGATATACCTCACCAAATTTCAAAAGTATTTATACAGTATTTCATTAAATATGCTTTCTTCCCCTTTACTTCCTCTTCTCCTTCTGGGACTTCCATAATTCAAATATCTGCATGTTTGATGGTGTCCTGTAGGTCCTTTGATATTTCTTCACTCTTTCTCATTCTTTTTTTTCTTTTTGTTCCTCTAATTGTCTGATTTCAAATGACTTGTGTTTGGTGGGCCTGTTAACAGGGGCTGAAGTGGGTTTAGATCCTGTCTGGCCCCTGGATAGTGTGGGCTGCTTCCAGAGCCTTGGTCCATAGGGCTGGTGCTGAGATGAGGATCCACTTCAGGAGCCACAAACAGTGAACCTGTTACTAAGTGTGAGGATGGGTGTGACTTTCTCTGGGTCCCTACGAGTTCTCCTGCTGGGTCACTGGGTGGATCCCTAGGCAGGCAGTATTGCCTTAATCTGTATCTGAGAGGATCTGGAACTGAGTTTCAGGGCTATTTTAGGGTCTGTAGCTGGGACTAATGTCAGCAGGCCTGCCCAGAGGACTCAGGCTGCATGTAGTCCTCTGTGTCCCTGTGCTGCTGGCAGCACTGATCACAGACCACTACTGAGAGGGGCTGAGGCTGAGACTCAGAACCATTTCAGGATCTGCTATAGGCCTGGGGTCAGAAGCATGTCCTGGCAAATGTTTCTTCTTTTGGGTCCCTGTGCTGCTGGCAGGACTCTTCTCTGACCACTGCTGAGAGGGGCTGGAGCCAAGTCTCAGAGCTATTTCAGCATCCACAACCATGGTTGAGGCCAGAAAACCTGCCCTAATGACTCAGGTGGACATGTCTCTTCCTGTGTCCCTATTTTTCTGGCAGGATTGAGCCCATAGGCTATCTAAATAGCTCAGCTGTTGCTTACAATTTGTACTTCAGGACCCTGACAGAGTTCCCCATAAGGCTTCTAATAGCACTACATAGATGGTGTCCTGATATGAGGGCCCTCTGAGGAGGCAGTCAAAGAGGATTTGCATGCAGCATCTCCAAGAACAGGGGCAGGCAATGACTCTACACAAAATCCTAGGTCTGCCAACCTCAGTGAAATTCTTGGGCATAGTCTGGTCTTCCAATGGCCAACGAATTTCTAACACTGTTAGACATTAGCTTTTATAGCTCAGCCCAACCCAGACATTTTGCCAGGCTCAACATCTGTTAAGTCTCTACAAGTTCTGGCAACAACACATTCCACCTCTTTCCGTTTTACTTCAGCCTTTCTGCAAAATCACTTGCAAGTCTACCACCTTCCACTGGGGGAAGCCCCAGCAATGAGCATTAGAAGAAACTCAGCAGGCTATATAAGGCAGTTGGTTCCCCCAGAAGCCAGTTTTAGATTTGAGGTATTGGCCAACCCTGACAATGCTTTCTGGAGCATATGGAATAAGCATGGTCAAAAATGGCTCCTGATGGGATTTTGGATCCAGAGGCTGCCATCAGCTGCTGCCTGATACATGCCAAATATCAAATGTTTACTGATGACTGCTACAGACCAAGGCTCATTTTGGCCACCAGCAGGTAAAACTCTACACCCAGATCCTAACCTTGTCTTGGATGGATAGATTCCTCTCGGCAACAGCTCAGCACAGCTGTGGAAGTTTCCTTGCTTAAATGGAAATGGTACTTCCAGGAGTGGGTTAAACTGGACACAGGTCTTTTACAAGTTCTAGGAGGTTGCAGCTTGCCCCATGCTCAGCCTCTTGCCCATGGACCTAGGGACACTGGTACTGGCATTACCACTGCCTCCTCCTCTGGAAAATGAGGTGCCCCTTGGGACCAACCGTCTGACATGAAAAAGTCAACGTACTTTACTGATGATATTGTCACCATTGTATGCAGTGCAGCTTGCTGGAGAACCATGGCCTATCACTTAGCTTTGAGTACCTCTCTAACCAGGTTCAGAGTCATCAGATCTGCCCAACTTAGAAGCTGTACACTTGGCTGTACAGAATGCCCTTACTAGGTAGCTTCTTCATAGATCTTCTTCTAGATCTTTACTGATTGCTAACAGCTTTACATCTGGCAAGGCCAATGGCAGAGAGATGATTTCTTAATACAAGGCTGTCCCTTCTGGGGATCCTAAATTTGTAAGGTATTGTCAACTTGGCCTATTTCTATTTTTGTTACACGTTTTTGCACAAACTTAACATGACATTCCAGAGGCACATTTCAACAACGCAGCAGGCTGATTTCTAGGATGAATACACTTTCTCTAGCCACTTCTGTTGCCTCCCTGGATCCCTCCTCACTTCCATACCTGCTGGTAACTTGGCCACATAATCCCTCTGGGCATTGGGGAATGCATGTGTTTGTTGAATGGACCCATAGACAAGGCATTCCCCTGCAAGTCTCTCTGGCCAAGACAGAGACTGACAACTGAAACACATGCTTCAAGACCAAATATTGGTGTGAAACTCAATGGGGATCTTTTCCACAGAATTTCTATCCCTTTTCCTGGTGTTGTATTGATTACATTGATCCCTTGCCCCCTACTGCAGGTGCTGTCTAGTGTACCCTTACTATGATTGACTCCTTTATGGGGTATGCTGGCCTTTCACTGCCTCTGGCCTAACGAGGACCATTTTAGTTTCCTTTGTTGTTCCAGATATCATAAATTCTGACCAAGGGACTCATTTTCCCTACCATGCTACCCAGAACCAGACACTAGAACAGGGCATCTTATGGAACTTTCATTTGCCATACCAACCACAACCTCAGGCCTCACTTAATGTAACAATGGCCTGTTGAAAGACATGCTACTAAAATTACTCTTTGGTGAATGGATCTTTAAGTAGGTCTCCTTTCTCCTACAATCCATAATTTATCTCAACTCTTTATCCACAGTATTCTATATCCCTTACACTAATTTTATATAGCCTTCCGCTCTGCTCCTGTTTGCTTGCAAGGGCAATCTGGCTCATTTTGCTGTCCAGGAGGATTGTACCTGTTACTCTGGCAATGATTTCTCTCCATATGAATTTGACTTTTCAATTATTCCTCCAGCCTTTTTGACTTGGATGCTTAATCAAGGAACAGATTGCTAAATATGACCCCTTAATGACTGAAAGCCCATTGAAACACCGTAGACATTTAATTTGAGCACAAGAGTACCTGGACAAGCTGATGCCAGAGCCTGAGATCCTGCCTTTGTACTCAGGATATAAAGGGTGCCTGCTTAATCCCCATTCCACGCTGAGGCAGGAATCGGAAATTATAGATACAGGGTTGAGTAGTGGAAATGTGTGGGTTGCTATTTGTGGAGACAGCAAGTTATATCTGGAGAATGCGAGCCACTTCTGGAAATGACAGATTCCAAATGTGACCCACAGCCACCACCATACTAGTTCCCAACTCTCACTACTGGGAGGTTTGTACTTAGCTAGGAGCTACAGATGTATTTAAGACTCCAAGATTCCCCACTGGTGTTACTACAACTGCCCGATGTCCAGGGTACAGTCTCTGCCAAATTAATAAAATATTGTTACTTCCCTTGGCTGTGTTTGTTAGTTTGCTTGTGCTTAACTTGGGCACTAGGGATATGGGTCAACCCATAATATTTCAACCTGACCCCTAGAATGCGCAACAGCCCCACAGAGCCCCTTCAGTAGTGTACCACAAATTGGAGAAATTGGACCTGCCTGGAGGTTATCCTGAGCTCCATGAGAGCGGCCTGTCTTTGAGCCTGGCTCATGACTGAATCCCTCCCCAGCTGGCAGCCTTCCATTATGAATAGCTCAAATGACATTGGTGTTTAAACAATTTTGAGCAGTAGTATATGCTAGTGGACATTCTCTTGAGCATGGCCTCTGTAGATTGACTGAATTCATGTCTGTGGATTAAACCCTGGCTGTTAATTCTTTGCTCCATGGTACCTGAGATCTCTACGGGAAGCTGTGCCTCAGAATGTAGAATCATGCATAGAGTCTCTCTGAACACAGCCTATCAGTGCTCCAAGAAAATACATCCTTTATAGATAGACTATGAAGGGCAGTCCCAGATCAGAGTGGCTTGAGCATTTGCCTGTTGTGTCACTGATGACCCAGCAGACTTGAAAGAAATCTGTGTCTCCCATGCACACATATGTTTATTGTGGCACTATTCACAACAGCAAAGACTTGGAACCAACCCAAATGTGCATCAGTGATAAACTGGATTAAGAGAATGTGGCACATATACACCATGAAATACTATGCAGCCATAAAAAAGGATGAGTTCATGTCCTTTGTAGGGACATGGATGCAGCTGGAAACCATCATTCTCAGCAAACTATCATTCTCAACAAACTTGCTATTTCAGCAAGAACAGAAAACCAAACACCATATGTTCTCACTCATAGGTGAGAATTGAACAATGAGAACACTTGGACACAGGAAGGGGAACATCACACACTGGGGCCTGTCATGGGGAGGAGGGAGGGGGGAGGGATAGCATTAGGAGATATACCTAATGTAAATGACGAGTTAACAGGTGCAGCACACCAACATGGCACATTTATACATATGTAACAAACGTGCACATTATGCACTTGTACCCTAGAACTTAAAGCATAATAATAATAATAATAATAATAAGAAGAAGAAGAAGAAGAAGAAATCTGTGTCTCCAGCAGCTGCAGAGTCACCTGTGAATCTATTTTGGGCAAGACCTTCACATGTTACCATAATTCTTAGTCCTTAGACGCTCCCTTTTATCCCCTATGGATTGCTACATGGTAGGGACACCCTTTTCCTGGATTGCTCCTGACATCAACCCAATCCAAGAGGTCATTGATAGATATGACATAATCTCAGACAATGTCATCCCAACCCAAGTGCTTGCCAGTGGAATTGATTTCACCTCAGACAACTGCTTCTGCTCCAGACTTGGACTGTTTTAGACATCCCCTTTAAACAACTCCCACACTCAGTGCTCAGTCTTGATTCCCCTGCTATCCATGGCTGATCCAAATATACTGCAACCTTATATTGCCCAATGTGAATATGAACGCTGGGAAGACTATTTCGTTGGGATTGTTACTTGTTTGACCCTGGATCCTGCCCTGCTGACACCTGCCTGTGAAACTATGAGTTCAAAGTCCTACTATTGCAAAGCAGCCCTAGAGTGCATTAAGCCTCTGTGGGATGCAAAGCATTTCATCTTGAATGCCACTCAGGGTAGAGTTTCTCCTAATACGTCTTCTGTGCCATGCCTAGCCACGTACCCTCCAGATTTTCTATTCCTATGTGCACTTCTAATGATTTTCTGCGATTTCTGTTTGCCTGCAATGCCAACCATGGCAAAAACAGCCATGTACCCCAGCACTCTTGAGGCTGGTGCCCAGGAAACTACACCCACAGATACCAGACCCATAAATACCTCTACTTCCTGACTTCTTCACACTTATGTCACAACAACCACTACACTAACCTGGTACAGACCAAGATCTCCAACACATATGTACAAGCTGCCAAAGTTTCAGCCATGGCCATAGCCCTTCACAACTGTTGAGCCTACCACCAAGTCCCATTGGGCATGGGCCCACCTTAATGACTTTCCTGCTGACACCACATTAGGCCAAGTTCTATCATAGCTTACAATAAAATTCTTAAATTTCACATCTGCTTAAATATACCAGCTACCTTCATTTCTAGCTATACTCACCAGGGACAGCTGCACATTATAATCAAGTTACCCCCATAGGCTTACCACTTGTGCCCAGGAGCCCATTAAACTTGGCCAGTTCTTCACATTGGGACCTTCAACCTCCTTATAATATCTTTATGGGTACATTATGCTCTAAATAACAGCACTTTCAGGCTCTACTGTGGCCCAAACTCATAGTCATAGCACCTTATATAGTTTCCTTGCTTAACCCCCAAATTTTTCCGAATAAAACCATACCCCCATGTACAGTGGTTATACTGAGGATTCTCCTAGTTCTTTATCAACCAGCTAACTGCTCATTTCCATCAACCCCAAAACATCAGGCAAAACAGATAATATTTATTCCCATCTTAATAGGGCTTACCATAGCCACAGGAGCTGCCAGTGTTGGCACCAGAACAGCAGCCTTTGCATACAAAATAAAATCTTAGCTGGCAACCAGAACCTTTCAGATCATAGGCCCTTTCAGATCATATTCAAAGGCTACATGAACCGTTATCCTTTACACAACAAGCCCATTTGTCTCTAGCCCGAGTGATAATGGATAGCACACTGCTCTTGACTACTCACTAGCCAGGGGAGAGAGGGGTTTGTGCCATGCAAGGCACCTCCTGCCATATATACATTAATAACTCTGGACAGGTACAGGCCAAGCTATGAGGAATAGGCTAAGAAGTAAAGAACTTTTATAATATAACCAAAATCTACCAATGTATTTCCTTAAATACACAGGGATCTGACCTGTTCTCTTGGCTTTCTCGCACAAGGCGATGTGCCTGGTTGTGAACTGAGTTCCAACCACTTGCCATATGGCTAATAGAACGTCTCCTAGTTGTCATCTGTATCAAAGTTTGCCTTCAGTGGCTAGCTAGTCACCTTTAACATCTCCACAATCCAGGTGGCAAGCAGTCTTCCTCCCAATTAGTATTGTTAAAGATGTTGAGGCACCACAGGGTTGAAAGTATTGTAAATTTAAAAACTTTATATTTTGCTGCCTCAACATCCCCACAAAGAGGCTATGAACACCATGCCCAAGTAACCAGGTGTACCTGTGTGGTAAGGTTGGCTTCTGTCACAAGTTTCCTTTCTTGTCCTCCCTGACTGTGATCTACCAACTTTCTAATGCACCAATGAAATCCTTTTGTGCCTTTTGCTTATTTACTCCACCGTGGCCCTTAATAAAGGCACTTATGCGTGGGTCTTCTCTCTTTTTTGACTCCCTTCTGCATGGTTGAGCCCACTCCCTTGGTGCTCTTCCTATGTGAACCCCTCTTGACAGGCAGTTACTCTTTCGGGTCCATGATGTAATAAACTTTGTTTTCCTGAACCTCTTCTTTTCCCCCATCTTGCGGCCATACCTGACCAACCATCACCTGAAAGAAAACAGAACAGAAAACAAAAAGGCAACCTAATGGATGGGAGAAATATTTGCAAATTATATGACTGATAAGGGATTCATATCCAGAATATATAAAGAACTCCTACAACTTAACATTTTTTAAGAAATCAATTCAAAAATGGGCAAATGATTTGAATGGACATTTCTCCAGAGAAGATATACGAATGATCAATAAGCTCATAAAAGATGCTCAATATTATTAGTCACTGGGAAAATGCCAGTCAAAACTTCTTCACCCACTAGAATGACTACAATTTTTAAAAATAGAAAAATGTCAAGTGTTGACAAACATATGGAGGAACTTGAACACCCATACATGGTTTGCTGAGAATGTAAAATGATGCAGCCACTGCTAAAATAA
The DNA here is from genome assembly GCF_024542745.1 of Macaca thibetana thibetana. Classification (NCBI taxonomy): domain Eukaryota; kingdom Metazoa; phylum Chordata; class Mammalia; order Primates; family Cercopithecidae; genus Macaca; species Macaca thibetana. The sequence continues at coordinate 110,371,261 of NC_065578.1, read as the reverse complement.
GTTAGCAGTTTCTCAGAAAGTTAAACAAAAAATTACCATATGACCCAGTAATTTCAGAGAATTAAAAATAGGTGTTCAAACAAAAAACTGTACATCAATGTTTATAGCAGCACTATTCACAATGGCCAATAGGTGGAAATAATGCAAATGGCCATCAAAAGGTGAATGCATGAAGAGCGTGTGGTATATCCATTCAATAGAATATTATTCAACCATAAAAATGAAGTATTGATACATGCTACAACAGATATGTGCCTAGAAAATATTATGCTAAGTAATAGGAGCCAAACACAGATGGTAACATACTAAGATTTCATTTATATGAAATACCCAGATTAGGTAAATCTGTAGAGAGCAAAAGCAGATTAGTGGTTTTCAGGAGCTTAGGAGAGGGGGAAATGGAAGCTGACTGCTAATAGACATAACATATCCTTGAGATGATAAAAATGCTTTGCAGGACCGGTGCGGTGGCTCACACCTGTAATCCCAGCACTTTGGGAGGCCAAGGCAGGTGGATCACTTGAGGTCAGGAGTTTGAGATCAGCCTGGCCAACATGGAAATATCCCATCTCTACTAAAAATACAAAAGATTAGCCAGGCGTGGTGGCAGGCACCTGTAATCCCAACTACTCAGGAGGCCAAGGCAGCAGAATCGCTTGAACCTGGGAGGCAGAAGTTGCAGTCAGCCAACATTGCACCATTGCACTCCAGCCCAGGTGCCAGTGCGAGACTCTGTCTCAAAAAAAAAAAAAAAAAAAAAAAAGAATGTTTTGCACGACATTGTGAATAAATAAATATATACAGATCTGGTATGGTGACTCATTCCTGTTATCCTAGCACTTTGGAAGGCCAAGGAAGGAATATCACTTAAGGCCAGGAGTTTGAGACTAGCCTGGGCAACATAGAGAGACCCTATCTATATAAAAAACAAACAAACAAAAAATTATTCAGGCGTGGTGACACACATCTGTAGTCCTAGCTACTCATAAGGCTTAGGCAGGAGGGTTGCTTGAGCCCAGAAGTTGGAGGTTATAAGGTTATAGTGAGGTATAATCATATCACTGCACTCCAGCCTGGGCAACAGAGTGAGACCTTGTCATATACATATATATTCTTCTATTGATTCTATTTCTCTGGAGAATCCTGATTAACACAAGCAAACTGATGTCATTGATTTGATACTTTTTTCCTTTTTCTAATATAGAAATTTACAGCCATAAGTTTTCCTTTAAATACAGCTTGAGAGGTATTCCATTAATGTTTTTGATCAATAGGCTTTCTTTCTCAGCAGCTTTAGATAAATGGAAAAAAATTGAGCTGAACGTACAAAGTTCCCATATACCCTTTATCACTCACTTTTAATTCCCTGTTATTAACATTTTGCATTATTGTGGTATATTTTTTACAATTGATGAGCCAATAATACATTATTATTAACTAAAGTCCATAGCTTACATTAGGATTCACTCATGGTGTTGTACATTCTATAGATTTTGACAAATGTATGATGACATGTATCCAGCATTATAGATTCACAGAATAATTATTTCACTGCCTTAGAAATTGGTGCTATACTTAAATTCCCCTTTCTTCTCCCTAGCCCCAGCAACCACTGATCTTTACACTGTCTCCAGAGTTTTGCCTTTCCCAGAAAGTCATTTACAGGCATACCTCATGTTAGTGTGCTTCATTTTATTGCACTTTGCAGATATCCGCATTTTTTTTAAATTTACAAATTGCAGGTTTGTGCCAACACGGCATCAAGCAAGTCTATCAGTGCAATTTTTCCAAAAACATGTGCTCCACCAAAAAACTCTCAGATTTGATAAATGAATTGGGTAAAGTTGCAGGATATAAAATCAGCATACAAAATCAGTGGTGTTTCCATGCACCAATAACTAGCTGAGAATAAAATCAGGAAATCAATCTCATTTACAATAGCTACAAAAAAATAAAATGAAATATCTAGGAACAAATTTAACCAAGGAAGTGAAAGATTGCCATAAGAAAAACTACAAAACACTAATGAAATAAATTGTTGATAACACAAATAAATAGAAAAACATGCTCATGGATCAGAAGAATTAATATAATTAAAATGACCATACTGCCCAAAGAAATCTGTAGATTCAATGCACTATCAAAATATCAATGTCATTTTTCAAAGAATTTGAAAAAACAATCCTAAAATTCATTTGGAACCAAAAAACAGCCTGATTATCCAAACCAATTCTAACCAAAAAGGAACAAAGCTGGAGGTATCACATTACTTGACTTCAAATTATATTCCAAGGCTATAATAACCCAAACGGCATGGTACTGGTATAAAAATAGACACATAGATCAATGTGTCAGATTAGAACAGAATAGAGAACTCAGAAATAATGCCACATATTTACAGCCAACTGATCTTCCACAAAGATCAGTTAGGGCTTCAGCATATGAATTTTGGTGGAATCCAATTCAGCCCATAGAAGTAATTCAGGGAATAGGGAAAAGCAGATAAAATATAGATCCTATCCAAGGTAGGAATCTAAAAGGAGGCTCCTTCCCTCTACAATGCTTGGATCCCAAAGTGGCAAACCCTCAGTGTAAGTGTAAACAACTCAGGGATCTGTGTGAAGGATTTGGTAAGAGATAATGCTTGTTTTACCTTTGTCACCAGTGAAGGGAAACTTAAAGTTACCTATGTGGTCCTAAAAAAATCAAGTGTATCATTTAAAGTACTCTGATATGGGCATCTTCCTACAAAGACTGGCAAAAGAAAATGCAAATAGCCAAAAGCTAGAAAGAACACAAATGTCCATCATTATTAGGAAGAATAAATAACTTATGGCCTTATATAATGGAATATTACATACCAAAGAAGAAACAAACTGCTGCTAAATGTAACAACACAGACAAATATCACAGATGTAATGTTGAGCAAAAGAATCCATGATATGCTATAAATTTTTTCTATATAAAAGCCAATTACTTTTATAGGCCCTAATCCTATCTTAATGGTGTCCTTATAAGAAGAGGCAAAGTTAACCCATGTGATAGTAGTGTGAATAGTGCTTTTCCTTACTGATGGAGTGTTGAGTGGCAACATACAACATGGAGCCTTTTGCAGTCCAAAAACTGTTCTACATGGGCCAGGCACATTGGCTCACACCTGTAATCCCAGTGCTTTGGGATGCCAAGGTGGGCGGATCGCTTGAGGTCAGGACTTCAAGACCAGCCTGACCAACATGGCGAAACCCCATCTCTACTAAAACTAGAAAAATTAGCCGCGTGTGGTGGCGCATGCCTGTAATCCCAGCTACTCGGGAGGCTGAAGCAGAAGAATCACTTGAACCCAGGAGGCAGAGGTTGTAGTGAGCCTAGATCATGTGACTGCAATCCAGCCTGGGCAACAGAGTGAAACTGCATCTCAAAAAAAAAAAAAAAAAAAAAAAAAAAAAAAGAAAAGAAAATACTCTACATGGATGTGTTCATAAGTGAAAATTTGCTGAGCTGTGTACCTAAGATTTCTCTAGTTTATTGTATGTAAATAATACTTTAATGTTTAAAATCTTATTTTTAAAAGAAAATGCAAATTATCTATGGAGGAATGAAAGGCTAGACTTTTAATTTTTATAAATCTATAATGAAAAACTTATAAAAAGACTAGAAAATTAACATAAATTTCCAAAAAACCTGATCTTGCATTCAGAAATTATAATCAGAAATGATGCCTAATAAGCTTCTCAAGGATATTAGATACTGAAATAATCAGTCAAACTATAAAAAATATATTTAGTGAATAAAATTAAAGTTGGAAAACAAACATGTACCAAAAACTTTAGACAATTAACAGAATCAAAAATGAACTAGATATCGTAGAAAGGAAATTTATAAATATTGAAATTACAGAATCAATATATTTTCTTGAGAAAACTTTTAGTTCTGACCAGGATGGAGTAGCTTATATTTTAGTAACCCTTTTTACATATACACATACAAGCATATACGTGTGTGTGTGTGTGTGTGTGTGCATGTGAACAGTCTATATAAGACAATGGTTTAAGGCATTGAGGAGTAATCGATAATGTCAGGAGTTGAGGAACCATGGTCCTTGAGAGAAGGAAAGCATAAGAGAAAAGATTCACATTTATCCTCACCTGTTTTTTGAAAAAAAATTTAACATGAGGACTATAGTCAAAGTATACAGCATAGTCATATTGTAAAGAGGAAGCAGAGATCAGAATTCAGAGATGCCAAGTGGCTGGGACTTAAGCAAATTCCCAAAGGGGAATAAATCATAGAGAAAGAAGCCAACTACAAATTTACCTCAAATCACTGGCCAAATTCTGAGCTTCACATTAAGGGCCAGGAATCCAATAAATCCAGCAGAAAACAGCAGCTAGGAGGCTAACAAACTGTGCAGAAGTTTCAGCAATTATGTTGTACTGATGAGACAGAGATTGGAGTTCAAAATTTGCCAAGGTAAAGGGGTTTTGGTAAAAACTGGGTTTTCAATTGAGATCCCAGAATGATCACACTCTAGAAATATGGACCATTCTCTATAAGTAATAATAAATTGAAATGGAGTAGTCTTAACAAAGTCTCAACTCAACCCTCGGCAGGATTGATATGGTCATTAGTACTTAGAAGAGGACTTAATTCCTTAAAGTTTTCATGGAGAATGTTTAGCACCCAGTACAAATTGTGAGACATCTTATACAACATAAGCAAAAAGACAAAAACAAAGAGTAAAATAGACAATAAAAACAGACTCAGAAAAGATTTGGCATTAACAGATATTTTATATTATTATTAATTGACACATAAATATAGATTTAAAATGTAAAACTTGATCAGAGATTTGAAATATAAAAAAAGAGTCAAATGAAAGTTCTAAAATGGAAAACTACTATAATTAAAATAAGAAGTTTAATAGATTAGTAAATAGTTCATTAGATACGATTTTTCGGATGATTAGTGAACTGGGAAATATAAAAGAATCAAGAATATAAAAGGAGATATAAAATATTGAATAAAACATAAGAGACACATGGGGCATTGATAAAAGGGCTAACATATGGGTAATTGGAGTCAAGATAGAAGCGAGAGAGTAAGAAAAAGGTATAGTATTTGAAGAAATACTGGTGAATAATTTTTGAAAATTGGAAAGAAATTGCTTAAGAAATGAGTGTAAAAACTCTTTGAGGCATTTTTAGCAAAGAAGAGTAAAGATTTAACTAAACTATGGAATTATATCCTAGAACAGTCATATAAATTTATTTTCTTACTTTTTTTGAGACGGAGTCTCGCTCTGTTGCCCAGGCTGGAGTGCAGTGGCGCCGTCTCGGGTCACTGCAAGCTCTGCCTCCCGGGTTCACGCCATTCTCCTGCCTCAGCCTCCCGAGTAGGTGGGACTACAGGCACCCACCACCACGCCCAGCTAATTTTTTGTATTTTTAGTAGAGATGGAGTTTCACCGTGTTAGCCAGGATGGTCTTAATCTCCTGACCTCATGATCCACCCGCCTTGGCCTCCCAAAGTGCTGGGATTACAGGTGTGAGCCACCACGCCTGGCCAATTTTTTTTAAGTTTACAAAATATAGGTTCAAAATTCCCTATAAACACCAAACAAGATAAATACAAAGAGAACCACATCAGGGACTAAGCTTAATGCTCAGTTATTATTTCTTCTGTAAGATATAATCTTCCATTAACGCAATAAAGTGTATTTTTCTTTTTTTAACTGCTGTGCAGGAAAGTATTTTATTTAAAAATGAACTGAAAGTGCCTGTCAATATTCATATATAGGTACTGTGAACACAATCATAAAATTAGAATCAAAACACTTTGGTGATAAAAGCTTCTTCCCAAATCAAGCATGAGGCAAAAGAAAAATGTAAGACCTCATAAAACAGTAAAAATACTTGAGAAATTCAAAGCTCATAGCAGAAGTGGACATAAAAACAAATATGGCTGGGCGCAGTGACTCACACCTGTAATCCCAGCACTTTGGGAGGCCGAGGCAGGTGGATCACATGAGGTCAGCAGTTCGAGACCAGCCTGGCCAACATGGTGAAACTCCATCTCTACTAAAAATAAAAAAATTAGCTGGGTGTGGTGGCACAGGCCTGTCATTACAGCTACTTGGGAGGCTGAGGCAGGAGAATCCCTTGAAACCAGGAGGTAGTGGTTGCAGTGAGCAGAGATCGTGCCACTGCACTCCAGCCTGGGCGATGAGAGTGAAATTCTGTCTAAAAAACAAAACAAAAAACCAACCAACAAACAAAAAACCGTAAAATAAAAGAAGAGTTGGCTGAATTCAATAAAGTAAATGAGGTCAAAATCATCATAGAAATGAGGTAAAGTGTATTTTCCTATTTCATCACGATAGCTTTCCTCTTTGGAAATTTTATTTGAATTTTAAAAATATCCTCTATATGTTTACTTAACTTTTTGAACATAGAGTATACAGTTGTAATATTTGTATTAATATCCCTATTTGCTAATTCCAATATCTTGGTCTGTTTTGACTGATTATTTTCATTGTGGATGTTGTATTGCCTCTGTATGCCTGGTAATCTTTGATTAGGCTCTAACATTGTAAATATTACCTTGTTGGGTGCTGGATATTTTTGTATTGCTATACATTCTCTTGAGTTTTGTTTTGAGATACAGTTATTTTATTTGGAAAAAGTTTGATACTTTCAGATCTTGTTTTTGTGATTTGTTAGGTACATCTGGAGTGTAGCAGTACTCTATTCCACACACATGAAATATGAATTTTTCCTGTCCGTGGTGGGAAAAGGCACTGTTTCCAGCCATGTGTGTTAGGTACTATTCCTTCTTATCCTTTTTGATAGTTCATTCCCTAGCATTGAGTTTCATTACAGACAAACGCTTGTCAGTACTCTACTGAATATTCCACATGAACTGTACTGGTTAATTTTATGTATCAGTTTGTCTTGGCTAAGGGATGCCCAGATAACTGGCAACACGTTATTACTATGTGTGCCTGTAAGGGTGTCTTTGGAGTAGATTAGCATTTGAACCAGTAGTCTAAATAAAAAGATCTACCCTCACCAAGGCATCATCCCATCAGTTGAGGGTCTGAATAGAACAAAAATGTGGAAGAAGGATGAATTCCTTCTTTTCTTGAGATAGGCTCATCTACTTCTGCCATCAGACATCAGCACTCCTGGTTTTTGGGCCCTACGACTTTGAGACTTACACCTGCACTCCCCTTCCCACTCCCGGGTTCTTAGGCCTTGGAGTCAAACTGAGAGTTATACCATTGGCTCCTCTGGCTCTTCAATCCTTAGATCCAGACTGAATTACACCACTGGCTTTCCTGGTTATCCAACTTCCAAATGGCAGATGGTGGAACTTCTTGACCACTATAATCACATGAAACAATTTCCATAATAAATCTCTCCTTCCCCCCCCCTCTCTCTTCACACCACCAACTCACCACTACCACACACACACACACACACACATATATCTCCTTCCATGCAATTATCTCTTCTCTTTGATAGTCTGTCCTATCAACTTTGGCTTCCTTGGTTTCCCAGGACTCAGCTCCATTTCCTCAACACAGCTAGTCTGACAGGCTCTGCCTCAGTTCCTCTTCCTTGAGCTGTAGGCTGAAAATCTCTCAAGATGGTAAAATGAGGCAATGGCAATGCATTTTTTCCCATATTTCAAAATCACTGTCTATCATTGCCTCATTCCAGTATCTTAAAAGGTACTGTTTCGCACATTTTTGTCTGTTTTGTTGCTGTTGTTTTTGCTATAGACATTGCTTCAAGTAGGAGAGTAAATCCAGCCCCTGTTGCTCATCTCACCCAAAGTGGCTTTACAAAGGTTTTAAAATTATCTTTGTAGGTAGTTCTGATATAACATGACATATCCATTCCTAACATCACCACATTATGCAGAATCATACAATAAAAACCCCAGGGTTCATGGGAAACTGAAGTTAGGGAAACAATATAAAATACTGATACATTAAACAAAAATACAGCAACTGCCAAAAAAATGGAAGTACAGTTTTTAACATGTTAAATGATTAGTAAATACATAAATAATACGTGGACAGGACACTTTACATTGTAAAAGACCTCAAATTTGCTTTTGGAAGTGTATGCCCATGCTCTTGCACTGCACCCAGCTCCTACACCTACCACCTAGCCTGTGTAAGGAAGAAACAAAAGAGAGATAGAAAAGGTGAAAGAAATAAGAGATAAAAAGGAAGAACATGGAGGCAAATACAAATAAGCAAAGAGGAGAGAGGGGAAAATTAAAGGGAGAGGATACAGAGGACTGAGTAGCCAAGACGACAATTTGAAGAGCTGCAGCTTGTGAATTATTAACTAGTAGGCGGGGGGTTTAACTGAATTAACGTGAAAAGTTGCAATGCCTTATGTGGATGAGTGTGGCTCATTGTCCTTTTGAAATGTGTGGGAGTGTTTTTGTTTTTTTTAATGTAAGTTTTAAGTTAAAGGGTACATGTGCAGGTTTATTATATAGGTAAACTTGTGTCACAGGAATTTGTTGTACAGTTTATTTCATCGCCCAGGTAGTAATCCCAGTCTCCATTAGTTAGTTTTCCTGATGTTCTTCCTTCTCACTCCCCCAACCCTACAATAGGCCTCATGTCTCTTGTTCTCTACGGGGCCGTGTGTTCTCATCATTTAACTCCCACTTAAAAATGGGAACATTTGGTATTTGATTTTCTGTTCCTGTGTTAGATTGCTAAGGATAATGGCCTCTAGCCCCATCTATGTTGCTGCAAAGTACATGATCTCACCCTTTTTTATGGCTGCATAGTATTCTATGGTGCATATGTACCACATTTTCTTTATCCAGTCTACCATTGATGGGCATTTAGGTTGATTCCATGTCTTTGCTATTATGAATAGTGTTGCAGTGAATATCTGTGTGCATGTGTCTTTATGGTAGAATAATTTATATTCCTCTGGGCACATACCAAGTAATGGGATTGCTGGGTCAAGAAGTAGCTCTGGTTTTGGGTCTCTGAGGAATCACCACACTGTTCTCCACACTGGTTGATTTAATTTACACTCCCACCACAGTGTGTAAGTGTTTCTTCTTCTCCACATCTTCACCAGCATCTGTTATTTTTTGACTTTTTATAGCCATTCTGACTGGTGCAAAATGGTATCTCATAGTGGGTTTGATTTGCATTTCTCTACTGCTTAGCAATGTTGAGCTTTTTTTCATATGCTTGTTTGTCGCATGTATGTCTTCTTTTGAAGAGTGTCTGTTCATGTCCTCTGCCAACTTTTTAATGGGCTTGTTTTTCTCTTGTAAATGTGTTTAAAATCCCTATAGATGCTGGATATTAGACCTTTGTCAACTGCATAGTTTGGAAATATTATCTCTCATTCTGTAGATTGTCTAGTTACACTGTTGATAGTTCTTTTGCTGTGCAGAAGTTCTACAGTTTAGTTAGATCCCATTTGTCAATGTTTGCTGTTGTTGTGATTGCTTTTTGTGTCTTTGCCCATTCCTATGTCTCGGATGGTATTGCCTAGGTTGTCTTCCAGGATTTTTAAAGTTTTGAGTTTTACATGAAAGTCCTTAATCCATCTTGCGTTGATTTTTGTATATGGCGTAAGGAAGGCACCTAGCTTCAATCTTCTGCATATGGCTAGCCTATTATCCCAGCACCATTTATTAATAAGGGAGTTTTTTCCCCATGGCTTGTTTGTGTCAGCTTTGTCGAAGATCAGATAACTGTAGGTGTACAGCCTTATTTCAGGACTCTCTATTCTATCCCATTGATATATGTGTCTGTTTTTATACCAACACCATGCTGTTTTGGTGACTGTAACCTGTAGTATAGTTTGAAGTCTGTTAGTATGATACCCCCAGCTTTGTTCTTTTTGCTTAGGCTTGCCTTGGCTATTCAGGCTCTTTTTTGGTTTCATACGAATTTTTAAATAGTTTTTTCTAGCTCCTTGAAGAACATCATTGTTGTTTAATAGGAATATCCTTGAATCTATAAATTTCTTTGAGCAGTACAGCCATTTTAACTATATTGATTCTTCCTATCCATGAATATGGAATGTTTTTCCATTTGTTTGTGTCATCTCTGATTTCTTTGAGCAGTGTTTTGTAATTCCCCTTGTAGAGATCGTTCACCTCTCTGGCTTGCTGTATTCCTAGACACTTTTTTCTTTTTGTGGCAATTGTGAATGGGATTGCATTCCTAATTTGGCTCTCCGCATCACTGTTGTTGGTGTATAGAAATGCTAATGATTTCTGTACATTAATTTTGTATCCTAAGACTTTGCTGAAGTTGTTTATCAGCTGAAGGAGCTTTTGGGCTGAGGCTATGGAGTTTTCTAAATATAGCATTGTGCCATCGGCTGACAGAGATAGTTTGACTTCCTCTCTTCCTGTTTGGATGGCCTTTCTTTCTTTCTCTTGCATGACTGCACTGGCCAGGACTTTCAATACTATGTTGAACAGGAGTGGTGAGAGAGGGTATCCTTGTTTTATGCTGGTTTTCACAGGGAATGCTTCCAGCTTTTGCCCAAATAGTATGATGTTGTCTCTGGCTTTGTCGTATGTAGCTCTTATTATTTTGAGGTATGTTCCTTCAATACCTCATTTGCTGAGAGTTTTTGACATAAAGGAGTATTGAATTTTATTGAAATATGCTTGTTTGTTGCATGTATAAGTTCTTTCTTAGAACATTTACTAAAAAGGGCTTATAATTATGCATCCTTTTCATTTTCCTTTGAAATGTATATGTAACTCCCACAACTCAGAAGTGTCTTTCTGAAGAAACTGAAGGACATTTCTTTGAAATGTAATCATCAGGAAGGATAAGACCCCTGTCTCTCAGTTTCTAAGAAAAGAGAGTCATAACTTCAGTAACTGCCAGATAGCAGACACAGCTGGCCTAGATGCATTTATGTTGACCAATCTTTTGTAATTTTTTACTTCTCTGACTTTTCTTGACCCTCTGCTCATGGGTCCCTCATTTTCCCTTTAAAACACCCGATCACCTGTGCACAAATAAAAGTGGAACTCAGCTGTTTCTCTTACTATCAGTAATTACTGAATAAAATCTGTTTTCAATGTTTTAACTAATGTCCTGTTGGGTTTATCTTTGGCAGCCCATGTGACAAGGAACTGAGGGCAGCAGCCTTTGGCCAACAACCAGCAAGAAACATAGGCCCTCAGTCCAACTGCTGCAAAGAACTGAATCCCTCCAACAATAAAAGAACTTGAAATTGGCTCCTTCTCTAGTTGAGCCTTCAGATGAGACAGTAGCCCTGACCAACACCTTGATTGCAGCCTTGTAAATGACTCTATAGCAGAGGACCTGACTAAGCTGTGCCTAGATTCCTAAGTGACATTTGTTATTTCTAGCTGCTGAATTTATGGTTATTTTTCATGCAGAAATATATGGTTATTTGCTATGCAGAAAATAATACATTTTTCCTCCCTGAAAGCTTTATTTTTTTTCTTTTTGATATTCTAGTTTTAATTTCTTAAGGCATGGTTTTTTTTTCTTATTTCTCTTACTTGGTCCCTTAGGACATGCTTTAACTGACATCTTTCTGTTTTCTTTAATTCTGGGAAAAAGAGCTTTCAGATTTAAAAAATATTTGTTTTAATTTCTGTCCTTCTGCAATCCTATTTTCCAGATATTGAAACTTCTACTTTTATATTACACAAATTGTAACTTTTATTTTTATATTTGCTCTCTTTTTATCCTTTCCTACTGCCTTCCAACATTTTCTTTACTCTCTTCTGTCAGTCTCCTAATTCTTTATTCAGCTGCATGCATTCAACTATTTATCTCATCTAGTGTGCTTATTTTGGTTCATATTTGGTTTCACTCTCATCCCCCAAATATGTTCATTTTTTTCCAATTTTCACTGATATACAGAAGTATATCTGTGGGGGATATGTTTCAAGACTCCCAGTGAATGCTTAAAACCATGAATAGTACCAGACTGAATATGTGCTACATATTTTTTCTTATACATACATACCTATAATAACGTTTAATTTATAATTTAGGCATAATAAGAGATTAATAACAACTAATAATAAAAATAGAACAACATGCTAGCATCACTACTCATGTACTTTGGGCCATTTTTAAGTAAATAAGGGTTACTTGAACATAAACATTGTGATACCACGACAGTGGATCTGAAAACCAACATAGCACCTAAGTAACTAACCGGTGGGGATATGCTAGAGAAAGGGATGACTCACACCCTGGTGGGCAAAAAAGGACAGCTCAAGATTTCATCATGCTACCCTGAATGGCACACAAGTTAATACTTGTGAATTTCTGGAATTTTCATGTAATATTTTTGAACCATGGTTGACCATGGGTAAGTGAAACCACAAAAAACAAAACTGGATAAGCAGGGTCTACTGTAGTTTTCTATTACTTTAATTTTCCATGTAACTTGGTTGTACGTTTAACATTTTTGATCTGTTTTTGTAATGCTAATTTAGTAACAGGTCATTTCATTTCTAAATATGTCTTTAAACGAGTATTTATTAACTGAATTTTGAGGTAATGCGCACGAGTAGTCCCAGCTAATCGGGAGGCTGAAACAGGAGAATCGCTTGAACCTGAGACGCGAAGGTTGCAGTGAACTGAGATCACGCCACTGCACTCCAGCCTGGGTGACAGGGCGAGACTCTGTCTCAACACAACAACCACCACCACAAAAAAAAAAAAAAAAAAAAAAGAAAGAAAAGAAAGAAAGAAAGATATTTAAGCCTCAGTCTGCATTTCCCAATGAATGTAGAAGAAAACGTGTATGTCCCAAGGAATTCAAAGAAGCACTGCTGATCATACCAGTTACCTTCCACTCCAGAAGGCAATTTCCATGGTCAGAGTTATATTTAAATTGTAGTGCAAGACCTCACTGATAAAAGTCAAGTTACCTATTTATAATGTACTATCCAGGGCAGTTTTGTGGAAAGGATGGAGTAGTGACTTCCCAACATTGGCTGGTAATACTGCATCTATTTTCATCAGTGCCTTACCTTAGCACGGGTTTCTCCTGCCTTGACTTTATCCTGTTTATACCAGGAGTTTGGCTATTGCTACAGGTTTATTTTCAAAGGGCAATTAATGATAATATCTGTTGCAACGAAAAATTCAAATAATTTCCTCCACCCTCTGCTGCCTGTGCTGGCCCTTGGCTTTAGCCTGTAACAATCTATACACTCACATACCAGTTCTGAAAATTTCCTACAGATTGGAATTTTCACAGCTGCTTTTGTGTGTGTGTGTGTGTGTGGTGGTTGTTGCTGTTAATTCCTAAAAATCTAAACTTCCTTTTTTTTTTTTTTTTTATTTATCTGGGTGTCAGCAGTCTGTACTAGTTCAACATCTTGATTAGAATCAAGGATTTTGGCTGGGCACAGTGGCTCAAAAGTGCCTGTAATCCCAGCACTTTTGGATGCCAAGGCAGGCAGATTATTTGAGGTCAGGAGTTAGACACCAACCTAGCCAACATGGTGAAACCCTGTCTCTACTAAAAATACAAAAAATGAGCCAGGCATGGTAGTGCGCACCTGTAATCCCAGCTACTCAGGAGACTGAGGCACGAGAATCGCTTGAATCCAGGAGGCGGAGGTTGCAGTGAGCTGAAATCATACCACTGCACTCCAGCCTGGCATGACAGACTGAGACCCTGTCTAAAAAGAAAAAAGAAAAAAAAAAAAAAGGAAAAGAATCAAGGATTTTGATCCTTATCATAAAAGCAATGGGGAAACTGATTTTTTTTTTTTTAATGCAGTGAGATGACACCATCAGATTTGTGTTTCCATATGGTATCTCTGGCTGCAGCATTTAGAGGAATACAAGAGTGGATATGAGGCTCATGCCTGTAATCCCAGCACTTTGGGAGGCTGAGGCGGGTGGATCACGAGGTCAGGAGATCAAGACCATCCTGGCTAACATGGTGAAACCCTGTCTCTAATAAAAATACAAAAAATTAGCCAGGTGTGGTGGCGGGCGCCTGTAGTCCCAGCTACTTGGGAGGCTGAGGCAGGAGAATAGCTTGAACCTGGGTGGTGGAGCTTGCAGTCAGCTGAGATTGCACCACTGCACTCCAGCCTGGGCGACAGCGAGGCTCCCTCTAAAAAAAAAAAAAAAAAAAAAAAAAGTGGATGTAAGGATATCAGTTAAAGCTTCACTAGACCAAGTAAGCTTGCTCTATAGTAGTAGTAATAGAAATATAAAGCAGACTTGTAAGATAGGTAGAAGATAAAATCTGCAAAAGTTGGTGAATTATATATTTTGGAATAAAAAGAGGAAGGTGTTAAGGATGACACTGGAATTTTGGCAACTTTAATAGAAGGAAGTTTTTGTTTTCTTTCTTTCTAGAGATAGCAATGATAAAAGAAAATGTGTAGTGGGGGGAAGAGAAGCAAGTCAGAAATGTGGTTTTGAACATGTTTCATTTGAAGGGGCTTTTAAAATAGCAAAAAGGATATCTCAACAATTCACTTGAACATCCAGGTATAGATCTCAGAGAAATCAGAACTGGGAACATAAATTTATGAGTCACATGGCAGCATAATGCAGTAGTAAAGTACATGGTGTGTTTGGCCAGACAACCTGGATTTGGAGCCTGGCTCCATCACTCACAAGCTCTATGACCTCTAAAAACTTGTTCACCCTCTCTGAGCATCCGTTTCTTCATCTGCATATAATCATTCTTTTATTAGTTGTTAGGAGTAAATTACTTTTGTAAAACACTTAAATCAGTGCCAAGGACACATATGTGTTTACTGGTAAAATAATGGGTGGATGTGATAATTCAAGCCAGGAGTATGAATAAAACCAGTAATTGAGACAAGACAGTTTGAAAACATTAAGAGAATCAGTTATCAAGAGGTAAGGAACTCCCTTGAAAAGGGAGAGATCTTCAAAAGAGACTGAGAAGTTGTAGACAAAAAAGTAGGAGCAAAACCAGGAAAGTATATTGCCAATGGCGTCAAGATGAGGGAATAATTAATAGTGCTGAGAGGAAAAATTTTGAAGTAGTGTGAGATAAAGACCATCAACTGCAATGGACAGCTGAATAAATGACTGAATGAATACAATGGATGTTCTGATGCAACTCCAAGATCTCCCTTCAGAAACGGAGGTCTATGACAATAAGTGATAGTTTCGATGAACGTGGGCTGGAGGAAAGCGTTACGTAAGTATAGAGGCAAAGCTTCAGGAAAGAGGAGTAAATGGGAAACCTTCAGAGAAGCAGCAACAAAAATCGCTGGACACAGGCAGGCGTTTGAAGTTTTCTCAAGCCACAAGTGCATGATTCCAAAAAAGCCCGCCGATGTCTTTTAATGCACTGACGGGAGAGAAAAACAAACTAGCGGCGAGCACAGAAGCAGAAAATTTAAGATTGACCCCGGAAACATTTTATTTTGCGTAGGTGTCGGGAACGCTTTCTTTTGCGATTTGTTCCTTGATCCGGAAGAAAAGATAGCAAATATCACTTCCCATTGGATTGAATCATAAGGGTTGGGCTTTAGCGAGCCAGTCACCTTGGCAAACGGACGTGACGACCCCGGAAGACGCCCGACCGAGCTTTTCTCCAGCTATCGGCTTCAGTGGGCGGGGCAGCAGAGCCGGTCTGACGCAGTCTTCAGCACTGACCAGGCCCCATTGGGGGCGGTGCCACCAAGGCCACGCCCCCTGCGCCTGCTCCGGCGGGGTCTGGAGCGTTGTCGTAGGCTCTGGGGGCGGAGACGCACGCCGATTCTCTCTGAGCGTAGGGCTGAGGGCGCAGTCCACCGCCAGGAGCCTTCCGGTTTCTGGGTGGCTGCGCGACCTCGCTCCGAAGCTTGGGGATACACCCTCTGGAGAGCCCGCTGTCGCCCTCCGTTAAGGTCGAACCCCTCACAGTTGCTGCGGGCAACTGCAGCCCAACATTCCCCCGCTTTGGTTCTCGCCCCATTGAGAAACTCGGCCCCACGCTTCCCACTTTCTTGGCTGAGGTGTCCCCTTTCTCCCCACTAAAATGTCAAATAACCTACGGAGGGTCTTCCTGAAACCCGCAGAGGAAAATTCAGGCAGCGCCTCGCGTTGGTAAGTACCGGTTTCGAATCCTTCCCACGCCTGCCCCCCTGTCCGTCTTTGGGATGTGGAGTCGGCCGTCGTTTCCGGACGCTGTGTAGTTTGAGAGGAGTTGGAGCCCGCAGAGTGCGCCACTCAGGCGGGAAGCGCTCGTCACCAGGGCGCTTAAAGCCCATAGAGCGCCTTCCTCTGGGAAATGTAAAACCTCTTTAGAGCCAGACACAGCCCCTCCCCGGCTCCGCGGGACTCCAGCGTCTCAAGTTTAATAGGCGGACGGAGTAGATCTCCACGGGAGATGAAAACCAAGATGGCCGACGCTCTTATGTGACTCAAACCTTCTGGAAGATTCTCACGCACACGCAGAAACGCAGCAGTCATCACGGATTAGGAAGTGCAGCCCTGGTGGCGCTGGACCTTCAGTGAAAATAGTTACATTTTAATAGTGAGACAGAAAGGGTGTGTGATTGAAGAAAAATGGCTTTAGAACAAGGAGATTGAATATTTAAAATTTCAAGTAATAGCTTTATGTGAAGAGAGAGAAGTAAGAATGGAGAAATCCTCGTGTAAAGTCAATCCTTTTGAACAGCGTTTTGGGTTGTAATGAAGTGCCGTTTCATTGGCTATTTATATTTGGCATGAGGAGAGTCCAGTATTTCTAAGGAAGATATTCTTGTAAAGTTAGAAAATAGATGATCAGTATTTTAGTTTAGTTTTGTTTTTTTAATTGTATTAAGAGGAAATGAATCGGAAACAGAATGTCAGCTAAAGCAGAATGTTTTCACTTGTACTCTCACATGGTTAGTAGATTAAGTGATGAGGAAAAAATAGAGTCTGCAGACTCTAATAAGAAAATGAAGAACTAAGATGCAAAACTGGCCGAAGAGGATTTTCGTTTGAAGAAAATCAGGCTACCTGGGGTTAATCTCAACTTTGCTAGTTAGCATTTGTGAGGCCAGGTACCTGTTTCCAGTCTGTAAATAATAGCACTTAGAAATATTTTAAATATTAGGAGAATGAAATAATGTAAAATACGTCATGTGGGAAAATAGTAAAGCACAATTTAAATGTTAGCTGTTACTATTATAAGCATACAACTTTAATTCTGCACAGATTTTAGCCCAGGAAGTAGTTTTGTTTAATTACAAATAGAAAACTTGATTGCAATAAAGACCGAAAGTAATGTTTGTTCCTTAAAAGCAGTATTATAAAAGGAAATGGTCACTAATAGTAATGAGCCAAAATTCTATTGAAGAACTGTCAAGATAGAACCATTGTATTTCAAATTATAAAGAGCCATTTTGGTATACTTGTGTGTTTTTTTCTTTTCTTTCTTTTTTTTTTTTAATTTTGTGGTGGAAGTTTGGGGGAAGGGGCAGAGAGTGCCCTGTGTAGATATTAAAAAGTAGAATTACTTTTTAATGATTAATTTCTGCTGCCTTATTTTAGTACCTGAATAATGACTTCTGACTTAGCTTAATTTATAGAAAATTTGTTTTACGATTGCATTTTTAAATACAAAAAGTAAGATAAACAACTGTGTGTGTGTGTGTGTGTGTGTGTGTGTGTGTACCCTTAACTCTGTTATCCAATTTCTAATCCTTTTGGGGATTTGGAGATTTTTAAATTACAATTACATTCATAAGTCATTTTGAGTTCATTAACTCATTGATTTATACGTTGTTTTTATTATCGTTGAATGTATTTATTTAAATTATTGAGGTTTTACATCATATATTTGGGACATTTACCAGATGACTTTCAGAAGCTTCGACATTTACTTTGGTTAATGGTTGCATATTTGATTCCATTCTGTTTTTAAGTAACAAAACATCCAAATATAATTTTGTAAATAATATTAACATCAGCCCTTTTAGTTTATTGGAAGCTTAGTTTTCTTATTTTTCTGGTAACATGTTTGATGGTACTAAATATTTATTTTTATAACTTAAGTGACTATGATTTTCTTCTTATTTGTAGCTTAATTTTTTCCTAAGTTACCGCTTACTAAAAATTTTTCAGTGGCATAATACAGAATTGTATATGGTTATATATTGTTTGAAGTATCTCTAATTCATCAGAGCATAAAATGTAAAATCCAAATTTAATCTTAGAGTACAAAGGAAAAATCTGGAAGATATTTGTGATACTATGCATTTAATTTATGTTGATTTGGGTTTTATTGTCAAAGAACAAAGTAGGAGTCAGAATGCTATAGTGGAAAGAACCTTTTAAGTCATAGAGACTTGGGTTCATATCCTAGCTTACCACTTACTATCAATACAGTTTAAACATTTGATGACAAAACATTCATTTAGTACCTACTATGTATGTGGTAGACTGTGCTAAATGGGAAGATTGATTAAATAAAAGCATATGGGCTGTTTCCAGGGAAAACCTTACAGTCATGGTGGAGGAGGAGGAAGATAGAGTTGATGTAGTAAAGGAAAAGAGTAGAGGAAGGGAGTTGGAGGAAAGATTCCAAGAACAGCTGAGTTGGGAAACGTTAAGTATCAGCTATTCAGTTAAAGATGAATGCAGGATATACGTATGCAGAGAATTGGTAAATAAAGGACCTGTATGGTTTATGAATGATACTTGTTGCTTGATTCTGTACAAGTAGGATAGATAGATAGCTCTTAAGAGTTGTTTGCCCTGCTAAGAAAATTAGACTTCATCTATTGGAAATTGTTCAGAGTATTTTAAGAAAAAGACTGACATAGGTGTGCATTTTAGATAACTGCTGGCAGTGTGGATTTGAGGGTGAGTGATCTACATATAAGGATCCTATTTCAGTTGTCTTTTCAGAAATTCTGAGGGCCTGAACTAGCTGATGCAGTACCATAGGGGTTGAATTCAAAGAAATATAGAAGGGAAAACAGACCGACTTTGTTAATGAATCGGCAGGAAGAAAGGCGGATCAGTTATGATGCCAGTTTTCTGGATGGATATTGGTAAATTAACTGAGATGAGGCACACATCAAAAAAGCAGTCAGATATTTGGATATGAAACTCAGGATGAGTCAGAGCTGAGACTAGAGATTTGGGAAGCATCACGTTAGAGGTACTATAATGAAAGCCTGTGGTTATATATCCTACAATAATAAGAATTAAGACATCATGTGATTGACCATTGGCAGCTATCTTCCCATAACCATTTGTATCCAAACAGAGAGATAAACTTAAGTGTTCTCAGCAGGGGGTTTGGTTTGATTGGCATGATGATGCTTCATTGTCAGTTCAGTATGCATTTTGTTGTGTACAGTGTTTTATTATCTTTTGTGATTTGAGTGTGTCTGTGTGTGTGTGTGTGTGAGGGAGAGACAGACACATACTATACAGTCTAAATGAAATCTGTCATTAATCTCTCAGTTTATACATTTGAATTTTTTGGACCCTGTTATCATGGGGGTATGCTAAAGTAAATACAGAAAGTAGATAAGCTTTCTCAAGGGGAGTGTGTAATTCTAAGTAAGTTATTAAATATTTCTAAATCTCCATTTTCTCAAGTATAAAATGGGAATGGCAGTTCATAACTTGCTTGACTGTTTATTAGGATTAGAGTTAGTAACAACTGTTATATCTATCATGTACGCAATACATGGTACATATTATTGGATAGATAACTATGTTATGTATTTACATATATTATGTTCTGTATGTACATAATATTATGTCATAGATAGTAAGATGGAAAAGGATTTCCTAGCAGTTGAAAAAAATGTATTTTGTAAAAATATCTATAAAATGTTCATCAGCCTTTAACATTTTTATTAGTCTATTTCTTTTTTTTTTTTTTTTTTTTTTGAGACGGAGTCTCGCTATATGGCCCAGGCTGGAGTGCAGTGGCGCGATCTTGGCTCACTGCAAGTTCCGCCTCCCGGGTTCCCGTCATTCTCCTGCCTCAGCCTCCCGAGTAGCTGGGACTACAGGCTCCCGCCACCTCGCCCGGCTAGTTTTTTGTATTTTTTAGTAGAGACAGGGTTTCACCGTGTTAGCCAGGATGGTCTGGATCTCCTGACCTTGTGATCCACCCGTCTCGGCCTCCCAAAGTGCTGGGATTACAGGCTTGAGCCACTGCTGCCGGCCTATTAGTCTATTTCTAATATGTGAATGCCTCATATCAATATTAGAATAGTAAAAAATGTCAGAAGTTATATAACATTACCAATATGTTTAATGTGCCTTTTTATTAAATTTCTCATTACTTTTTTTTTTTTTTTTGAGATGGAGTCTTGCTCTGTCGCCAGGCTGGAGTGCAGTGGCGCGATCTGGGCTCACTGCAACCTCCACCTCCCAGGTTCAAGTGATTCTCCTGCCTCAGCCTCCCAAGTACCTGGGACTACAGGCATGTGCCACCACACCTAGCTAATTTTTGTATTTTTAGTAGAGACGGGGTTTCACCATGTTGGCCAGGATGGTCTCCATCTCTAGACCTCGTGATCCACCCGCCTGGGCCTCCTAAGGTGCTGGGATTGCAGGCATGAGCCACCACACCCCGCCAAATTTCTCATTACATTTTT
The DNA here is from genome assembly GCF_024542745.1 of Macaca thibetana thibetana. NCBI lineage: Eukaryota > Metazoa > Chordata > Mammalia > Primates > Cercopithecidae > Macaca > Macaca thibetana. Next base: position 110,350,651 of record NC_065578.1, on the reverse strand, counting down.
AAAAGACCTTACCTTACCTTATTCTCAGAGACCAACTGCATATTTTAATGGAAGATGACTAGTATGTTAACAGGCAGTCATTTTATTTACTTCTCCTAGTAAGCTTTATTTTCCCCTATTTAACAAACGAAGAAACAGATTCAAAGAGGTTAAGTAAATTTTCTAGTCAACTTGTAATTATAAGAACCAGAATTAGAAGCCCGTAATCTTTCTAGTATGTTCCTCTTTTCTCTTTTAAACTGTTAAACTGTATTATTTTTCAAATGTAGTTTCTCAGTTTGAACACCAGCTGGTTTAAAGTAATTACCTTAAAGTAATTAGGTGACCAAACTAGCAAATGGGATGCAGAATCTGGTTCTACTTTTAGTTCTGACATTAATCTGTAGAATATGATCTTTCAGAAAACAGAATCTTTGTAGGGTTTTAATTATTTAATCTCTTCAATGGAAGCCTCTTAGATATGAAAAACTGTATATTGATAGAAGGAGTACATGTTTCATCATGAGTTATTACTTCTTAGCATTCTGCATTTCAGATTAATTTTTAGAACTCATTACATTTTGTTGCCAAGAAATGAAGGACTTTTTAAAAAATTATAGCTCATAGGATTCAATTCAGCTAACATTATTGTGTGCAATTTCCAGTTTCTAGATTAGATGTAGAGTATATCGATATGAATAGTATAATCTACCCTGCAGGAATTTATGGTCTGTAGTAGATTATGTGAATCTCACTGATAACACTGACATGGAAGAAGCTTAATTTTTCTTCCTTTTTTTTTTTTATCTTTTGGAGGAGAAATAGAGGAAAAGAGAGGGAAAAATGTAGTGATCAGATTGGAAAATAGCTCATACGATATAGTTTTTTTATAAAGCAGAAATACAGAGGTCATATAAAATACTATGCTTGGTATTGGAAGGATAATTGCAAAATAAATTATAAAGCCTCTCACCTTAAGGAGTTTCAATCTTATTGAATGAAACAATACTCATTTTTTAAAATTAGCTAACAGATTAAAGTCAATAAAGAAAGCATTATATAATTTCCAACATTAGCGGCATGAATGAGATAGCATTCGGAATTCCAAGTTGGAAAAAATTAAACTGGAGTGACTGGCAGATATTTTATGAAAAAGATAGAATTGGAAACTAATTTTATATTGTTGGAGAAGAAAAATAATAATACTTTGAGTAAATAGTGTAATGTACATGGCATATTTCAGAATAGCAAAGAGATCTCTCTGGTAAGAGCAGAGGTTTCACATTGAGAAGTTGTGGGTGGTATTGTTGTAGAGTTTGGTTGGAGCTAGATTGTAGATGATTTTTGTGTCCAGCTGAATTGGCAATGATGAATACTAAAACTTTGAACAGGAGGTAACAGGATGAAAACAATTTTAATCTACCTGAGATACATAATATTCAATAGTGGCTGCAATCAGAAAAACTAAACATCAGCAAAATACTGTAGTGAATGATGAGTGCTAGACACATCTGATGAGGATCTCATGTAGATGGTGGAAGTCACAATGATGAAGAAAGAAAAGATGGATGAAATGAGTTAAAAAGAAAACCTTATAGACTTGATGATTCAGTATGCATCTATTAAATGTTTACCTTTTGTAATCACATGTGCAAAGTTCTGTGGATGAATTTAAATAAAAATGATGATAAAGACAAATCAGCAATGACTAGGTAATTTAAAACCTATATGATGTGAAAAATACTGGTGCTGCCATATGATTGAATGGTAGGAGAGACTACTAGTTTTCAGTAGAGTAATTTTGACTTCCTGGGTTTAAAGTGATAGTATTAAAATGTTTGGTAAGACATCACAAATCCAGAACTGATGTCAATTCCAGTAGGGGACAGGAATAAAAGGATATAACTGTGGGAGTCATTATTCCAAAGAAGATAGTTGAAAATAGTTGAAGCCATGAGAATTGTTGCAGTCTTTAAGGAAGAATGTCTTGAAGGAGAAAAACAGGATCAAGAATTGTACTTTGTGGTTTGTGGAATAGTTACAGGAGAATGCTAAGAATGCAGAAAATGAGTAAGGGAACATTAAGAAAGTCAAGAGAAACAGAAATTGTACACAGTGGAAACCATGATAGGAAAGAGGATCAATATGGAGGGATAATTAGTTGCAACAGAGAGTACCTAGGGAATGAAGATAAAGACATATTTAACTGTGAGAACATATGTGGTAATCTTTGAGAATGAAGTTTTAGTAGAATAATAGGAAAGAAAATAGACTACAGAAGAAAGTAGGCTTCAAGATAACTTTCTGGCATATCACTTAATTGTGATTTGTTAACACCATCTACCAACTTCCTGTCACTGAACTTGGCACTTAGTTCACCATCTTCCCTGTAATCCTATGTGATTTCAGTATCCGTATGGATAGTCTCTTTGTCACCTCGTCTTTATTACAGAGATCTTTTCCCCCAGTGATCTTATTCTCTGTTCTGCTGCACCTACTTTTGTAGTCCTTATTCTTAGATGAAATTGCTGCATCTACAAAATTGTTACACGCATCCTGTTTTCTAAATGCCAGTTCCTGTATTTCTAGCTGACTTGTTTAACTGTTCCTACTTTAACTGTTAACTTTATCTGGCCCTAAAGACCAATAATCCCTTTATTTTATCCCTATCCTTTTATTGTCTCATTTTCTTCCTATCCAGTTTAGATTCTGTGTTTCATTTTAATAACTCTTATCAATACTTTAAATTCTTTTGCTCTTCTTTGATTTTTGTTGCACCTTCCTAATGCCACCCCAACCCTGGATGAACTCGATATGCTTTCTCTTTATCTGTGCTTGGTGTGACAAGGAAAGCCTCGAGTACAGATTAGTACCACTATAAATTCGTAACCACTAGCTGTCTCCCCATGCCATCAATACATCCTGGCAACTCTAATATCTTCTGTGGTCAGTTTACTCCCTCACGAAGACTATTTCAGATCTTTGATTCTCCTCAAATCTTTTCCATATTTTTGCTCTTATTTTAGCAGATGATGTCATGTGATTTTTCATAAAGAAAATAAAACCCTTTAAATGAGAATTACCTCAGCCTTCTAACCCCAAAATTGTATGCTTACCTGAAAATGCACCTAACCTCTCCTCCAGTGTTCCAATGGAGGGAGATAGGACTGCAGCTCTCTTTAAGGTTCAATCCCTCCACCTGTCTCTCTGGTTTCCATTTCCTACCTCCTTCTCATTGTGTATCCCTTTTGTTCCTTTATCACCAGTTTCTTCCCTTAACTGGCTCACTTGAGTATTTACATTTGTTCTGGTTTATCTAACCTTAAACAAAGAAAAAGGAAAGATCCCTTCTTTGATACCATTTATTCCTGTAACTTCCTGCCAGTCTTTCTCTTCCCCTTGACAGTCAAAGTTTAGAAAGAGTTGTCTACTTCCTTTCTTCATATCCACTCCTCAGCAACTTCTTTCCCCTACCACACTGCTCTTACTAAAGCCATCAGTGATCTTCACAGCACTATTTCAGGTGTGCATTTTTAATCCTCATCCTATTTGGCATCTCAGAAACTTTTAGTATAATTGCCCAATTTTCTTAAAATCCTCTCTTCCTTTGGCTTAACATTGCATCAGAAGCAATGGTTTTCTTCCTACAACTCTAAGAATAATGGAAAGCCACTGCAATGTTTTAAGCAGGGAAAGATCAGTTTTAGTGTGCTGAGTAAATTGAAAAGTAGAAGATACGATTGAAGAAAAAAATCAGTCATGAAGCTATTGTAGTATTCTAAGCCAGAGATGATGTTTGCTTGGAGTAGAGTGGTAACAGTTGATTTAGAGAGAATTGAACAGATCAAAGGAAATTTAGGAGACAATATCAACAGGATTTTGTGATCACTGAGTATAGAGAATAAGAAAGGAGCATTTACCTATTCTGACTTAAGGCATCTAAGGTAGATGAGATGCTATTTAGCAAAGAAAACCCTGCAGAAGATGGAATTTGGGGGATTAGGATGGGAAGAGATCTGGCCATGTTGAATTTTAGGAATGTTTGAGATTCTGAATGAAAATGTTAAAAGGGAATTTGGATGTATAAGCCTACATTTCAAAGAAGCCACAGATAGAAATATTGAAATTGTTGACATGTAAGCGATAATTTAATTGAAGTTATGAATTGAGAAGAAAGCATCTAAGGAAAGAGTACAGAATAGGAAGAGAAGGATTCTTTCTAAGCTTTGGTAAACTCCCAACGTTTGAAAGTCGATTCAAAAGTGTGAGTCGGCAAAAAGACTGAGGAGCCACTACAGAGGCTACTGTTACTCTTTTGATTTTTAAAAATCAATTAAAATATAAGAATCCACAAAAACAGAGTGGGCCAGATTAGGCCCAGAGGCTACAGCTTACTGATCGTTTTTTCCTAATGAACCTGGTGCTTAAATTATAACAGACACTTGGTAACTTTTTGTGTAATGACTTAATATTGAATATGTGCTTATCCAGGTCAAATGTGCTTTTCTTGTGGTGCAGGGAGGTAATAAAGGTAGATTTTTCCTCTTAAAGCCCTGAAAGCAAGAATTCATCCTTTTCTTAGGGGTTATTCTCTTTAGAAGTTAACTTTTAATTTATTAAAAGTCAGTGTATGACCAGCCTGGGCAACATAGCAAAACTTTGCCTCTATAAAAAATACAAAAACTAGCTGGGTTTGGTGGCGTGCATCTGTAGTCTCAGCTACTTGAGAAGCTGAGGTAGAAGGATGGTTTGAGCCCAGGAGGCAGAGATTGCAGTGAGCCAAGATTGTATACCTACACTCCAGTCTGGATGACAGAGCCGGGCCCTATCTCAACAACAACAACAACAAAAGGTCAATGTAATATTTTGACCCACTCTCAAGTGTCCAAAAGACAGTTTTACATTTTTGTAAGGATATAATAATGTTATTCGTGCTGCAAAAAGGTAAACCAACATTTCTACGGATACATAGAATTTTGGGTATTAATTTTTATTAATACCTGAGAGTTTTAAAAACATACCTTTATACTTTTGAGAATCCTAATTATTATCATTATTATTTGCCCTTGAACTTTTTTATTTATTTGATCTTAGTTATCTAAGACCATGCTAGGTCTATGGGATATGGACACTGCACTCATATTGCTAGAATTTAACATGAGAGACAGTCTATAGACAAACGTGTTAATATATGATGACAATCTATGATATACACCATGAAGGAAGCTAACAAGCATGATGTTATAGATTAATTATGAAGGAAGGACAAGGATAAAATGGTCAGAAAATGTATCTCTTGAGAAATATCATTTATGCCAAGACTTGAGCTATGTGAAGAGTTGAGTTGGGTGAGGAGTACCTAGGTAGAGTGATAGTATGTGTGATGGCCCTGAATCCCATGAAAGCTCAATATTTCCCAGGAGCTGAAAGATGTTTTAGATATAAATAAGGTAAGGTATCTACATTCAAGTAATCTCCAAATAACTAATTATGCAAACAGAGATTAGTATATATTGACTTTTCTTAAAATTAGACAATCTGTACTAAGAAATAATTCAAGGCATGGGGGGTCAGAATTGATTCAGTTAAAAAAAAATGATTTCTAGTCTTTTCCACATTGATTGAAAATCGTTTAGCTGAAATTGCAGTGGTATTATATGTATGGGTTGATAGGTGATTGACAATTGACTAATATAAATAATTGCTATACCAAGGACTATTTAGTGCTAAACCTTAAATATGCTGAAACAGTAATCAGAAGAAAATGATTCCTACATAAATAGTTCAGTGAAGTCTATACTACAAAAATGTGGCAAACTAAGGTAACACCATGAGAGAGAGCTTAGGCAAAAGAAGAATGGCTGGCAGAACTTGTGAGTTATTGAAGGAAGAAGACAGAACAGATTGAGGGGGAAAAGATTGAGAGAAATGGAATAAGAATAAAGGGAGAGGGAATGAGAATCTTCAGTGAGAGTAGAGGAGGAGGACAAGAGTAAAGAATTCAGGGAAAGGGGGAAGGGAAGATGCTAATATTTTTAAGAGGAGCTTACTTTAGTAGCATAATTTTATATAGGGCAAAACCTTAGAAATGTCTACTTTTAGTCTTAGGAATAAATGTTATTATTTCATACCCATTGCCTAATATAAGAAGCTGACTATAGCATTATCTCTTCTACTTCAAAATACTTGTTTTGCAGTCTTTCACTTTAAAAACTCAAAATGGAAGATTATATACTTTATATTTTAATATTTAAAAATAATATTTACAAATATATATTTTAAAATAAAATGTATATACCATGTAGTATGTTTGTATTTATTTACTCAATGTTCTTTTAAGTGTTTCAGGCTGCATGTACCAAGTAGTTCAGACGATTGGCTCGGATGGAAAAAATCTTCTGCAATTACTTCCAATTCCTAAGTCTTCTGGAAATCTTATACCACTAGTTCAATCTTCAGTCATGTCTGATGCTTTGAAAGGGAATACAGGAAAACCAGTTCAAGTTACTTTTCAGACTCAGATTTCCAGCTCTTCCACAAGCGCATCCGTTCAATTGCCCATTTTTCAGCCAGCCAGTTCTTCAAACTATTTTCTTACAAGAACAGTAGATACATCAGAAAAAGGTAGAGTTACTTCTGTGGGAACTGGAAATTTTTCTTCATCAGTTTCTAAAGTTCAGAGTCATGGTGTGAAAATTGATGGACTCACCATGCAAACATTTGCTGTTCCTCCCTCAACACAAAAAGACTCATCTTTTATTGTAGTTAATACCCAGAGTCTTCCAGTGACTGTGAAGTCTCCAGTTTTGCCTTCTGGGCATCATTTACAGATTCCAGCCCATGCTGAAGTGAAATCTGTACCAGCGTCATCATTGCCTCCTTCAGTGCAGCAAAAAATACTTGCAACTGCCACCACCAGTACCTCAGGAATGGTTGAGGCCTCCCAAATGCCAACTGTTATTTATGTATCTCCTGTAAATACAGTGAAAAATGTAGTTACCAAGAACTTTCAAAACATTTACCCAAAACCTGTTACAGAAATAGCAAAGCCAGTAATACTAAATACCACACAAATTCCAAAGAATATTGCTACAGAGACACAATTGAAAGGTGGTCAGCATTCTCAAGCAGCTCCAGTGAAATGGATTTTCCAAGATAATCTACAGCCTTTTACGCCATCTCTTGTTCCTGTTAAGTCTTCAAATAATGTGGCTTCAAAGATTTTAAAAACTTTCGTAGATAGGAAAAATTTGGGAGATAATACTATAAATATGCCATCATTGAGTACCATCGATCGTAGTGGGACACAATCCAAAAATATGCCTATTAAAGATAATGCTTTGGTTATGTTTAATGGGAAAGTCTATCTGTTGGCTAAAAAGGGGACAGATGTTCTGCCATCACAAATTGACAAACAGAATTCTGTTTCTCCTGATACTCCAGTAAGAAAAGACACGTTACAGATAGTGAGTTCAAGTCCAGTCACAGAAATATCCAGAGAGGTTGTAAATATTGTTTTGGCTAAAAGTAAATCTTCCCAGATGGAGACAAAATCACTTTCCAATACCCAGCTTGCTTCTATGGCCAATCTAAGGGCAGAGAAGAATAAAGTGGAGAAACCATCTCCTTCTACCACAAATCCACATATGAACCAATTCAGTAACTACTTAAAACAGAGTAAGACTTTATTCACAAATCCAATCTTTCCAGATGGATTTAGTACAGGACACAATGCCCCCAGAAAAGGAAGTATCCTCCAGAGCATAGAGAAAATAAGTTCCTCTGTTGATGCAACAACTGTTACTTCACAACAGTGTGTTTTCAGAGACCAAGAACCAAAGGTAATTTTCCCATGTCAGGGTGCTCTTTTTATATATCTATATAGAAAAGTTTGTTTTCTTAATTCTCAAAGTTATCTATGATACGTCTTTCCCCCACTGCCAACCCTATCACACACAGACTGTACACATATGAGTATTTAATTTCAAAACTTCCATCTGAGCAAATTTGAGGAGGAGTACAATTGGGTACAATCTTGTACAAAGGAGTACAATCTTTCTCTTGAATCACTTGGCATGCCAAATCTTTAAAACAAAAAAATCACAGAGCAAAAAAGTTTAGAAGAGTTGGGGAAGGATAATGTGAATTCAAAGCTTAGTGAAAATGTGTGAGTATATGTATATACATACATGTATGTATGTATGTTCATATATAATAGCCTTTTTAGTATATGAGGAGATCAGTATGCATGTAAAAGAGTTGGTTTTGGGGTTTTGTGGGGTTTTTTTTGTGGTGGTGGTATACCATGGAAAAGGTGAGACAGGGCTAATCAATACCTTTCAGTAATTTGTGGAAATAAGATTTTATCAGCATATTTGATGAGTTTATTTATTTTTTTGGTAGACAAATTTCATTTTTCTTTTTATTAGCTCTTTGTGACTCCTCAGCCAGTTACCCAACATGCCCACATAGTTACCTTTATGTTCGACTTAAGGTTTGTCTGTCTGTGTGCTTACTAGACACACAGTACTTGCTTACTTGGAGGTCTACTCAATAATGTCAGCATTTCTCCCCTTCAGAATTCATTGAACTCCAGAGATGTAAGGAGGTAAATTCTGATTGTTAAATACAAGATTGATTAAAGGCATGTGTGACTTTTCCAGAAGACTACAATTTCTAAATAATGTCATATATGTTATTTTAATGTTGTCATTAGTCTGTATTCTCATTTCAATTGTTTTAGAGTTGACTACTTATTACCTTTCTAATGCAACAAATTAATTGAGAAATTGTAGGAGGGGAATGTTTTATTCAGTTTTTTGAGTGTGGGTGGTAAGGCAAGGATAATACAAACTAATCATAAAGCATGATGTGTTCTTTTATGTAAGATGAAATAATCACTTAGTTGCTTGTTTAATAAAGTAACTTGAATAATTAGCAGTATTGTTTGTGTGTTTTCTTTTCCTAATTCCAGATCCATAATGAGATGGCATCAACATCAGATAAAGGTGCCCAAGGAAGAAATGACAAGAAAGATTCCCACGGAAGAAGTAATAAGGCATCACATCTGAAGAGTGATGCTGAATTTAAAAAGATATTTGGCCTTACTAAAGATTTGAGAGTGTGCCTTACTCGAATTCCTGACCGTTTGACCTCTGGAGAAGGTTTTGATTCCTTTAGCAGTTTGGTAAACAGTGGCACTTACAAAGAGACAGAGTTTATGGTGAAGGAAGGAGAGAGAAAACAGGTAGGTAATACATTTTAATGTGCTCTTCATAGGTACTACAAATGATACATGAATATTAATTTTCTTGATTTGGTTTTAACCCTTGTGCATTAGTATAAATGACGGTTGTTACTGGTTTTGCAAATACATAGTACCAAAACGATATTTAAAACAACCCGGCCCCAGCACTTTGGGAGGCTGAGGCAGGTGGATCACCTGAGGTCAGGAGTACAAGAGCAGCCTGACCAACGTGGTGAAACCCCGTCTCTACTAAAAATATAAAAATTAGCTGGGCATGGTGGCAGGTGCCTGTAATCCCAGCTACTCAAGAGGCTGAGGCAGGAGAATCGCTTGAACCCGGAAGGCGTAGGTTGCAGTGAGCGGAGATCGCATCATTGCACTCCAGCCCAGGCCACAGGGCAAGACTCCATCTCAAAAAAAAAGAACTAGGCCGGGCGCCGTGGCTCATGCCTGTAATCCCAGCACTTTGGGAGGCCGAGGTGGGCGGATCACGAGGTCAAGAGATAGAGACCATCCTGGCCAACATGGTGAAACCCCATCTGTACTAAAAATACAAAAAATAGCTGGACGAGGTAGCGCACCCCTGTAGTCTCAACTACTCGTGAAGCTGAGGGCAGGAAAATCGCTTGAACCTAGAAGGCGGAGGTTGCAGTGAGCTGAGATGGCGTCACTGCACTCCAGTCTGGCAACAGAACGAAACTCCCGTCTCCAAAAAAAAAAAAAAATTTACATGTTTTTATATATATATATATACACACACACACACACATGCACAGGTAAAAATGCATCCCAGTTAAAGATGTGTTTTAATTGTTTTTATTCACCAGCGACATTTTTTTTTTCCATTGTGTTACAAGAAAATGGCCATAGCTTTTTAACTAGTCATTCTACTTTGAGAACGCTTATATAAATGAAATAATTCAAATGTAGTGGAAGATATAAGCATGCATATGTTCTTAATACTAACCTTTTAAGCAACTCATATAGCTAATAATGATGAAATGTCTATAACTTTGTCTACTGTTATAGTTTGACTTATGAATATGTCATTATCATGTAATATTCTGAAATTTAGATCAGAGACTAGTAAACCTTTTCTAATGAAAATCCTCCACATGTGCCTGCTGTGCAAAGGAACAGAAAAAAACTAAATCACTTGTATATTTCAGGCAGTTTACAAGTGCTATTTATTTCTGTGGTAGGTCAGTATGGCTTCTAATACTTGAGCAAGAAAATGTGAATTAGGCAATTTCTTCTTACTGAATGTGATTAAGACATTTTGGTACCATACAGTGGGAAATATTTCTTTCTTGCTGTAGTTGTCTTCCATAAATTTTGTTAATTGTAATAGCTAAATATTTGTTTCTGCAGACGTTGTTAAACTTGATAGTGCCCCGTGCATTTAGCAATAACATTTTGTTTTTGTTTTGGAATGTTATTTGATATTGCAGCAGAATTTTGATACGAAAAGAAAAGCAAAAACTATTAAGAAGATGGATCACATAAAGAAGAGAAAAACAGAGAATGCTTATAACACAATCATAAATGGGGAAGCTAATGTCAACAGTTCCCAACCTCTAAGCAGTATTTTACCAACTTCAGATGTGTCACAACATAACATTCTCACGAGTCACAGCAAAACCAGACAAGAAAAGAGAACTGAGATAGAATACTATACCTGTGAGAGGCAAGAGAAAGGCACATTGAATTCAGATGCAGCTTATGAACAAAGTCATTTCTTCAATAAAAATTATACCGAGGATATTTTCCCAGTGACACCACCAGAGTTAGAAGAAACCATTCGAGATGAAAAAATAAGAAGACTTAAGCAGGTGCTGAGAGAGAAAGAAGCAGCTCTTGAAGAAATGCGTAAGAAGATGCACCAAAAATAAAATCTCCTGTACTTAAAGACTTCAGTGAAATAGCTGTTTTTTAAAATATACTTCCACATTAATAAGTTAATTGTAGATGTGTTTTGAAAGTGTCTTTGAATACGAAACTTGGTTTTTCATCAGTTAATTATATAACTTTATTTAAGGAATACAGAAAAGGTTGATTCACATATAACTTGTGAATAATTTACATGGGGTATCTATACCTTTGTCTTAGATACCTTTTTTTGGAAGGATAAATTTTATATTTTTCTATTATTTTAACTAGAATTCTGCAAGTTTGAATATTTGGGCAGGGTTTTTCTTATTGTTTGTATCTTTACCTAAATTGCTCAGGCATTATTACAGCAGTAGATAATGACTGTGTATTACTGAAATTTTACAATCCAAGAGAGGAAATCAGCTCCAAAGTTAGCTTTTCCAATGGATTTGTATATGTACTTGCTTGATCTCTTTACCCTTAAAATGATGATACCTTGTATTCACCATTTTTTTTTAATGCCATGAATATGTATTATGGCAACATTATTTAAACATTGAAACATTTCTCAAGAATGAGCAACATTTGTTTTGTAACTTTACAATGTAATTTTATATAATCCAAAGTGTATTTTAGAATTCTGGCTATTTGATGTTTTGTTTGCTTATAGTGATGTGTTGTTCCCAGGCAAATGCTCCTTTTTTTTTTTGAATATGTACATATGTTACTGAGATTGTGTAAAAAGTAGATCCTGAACAGTTGTCACGTTTAACATTTCTTAAACTGTAAAAGTATATTTTCTCTGTCTGGTTAATCTTTAATTTGGGAAGGTTTGGGAATGGTGTAGGCAGAGGGATTAAGAGATGGGGAGTTAGCTGAATGTGGTGTGTGTTTGTAGTCCCAGCTGCCCAGGAGTCTGAGGAGGGGGAGAATTGCTTGAGCCTAGGAGTTTGAGGCCAGCCTGGGCAGCACAGCGAGACTCTGTCTCTTAAAGAGAGAGGAGGAGGAGAATAAGGTTAATAAAAAATGATCAGGTCAGGCGTAGTGGCTCACACCTGTAATCCCAGCACTTTGGGAAGCCGAGGCGGACGGATCATCTGAGGTCAGGAGTTTGAGACAAGCCTGGCCAACATGGCGAAACCCTATCTCTGCTAAAAACACAAATATTGGTCGGGCACAGTGGCGGGCACCTGTAATCCTAACCACTGAGGAGGCTGAGGCAGGAGAATCACTTGAACCCGGGAGGTGGAGGTTGCAGTGAGCAAAGATTGTGCCACCACTGCACTACAGCCCGGACGACAGAGCCAGACTCCATCTCAAAAAAAAAAAAAAAAAAAAAATCTCTGGAAGTAAAAGAGGTTAAAAAAAAAAAATGTGCAATGGCAACAAAAGAGAATAGTAAATCAGAAAGTACCATAAAGAAGTGAAACAAATATATACATCAGCTAGATTTTGCTGCTTTTTATTTTATTAACAGCTGTTTTGTGATATAATTCATGTACTGTAAAATCCAGCTTTTTAAAGTATACAGTTCACTGGTTTTTATTATGTTTACAGAGTTGTACAACCATCAACACTATAATTTTAGAACATTTTCAAAATGTTCAAAACATCCCCAAACCAACCTTATACCCATTAGCAGTCATTCCCCATCACCTCTCCGTCTGCCATAGGCAAGCACTAAAAAGCTTTCTGTCTTTATGGAATTGCCTGTTGTGAACATTTCATATATATGGAATCATACAATATGTTTTTCTTTGTGATAGGTGTTTTTTACTTCGTCTAATGTTTTCTAGATTTATCCATGTTGTAGCATTTATCAGCACTTCATTATTTATTGCTGAATAATATTCCATCATGGATATACCACACTTTATCCATTCATTTGTTATGAACGTTTGGATTGTTTCCACTTTTGGCAGCTACAAATAATGTTGCTGTGTATATTTGTGTACAAGGTTTTTTAGTATATGTTTTCAGTTCTCTTGGGTATGTACCTAGGACTGTAATTGCTGGGTCATACAATAACTGTGTTTATGTTTTGAGGAACTGCTAAACTATTTCAGTCATGTTTTGCTGTCCCCACACCACATAAACATATTGTCAAGGTCACCAGTGACTTCCATATTACTAGATTCGGTAGTCAATTGTCAGTCTTCTTGATTTATCAGCAGAATGTAATTTGATGAATCATCACTTCTTTTGAAAAATGTTTAGTATCTGTCATAGAAACAGTGCAAATGTATTGTAGAAAATTAGAAAATATAGGCCAGGCGCAGTGGCTCACACCTGTAATCCCAGCACTTTGGGAAGCCGAGGCGGGCGGATCACCTGAGGTAAGGAGTGTGAGACCAGTCTGACCAACATTGGTGAAACCCTGTCTCTACTAAAAATAGAAAGATTAACTGGGCATGGTTGTGCATGCCTGTAATCTTGGCTACTGGGAAGACTGGGGCAGGAGAATTGCCTGGACCCGGGAGATGGAGGTTGCAGTGAGCGGAGATGGTGCCACTGCATTCCAGCCTGGGCAACAGAGTGAGACTCTGTCTGAAAGAAAGGAAGAAAGAGAGAGAGGGAGGGAGGGGAAAGAGGAAAGGAAGAAGGAGGAAAGGAGGGAGGGAAGGGCAAGCAAAATACTAAAAATTGAAAATATAGCAAGCAAAATATTAAAAATTAGAACTTCATACTCCCATCCAAAGTTGACAACTAATACCCTATATATCCTTTCTGATCATTCTGTGTGTCTCATATATACATATATTTTTTACCAAAATGAAGTCCTTATTTATACTATTCTGAATCCTGCTTCTAAAGTCAAGAATTGGCCTGGCATGACTCTTACCTGTAATCCTTACACTTTGGAAGTCTGAGGTGGGAGGATCACTTGAGGCCAGGAGTTGAAGACCAGGCTGGGCAATGGCAGGATATCCCATCTCTGCCAAAAATTTAGCCAGATGTGGTGGCATGTGACTATAGTCCCAGCTACTTGGGAGGCTGAGGTGGGAAGATCACTTGAGCCTAGTGGGTCAAGGCTGCAGTGAACTGTGATCATGCCACTGCATTCCAGCCTGGTTGACAGAGTGAGACCATATCTTTAAAAAAAAACAAAAAAACAACAACAAATAAAACCATCTTCAGCTTTTCCTTTCAGTGTTTTCATCTCTAATACTAAAGCTAAATTTACCAATTTGGCCTCAAAATATCCTTTACCACTGGTTTTTCTAAAGCAGTATTAAATCTAGGTCTATGTGTCTTATCTAGCTATTATACCCTGTAGAGCTTTTAAGTGAGCAGTTTCGTTTTTAAAATTTTTAATGACATTGATTTAGAGACCAGCTATTTATCCTGACTCCTTTTTTCCTTGATATACTTTCATTTCACTTCTGAAAGACCATACTTCTGCCTCATTGACTACTCATTCTCAGTCTCCTTGCTGATCCCTTCCTTCTCCCTAATCTCTTTACACTAAAACACATGAGAGCTTAGTCCACGGTTTGCCTCTTTGCTTATACTCAGTCTCTTGGTGATCTCATCTAGTTTCATGGTTTTAAGTAATATCAATGTGCTGCCAACTTGCAGTTTTTATCTTTATTTCCGGGCTCTCTTGAATTCCAGCTGCCTATTTAATATCTCTATTGGATGTCTAAATAGACATCTGAAACTTACGTTCAAGACAGAAATCTTGCTCTTCCCTCAAACTAGCTTCACCCACAGGTTTTCTCATTTTAGCTGATGACAACCCCATCCTACCAGTTGCTCAGGCCAAAATCTTGTCATGCTTTACTCCTTGATCTCACACCTCACACCCAATACAAATTTTGTTGATTCTACTTTCAAAATACCCCAAATATGACCACTTTTTATCATCAGTGCTATCATCAGCCCTGAATTGGATTATTGGTAGCCTCATAAGTTACCTTTCTTATTCCACTTTTGTGCCCCTACTTTCATCTCAGTACAACAGCCAGAGTGATTCTTTTAAAAGATAACCTAGGCTATTCCCCATTACCCTTCAATGAGATTCAAGGTGAGCAAATTGTATTAAGCACAGCTCTTAAAATTTCTGTAGTATGCTATTGTAGCCCTCTTATCTTTAGGTAAAGAGGTTGAAAATTTTGTCTCAAAAATGATAGTTGAACTGAGATCTGAAGAAAAAGCAGGAGTTAAATAAGAAAAGGGATGGATTAAATAACTTTCCCAGGAGGGGAAACAGCAAACTTAAAGGTTCTAAAGCACAAGAGAGCATGGAATATATGAAGAACCAAAAGAAGGCCAGATATCTAGACATCTAGAAGGTCTAGCTAAGTACTTAGGGAGATACTATAAACAGAAAAGAAAAAATTGTGGCCTCCTTTTTTTTTTTTTTTTTTTTTAAATGATTTTAGTTAATTTTAAAGACTGGAAGAAGAAATTAAATTAGTTATGTTTATAAATACTTGGAATAGTACCTGACACACAGTAATCATCTTATCAGTGTTTGGTTAAATAAATTCAACTAATACCATCCTAATAAATATATTGCATCTATCTTTTTTTGACTTTTAAATCTAGCCTCCTTTTTTATTTTTCTGCTCCTTATTAAAGCTTTGCTGCTCATGAAAGTCATCAAACACCTGTATTTCTTCTGATGTTGTATTTCTTGATACTGAAATGTGGCTTGAATACTTTACATTATTCTCCATAATTTGTCCAATGCTGCTGGTCTCTAACTTAACCTTATTCTGAAATTCAGTCAAATTAGAGTTTTATCTTTTCTGCAAGAGCATTCTAAAGCTGCTGTTGGCAAGGTCTTCAATAACTATCATATCGCTAAATCTAATGGTCAATTCTTAGTCTCTTACTTGACCTGTCAGTAGCATTTGACACTTTTGATCATTTTGTCTTCATTGCAATTTGTTCTTCACTCTGCTTCAGGGACATAATAATCTTTTGTTTTCCTCATACCTCATTGACTGCTTCTTCTTAGTCTCTTTGGCTAGTTCTTACCCTTCTCCATGATCTCTTAATGTTGGAGTCATTTAGAGCTCGATCTTTTTATGTCTCTTATTTTACATCTATATGATCTTACCTAGTTCTCATGAATCAAAATACCATCCATATTCAGGAACTCCTCTTTGGACTCCAAAATTATATATCCAATTGCCTTCTTGACATTTCTACTTGGAAGTCTAATGGGCATCTCAAAATCAACACAGGCCAAAATCAGCTTCTGGATATTACCCACACAAAATTTGCCTCAAGCAAGATTTTCTGTATCTTAGTTAATGATAAACCAGGCTTCCACTTGATCAGGTGGAAATACTTTGGAGTTCACCTTAATTTTCCCTTTGTCTCATGCCTTACAACTAGTCTGTTAGGAAATTCTCTTCGTTTACATTCAAATTATATCTGGAATCTGACCATTGCTCACCAACTCTACTGTGATTATCTTGCATTATATCTCTCATCTAGATTATTGAATAATCAGCTAACTGTCTCTCTGCTTCTACCAGTGTCCTACAACTTGTCCTCAGCACAATAGCCAAGTGATTTTGTTAAAATTTAAGGAAGGAGAAAGGGCCAAAAACTCAATAGAGAAATGAGAAACACACGAAAAGAAAATTCACCCTAAAAGAGATAAAAATGATCTTAAAACATAGGAAAAATGTTTAAATTCACTTGAAACTAGGGGTATGCAAATTAAAACCACTCAGATACCGTTTCTCACTTGCCAGACTCCATGAAATGTAAGAATATGGCAATGCATTCTGTTGGGAAGGCTGTGGGAAAATAGGTACTTTCATACATTGCTGATGGGAATGCAAAAGTTTATTAGTTGCATTATTGTTCTTAGTTGCAAAGTATTGGAAGCAACCTAAATTCCCATCCATGGCAGAGTGATTTAATAAACTATAGCGTGTCATGCAGTGGAATATTAAATAGGTATAAGAAAAGAATGAGGAAGAGCTCTGTGAACTAATATGGAGTGATTTTCAAGATAGACTGTCAAATGAAAAAAGCAAAGTACAGAAGAGTATCCATAGCATGCTACCCTTCATGTAGGAAAGAAAGGATTTAAGAAAGTAAATAGTTATCTGCTCATTTGTTCAAAAGAAATACAGGAAAGATAAAAAACTAGTAAGGCTGATTACCTAGAGGGAAAGGAATAAGGAAGGAAATGAGGTTAGCAAGGATGAAGTACAGTAACATTTCTTTGATTATATCTTTCTGTATAGCTCTGACTCTTGAAATTATAATTATGTCTCACATACCCTTCACATAATCCCAAGTAAATAAATGATAAAACCAACCAAGAAGTGTGGGAAACCCAAAATGGAATACAAATACTAACAAATGAAAGTAAATGTATTAAGAATAAATAACAACCACACTTAAGCAAGTGAAGAAGAAAATAACTAGGTAACTGTAAGTATCTTTTTTGGGCACTAAAAGGCTAATGACAAAAAGAATGGTACTAAAGTGCTGTAATCTAGTTAGTAAAAGGATTTCTTGCAGAGGTATGAGTTGGCACTACTGAAGCTACCTTTACATGTACAGTAGAATTGAACAACTAAGTACATATATTGTAGATAATAAGAGCCAGGTTTCTCACTGTTGGAGAAAGATGTTATAAAGAAAGGAGGTAGGCTAAAATACACCCTGTAATGTTGGATTGGAGTAAGAGGTGTCAGTATAAATTCATGGTTTTTAATATAAATGTGGACAGATTAAGAAATATACATGTGACTATATCTGTGGCATAGTATATACATTTATACATTTCAACTCTTAAAGGGCCTAGAAGCAGTGAAACTTCAGAGTAATGAGCACATTTAGCACCAGATCTTGTTTTTTTTTTTTTTTTTTTTTTTTTACCTTAAATTGTTTTATTTTTAATTTTTCTGAGTACATAGTAGGTGTATATAGTCATGGAATACATGAGATATTTTAATATAGGCATGTAATGTGAAATAATCGCATCATGGAGAATAGGGTACCACGTTTTCAAGCATTTATCCTTTATGTTACAAGCAATTCAATTACACTCTTCTAGTTATTTTAAAATGTACAAGTTATTGTTGACTAGAGTCACCCTATTGTGCTATCAAATAGTAGGTCTAATTAATTCTTTCTATTTTTATGTATCCATTAGCAATCCCCACCTCCCCCTCCAGTGCCCAACTACCCTTCCCGGCCTCTGGTAACTATCCTACTCTCTATCTCCATGAGTTCAATTGTTTTGATTTTTAGATCTCATAAATAAGTGATAACATGCAATGTTTGTCTTTCTGTGTCTAGCTTATTTCACTTAACATAATAACCTCCAGTTCCATCCATGTTGTTGCAAATGACAGGATGTCATTCTTTTAATGACTGAATAGTACTCCATTGTGTAAATGCACCACATTTTATTATTTACCCATTCATTTGTTGATAGACACTTACGTTGCTTCCAAATCTTGCCTATTGTGAACATTGAGGCAACAGACATGGAAGTTCAGGTATCTCTTCAATATACTGATTTCCTTTTTTGGAGGGTACATACCCAGCAGTGGGATTTCTGGATCATATGGTAACTCTATTTTTATTTTTTTCAGGAACCTCCAAACTGTTCTCAATAGTGGTTGTACTAATGTACATTCCTACCAACAATGTAGGAGAGTTCCCTTTCTCCACATCCTAGCCAGCATTTGTTATTGCCTGTCTTTTGGATAAAAACCATTTTAACTGTGGAGACATATCTCATTGTAGTTTTGACTTGCATTCTGTGATGATCAGTGATGTTGAACACCTTTTCATATGCCTGCTTGTTATTTGTATGTCTTCTTTTGAGAAGTGTATTCAAATCTTTTGCTCATTTTTTGATCAGATGTTTGTTTTTGTTTTCCTGTTGAATTGTTAGAGCTCTTTATATATTCTGGTTTTTAATCCCTTGTCAGATGGGTAGTTTGCAAATATTTTGTCCCATTCTGGGGGTTGTCTCTTCACTTTGTTGACTGTTTCCTTTGCTGTGCAGAAGCTTCTTAACTTGATGTGATCCCATTTGTCCGTTTTTGCTTTGGTTGTATGTGTTTGTGGGGTATTACTCAAGAAATTTTTGCTCAGACAAATGTCCTGGAGATTTTCATCAATGTTTTCTTATAGTAGTTTCATAGTTTGAGGTCTTAGATTTAATCCTTTGGTTCACTTTGTATATGACTTTTGTATGTTGCAAGAAATAGGAGTCTAGTTTCATTCTTCTGCATATGGATATCCATTTTCCCAGAACTATTTACTGAAGAGACTGTCTTTTCCTCAGTATATGTTCTTTGTCAAAAATGAGTTCACTGTAAATGTATGGATTTGTTTCCAGGTTCTCTGTTCTGTTCCATGGGTCTATGTGTCTGATTTTATGCCAATACCATGCTGTTTTGGTTATTATATCCCTGTGGTATAATTTGAAGTCAGGTAATACGATTCCTCCAGTTTTGTTCTTTTTGCTTAAGATAGCTTTGGCTCTTCTTGGTCTTTTGTGGTTCCATATAAGTTTTCGGATAGTTTTTTTTTTTTTTTTTTTCTATTTCTGTGATGAATGTCATTGGTACTTTTATAGGGATTGTACTGAATCTATAGATTGCTTTGGGTAGTTTGGACATTTTTAACAATATTGATTCTTTTGCTCCATGAACGTGGAATTTGTGTGTGTGTGTTCTCTTCAATTTCTTTCGTTGGTGTTTTATAGTTTTTATTATAGAGATCTTTCACTTCTTTGATTAATTCCTAGATATTTAATTTTATTTGTGGCTATTTTAAATGGGATTACTTTTTTCATTTCTTTTCAGATTGTTCACTGTTTGCATATAGAAATGCTACTGATGTTGATTTTTGTATGTTGTTTTTGTATCCTGGAACTTTACTGATTTTTTAAATTAGTTCTAATAGTTTTTTGGTGGTCTTTAAGTTTTTTGACTATAAGATCATATCATCTACAAACAAAAATAATTTGACTTCTTCCTGTCCAGTCTGGATACCCTTTTTATCTTTCTCTTGTCTGACTGCTCTAGCTAGGACTTCTAGTACTATGCTGAATAACAGTGGTGAAAGTGGGCATCCTTACTGTGTTCCAGATCCTTGAGGAAAGGCTTTCAGTTATTCCCTGTCCAGTATGATACTAGCTATGGGACCATAATATATGGCTTTTTTAAATGTTGAAGTGTGTTCCTTCTGTCCCAAGTTTTTTGAGGGTTTTTATCATGAAGGGATGTTGAATTTTATCAAATACTTTTTCAGTATCAATTGAAATGATCATATCATTTTTATCTTTCATTCTGTTGACATGATGTGTCATGTTAATCGATTTGTGTATGTTATACCATCCTTGCATCCCAGGGATAAATCCCACTTAGTCATGATGAATTACCTTTCTAATGTATTGTTGGATTTGGCTTGTTAGTATTTTGTTGAGTGTTTTTGCATCAGTATTCATCAGAGATATTGGCCTGTAGTTTTCATTTTTCATGTGTCTTCGTCTGGTTTTGGTATCAGGGAAATACTGGCCTCATAGAATGAGTTTGGAAGTATTCCTTCCTCCTCAATTTTTCAGAATAGTTTGAGTGAGATTGGTATTAGTTCTTCTCTCAATGCTTGATAGAATTGAGTAGTGAAGCCATTGGGTCTTGGGCTTCTCTTTACCGGGAGACTTTTATTATGACTTTGATCTCATTATTTTTATTGGTCTTTTCAGGTTTTGGATTTCTTCATAGTTCAATCTTGGAACATTATATGTGTCTAGTAATTTGTTCATGCTCTTGGGTTTTCTAATTTATTGACTCATAATAGCCTCTAATGATCCTTTCATTTTCTGCAGTATCAGTTGTAATGCTGCTTTTTCATTTCTGATTTTATTAATTTGTGTTCCTTTTTTCTTCTTAGTCTGGCTAAAGGTTTGTCAATTTCATTTAACTTTTCAAAAAAACATTTTGTTTCATTGATTGTTTGTATTTTCTCTATTTCAATTTCATTTATTTCTGCTCTTTATTATTTCTTTTCTTCTACTAATTTTGGGTGAGGTTTGATCTTGCTTTTCTAGTTCTTTAAGATGCTTTGTTAGATTGTTTATTTGAAGTTTTCCCCTTTTTGATGTAGGCACGTATAGCTATAAACTTCACCCTCAGCACTGCCTTTGTTGTATCCTGTAAGTTTTGGTATGTTGTGTTTCCATTATCACTTGTTTCAAGAAATTTTTGAATTTCCTTTTTAATTTCTTCATCAACCCACTGGTCATTCAGGAGCATATTGTTTAATTTCCATGTATTTGTATAGTTTTCAAGGTTCTTCTTGTTATTAATTTCTAGTTTTATTCCATTGTGATGAGAGAAGATGCTTGATATTATTTCAATTTTTTTGACTGTTTTGAGACTTGTTTTATTACCTAAAATATGATATGTTCTTGAGATTTATTCATGTATTGAGGAGAAGCATGTGTATTCTGCAGCCGAGGGATGAAATGTTCTATAATTATCTGTATGTCCATTTGGTCAATAGTCCATTAGGTCTGATGTTTCTTTGTTGATTTTCTGTCTGAAAGATATGTCCAATGCTGAATATTGGGTGTTCAAGCCTCCAGCTATTATTGTATTAGGGTCTATCCCTTGCCCTAGCTCTAATAATATTTGGTTTATATATCTGGGTGCTCCAGGCATGCATATTTAAAATTGTTATATCTTCTCGCTGAATTGACCATCATAGAATGACCTTCCTTGTCTCTTCTGATAGTTTTTGTCTTGTAATATATTTTGTATGATATAAGTATAGCTACTCATGCTCCATTGGAAAGGAATATCTTTTTCCATCCCTTTATTTGTAGTCTATATGTGTCTTTATAGTTGAATTGTGTTTCTTATAGGCAACAGATTAATGAATCTTGTTTTTTCATCCACTCGGCCATTCTCTTTCTTTTATTTGGAGAGTTTAGTCCATTTACATTCAGTGTTATTATTGATAAGAGCTTACTCTGGCCATTTTGTTATTTGTTTTCTGGTCTTCTCCTCCTTCTTTCTTTCCTCCTGTCTTCCTTTAGTGAAGGTAGTTTTTTCTGATGATATGATTTAGTTTCTTGCTTTTTATTTTTTTGTGTATTCATTGTATTATTTTTTGTTTGAGATCACCGTGAAGCTTGCAAATACCATCTTTTAAACCGTTATTTAAATCCAATAACTACTTAACACTGTGTGTATAAACAAAGAAGCAAAAACAAAGCTAATAAAAAGCATATGCCTTAACTTCATCCTTCAACTTTTTAACTTCTTGTTTCTACATATATCTTATTGTACTGTCTATGTCATGAAAAGTTATTGTTTGTGATTGGTTCATTAGTCAGTCTTTCTTTTTAGGATAAGAGTAGTTTACATACCACAGTTACAGTGTTAGAATATTCTCTGTTTTTTCTGTGTACCATTACCAGTGTGTTTTGTACTCTTAGGTGATTGCTTATTGCTTGTTAATGTCCTTTTCTTTCTGACTGAAGTACTCCCTTTAGCATTTCTTGTAGAATAGGTCTGGTGTTGATGAAAGCCCTCAGCTTTTGTTTGTCTGGGAAAGTCTTTATTTCACCTTCATGTTTGAAGAATACTTTTGCTGAATATACTATTCTAGGGTAAAAAGTTTTTTCCTTCATCATGTTAAATATGTCATGCCACTCTCTCTTGGCCTATAAGTTTTCCACTGGAAAGTCTGCTGCCAGATATATTGGAGTTCCATTGTATGTTATTTTTTTTTTCTCTTGCTGCTTTTAGAAATATTTCTTTGTCCTTGATCTTTGGGAGTTTGATTATTAAATGCCTTGAGGTAGTCTTCCTTGGATTAAATCTGCTCATTGTTCTATAACCTTCTTGTATATGGATATTGATATATTTCTCTAGGTTTGGGAAGTTCTCTGTTATTATCCCTTTGAATAGGCTTTCTAGTTCTCTCTTTCTCTATCTCTTCTTTAAGGCCAATAACTCTTAAATTTGCCCTTCTGAGGCTATTTTCTAGATCCTGTAGGTTTGCTTTATTGTTTTTTATTCTTTTTTATCTCCTCTGACTGTGTTTTCAAATAACCTGTCTTTAACTAATTCTTTTTTCTGCTTGATCAATTCTACTATTAAAATACTCTGATGCATTCTTCAATATGCCAACTGCATTTTTTAGCTCCAAAATTTCTGCTGAAAAAAAGTTAATTCTTTTAAATCATTTCAATCTCTTTGTTAAACATATCTGATCGAATTCTGGATTCCTTCTCTGTGTTATCTTGAATTTCTGTGAGTTTCCTTAACACAGCTATTTTGAATTCTCTGTCTGAAAGGTTATATGTCTCTGTTTCTTCAGGATTGGTCCTTGGTGCCTTATTTAGTTCATTTGGTGAGGTCATGATTTCCTGGATGGTGTTGATGCTAGTAGATGTTCTTTGGTGTCTGGGCATAGAAGAGTTAGGTATTTATTGTAGTCTTCACTGTCTGGGCTTGTTTGTATCTGTCCTTTTTGGAAAAGTTTTTCAGATATTCTAAAGGACTTAAGTGTTGTGCTCTAAGTTGTATCTGTTTTATGGAGCACCCCAAGATCAGTAATTCGGTGGTTCTTGCAGACTCATAGAGGTACTGCCTTGATGGTTTTGGACAAGATCCAGAATTCTCTGGATTACTAGGCAGAGGCTCCTGTTCTCTTTCCTCACTTTCTTCCAAAGAAGTGGAGTCTTTCTCTCTGTCCTGAACCAACTAAACCTGGGGATGAAGTTACACAAGCACCTCTGTGGCTCCCACCACTATGACAGTGCTGTGTCATACTTGAAGCTAGCATAGCACTGGATCTCACTCAAGACCTGCTGTAACTACTCCCTGGTTATCGTCTGTGTTCACTTAAGGCCATGGGACTCTACAATTAGCAGGTGGCAAAGCCAGCCAGGCCCGCGTCCTTCCCTTTAGGTTGGAAAGTTCCCTCAGGCCCTGCGTAGGTCCAGAGGTGCCACCTGGGAGTCAGGGACTAGGGTAAAAAACCTTAGACATCTACCTGGTGTTCTATTATACTGTGACTGAGCTAGCATTCAAAACACAAGACACAGTGTTTCCTACTCTTCCTTCCCCTTTCCAAAGGCAGAGGAACCTCATGCTGTAGCCACTGCCACCACAAGACATGGAGAGTACTGCTGGAGGACCTCCAGTGTTCCCTTAAGGCCCAAGAGCTCGTCAGTTAGCTGTGGTGAATCTTGCCCAGCCTGAGAATCACCCTTAATGGCAGGGGGCTCCCTTCCAACCCAGGGCAGGTCCAGGGATGCCATCCAAGAGTCAAACCCTGGAATCGGAAAACCCAAGAGAATGCTTGGTTCATGATCCCCCTGTTGCCATGCTGGTACCTAAGGTGCAAGACAAAGTCTCCTTTACTTTTCCTTCTGCTTTTCTCAAGCAGAAGAGTTTCATCCCATAGCCGCCATAGCTGGTAATGTGCTGAGTCTCACCTGAAGCCAGCAAGTCTCAGTAGCTCACCTAAAGCCCTCAACATAGTACTTGGGTATCACTGCTGGTAATTCAGGACTGAAGCGCTTTTCAGTTAGCAGGTGATGAATGCTGCCAGGAATGAGTCCTTCCCTTCAAGGCAGCAGGTTCCCTTCTCATCCAGGGTGTGTTTAGAATTGTCATCCAGGAGCTAGGGCCTGGAACAAGGGCCTCTGAACTCTGATCTGTGCCCCATACTTCTACTTCTGTGGCTGAGCTGGTATACAAGATACAAGACAAAGTCCCTCCTACTATTCCCTTTCCTCTCCTCAGACAGAAGGAAGGGGTCTCTTTTGGAGCTGTGATCTGTGCACCCTGTGGCTAGGGGAGAGGTTATGTCAACACTCCCTTAGCCACCCCAGCTGGTGTCTTCATAGGTCACATGTCCCCCAAGTCCACTGTTTCTTGGACCAGTTCAGCACATGGACTCACCTGTGAGTTGTAGTCCTTATAGCCTGGACTGCCTTTTAAGTCTACTGAGCAACCCAGAATACTGTAGCTCTCCATGGAGAGGTTTGCATTAACTCAAGTTTCAACCTCTGGAATGGGTGATTCCCCTCTGGCTAGGGCTGGTTTGAGTTCTCCCTCCTTGGGTGGGCATCAGGTGAGTTTGGTCTCCTTTTCTTTTCCAGCAAGACAGCACTGAGTTCAATGCCCCGCAATTGCTGTGCTCTCCCTCCTCAGCACCCAGAGATGCCCTCCACACAACCTGGCCTCTACACCACCTGGCTGCTGTTGGGGGGTTTTGGGAGGGGTGGTGTCAGTGGTTCAAGGCTGTTTTTTTCTATGTCTTCAAGGCCTCTTTCAGGAGTACAGAGGTAAAACTAGGTACTGAGTGCTCACCTGATTTTTGGTTCTTATGAAGGTGTTCTTTCTGTGTAGATAGTTGCTAAATTAGTGACCTTGTGGGGGCAGCAGGGACCATTAGTGGAGCCATCTATTCTGCCATCTTGCTCTACCTCAAGATCTTGGCTTCTAAACACCATTCTCAACATAAGAAACCAAGGCTTTTTGGAGAAGCTGATTCCAGAGTTGAGCAAGGAAATATATAAGATAAACCTAGAACATCTTGTGATGTCGGAAGGCAGGAAAATATTTTGTAACAAATGGGCTTATCAAAGAAACAGAGGAGCCAACCTAAAGAAGTTACTAATGACCAAAGTTGGAATAATTTGAACAATAAAATAAATAGTATTTAACCGCTAGAACAAAATATACCTATTAATCTATACCAATATGAGACTGAAGCACTGCCAGCTGTCCAAAGAGGGAAACTTTTTAATCTATACCAATATAAAAATAAAATAAATAAATGAGGGGAGAAGAAGCAGTTCTTCATTACAGTTGAATTCCAATTAATAAATGTCAATGAAAAGAGAAAATAGAGATTCATCATTGCAAATGCCCTAGTAATAATAACTGCAGACAAGATTCACCAATGGATGCTAAAATGAGTGGGCAAAAGTTCAAGGAGAAATAGGATTTACATAGCCTCCAAAGAAGATACTTATTAACTATAAACAGAAGGATAGCAACTTTATAGCAGAGAAACCTAGCAGATACCAACCAAAATGATCAAGGTAAACATCAATAATAAAACATATATGCTCATGGATAGGAAGAATCAATATCATGAAAATGGCCATACTGCCCAAGGTAATTTATAGATTCAATGCTATCCCCATTAAGCTACCACTGACTTTCTTCATATAATTGGAAAAAACTACTTTAAAGTTCACATGGAACCAAAAAAGAGCCCACATTGCCAAGACAATCCTAAGCAAAAAGAACAAAGCTGGAGGCATCATGCTACTTGACTTCAAACTATACTACAAGGCTTCAGTAACCAAAACAGCATGGTACTGTCCCAAAACAGATATATAGACCAATGGAACAGAACAGAGGCATCAGAAATAACACTACACATCTACGACCATCTGATCTTTGACAAACCTGACAAAAACAAGAAATGGTGAAAGGATTCCCTATTTAATAAATGATGCTGGGAAAACTGGCTAGCCATATGTAGAAAGCTGAAACTGGATCCCTTACTTACACCTATACAAAAATTAATTCAAGATGGATTAAAGACTTAAATGTAAGACCTAACACCATAAAAACCCTAGAAGAAAGCCTAGGCAATACCATTCAGGACATAGGCATGGGAAAAGACTTCATGACTAAAACACCAAAAGCAATGGCAACAAAAGTCAAAATAGAAAAATGGGATCTAATTAAACTAAAGAGCTTCTGCACGCAAAAGAAACTATCATCAGAGTGAATAGGCAACCTACAGAATGGGAGAAAATCTTTGCAATCTACCCATCTGACAAAGGGCTACTATCCAGAATGTACAAAGAACTTAAACACATTTACAAGAAAAAAACAACCCCATCAAAAAGTGGGCAAAGGATATGAGCAGACACTTCTCAAAACAATACATTTATGCAGCCAACAAACATATGAAAAAATGCTCATCATCACTGGTCATCAGAGAAATGCAAATCAAAACCACAATGAGATACCATCTCACACCAGTTAGAATGGTGAGCATTAAAGTCAGGAAACAACAGATGCTGGAGAGGACATGGAGAAATAGGAACACTTTTACACTGTTGGTAGGAGTGTGAATTAGTTCAACCATTGTGGAAGACAGTGTGGTGATTCCTCAAGGATCTAGAACTAGAAATACCATTTGACCCAGCAATCCCATTACTGGGTATATACCCATGATTATAAATCATGCTACTATAAAGACACATGCACACATATGTTTCTTGCGCCACTATTCACAATAGCAAAGATTTGGAGCCCACCCAAATGTCCATCAATGATAGACTGGATTAAGAAAATGTGGCACATATACACCATGGAATACTATGCAGCCATAAAAAGGGATGAGTTCATGTCCTTTGCAGGGACATGGATGAAGCTGGAAACCATCATTCTAAGCAAACTGTCACAAGGAGAGAAAACTAAACACCGCATGTTCTCACTCACAGGTGGGAGTCGAACAATGAAAACACATGGACACAGGGAGGGGAACATCACACACTGGGGCCTGTCGGGGGGTGGGAGGCTGGGGGAGGGATAGCATTAGGAGAAATACCTAATGTAAATGATGAGTTGATGGATGCAGCAAACCAACATGACACATGTATACCTATGTAACAAACCTGCATGTTGTGCACATGTACCCTAGAACTTAAAGTATTGAAAAAAAAAAAAAAAGGTCATGCTGCCTTTTGGTGGTACCCACAGGCTGGATGACAGGGTCAAGATGCCAGCCCAACAAGTCAATCATCAGAAAGAAACTTGGTGCCAGCCCATCTCCTAAAAGCTGAGTATGTTGCACAGATTGCTGGTTCTCAATAGGATATTCTAATAAACATTGCTATTACTAAAAAAAAAAAGACATATCAACATCATCAATACCTTAATATGATGCATAAGGAAAGACTTTTTTTGCATATTATAGTAGTCTTGCTAAAAATACAAAGCCTTCTGTTATGAATTGAATGTTTTTGTCCCCCCTAAAATTCATATATTGAAGCATTAACCGGCAGTATAGCTGTATTTGGAGATGGGGCCTCTATGAAAGTAATTAAGGTTATAGTTACTTGAGATCATAAAGGTGAGACCTTAATCCAATAGTATAATATTAGAGTCCTTATAAGAAAGGGCATCAGAGGGCTCATTTTCTAACTCCCCACCGCTCAATGCATGCACACAGAGGAAAGGCCATGTAAGGACATAGTGAGAAGGTAGGCATCTGCAAGCCAGGAAAAGAACCCTCACCAAAAACAGAATCAGCTGAACTCTTGATCCTAGCTTTCAGAACTGTGAGGAATAAATTTCTGTTGTTTAAACCATCCAATCTGTATTTTATTGTTATGGTAGCTTGAGCAGACTATTACACTGAGCAGTAGAGAAATGCAAATCAAAACCACAATGAGATACCATCTTATATCAGTCAGAAAGACTATTATTCAAAAGTCAAAAAATAACAGATGCTGGTGAGATTGTGGAGAAAAGGCAATGCTTATACACTGTTGGTGAAAGTGTAAAGTAGTTCAACCCTTGTGGAAAGCAGTATGGTGATTCCTCAAAGAGCTAAAACCAGAATTACCATTTGACCCAGCAATCCCATTACTGGGTATATACCCAAAGGAATAAAAATCATTCTATCATGAAGACATATGCATATATATGTTCATTGTAGCACTATTCATAATAGCAAAGACATGGAAGCAATCTAAATGCCCATCAATGACAGACTGGATAAAGAAAATGTGGTATGCATACATCATGGAATACTATGCAGCCATAAACAATTGCCTGCTTTGATATTGGGTGTTTACATTAGGGAAAGTACAGTGAGGGATATAAGGAAACTCTGTATTACATTTGCAATTTTTATGTAGGTATAAAATTCGATGAAAATAAAAAGGTTTAAAACAAAATCTTAAAAACATAAATCACAGCAAGTCACTCCCCTGTTCAGAACTCTCTAGCGATGTTTTATCTCACTCAAAGCAGATGGCAAAATCTACACAATGACCTAAAAGCCCTACATTAATTGTCCCCATCTGCCCTCTCTAACCTCATCTCCTACTAGTCCTCTATCACCACTGAACTTCAGTAAACTAGCTGCTTGTTGGTTGTTAAACATAGCAGGCATATTCCCAGGTCAGATCTTTGCATTGTTTATTTCCTCCGCACTCTATGGAAAGTTCCTCTTCTAGCTAGCTGCATGGCCTGCTCCCTGTCCCCACCACTTTGTTTAATGTTACACTCACTAGCTTCCTAGAATCTCATATTCTAACATTTTTTTCCTACAGCGCTTATCATTGTTCATATTCTAAATAGTTTACTTATTTAATTCTGTTATTGTTTCTTGATATACACTAGAGTTTAAGATACACAAGGCAAGAGACATTTGACTGTTTTGTTTGCTGATGAATTACCACTGAACATAAATGGAGAAGGAATAAATAGTCACATGAAGGCTGTTTCACCTACAATGTCTCATTCTAGTTTCAAGAGCAGGAAGAAGGAAGTAATAAAGGAAGAAATATGTTAGGAAAGCAAAACCTCTTTTCATGTGTCATTGGATCACTGGCCAAAACTGTGTTACATAGCCACCTCTAATTTCAGTGAAGGCTAGGAACATTACTATTCAACAAACAATATTTAGTTTTTGTTGGTAAGAAAGCAAGGGGGCAAATTACTGGCTGGCTGCTGATAATATCACTATAGCTAGACACTTGTAACGAAAGAGTTAGGTTATAAAGACAAAGAATGAATACAAAAACTATTCAGACCCACCCTGCCAAAACTAGTGTTACTTAAAAGCCAAAAACTGCCAGGAAGTTTTACTTTTGTTTTAATAATACTGAGAGAAAACAGCACTTTGTTACAGAGTTCAGAGGGAAAAAATGTAGATCAAGGATTTTCTGCACATGCAAGTCTTGAATGATGTATAAGATGAAGGAAAAGATATTTTCAAGTATTCAAGAGCTCAGAAAATATACTCATCTTTTCTTCTTAAATAAAATTTCTTAAATATGTACTATAACAGCTGCTTATTATGTATTCTTAAAAAAACTATTTCTACCTCTGATGGTTTTGTATTGTCAGCCTGGCTAGGGTGAACTACATTTCCCAGAATTCACTTTTATGTATATTTCTGGTTAGGGTGGACTACAAGAGACATTACCGTGGAAAACTTGGAAGGCAAAAGTGAAGCAGCAGCTTCAATATGTAGCTGACCCATATTGTCTCTGATCTATTGATTCATCTCATTGGCATAAAGCAGTGTCCACATCTGAAACTG
Organism: Macaca thibetana thibetana; assembly: GCF_024542745.1. Lineage (NCBI taxonomy): Eukaryota > Metazoa > Chordata > Mammalia > Primates > Cercopithecidae > Macaca > Macaca thibetana. The sequence continues at coordinate 110,320,230 of NC_065578.1, read as the reverse complement.
CCCCATCATCCCCTGGATCTTTCTTCAGCTTCTCTTACTCCTTGGCCAGGTAATTGTGCTTAGCTCTGTAATTCTGGCTACTGGAGGACACCCATACCATTAATGTCAGAGACACTAAGAACCAACATAGGTTTTAAAAAGTCCTCGTGAGCTTCAGTTTGTTCCTCTGTGTTCCAGCATGTTCTTGCTCGCTCACACTACATTTATCTTTTTTTTATTCCTGACTTCTTATATTATGAACTCCAAGTTCTAGGATTAGGAGGCAAGACAATAGCTCCTCACAAGGAGGCAAGAAGTTCAGATCCCTGGAGCAAATTACTTTACACACACATACAGACTCACACACATACTCCACATTTTAGTGATTCTGCTCCTCTGATTGAAACATAACTATACACTATCCTGAATTTACAAAGAAATTACCCCATAATTTCTTCTAAGAGTTTTTAGAATTTTCCCTTTCAAACAAAGACTGGTCCTTAATTCACCTCATATTGATTTTATGTGTATAGTGTGAATGAAGAGTCCAGTTTCATTTCTTTCCACATGGATAACCATTGTCCCGACATTCTTAATTGAAAAGTCTACCTTTTCTCAACTGATCTGTAATACCAACTTTATTATATAGCAAGTGTCCATATATGTCTGGGTTTATTTTCCAGTCTTTCTCTTAGGTTCCATTGGTATATCTATTTCTCAGTGCACACTTTCATCTTAATTACAATAGCTTTAACATAATCTTGGCAGATACCCTATTTATTCTTTCTCCGCAAGAGTATCTTGACATTGTTGATCCTTTGTACTTTTATACAAATTTTGGAATTATCTTGTCAAATTCCATAATGCCATCTGTTGGCTATGTATTGGGATTGAATGGAAACAACAGATTAATGTGGAGGTAATTGACATGTATACAATGTTGAGAGATGCAATCTCTAAGCATGGTACATTTCTTCATTTATTTGAGTCTTTTGTAATATCTTTCTAAGTTTTACTTTAAACTCTAATATTTTCTTTAAAAGGTCTTGTACAGCTTTTTGGAGATTTATTTTTAGTTTCTTAATCTTTCGATATATTAAAAACAATAATTAAAATATTTTTAGAGTGAAATGTAATATACAACTCTAAAAGTGCTTAGTATAACTATAATGTATGTATTAATGTGTGATTTTTCATTTAATATTCTAAAGATTCATCCATCAGTTTCTTTCCATTGCCATGTGATATATTATTGTATGAATATACCACAATTTCCATTTTATTGTTGATAGACATTAGGGCTTTTTATCTTCTATTCCCTTGGTCTAACTATCACTGTGCCAATATTGTGTCGTCATGATTACCCTAGCCTCATTATGTCGTTATATTTGATAGATCAAGTATTTTACGTTATAATTCACCAAGGATACATTGGCTATTTCCAGTTCTTTGAATTTCCATATAAACTTTAGAATTGTTGTCTTACACATACACAATAATGTGCTTTTGATTATGAAAGGATATGAACAGACAGTTCTCAAAAGAAGACATTCATACAGCCAACAGACACATGAAAAAATGCTCGTCATCACTGGCCATCAGAGAAATGCAAATCAAAACCACAATGAGACACCCTCTCACACCAGTTAGAATGGCAATCATTCAAAAGTCAGGAAACAACAGGTGCTGGAGAGGATGTGGAGAAATAGGAACACTTTTACACTGTTGGTGGGATTGTAAACTAGTTCAACCATTATGGAAAACAGTATGGCAATTCCTCAAGGATCTAGAACTAGAAGTACCATATGACCCAGCCATCCCATTACTGGGTATATACTCAAAGGATTATAAATCATGCTGCTATAAAGACACATGCACAAGTATGTTTATTGTGGCAGTATTCACAATAGCAAAGACTTGGAATCAACCCAAATGTCCATCAGTGACAGACTGGATTAAGAAAATGTGGCACATATACACCATGGAATACTATGCAGCCATAAAAAAGGATGAGTTTGTGTCCTTTGTAGGGACATGGATGCAGCTGGAAACCATCATTCTCAGCAAACTATCGCAAGAACAGAAAACCAAACACCGCATGTTCTCACTCATAGGTGGGAACTGAACAATGAGAACACCTGGACTCGGGAAGGGGAACATCATACACCGGGGCCTATCATGGGGAGGGGGAAGATGGGAGGGATTGCATTGGGAGTTATACCTGATGTAAATGATAAGTTGATGGGTGCTGACGAGTTGATGGGTGCAGCATGCCAACATGGCACAAGTATACATATGTAACAAACCTGCACGTTATGCACATGTACCCTAGAACTTAAAGTATAATATAAAAATAAAAATTAAAAAAAAAAAAGAAAGTAAGGAACAGGCCCAAAATAAAACTTTTTATTGAAGAAGTAATAAAACATCTATGGAAATACAAAAAAAAAAAAAACACTATAAATCAATTTTGGGGGAAATGACATTTTTACCAATCTTTTCCATCCATCATATTTATCTATTTATTTTGGTCTACCTTAATTTCTCTCAGAAAAAAATTGTGGTTTTCTCCATAGAATTCTTACACATTTGCTATTAGATTTATTCTTTTATTTGCTTGATTAAAATATTTTTATAATATCTAGCTTCAATTTCATTTTCTACCTGATTGTTAGCATATCAAAATATAATTTATATTTGTATATTGACTATGTATCCAACAATCTTGCTAAACTCTCTTATTCTAGATAATTCATCTCATTAGATTAATTGGATAAATCAATTCTAACAGACTGGTTTATCTACAGATGCTTTTTGGATTTTCTACATACAATTACATGTTATATGTAATGAATGATGGTTTTCTTTGTCCCTTTCTCATCCTTTTATCTTATCTTGTTTTTTTTTTTTTTTTTTTTTGCCTTATTCTCTTGCTCTAGAATCTGTAGTATGATACTAAATTATTATTTCCTTCTCAATATCAGACAGAAATTTTCAACATTTCCCCATGAATAATGATGTTTGTTGTATGTTTTTTTTTTGTAAATACTCTCTTTTACTGTGTATTGGTCCGGGTTTCTACAGAAAAACAGAACCAATAGAGTGTGTATGTATATGTGTGTGTGGAGAGAGAGAGGGAGAGAGAGAGAGAAAGAGAGAGAGAGATTTTAAGAAATTGGCTTATGTGATCGTGGAGGCTGGCATGTCCAAGATCTGCAGAGTAGGCTGACAGGTTGGAGACTGAGCCGAGAAAAGAGTTGCAATTTGAGTCCAAAGGCAGTCTGATGGCAGAATTCCCTCTTTGGGGAAGGTCAAGTTTTTTTGTTTGTTTGTTTGTTTGTTTGTTTGTTTTTCTTAAGGCTTTCAACTGATTGGATGAAGCTCACCCACATTATAGAGGGAAATCTGCTTTACCCAAAATTACTGAGTTAAATGTTAATCCCATTTATGAAAACCTTCACGTAAACATCAAGAATGATGTTTAACCAAATATCTGGGTACTGTGACCTAGCCAAGTTGACACATAAAATTAATCATCATTGTAGATTTTTAAAGTTTCCTTACACTGCTAGTTCATTAAAAGGTGTTTGTTTTAATAATTAGTGAATGTTAAAATTATATGAAATGCTTTCTGGATATCTGTTGAGATGGTGATATGTTTTTCTCTTTTATTTGATTAATATGACGAATTACATTAGTTTTCCAATGCATTCCTAAAATAAAGTTAACTTGATCATAATCTTTTATCCATTATTCTAGGATAAATGCTGCTAGTATTTAGTTTATAATTTTTGCATCTATGTTCATGAATGAGAATGGTTATAATTTTTCTTTCTCTTAATGTTCTTTTTAAGTTTTGATATTAAGCTGCTACGGTTAGGCTTTGTATCCCCACCCAAATCTCATTTTGAATTGCAGTCCCCATAATCCCCATAATTGTCACATGTCAAAGGAGAGACCATGTGGAGGTAATTGAATCATGGGGGCGGCTTCCCCCATGTTGTTCTCATGATAGTAAGTTCTCACAAGATCTGATGGTTTTATAATGGGCTCTATCCCCTTCACTTGGCACTTCTCCATGCCACCTTATGAAGAAGGCACCTTGCTTCCTTTTTGCCCTCTGCCATGATTGTAAATTTCCTGAGGCCTTCCTGTCATGTGAAGTTGTGAGTCAATTAAACTTCTTTCCTTTATAAATTACCCAGTCTCAGGCAGTTCTTTATAGCAGTATGAAAACAGACTAATACATAAGCCTGGGGAGTATTCTCTTTTTTTAGTCTGGAGTTTTTTGAGTAACATTACAATAATTTCTTTTTTAATATTTTGTAGAACTCACCAGTGAAGCCATTTGGGACTAGATTTTCTTTAGATAATATTTTTGATTATTGATCCAATTTTGTAAATGGCTATTGGACTAGTCATGTTTTCTGCTTGAAATATTTTTGGTAAATTATATTCCTAAGCATTTTTCCAGTTCAACCAACTTTTAATGTTTTATCATAAAGTTATTCACAATACTTTTATTTCTGTTTAATGTCTCTAGAATCTCTAGTGATATCTCCTTTTCATTCTTTGTATTTGTAATGTGACTTTTCCTTTTTATCTACAACAGTCTTACCAGAAGTTTTCATTTTTGCTAGATTTTTGAAAGAACCTGTTTCTAGTTTTACTGAGCCTATCTACTACATGTTGTTACATATCTTTAATTCTTGTAAGAATTTTATTGTTTATTTTGTTCTACTTCTTTCAGATTATTTTTGCCATTCTGTTTTTACTTCCTAAGGTGAATGTTCAGCTCTTTAATATTCACTCTCTTTTCTCTTCTAATATATGGATTTAGAAAACAAATGTCACTCTGGCACTTGTTTAACTGCATCTCCTATGTTTCATCTGTTCTGAAAAATTTTTAGTCACTATCTCTCAATGATATTTTCTCTGAGTTTCAGTTTAAACATTTTCTAATTGCCATTGTTTATTTCTTTAACTCATGGCTACTTAGGAATGTGTTTTTTATTTTTCAAATATATAAAGATTTTCTGATTCTTTTTGTTATCGATTTCTACCAAAGTTGCATCATGATAAAAAATTTTCATATGCTTTTTATCCTTTGGTTTTATTGAGACTTGATTTATGACCCTTGCATGTGATAAAATTTGGTAAATGTTCATTTATGTGGTAGACTAATAATGCCCCTTCCCCAAAGATGTTGACGTCCAAATACCTGGAACCTATAAATATTTTTTCTTACACTGTAAAAGAAACTTTGTTGGTATGGTAAGTTAGAGTTTTGTTGTTGTTTCTGAGATGGAATCTTGCTCTGTCTCACAGGCTGGAGTACAGTGGCGCGATCTCGGCTCACTGCAACTTCCCCCTACCGGGTTGAAGAGATTCTCCTGCCTCAGCCTCCACAGTAGCTGGGACTACAGGCGTGCCCCACCACACCCGGCTAATTCATGTATTTTTAGTAGAGATGGAGTTTCACCATGTTAGCCACGCTGGTCTGGTATTCCTGACCTCAGACAATCCGCCCGCCTCGGCCTCCCAAAGTGCTGGTGTTACAAGTGTGAGCCACCCTGCCTGGCCAAGTTAGAATTCTTGAGGTGCAGAAGTTAGCCTGGATTATCCAGGTGGGTCCCATGTAATCACAAGAGGAAGAGAACGAGAGGTTTGACTATGGAGGAGATAAGGCAGTGTTACAATGGAAGCAGAGTCTGGAGTGATGTGGCCAGGACCCAAGGAATGCCATAGCCTCTAAAAGCTGAAAGAGGCAAAGAACAGATTCTCCCTTAATGCATGCAGAAGGAACAGAAATGCTGAGACTTTGACTTTAACCTCTTAAAACTCATTTTGGGCATCTGATATCCAGAACTATGAGAGAACAAATCTGTGTTGTTTTAAGCCACTAAATTTGTGATAATTTGTTACAGTAGCAATAGAAAACAACTACAGTGTGTGTTTACTTGAAAACAATTTGTATTATTCATATTGGATGGATAACTTTATATATGGGTTTGTTAGGACAATTTTATGAATCATGTTTCCTAAATCTTCTCTATCTTTACCAATTTTTTTTACATCTACTTATTCTATTTACCTGTTTTTGTTTTGTGCTGCTATAACAGAATATCTGAAACTAGGTAATTTCTAAAAACAGAAATTTATTTCCCCACAGTTCTGGAGGCTGGGAAGTCCATGATCAAAGCTCCAACATGTGGTGAGGGACTTCTTGCTGCATCATAACATTGCAGAAGGCACATGATATGAGAGAGGGAAGAAGGCTGAACTCATCCTTTGTAAGGAACCCACTCCCACAATAATGATTTCACTTCCCCAATAATGGCATTAATCAATTCATGAGGGCAGAACCCTCAAATCCTAATCATCTCTTAAAGGTACTGCCTCTCTACATATATACCATAGAATACTACGCAGCCATAAAAAAAGAACAAGATCATATATTTTGCCAGAACATGGATAGAGCTGGAGGCTTATCCTTTTCCTTAGCAAACTAACACAGGAACACAAAACCAAATACCACATATTCTCACTTACAAGTGGGAGCTAAATGATGACAACTCATAAACATAAAGAAAGAAACAACAGACACTGGGGTCTACATGAGGTTGTAGAGTGGGAGGAGGGAGAGGAGCAGAAAAGATAACTATTGAGTACTGGGCTTAATACCTGGGTGATGACATAATCTGTACAACAAACCCTCATAACACAAGTTTATATACCAAACCTTCACATATACCCCTGAACCTAAAATAAAAGCTTTTTTTAAAAAAAAGGACCACCTCTCATCACTGTTGTCTTAAGTTTCCAACACATGAACTTTAGGAGGCATGTCTAAACCATAGCACTATCACTGAAAAAAAAGACATATCTCATTATAATTATCTACTTGTCTATTTCTCTCTATGGTTCTGTCAGTCATTGCCTTTATAAATTTTGAGTCTATGCAATTTGGCATATAAACATTTTTAATTGCTATTATTTTGATGACTTGAAGTAGTCCTTCACTTATAATAATGTTGTTTTCCTTAAACTATTTTGCCTGATTTTAATAAAGCTTTTTTATTAGTTAAATTTTGTTTTTATTCAATTTTATGATTTTTTAAAAAGTTGGACCTTTAATTGTTTTACATTTAGTGTTTCCATTGAAATATTTGGATTCACATTTGCCATTTTATTTTTTATTGTTTGTTAGTCCCAACAGAAAAGTCCTTTCTTGATATTTTTTGACTGAATATGTATTCCTTTTTAATCATTTCATTTTTTAATCTCTATTAGTTTAGAAGTTATTCATGCTATTTCTGTACCTTCACTGGTAACCCAAGCATTGAAAACATGAACACTTAACTACCAGATTCTTAACTTAATTAAAACCTTTACTCACCTACCAGATGATACAAAGCTTTTAGAACACTTTAACTTCATATATACACCTCATAATTCAAATGTTATTGTCTGGGAATTTGAGTAGAACTTTTAAGTATATTTTAAACTTCATAAACATTATTCTGGTTTTAGAAAGTCATGTTCATTTATACTTGCCCACTTTTTCCCCTCTCTTCATTTATTCTTGTATCTTAGACGTTCTCCCTAGGACCACTTTCCATTTGCCTGAAGTATATCTTTTAGAATTTTTTCTAACTAGATTTTGCTGGTCATAAATTCTCCCATTTGTCTCAAATTGTTTTTATTTCACTTCAACTTTTTAAATTAATAAACTTTATTAATTAGAGCACTTTTAGGTTCACAGCAAAATGGAGTGGAAAGTACAAATTTTCTATATATGCCTTTTCCCCACCCCATGTACAGCTTCTTCCACTATCAACATCCCCCATCAAGTGGTGTATTTGTTACAGTCAATGAACTTGCACTAACACATCATTATCACCCCAAAGTCCAGAGTCTAAGGTTCACTCTTGGTGTTGTAGGTTCTATGGGTTTTGACAAGTGTTATAATGAAATGTATCTACCATTGTAGTATTACAAGGAATAATTTCACTGCCATAAAAAATCCTCTGTACTCTGCCTATTTATTTCTCCCTCCCCACTAACCCCTGGTAACTACTGGTCCTTTTATTGTCACCATTGTTTTGTTTTTTCCAGAATGTCTTATAGCTGGAATCATACCTTAGGTAGCCTTTCAGGTTGGCTTCTTTCACTTAGTAATATGCATTTAGGGTTCCTTCATGTCTTTTTGTAGCTTGGTAGTTATTTTTTTAGCATTGAATAATATTCTATTGTCTGGATGTACCACAGTTTGTCCATTCATCTACTGAAGTATGTCTCAGTTGCTCTCAAGTTCTGGCAATTATTAATAAAGTTGTTATAAGCATCCATATGCAGGTTTCTGTATGAATATACGTCTTCAATTCTTTTGGGTAAACACCAAAGAGAGCATGATTGCTGGATCATGTGGTAAGAGCATGCTCAGTTTTGCAAGACTATATTCCAAAGCGGGTGTACTTTTTCATTACCACCAGCCACTAGTGAATGAGAGACTTCTGGTTGTTTCACATCCTTCAAGCATTTGGTGGTGTCTGCATTTTTTTTTTTTTTTTTTTTTTTTTTTTTTTTTTTTGAGACGGAGTCTCGCTCTGTTGCGTAGGCTGGAGTGCAGTGGCCAGATCTCGGCTCACTGCAAGCTCCGCCTCCTGGGTTCACGCCATTCTTCTGCCTCAGCCTCCCGAGTAGCTGGGACCTCAGGCGCCCGCCACCTCGCCCGGCTAGTTTTTTTTTTTTTGTACTTTTTAGTAGAGATGGGGTTTCACCGTGTTCGCCAGGATGGTCTCGATCTCCTGACCTTGTGATCCGCCGGTCTCGGCCTCCCAAAGTGCTGGGATTACAGGCTTGAGCCACCGCGCCCCACCGGTGTCTGCATTTTGGATCTTGGCCATTCTAATGGATATGTGTTATATCTCATTGTCTTAGTTAGCAGTTTCCTAATGACATATGATGTTGAACATCTTTGTATATGCTTATTTGTCATCTATGTATCTTCTTTGATGAGATGCCTGTTCAGATCATTTGCCTATTTTATAATTAGGTGGCTCATTTTCTTATTGTTCAGTTTTAAGTGTTCTTTTTACATTTTGGATAACAGCCCTTGGTCAGATGTGCCTGCAAATATTTTCTCCTAGTCTGTGCCTTGTCTTCTAATTCTCTTTTTATTATTTTCATTTTGAAAGACATTTTGATTAAGCATAGAATTCTAGTTTGACAGTTATTTTTCTTTAGCATTGAAGTTATCATACTACTGATTTTAGCCTCTAGAGAAGTTTAGCCAATTTACCACTTTTTGGAAGATCATCTTTTTCTGTTTGGATGTTGTATTAGTTAGGGTTCCCTAGAGGGGTAGAACTAATAGGATAGATAGATATAAAGGGGAGTTTAATAAGTATTAACTTACACAATCACAAGGTCCCACAATAGGCTGTCTGCAAGCTTGAGGAGCAAGAGAGTCAGTCCAAACTTTGAAACTGAAGAACTTGAAGTCCGATGTTTGAGGGCAGGAAGCATCCAGCACGGGAGAAAGATGCAGGCTGGAAGACTAGGCCATTCACACTTTTTCATGTTTTTCTGCCGACTTTATATTCACTGGCAGCTGATTAGATTGCACCCACCAGATTAAGGGTGGGTCTGCCTTCCCCAGTCCACTGACTGGAATGTTAAGTTCCTTTGGCAACACCCTCACAGACACACCCAGGAACAATACTTTGTATCCTTCAATCCATTCAAGTTGACCCTCAGTATTAACCATCGCAGATGTTTTAAAGATTTTTCTCATTGACTTTGGTTTTCTAGTTTCACTATGTCGTGCCATTTACTTTGTCAGGTACTTGTAGGTACCACTCATAAGAAACCATCTCAAAATAAATGTATAGCCAGAGATTTCTTGGCTAACCTAAGTTATGTCTAACTCAGGTGTAAACTGGAGGGCCAGGCCGTGGCCCCACTTCTTATGTACAGTTTTGTATTCCCTAATTATTATGCTCTGTTTCCTGGCAGAGAAACTCTTTCCAACTGGGTTGAGGGAGTGGTTTTTCTTCTGGCTGGCTCTTAATCTGGGTGTGTAGTTCTTTAGTGTCCAGTGTAATGTAGGGAGATCTCCTGTAAAACTCCTTGCCTGGGAAAGTTCTTCCTCTGACTTCTGTGCCTTGAAGACTCTGAACCAAAGCCCAAATGTATGAGGTCTCCAAATGCTCAATACATTTTTGGGTGATGATATTTTGCCTGTCTTTCTCATAAAATTGGCCTTGGAGTTTTCTCACTGTCTCTTCAACTTGTCTGTTCTTCTAAGCTGAGTTTGCAAATATTTTATCCCTCATTTCTCTTATTTTCAGTGAGGCAGTATATCCAAATAACCTCATCACAATTATCAGAAAACTAAATCTCCTGATTTTTTAAATTTCATTTTATAATTCTTTGTCATTTATACATAACATTGAATTAATCTTTGGATTCGATATTTCTTTATCAACTATGAAACATTTTAAAATATTGTGTCTATTAGTAATAATGGATTGACTATAAACTATAAAATCACTATCATCTATGAGTAATAACAATATTATTTCTCCCTTTCCATTCTTATTTTTTGTTCCTGTCTTACTACACTGTCCTGATCTTCAGGACAATGCTGAGTATTAGTGACAGCACACAATCTTATCTTGACACCAGTCTCAAAGGGAATTGTTCAGCGCTTCATCGTTAAACAAGGTGTTCGTTGCAGAGTTTAGGATTTCTTTTGGTTTTGTATGTGTGTGTATTTATGTTTGTGTAGTGAAGGGAAGGTAGGTGTTTTTAGGTACTTTTTATAAATTTAAGAAAGCCCATTTAAACGATAATTTTGTTAAAAGTTTTTATTATATTTTAAATTTCATTCAATGCATTTCCATATATTAAGATAATCATACATATTTAATCTATCAACAAATAAAATCATATTTAATGATTTTTAAAACTAATATATTTAATTTCTGAGACAAAATTATTTGAGCATAAAACACCATTTATGTGTTGCTGTTAGTATTTTGTTTAGGATTTGTATGTTTTGAATAAGATCGTGCTATAATTTTCCTCTCTCATATTGTTCTTCGCAAGTTATAGACCTCAAACTAATTCCAGTCCCTTACCTATATTACCCCTGAGCTGATCTAATTTTTTCCATAGCACATATAACTTTATAACATACTATAGAGTTTAACTGTTTACTTCAGCTTTTTTTTATGTTGACCTCTCTCCAAAACAAAACAAAACAAAACATATATAAGCTCCTTAAGGCCAGGGATTTTTGTTATGTGCATTGATATATGTCAAGCACCCAAATTCCTGGCATGTCATTAACTTTGAGTAAATATTTTAAATAAATTAATTGAAGACAGAGATTGTGGTACAAATTACCCTATGCCCCTAATTGTGGTCAATTTCTGCAAATGTTTCATGTGCACTTGAATATACAAATACACACATAATTTGTTACATAAATTTTGCTTACACAATTGTGGGAGATGGTTAAACAATCTCTGAAAAGACATTGTCTTCCTGTCTGATGTTAGAGCTGAAAGTCTGCAGGGTAAGCAATTGGGAAGGAAAGTTGGATGTAAATTGGGAGAGAGTGGAAACAAGTAGGAACCAACTAATGTAAGCTGGAATCTGTGAGAATACACGAACCCCTGTCAGTTCTCACTGCTCCAATAATGGACAATGTAGGTGTCCTGCGGGAGAAACTTTGTCCTGATGCTAAACATAACCCTAGCTCAGGAGTAGGAGAAACTGAAGGAGGATCCAGGAGAAGGGGAAACAGTTGCAGGACTGGCTGCTGCCCACACCCACAAGGTGAGCCAGCAAATATGGTGACTCTGCCCTGAACTCAGTAGTGTAAAAAAACATGACTGCAGTTTCACTGTCATCCTCCAAATCGCATATGAAAATATGTCTGTGGCACACCCTAAGCAGGAAACATAATTTAGTTTAGATACGTTGGACAAAGTCACAGCAGGAGTTTAAAAATTTGAAGTTTTATTTTTTTCCTTATGAGTTGACAGTGTTCTCATTATAAAGTGACCCTCTTTATTTCTATAAATGCTGTTTGCCTTGAGGTCTATCTAATACAGCTTCACTGGTTTTTATTTGGTTAGTGCCTGTAAGACATATTTTTCCAACTATTCACTTTCAATTTCAGTATCTTTATATTTTAGAGCTATCTCTTATAAACAGCATATAGTGGAATTTATTTTTTAAACAGACAGTTTGGGGCAAGTTTTGTCTTTCTTATTTGTACATTTAGAATATTTACATTACTTATAATTACTAAGATGTTAGTGTTGACTCTTCTTATTTTTATTGCTTTCTATTTTCCAATCTTTTCAATATTTCGTTTTTGGTATCATTTTATATTACTTTGACTGAATTAGGTTTTACTTTTTATCATTTTTGAGTTTTATATGTTGTTTCTCTGCATTTACTGATTAGTTCATGTAACCACACATATTTAATGTTAGTTGATATAATGTTATTCAACCCTACAAGTCTAAAATGAATCAATATGTTCGTCTTCTTTCCAACAATGAAATTACATTTAAGCACTTTAACTTCATTTGCCACCTTTCCTGTGTCTACAATACTCTTGACTTTGCAAGACATTATTATCACTGTTTATAAAGTCAAAATATATTTAGATTATTTATATATTTATCATTTTACTAGGCTCTTCATTTTTTTCTGGTTTCAGACTTTTCATCTCAGATCACTTTCTGCCTAAAGTACATATTATAGAATTTCTTTTAGTGAGTAAAGGAAATTCCTTTACCTGCTCTTGATAAACACATTCAGTTTTTGTTTTTTGAAGGTCTAATTTCACATACATGCTAAAAGATATTTTCCACTACGTATAAAATGTTACATTGACATTTATTTTCTCCTACCACATCAAAGATAGGCAACAGTCATCAAAGATGTGCTGTTGTTAATCAGATAGCTACTATTAGCTGTTGAGAAGACAGTTGACAATCTGTTGCTTTTTAAAAGTTAATTTGTCTTTTTATTTTCACAGCTTATATTATTTTTTAAATTTTTTACCCTTGTGTGACATAATATCTAAAAAACGAGTAAGACATAAATAACATTTGAACAAGTAGTGATAAAAGAAACACTGGCCTGTGTATAACACCCAGATCAAGAATGAAACATTACTGGCATCCCAAGAGTTTCCTGCATATTCCTTCACAATTACCACTTGTTCTCCTCCTCCATGGATAGTCACTGCTCTGACTTTATGATAATGACTTTTCTTCCTTCACTTTTGCTGTTGGTGAAGGTATCCCTAAATAATATGGTTTTGTACATTTTTGAACATAATTAATAAATTTATTTTTATAGCCTTTTTATAGTTTAATATTTTATTTGTAGGATTCATCTATGTTGTTAGAAATATTTGTAGCTTATTTTTTACTATGTAGTATAATTCCTTATGTGGCTGTACCATAATTTATTTGCCCATTCTAAGTTTATGATAATGTAGATTATTTCTAGTCACAGGTAGTTAAAAATAATGCTGCTACTGACATTCTTATACTTTCTTTTGGTGCACATAAACATGCATTTATGTTGAGTATATACTTAGGAATGGAATTGTTGGGTCATATCTTCAATTCTACTATATAATGACGTACTGTTGTGAAACATTGTTGTACCATGAAACATTTCCACCAGTAGTTAATCAGGTTTCCTGAGGCTCCATATCCTTGGTAAGATCTGTATTATTTATATATCTGATCTTTTAATTATTTTCTAATAATTATTTTCTAATCTGATCAGTATTTCTTTTTTCTTTTTTCTTCTTGTTTTCTGTAATCCCGGCACTTCAGGAGGCTGAGGCAAGTGGATCACCTGAGGTCAGGAGTTTTAGACCAGCCTGGCCAACATGGTGAAACCCCATCTCTACTAAAAATACAAAAATTAGCCAAGTGTGGTGGCTCATGCCTGTAATCCCAACTACTTGGGAGCCTGAAGCATGAGAATCGTTTGAACCCAGTAGGTAGAGGTTGCAGTGAGCCAAGATCGTGCCACTGCACTCCAGTCTGGGTGATAGAGCCAGACTCGGTCTATAAATAAATAAGTAAATTAAATAAAATGCTATTGATTTTTGTACATTGGTTTTGCATCCTAAAACCTTACTTGTTTACCAATTCTAGGAGCCTTTGGGCAGAGACTGTGAATTTTTCTAGGTACAGAATTATTCTGTCTATGAAGAGAGATAGTTTGACTTGCTCTTTTCCAGTTGGTTGTCTTTTATTTCTTTCTCTTGCCTGATTGCTCTGGAGGGAATTCCAGTACTCTGTTGAATAGGAGTGGTGAGAATGGGCATCCTTGTCTTGTGCTAGTTCTCAAGGGGAATGCTTCCAGTTTTTGCCCATTAGTATGATATTGGCTGTGGGTTTGTCATAGATAGCTCTAATATTTTAAGGTATATTCCCTCATTGCCTAGTTTGTTGAGAGCTTTTAATATGAAGGGATGTTCATTTTTATCAAAAGCCTTTTCTGCATTTCTTGAGATGATCATGTGGTTTTTGTAGTTCTGTTTATGTGGTGAATCACATTTATTGATTCATACATGTTGAACCAAACCTTTTATCCTAGGGATAAAGCCCATTTGATTGTTTGGTAGATTACCTTTCTGATTTGCTGCTGGATTCAATTTGCTCGTATTTTGTTGAGGATTTTGTGTTTGTGTTCATCAGGTATATTGGCCTTAAGTTTTCTTTTTTATTTTTGTCTTTGCCATGGTTTAGTATGAGAATGATGCTGGCCTTGTAGAATGAGTTAGGAACAAGTCCCTCCTCCTCAATATTTTTGAATAATTTTAGTAGAATTGGTATCACCTCTTCTTTATACATCTGGAAGAATTAGCTGTCAATCTATCTGCTCCAGGGCTTTTTCTGGTTGATAGGGATTTTTTAAAAAATAGCTCATTCAATTTTGAAACTCATTAATTGATCTCTTCAGGATTTCAGTTTCTTCCTACTTCAGTCTTGGGAGGCTGTATGTTTCTAAGAATTCATCCATTTCTTTTAGGTTTTCCAGTTTGTGTGCATAGAGGTGTTCATAATAGTCTCCAGAGTTTTTGTTTTTTGTTTTTTTTTTTCCTGTGGGGATGAGGGTAGTGTAACCTATGTCATTTCTAATTGTATTTATCTGTATCTTCTTTTTCTCATTTATTAATCTATAGCGAGCTATTGTTCTTGTTTATTCTTTTGATGGACCAACTCTTGCCTTCATTGATGTTTTGTGTGGATTTTCACATCTCAATTTCATTTACCTCAGCTCTGATTTTGGTTATTGCTTTCCTTTTGCTAGTTTTGGGGTTGATTTGTTCTTATTTTTCAGTTTCTCTAGGTGTGATCTTAGGTTGTTAATTTGAGACCTTTCTAACTTCTTGATATAGGCATTTAGCACTATAAACTTTCCTCTTAACACTGCTTTGGCTGTGTCCCAGAGATTCTGGCATGTTGTATTTTTTTTTTTTTTTATTCATTTCAAAGAACTTTTTCAATTTTTGCCTTAATTTGATTATTTACCCCAAAAGTCATTCAGGAGCAGGTTGTTTAATTTTCATGTAATTATGTGGTTTTGAGAGATCTTCTTGGTATTTATTTCTATTTTTATTAAACTGTGGTCTTTGAGAGTGTGGTTGGTATGATTTTCAGGTGTTTTTGTTTTGTTTTGTTTTTCTGAGACAGAATCTCACTCTGTTGCCCAGGCTGGAATGCAGTGACAAGATCTTGGCTCACTCCAACCTCTGCCTCCTGGGTTCAAGCGATTCTCCTGCCTCAGCCTCCCACGTAGCTGGGATTACAAGCATGTGCCACCACGCCCAGCTAATTGTTTTGTATTTTTGGTAGAGACGGGGTTTCACCATGTTGGCCAGCCTGGTCTTGAACTCCTGACCTCAGGTGATCCACCCACCTCAGCCTCCCAAAGTGCTGGGATTATAGGCATGAGCCACTGTGTCTGCCCCAGGGATTATTTTTTTTATTTTTGAGAATTGCTTTAAGGCAATTGCGTGGTTGATCTCATAATATGTGCCATGTGTAGATGAGAAGAATGAATATTCTGTTTTCAGGTGGAGCATTCTGTTGATGTCTGTTAGGTCTGTTTTTTTCAAGTGTCAAGTTTAAATTCTAGATATCTCTGTTAGTTTTCTGCCTTGATGATGTGTGAAACTGTCAGTGGAGTGCTGAAGTCTCCTACTAATATTATGTAGTTATCTAAGTCTCTTGATAGGTCTCTAAGAACGTGCTTTATGAATCTAGATGCTCCAATGTTGGGTGCATGTATATTTAGGATAGTTAAGTCTTCTTGTTGAATTGAACCCTTTTTCATTATATAATGTCCTTTTTGATTGTTGTTGGTTTAAAGTCTGTTTTGTGTGATATAAGAATAGCTACCCCAGCTGGGCGCGGTGACTCATGCCTGTAATCCCAGCATTTTGGGAGGCAGAGCTGGGCGGATCATCTGAGGTCAGGAGTTCAAGTCCAGCCTGATCAACGTGGAGAAACCCGTCTCTACTAAAAATACAAAAATTAGCCAGGCGTGGTGGTGCATGCCTGTAATCCCAGCTACCTGGGAGGCTGAGGCAGAACAATCACTTGAACCTGGGAGGGAGAGGTTGCGGTGAGCTAAGATCACGCCATTGCACTCCAAGCTGGGCAGCAAAACAAAACAAAACAAAACAAAAACAAACAAACAAACAAATAACAACAACCAAAAAAGCTACCCCTGCTCCTATATGTGTCATTGCATGTGAGATGAATCTCTTGAGGACAGTATAGAGTTGGGTCTTGCTTCTTTATTCAACTTGCCACTCTGTGTCTTTTAAGTGGGGTGTTTAGCCTATTTACGTTGAAAGTTAATGTTAATATGTGAGAATTTTATTCTATCATGTTGTTAGCTGGTTGTTATGTAGACTGGTTGTATAGTTCCTTTATAATGGCAGTAAGCTCTATGTACTTAAGTGTGTTTTTGTGGTGACAGGTATTAGGCTTTTAATTTTATGTTTAGCCCTCCTTAAGGACCTCTTGTAAGGCAGGTCTGGTGGTAATGAATTTTCTTAGCATTTGCTTGCCTGAAATGGATTTTATTTCTCATTTGCTTATGAAACTTGGTTTGACTAGATATGAAGTTCTTGGTTGGATTTGTTTTTTCTTTAATGATGATGAATATAGGCCCCCAACTTTTTCTGTCCTGTAAAGTTTCTGCTGAGAGGTCCACTGTTAGCCCTTGTACATGACCTGCCCCTTCTCTCTAGCTGCCTTTAAGATTTTTTCTTTCACATTGGCTTTAGAGAATCTGATGACTCTGTGGCTTGGGGATAGTCATCTTGCATAGTATCTTACAGGGGTGGTCTGAATTTCCTGAACTTGTGTGTTGACCTCTCTAGAGATGTTGGGAAAATTTTCATGGACGATATCCTTAAATATGTTTCCAAAGTTGCTTGCTGTCTCTCAATCTCTTTCAAGAATCCAATGAATTTGGTCTCTTTTACATAATTCCATATTTCTTAAAGGTTTTGTTCATTTTCTTAAAATTATTATTGTTTTTTTTTAATCTGCCTGTGTTGATTCAAAAGAATGGTCTTTGAGTTCGGAGATTCTTTGAGTTCTGAGATTCTTACCTTAGCTTGGTCTATTCTGATATTAATGCTTCCAATTACATTATGAAGTTCCTGTGCTAATTCATTTTGGAAGTTCAGTTTCATTCTCTCTTAAAATGAATATGTCATCTCTCAACTCTTGAACCATTTTACTGTTTTCTATGGATTGGGTTTCAACCTTCTGTATCTATATGAGCTTCCTTGACATCGAGATTCTGAATTCTATGTTATTTCAGTCATTTCAGTCTGGTTGAGAACCATGGCTGGGGAGCTAGTGTGATCATTTGGAGGTATGAAGACACTCTTGTTTTTAGAGTTGCTAGAGTTACTGCACTCGCACTTTCTCACCTGTGTAGGCTGATGTTCCTTTAATCTTTGAAGTTATTGTCTTTTGAATGAGGTTTTTTGCTTTTATATTCTTTACCATCATGCCCAGCCTCCCCAAAGCTTTTTATGTTTGTCTTTTACATCTAAATATTTAATTCACTTGAAATTGATTTACAAATTGTTGTGATGTGAGATAGGAATCAAAACTTGTTCTTTTTATATAGAATTTCTGTTTTCTCAGGAACATTTGTTGAAAAGACCCTTCTTTTATCATCTCTCTGAAAGGTCACTGTGATATAAATCAAGCATCATATTAGCATTTTGAAATATAAACAAGTTGGGCACTAGTTAAAGCAGTAAAGGCAAATGTATTCAGTAATAACTATTGCGATAGGGGAGAGAACCGTGTGTCATCTGAGTTCAACTCTGTTGAAACAAAAGGCAAGATATTTTTTAGCATCTAGAGTATGCTAATGGTAAGGTGCTGAAGGATATTAAAGTGGGTTGGTGTGTGTGACTAGGCCATCTGGGTTTACTAATTGGCACTTACTGGAAAAGAAACAAACTTCTCAAATCTTTTTTTTTTTTTTTTTTTTTTTGAGATGGAGTTTCACTCTGTCACCCAGGCTGGAGCGTAATGGTGCCGTCTCACAATCTCAGCTCACTGCAACCTCTGCATCCTGAATTCAAGCAATTCTCTGCCTCAGCCTCCTGAGTAGCTGGGATTACCGGTGTGTGCCACTAAGCCCAGCTAATATTTTTTTTTTTTGAATTTTTAGTAGAGAGGGAGTTTCACCATCTTGGCCAGGCTGGTCTTGAACTCCTGACCTCATGATCCACCCACCTCGACCTCCTAAAGTGCTGGAATTACAGGCGTGAGCCACCATGCCCGGCTCAAATCTTAATCACAAGAGGCAATGGTGGAAGTTGGAGCAAGATGACCACCAAAATTAAGTCCTTATCCTCCCACAGAGACTGACAGCAAGTTATCTCCCTTAATGTTTGCATTTCTAAAATCTCTGAGAAAAAAATTCTGGTAGAACGTTCACATTTCAAAGGGTAGCAAAAAATATATAATTGCAAGCCTTCTAAAGTCAATGTTTTTAAGAGGAGGTTCAGGGATCTACTTACCTATCACCAGGTTTTGGCTGGAACAAACAGGAAATTATCCCATCAGTTTTGAGCTTTCTTAAAGCTCAAAAGGGGGATTCGGCTATTTTTCAAGACACGACCTTAGGCTGCTAGAAGCCATGCTAGAGTATGGTCAGGTCTCTTAGTGCAGGGGTTTGGACTGAGTTGTTATATGCTGAGAGTTCTTTTGTACTTCTCAGCATAGGGCATCTTTAAGAACTCTCTAATATATTCTACTGGTCTGTTTAACCTGTCCCTGAAACAAAATAAACTATTATAATTTCCATACTATTGTAATAACTTTAAAATATGTATCAATATTTTTAAAGTAAGTTCTCCAACTTGGTGTTTTTTCTTCAAGAGCATCTCAGTTGTTTTGACCTTTTGTATTTACATGTAAATTTTAGAATCAGCTTGTTCAAGTTCCGTTAAAAAAATTTGTTGGGATTTTTTTTGAGACTGCATTGAATCTATAACCCAATTTGGAAAGATTGACATATATAAAATATTGAGTCTTCCTATTGGTGAGTATGGTAGTTTCCTGTGGGTATTCATCTTCAGGATATAGCTCTCTTCTTTAGAATTCCAATCAAATTAGAATATTTTCCGTGTAAAGGTCTTATACATCTTTTTCAGGTTTATTTATTTATTTTTTTGCTGCAGTCATAAATGTTCTCTCTTTTGAGACAGGATCTCACCCTGTCACCCAGGCTGGAGTGCAGTGGTATAATCATGGCTCACTGCAGCCTTTAACTCCTGGGCTCAAGTGATCCTCCTGCCTCACCTTCCTGAATATCTGGGACTACAGGCATGAGCCACCATGTTTGGCTAATTATTTAATTTTTCTTTGGTAGATATGGGGTCTCACTATATTGACTAGGCTGGTTTCAAATACCTGGCCTCAAGCAATCCTGTGCTTCAGCCTCTCAAAGTACTGGCATTACAGGCATGAGCCACCATGTCTACTCTGTTATCTCTTATTTTATGTTTCTGGTAAGTAGAAATACAGTTGGCTTTAGTACATTGATTTTATATCCAATAACATTGCCAAAATCTCTTATTAATTCTTATAGTTTATCTGTAAACGTTTACATTTTATCTGGTTGTTTTGTGGTCTTCTCTTCCTTCTTTCTTTCCTTCTTGTCTTCCTTTAGTGAAAAAGATTTTTCTCTGATGACATGATTTAGTTTCTTGCTTTTTATTCTTTGTGTATCCATCATATGTTTTTGCATGAGACTTGCAAATACTATCTTATATCCCATTATTTTAACCTGATAACAACTTAACATTGTCTGCATTTTTAAAAAAGCAAAAAGAAAACTAATAAAAACTCTGTGCCTTAACTTCATCCTTCTGCTCTTTAACTTTTTGTTGTTTTTATTTATATCTTATTGTACTGTCTATGTCTTAAAAGTTATTATAGTTATTATTTTTGATTGGTTCATTGTTTAGTCTTCCTACTTAGGATAGGAGTAGTTTACACACCACAGTTATAATATTCTCTGTTTTTCTGTGTACTTACTATTACCAGTGAGCTTTGTACTTTGTACAGTGAGCTATGATTACTTATTGCTCATTAACATCCCTTTCTTTCTGATTGAAGTATTCCCTTTAGCATTTCTTGTGGGACAGATCTGGTGTTGATGAAATCCCTCAGCTTTTGTCTGTCTGGGAAAGTCTTTATTTTGCCTTCATTTTTGAAGGATATTTTTGCTGGTTATACTCTTCTAGGGTAGGTTTTTCTCCTTCAGCACTTTAAATATGTCATGCCACTCTCTCTTGGCTGGTAAGGTTTCCACTGAAAAGTCTGCGGCCAGATGTATTGAGCTCCATTGTATGTTGTTTGTTTTTTTTCTCTTGCTACTTTTAGAATCCTTTCTTTGTGCTTGAACTTTGGGAGTTTGATTATTAAATGGCTTGAGGTAGTCTTCTTTGGATTAAGTCAGCTTGGTGCTTTATAACCTTCTTATACTTGGATATTGATATCTTTCTCTAGGTTTGGGGAATTCTCTTATATTATCCCTTTGAATAAACTTTCTACTCCTATCTCTTTCTCTACCTCCTCTTTAAGGCCAATAACTCTTAAATTTGCCCTTCTGAGGTTATTTTCTGGATCCTGCAGACATGCTTCATTGTTTTTTATTCTTTTTTTAAATCTCCTCTGACTGTATTTTAAAATAGCCTGTCTTCAAGCTCACTAATTCTTTCTTCTTCCTGATCAATTCTGCTATTAAAAGACTGATGCATTCTTTAATATGTCAATTGGATTTTTCAATTCCAGAATTTGTTTGATTCTTTTTAATTATTTTAATCTCTTCGTTAAATTTATCTGATAGAATTCCGAATTCCTTCTCTGTGTTACCCTGAATTTCTTTGTGTTTCCTGAAAACAGCTATTTTGAATTCTGTCTGAAAGGCTGCATATCTCTGTTTCCCCTGATTGATCCCTGGTGTCTTCTTTAGTTTTTTTGGTGACATCACGCTACGTCATGTTTTCCTGGATGGTGTTGATTCTAATAGATGTCCTTTAGTGTCTGAGCATAGAAGAGTTAGGTATTTATTGTTGTCTTCACCATCTGGGCTTATTTGTACCTGTCCTTTTTGGGAAGGCTTTTCAGACATTCAAAAGGACTTGAGTGTTGTAATCTAAGCTGTATCTGCTTTAGGGGCACCCCAAGACCAGTAATGCTGTGGTTCTTAGGGACTCATAGAGGTTCTACCTTGATGGTCTTGGATAAAATCTGGGAGAATTCCCTGGATTACCAGGCAGAGAATCTTGTTCTTTTCCCTCACTTTCTCCCAAACTAAGGGATTCTCCCTCTCTCTGTTCTGAGCCACCTAAACCTGGGGGTGGAGTGGCACAAGCGTGCCTATGGCCACCACCACTATGACTGTGCTAAGTCATACCTGAAGCCAGCACAGCACTGGGTCTCACCCAAGGCCTGCTGTAACCACTCCCTGATTACTGCCTATGTTCACGTAATGCCCTGGGGCTCTACAATCAGCAGATGGCAAAGCCAGCCAGGTGCCAAGTTCTTCTAGACCCTGGGTGGTTCCAGAGGTGCTGTCTGGGAGTCAGGGACTAGGGTGGTAAACCTTAGAACTCTAGCTGGTATTCTGTTGTACTGTGGCTGAGCTGGCATTCAAACCACAAGACTCAGTCCTCCCCACTCTACCCTCCCCTTTCCAAAGGCAGAGGAGCCTCACCCTGTAGCCACCACCATCACAAGCCATAGGGAGTACTGCCAGACTACTGCTAATGTTCCTTTAAGGTCCAAGTACTCATAAGTCAGCTTGTGGTGAATGCTGCCTGGCCTGGGACTCACCCTTCAGGGCAGTGGGCTCCCTTCTGGCCCAGGACAGGTCCAGAGATGTCATTCAAGAGTCGAGTCCTGGAATCAGGGACCTCAGGAGCCTACTTAGCGCTCTATTCCCCTGTGCCCATGCTGGTACCTAAGGTGGAAGACAAAGTCCCCTTTACTTTTCCCTCCGCTTTTCTCAAGTAGGAGTTTCAGCCAATAACCACCACAGCTAGTAATGTGCTGAATCTCACCTGAAGCCAGCAAGTCTCAGAGGGTCACCAAAAGCCCTCGACATAGTAACTTGGTTTCACTGCTGGTTATTCAGAGCCTGAGGGCTTTTCACTTAGCAGGTAAAGAATGATGCTAGGACTGGGTTCTTCCTTTCAAGGCAGTGGATTCCCTTCTGGCCCAGAGGTTGTCTAGAAATGTCATCCAAGAGCTAGGGCCTGAAACAGGGGTCTTGCAACTCTGACTGGTGTCCTATCTGCTGTGGCTGACCTGGTATCCAAGATGCAAAACAAGTCCTTCTCTCTCTTCCCTCCCCTCTCCTTAAGCAAAAGGAAGGTGTCTCTTTTGGAGCTGTGAGCTGTGCAGCCTGGGGTTAGGGGAGGGGTGATGCCAGCACTCCCTTAGCCACCCCAGCTGGTGTTTTAGTAGGTCACATGCCCCTCCCAGTCCACTGTCTCTGGGCCTGGTTCAACGCTAGGACTTACCTAAGATTTGCCATCGTTATGGCCTAGACTGCCTTTCAAGTTTACTTAGAAACACATAGCACTGTAGCCGTTGGTGATGAGGTTTGCAGGAACTCAAGTTTCGACAATTGGGATTGGCAATTTCCCTCTGGTTAGGGCTGATTTAAATGCTCCCTCCATGGGTAGGCGCCAGCAGAGTTTGGTCCAGTTTTCTTTCTGCTCTAATGGGATGGCACTGAGTTCAGTGCCTCACAATTGCTGTGTTCTCCCTCCCGCAGCACCCAGAGACGCTCTCCGCATCATGCTGCTGCTGCCGAGGGTCGCATTAGAGATTCAAAACTGTTTTACTCACCTCTCCAGCGTGCCTTTCAGTGATACAAACTTAACAGCAGGTCCTATGAGGACTCCCCTGATTTTTGTTTTTTGTAAAGGTGTTTTTTTGTGTGTGTTAGATAGTTGTTAAATTGGTGTCCTTGGGTGGGGAGGGGAAACTGGTATTCTATTCCACCATCTCGCTATACCTTCTATCTTTTGTTTATATTCAAGGAATACATTGTTATAACTTTTATAAAATCAGTGGTCATTTATATTTTCCACGTATTTACCTCTTCTCTTCTCTTTGATCCTTCTTGTGTTTCAGACTTTCCATCTGCGATCACTTTTTTTAATGCCTGAAATTTATTCTTTAGAATTCTTTCTTCTTTCTCCCTTTCAGTCTGTACTTCTTCTTTCTTTTTTTTTTTTTTTTTTAGTGATTGATTTGGTTTGATTTGTTTGCTGTAAGCAAGTGGGAGCATGCTATTAAAGGATTTTTCTTGCCCTTGTTCACAAAGCCTTATTATGAGAGGTTTACATATACCCATTTAAAATGTAAATCTAAGCATGCTTCTTTTAAGATGCACTATGTGCTGTATTCTCTTGGTGAGTAAAACAAAGTGAGAATGGCAAGAGGAAGGCTAGAGAGCTAAGAGTGGGCCATCCCCTGTAGGACTTGACAGCTATAATCAATAAAAAAAACTAGACTTTATCCTAAGAACAACAGAGTCATTGAAGAGTTTCAAGCATAAAAGTGTCATTACTACATTTATGTTTTAGAAATATTACTTTGGCTGCTATATGCAGAATAGTGTAGATAAGGGCCAGTGGTGAATACTAGAAGAGCAGATAGTAGACTGTTGAAGGAATACAGGCAGTTAATGAAATAGGGAGAATGAGTGAATTTAATGATACTTGGTGGGTGAATCCTTAGAGCTTCATGACTGATGGTGACTTGTTTTTGGGAGTAAAAGACAGGCTACAGTTAAGGACAAAGCCTAGGCCGGGCGCGGTGGCTCAAGCCTGTAATCCCAGCACTTTGGGAGGCCGAGACGGGCGGATCACGAGGTCAGGAGTTCGAGACCATCCTGGCTAACACGGTGAAACCCCGTCTCTACTAAAAAATACAAAAAAAAAAACTAGCCGGGCGAGGTGGCGGGCGCCTGTAGTCCCGGCTACTCGGGAGGCTGAGGCAGGAGAATGGCGTAAAAACCTGGGAGGCAGAGCTTGCAGTGAGTTGAGATCCGACCACTGCACTCCAGCCTGGGCGACACAGCGAGACTCCGTCTCAAAAAAAAAAAAAAAAAAAAAAAAAAAAAAAAGGACAAAGCCTAGGCTTCTGGCTAGGAAAACTAGGTGGGTGATGTTATCACTCACTAATATGGGGAACAAAGAAGAGAAGCAGATTTGGAAGATAGAATGATAAGTTTCATTTTGTGTATGTTTAATGTGAGATACTTTTGAAACTTGTGACAATCAAGAGAATGTCTCACCATGGACGGTGGCTCACGCCTATAATCCCAGCACTTTGGGAGTCTGAGGCAGGTAGATCATCTGAAGTCAGGAGCTCAAGACCAGCCTTGCCAACATGGTGAAACCCATCTCTAGTAAAAATACAAAGATTAGCCAGGCGTGGTAATGTGCACCTGTAATCCCAGCTACTCGGGAGGCCGAGACTGGAGAATTGCTTTAACTAGGGAGGCGGAGGTTACAGTGAGCCAAAATCAGGCCTCTGCACTCCAGCCTGGTGATAGAGTGAGGCTCCATCTTAAAAAAAAAAAAAAAAAAAAAAAAAAAAAAGGCTGGGTACGAGGTGGCTCACCCCTGTAATCCCAGCACTTTGGGAAGCCAAGGCGGGCAGATCACAAGGTCAGGAGTTCGAGACCAGCCTGACCAACATGCTGAAACCCTGTCTCTACTAAAAATACAAAAATTAGCCAGGCGTGGTGGCGTGTGCTTGTAATCTCAGGTACTCAGGAGGCCGAGGCAGGAGAATCACTTGAACCCAGGAGGTGGAGGTTGCAGTGAGCCAAGATCACGCCGCTGCACTCCAGCCTGGGCAACAAGAGCAAAACTCTGTCTCAGAAAAAAAACAAAAACAAAAACAAAAAACAGCGAGAGAGAGAATGTCTCCTCTGCTACTTCTTTGTCTCAGGAAAATGCAAAAGTTGTAGGCTTTTCTATAGACTACCACTGAAATGACTAATTTTTTTAAAGGGGGAGGGGAGACGATACATAAAACTTCAAGAACAGAAACCAGTTCTTCTCTATCCCTTTCTCTGCCTTCTCTACATTTGGCTGCCTATTAAATGTGGTCTTATTTTCTGCCTTACAAAGTGTAGTTATATGTAGATAATTAAATTTAGCTTATAGACAATTCAATTTAGCTTCTTTTTTTGACCAAACAAATATGGTGGGGTTGGCAACCTCTTAGATGACCTCCAATGATCTCTCTCCACTACAGATTTACACCCTTGTCTATAATCTCCTTTTTTTTTTTTTATTTGAATGTGAGCTGAACATTTCAAGTCACTTTTTTTTTTTTTTTTTTTTTTTTTTTTTTAGTTATACTTTATGTTCTAGGGTACATGTGCACAATGTGCAGATTTGTTACATATGTATACATGTGCCATATTCTCACTTTTTAAAAACAGTATATGGCAGAAATGATATGGTGGCACATCTGAGGTTATAAAAAAAACTGTGACGTGGCTCACGCCTGTAATCCCAGCACTTTGGGAGGCTGAAGCGGGTGGATCACCAGAGCTCAGGAGTTCAAGACCAGCCTGGCCAACGTGGTGAAACACCATCTCTACTAAAAATACAAAAAAAAATTAGTTAGGCATGGTGGCACACACCTGTGGTCCCAGCTACTCAGGAGGCTAAAACAGGAGAATCACTTGAACTTGGGAGGCGGAGGTTGCAGTGAGCCAAGATTGCACCATTGCACTCCAGCCTGTGACAAAGCCAGACGCCGTCTCAAAACAACAACAACAACAACAACAACAAACTGTGGCTTCTGTTTTGGGTGCCAAATCTCATGCTCTTTCTTGGATGTCTTTAAATGCGGGGAAGCCAGCTTCCATGTCATAAGGAAGCCCTGTGGAAAGGCACAAGTGGCAAAGATCTGAGGCTTGACAACAGCCAGGTGAGAGAGCTTGAGAGTAGATCCTCTTTCAGTTGAGCCTTAAGGTTACTGCAGCCCAGGCTGACATGTTGACTGCAGTTACATGAGAGACTGTGAACCAGAATCACCCAGCCAAACTGCTCCTAGATTCCTGACCCACAAAAACCAGGAGATAATAAATGTTTGTTGTCCTCAGCCACTAAATTTTGGAGTAATATTTTATGCAGCAGTAGATAATATACACCTGGCTTGGTGCATTAATCAGGGTAATCAGGCTGGGTCATGGAAGGAGTGTTTGATATATAGGAATATTGTGATTCAGATAATAAACTGTTTTATTTATTGAAGAGTAAAATAGTACATTAACAAAATCTTATCTGATAGAGAGATAATACCAGAAGTCTTCTTACTGTGATTATCAGCTAAGTTACTGGTTGAAGTTAGGATATAAATCACTGGATAGTTTTTGTCTGGAAAGATTTAGAACACATCAATAAGGCCCTCTAATAAAGAAATTGAAATGAGATCTTGCCCTTTGGAGAAAGAGAACTGTGTAATTCCTGTAGCCAGGGCTCTTAGTCAAAGAGAAACAGAAGGTTGTGACAATGGTCCAGTGAGCCTGGCCCCAGAATTCCCTTCAACTTGTCTCTTGCTTGACGTTGGGGAGAAGACTGGGCATGATTTAGAGGCTGGAGACTAATTCGACAATGGGAAGATGCAAAAATTCATATCCTGGGTTCACCCTTTGATGTTGGGCCATTAGATCCAGTTTCTCTTTGCCTCTCATGTCTCAAAAATGCTCAGATATTAGTTTCACCACTTTGAGAGACATGGTTGCTGCCATCAGTGGGTGAAAGATTGTCTTGCTGCCTGAGGTGGGATGTGCATGGCCAACACCCATTTCTCTGGTTGTATAAGACAGGGACTAAAAAGGGAAAGGCTGGGAGGAGGATCATCCAGCAGGTGATCATTTAGGACTTCATGCTATAAATGGTTTTGCATTTCCAGAGATGAAACAAGTCTCTTCACCACAGGACAACTGCAGATCATAGCCCTATGCTCTGACTGGTTTTATCAATCTGGCAGTTCAGGGTCAGTGCAAAGGACATCCCCAACACCTGTGAAAAGAGTTGGGAAAATTTGAAGTCTTCATAAGAAAAGCCATTTCTTTCACAATTCTGGGATTGGCCTCTGAGAAAAAGAATGTATCCATTACACTGAAACCACCCTTCCCACCATTACTTTCAAGTCTCTCTCAGGAGCTCTTTCCTTTAGTTAAAGAATAGCAGTGGGGAGAGAAACGGGGTCAATGATGACAAGATAATAGGCTGTAAAGTACTGGAGCATGTTTTATCTTCTGAGGAAGTCACAGAAGCCCTGCTACTAGGATGGTCATATTCTGCTCACTGAACACTGTGCAATGACTTATTTCTATCCATGCTCTGTGCCTCCTTTGTTTCCAAGCAGAGAAAAGTCATTTTCTCTGAGCTTCCTGGTTGAGTTTTAACTAATCTATGATATACCCAACACTTGGGTGGAAAAATGTTAGAAATATCACATTATTTTTGTCCTTTTTTATTAAAAAGGACAAAAAACTACCCTCAATTCACCCATCACTTGTCAAACTAAGCACAGAAACAAAGAGGAAATTGATTACAATTTTCATCATCAGCCCCTTAACATGCAAGATCAGGTTTTCAAATGAAATACTTTATCAATTCGTCTTTTTGAGACCAGCTGAGGAAGGATCAAAGTGGGAGTCTGCTTGTTGGCTTTCTGTTTGACTGCGAATCAGGTGAATCACCCATATCTCTGAGGAATAAATTGACCAGAGAGATGTTCTTTTTTTTTTTTTAGGAGACAGAGTCTCGCTCTGTCGCCCAGGCTGGAGTGCAGTTGCGCGATCTCGGCTCACAGCAAGCTCCGCCTCTGGGGTTCAGGTCATTCTCCTGCCTCAGCCTCTGGAGTAGCTGGGACTACAGGCGCCCGCTACCACGCCCGGCTAATTTTTTGTATTCTTAGTAGAGACGGGGTTTCACCGTGTTAGCCAGGATGGTCTCGATCTCCTGACCTTGTGACCTGCCCGCCTTGGCCTCCCAAAGTGCTGGGATTACAGGCGTGAGCCACCACACCCTGCCGAGAGACGTTCTTACAGCACATTTTCTATATACCTTAAAGTAAATTGTTAATTACATTATTTGCTACTTGGCTGGGGGAATTCAGATACTAGTAAAAATAGCTAACATTTATTGTGTAAATACTGTGTACCTGGTACTATTCTGAAACCTTTCCTGACTTAACTCATGTAATCCTCACAGTAACCCTGTGATTAAGCGCTTACCTCAATCACACATACACAGATGGTGATGATTCCGATATACAGGAAATTGGAATGAAACCACAGTCTTGCTTTCGCGTAGCAACCCTAGAAAACATTTCAGTTACAAATGATGCCACTCTAAACATTTCAGTTACAAATTCCACCATATCAAGAGGATTATTTGGAAGATACAGTGCTTTGCATTTTGCTTTATGTAATACAAAGAGACTTAGGTATTATATTTTTATTTTCTTTGCATGAATGAAGAAACAGGCATAAGGTGGGAAATATTAAACTAGAGACTTTTCTGGTATTGTTATCATTACAGTGGTACCTAATGTAGAAGTCCTAGATCCTTACCTGCTGAGTTAAACTAGCTTCTAAGAGGCAGGTCAGCAACCGACATCCTACTGTCTTTGAATACTCAGTGCTGATCAGAGATTAACATACGGCATGCAATACTAAAATTGGTTTGCATTTCACTTTCTGCTTCAACATTCAGTAAATCCATCAAAGCCCCACCAAGCACCAGGGCAGCTGCTGGTCAGTGCGTGTCCTAGTCTTTCTCCACAAACCTGAAAAATCCTGGAGATTTCCAAACCCCTTCAGGAACAGATAACAGGAGGAGACAAGACCTCAGGGATTTGGTCTAGTTGGAAGATAGTTATGGCTTCTTCTCAGAGCCTATTCTGGAGATCCAAATTAATTGGACAGGTTGTTTCAATAGTTCCACTAACTCTGTCTCCCTCAACTCCTTACTCCTTCACTTATGATTCATTTCCCTAAGGGGCTGGATTCTGCCATCTCCAAGGAAGAAGAGCAGAGAAAGAGGGAGAGGGGGAAACTTTTCTATCTTGACCTTATTCATTTCACTTTTAACCATAAGGAGACCTACTTCTTGCTTAAGAAATATCTAGACACAACCCTCTGCTACTTTCACACAAACTGTTCCCCTCTAATGTAATAGTCTAGTGTAGCAAGATCATAGTCTCTAGTCTAAATGATTTTGTTCCTATGTTTTTCTGACTTTTCTAATTACCCAAGGTTGTTGCCTTGGCCTCTCTTTTATTCAAGGTCCCCTGTTTCTCGATAAAAGGTCTAGGTCTTCTATGACTGCAGTTTCCAAGGTAATTAAACATTTAAACAAAGAGGTCAATAACAGAAACATTGCTAACAAAATTACCTCCACATTTGGATCTGAGGGGCAAGATGCTGGTGGGCCACTGGTCCAATCACTCGTGCCATTTATACCACAGCACCGGAGCTAAAAGCCAAACCCCCAAAATGATGATGGTTAGAAAGTCGACAGTGAAAAAAAGCTGTGGACCTTAGAGGAAATGGTGGGCCCTTCAGAACTGACTCTATAGCAGAAGTCCAGAATTGGTCTGATTACTATGGGCTCCTTGAAACAAACTGCTTTCTAATCTGTTATACCATTTCATTCCCATAAGATCCCTGTGGAGTAGAGACCCCTGTGCTTAATCTAGTCACATTTTACAGATCAAGAATAAGGCACCCAGGGACTGCATAATGGAGGGATTGGGCTGACCACCCTTGGACTCACCAGACAGTCTTAAGATCACAGAAAGTAGGACCATCAAACATGATGTACCTGCTTACATGATGCAATAGGAAGTGACGGCTATTGCAATCTTATCACAAAACAAAAACCACATCAAACTTTTAAGTTCACGGGGCTTACGGGAGACAGAGACTCCCTGATACCAAAATACTCGAGGAAGCAACTAGCCAGATCTAGAGAGTGGAGAAGTCTAAAGAACAAACAGCCTAATTTCTTTCCACAAAAAGCAAGAACAAAGAGGGGTACTATTATAGATTAAAAGATAAATAGAGAGACCTATCATTCAAATATAAACACATAGGCCTTGTTAAGATCTTGATTTGAACAAGTCAATTAAAATTTTTTGAGAAAATTAGGGAAATTTAATTATATGCTTTATTAGTGGTATTAAGAAATTACAAAATTTTAGGTGTATTAAAAAGAAGTTCTTTTATATTTAGTGGGTGAAATAATATATTGTCGCCGGGCGCGGTGGCTCACGCCTGTAATCTCAGCACTTTGGGAGGCCGAGGCGGGCGGATCACAAGGTCAGGAGATCGAGACCACGGTGAAACCCCATCTCTACTAAAAATACAAAAAATTAGCCGGGCGCGGTGGTGGGCGCCTGTAGTCCCAGCTACTCAGGAGGCTGAGGCAGGAGAATGGTGTGAACCCGAGAAGCGGAGCTTGCAGTGAGCCGAGATCGCGCCACTGCACTCCAGCCTGGGCGACAGAGCGAGACTCCGTCTCAAAAAAAAAAAAAAAATAATAATAATAATATATTGTCTAGTATTTGTTTTAACATATTCTAGCAAAAAAACTGTGGGGAATTAGAGGAGATGACACTGGAAAATATTAATTATTGAAGAGTTGAGAGATTCATTTTTCTGTTTTTCTCTTTACTTTCGCATATTTCTAAAAATTATATAATTAAAAGTTTTCTAAACTGAATTGAAAAAATAAAGAATTGGAGATCTAAAGAAGTTAGGGGACTTCCCCAAGGCTACCCAATTGTGGTCTCCAGGTTCTAATTCCTGTGCCATTTCTTCTACTCCACACTAAGCCAGCGTGCAGTCATAGTGGTACTGTTTTGAGACACAAATAGTTTATACCGGTGCAAGGCTCCATCTTTATCTCCCAACACATCACATCAGGAACGCAGAGCTTGTATATGCTGTACATATACATATACATGTTTGTGGGTGGAAACAGCGCATGAGGAATGGGGTGTTGGTGGGCTATGTAACAAGCCTGATTTGGGCAACTCAGGAATTCAATGGCAATTTCTTGTGTTATACAATGCTGTTTTCAGTAAAATTTTGGAAAATACATAAACTAATCCAGTTTGCTGTGTTTGGGTCTTCTTCACATCCTAGTAGAACTTAGATAATAAACCTATTCATGTTAGAAAAGGATGAAAGAGAGAATGTAGAGAACTTTGTACTAATCAGACTAATTACTGGGCTCCCATATTTGTGATAGCCAAGGCATTATTCTGGGATTCAGCAGTGTGGACCTTAGATTCTGAAACTTCCAGAAAAAGGAACTAGCCCCCAGGGTTTTAGACTTGAACATGAAGTCTGGGCTGATCTGAAGAGGATTCCACTTGTACTCACAAATGACTGGATGGAGTCCCACGCTGCCTTGGTGCTATTGTCTGAGTGGTAACGGTGGATGCTGTCGGTCAGACCCTTAGCCACATACTCATTCAGCTGGGCAGGCACATTCCAGCAGAGGAGACATGGTAAAAAGCAGGTGAGTTCAAGGAATAAGGAATTTCCAGTATAGGTTAGTGGTTCCACTTGCTCTTCCCTTCCAAATGGTCTCCTCAGAACTAAGGGTGAGGGGATGCTGTTTATCTATGGGCATACATGCTGAGCATGAGATGACATTGAAAGAAGAAGTATTTAGTAGGCTTGCTTCCTTCTAGAGCTCTGGCTTTACAAGGGAGGAAAAGGGGCAATTAAAGCAAGGACTATCCTTAGGCACTGAGGCAGACATTCTCTCCTGCCAAACATACAGAGGAAAGCAAGTAGAGGAAGAGACACTTGTTTTACTGTTCTTTCCAGGCACCCCTCAAGATACCACTCAGATACAATCTCTTTCATACAAATTTTTTCTGCCCCCAATTACAATTACTCTCTCTTTCCTCTATCCTTCCATTTCATTTCTATCTCTATTATAGGACTTATTTTGTAATTTTGTAACAACTTCTCCACTGCATACTCCCCACTTTCAGTATTAAGACAATGAGTTGTGCTCTTTATAACTTACCTTCTGTTCATATACAAAGAGCAGGATGGCCAAGGTCACCTCGGCAAGGAGGATAATCAGCAGCAGGATGAAGAACTGGGACAAAGCAGATACATTCTCACAGCACTGATCCCCATTCTCGTCCCACTCCCACTCAGCTCTGGGAGCATCCAGGAGTGTTTGCACATGTGCAGGATGTTCCTGTTCTGCCTCCTCAGGCCTTTGTAAGCCTTCTTTTGTTTTGTGAAAATATGTGGGTTTTTTTTCTACAATTAGACTCTAGAGGGCAGATCAACTGTCTTCTTTGTTCTCTCCTACCTGCTGTGTCTATCAGAGCACTATATGCGTAATACATACACAACACCATTTGTTGAATAAGTTAAGCAATTTTGACATCTACCTATTGAAGCAGTTAAGCAAAAGCTCAATAAACTAGATCATTTGGGGCCTGGTCCTTTCTACAAGATCAGGATACCTCTGTGTGGAGGACTGCTGGTAGTGGCTGAGAGGAGCCCTATACAATGGTGAAAAGAAGGGTCCTAGCCATGATTCTAACTCATATTTGTTTCCAGCTTCCGATGCTTACTCCCTTTATGCTAATAACACACAACAGAAAACATTTTCACTTATTCCTTCTCCTTTACCTTTTTTACCTCAACATTAATTTTGACTGCTTAAAACATTTACCTTACCCCATGTCTGCTATCTTCCATCCTTTGCCATTAGTCTGAGAACTATCTGAGAAGAGGGACTTTTTTTTATTCCTTCTCTTGGCTGCAGTTTAAGAGTTGACCCATAGCGACTGGGCGCAGTGGCTCACGCCTATAATCCCAGCACTTTGGGAGGCCAAGGCAGGCAGATCACCTGAAGTCAGGAGTTAGAGACCAGCCTGACCAACATGGAGAAACCCTGTCTCTACTAAAAATACAAAATTAGCCGAGCATGGTGGTGCATGCCTGTAATCCCAGCTACTCGGGAGGCTGAGGCAGGAGAATGGCTTGAACCCGGGAGGTGGAGGCTGTGGTGAGCCGACATCATGCCATCGCACTCCAGCCTGGGCAACAAGAGCAAAACTCTATCTCCAAAAAAAAAAAAAAAAAAACACCACGAAAAAGTTGAACCATAATGGAAAAAAAGATTAACCAGATGACTTAAGGAAGAGCCAAGGTGATTAGAAACCCACATCTATTGGTAGAGTGGCACTGTTACACCAAGCTCTGTTCTGGGAACACTAGAGAAATGCAGAGCTCAGTGTTCTACAGGCACTGTGCTTACAGGCAAAACCTAAGCCTTAACGTACTCCTCGGGATAGTACCTGATAGGCAATATGCAAAAGGCTCTAGCATCTCTCACATTAGACCTCAACGGCTGCAGCCAGAGCCCTCAACTAAGTTGGATCTCTATGGAGTATCTTGTGCATATATGAGTTAAGGAAGCATCCTCTGGCATTTGGGGAGGAAAGAATCTAGAAATTATTTTTCCATTAGTTAGTGACTCTGAGTCAGATCCTGAAAGTACATAATAATAGCTAGCATGAGGAGGATTTTGGAAGATAGATGACACCTGGTTTCATCCAGACATAAAGAAAAAATAAAATGCTATGAAGGGGAATTATAATAATGACAAAGGTCATTATTAGCAGTGTAAAATGGCTACCAAGGGGGATAGCAATGCCCTCTCTCACCTGTCCATGGGACCTTAGTCATACATAATATACTATTGGTCTGGGCAGACTTGGCTGATCTGAGGTACCAATCTCATTTTCCTAAGATCTTTCTGTGCCTATAAGTGACCTACCAAAAAACATCTTGCCTGGGACTTAGGCACCATCTCCCTGACTTGGGGCACCACATCTCTGTAAGGACTCACCGACATAAGCAGGCACTTGTTTTCCTTGATAGAGCCCATGCAGCCCAGGAAGGCAACTACCATGATAATGGAGCCCACAATGACAAACACATTGCCCAGCGTGAGGGAGGGGAGGTTATGGAAGAGCACTCCGAAGTTGTTGTGGATCAGCAGGTAGATCCCAAAGCCCAAAATGCAGCAGCCACAGATCTGAAAGGAAGAATCCCACAACATCCTGAAGCAAAATGTGGTTCTTGGGTATCTCCTCATATTCTCACTTCCTTGAGATCAGAATCACTTTATTTTTAACTGGCTCAATCAGAGTCTCATGAACAATTTTTTTACCAAACTTTTCCATGCTTACATTGGAGAGGCAATCTCAGCTTTCTCATGTGGAGACCTACTCACAACTCTTCCTACCCATTTCGAAATACCAAGGAAAAAGCACTCCTGTGAGCCGCACAATATCTTCACTATATATAGGTCTAACTTCCTGTTCCTTATTTCAGTCACTCACACATGGCTTTCCCTGTGGAAACCATGACCATGTAGAGAAGATGTCCTGCTTGAGGAAGCTCATCTTGCTAGGCAGAAAACTAGAGAAGCCAAACTTATAATAATCTTCTCATATACACAAGTACCAACCCATCCTGTATCTGAAATTCAATTGCTGAATTTTGTACAGTGAAACCTCCCCGGAAAGGGTGACTTTCCTTTCATTCACTTATTGTTTCAAGGAATCTAAAAAAAAAGACAAGAAAAACAGAGGCACTCAATACCCAAAGCACACAGTCTCAGGTTTCTCACCTATATATATGAGCTATAAGTAGTAGTAAACTAAAGCCCTCAGAGAGAAACAGCACCTCCATTAATAACTGCACTAGTACCTTTCAATTTTGCAGGTTTATTCTGTGGCAGGAAGAGGGGAAAAATTATTATTCCTTTGTTTCTAGGATGGTTGTGCTGGACATGACCCAAACATGCATGCATTTTACCCCACACCAGCCTCTTCAGTAGAGGAGAGAGGAGAGCTTAGCTGGGGAAAGGTGAGCTTAACCATGCTCAGAAGAGACACACTTACCCAAAAGAGCAAGTTGAAGAAAAACAGGACATACTTCAGCAATTTCAAGCTACTCATGCCCATGCTGTGATATTCTTGCCCTAAGGAATAAGGAAGAAGAAATTAAGTTACCTGGCTCTGTAAGGTAGCCAGAGATCAGAGTGCACAAATGTTCAGGGATCTCTAGCATTACCTTGGGGTTGAGCTGTGGCTCTCCTCTGGAAAGTTTCCCCAAACTCTCCACTTTCCTAGTTTCTGAACTGAAATACCAACTGGCTCATCTTAGACATTCAGTTTTTGTCCAATTCAGTAAGTCAACAATGCTTAACATTGAATTAAGCACTGTAGAAGAAAATAGAGCCATTCTTAGAAGAGGATGGGTCACAGTGACAAAGACCAGGCCAGTGCTTCAGCTCTATCTGCAGCATTAGCAACTAGTGTCTGGGCACTTACTTAAGCCCTTGAAGTC
The DNA here is from genome assembly GCF_024542745.1 of Macaca thibetana thibetana. Classification (NCBI taxonomy): domain Eukaryota; kingdom Metazoa; phylum Chordata; class Mammalia; order Primates; family Cercopithecidae; genus Macaca; species Macaca thibetana. Next base: position 110,284,182 of record NC_065578.1, on the reverse strand, counting down.
AGGGATGAACTGGTCAATCAGCCATCAAGAAAGCCAACAGCTTGATGGGCCAGTTTCTTAAATACTCTATGATTCATGTACATACTACATTTGATAGTAAACTTCTCCACATGAAAGTGGGGAGAACATAGCCACGCCTCATTTATTCTTTTACTGCAGAAACATTTATAATGTTTTCTGTTCTAGATGTTGTGGAAAACACAACTTGACTAAGCAGTAGCTATCCTCCAGAAGATAACAGTCTTACAGCAGAGATAAAACAAGCCAACAAATATGCAATGGGGAAGTAAAAAAAGATAGCAATGTAAGTTTTATTTTTTTTTTCAACTAGAATATCATTTTCTTAGTGAGGACATCAGTTTCCAATGTCTGGTCCTCAATTCTAGAAATCCAGATACAGAATTTTGACCTCCCCTCCCCTCCCCTCCCCTACCCTCTCCTTCCCTTCCCTTCCCTCCTTTCTCTCTCTCTCTGTCTCTCTCTCTCTCTTTCTTTTTTTTTTCAGAGTCTCAATCTGTCACCCAAGCTGGAGTGCAGTGGCACAATCTCGGTTCACTGCAACCTTCGCCTCCCAGGCTCAAGTGATCCTCCCATCTCAGCCTCCCAGGTAGCTGAGACTAAAGGCATGAACCACCATGCCCGGATAATTTTTGTATTTTTAGTAGAAAGGAAGTTTCACCATGTTGCCTAGTCAGGCCTCAAACTCCTGACCTCAAGTGATCCACCCACCTCGGCCTCCCAAGGTGCTGGGATGATTACAGGCATGAGCCACCGTGCCTGGCCAGAATTTTGAATTTTCTGTCAGAGGTAATGATATTCTATAAAGTGACTCATTTTTAAAACTGTGCACAGGACTGATATTTAAAGCAGAATGTTGAGGCAGTGTTCCATTAAAATTATGCCTTTTCTAGTGCATGGGTCACTTGTGCAATCCATAGTATCTTCTTTGCAGTTTCAAGGTACCCGGGAATCACATGGTCTTGAGGGAATAGTTCATCCAGGCTGTAGATAACCCTGGTGAGCTACTTCTCTTCCACAATAAAGTGAATTTCTCTGTTGTAAACACCAAAAACTTAGATCTATTTCATACCCTTTTCCTTTACTTTGTGCTTTTTTCCCCCTTTTTCTTCTTGTCTTACTCCTCAGGATTATCCTTAAATCTACATCATTACTTTAATAAAATTAAAATAAAATTAATTGGATTACAAATGCATTTGAATATATATCAAGAGTCAAATGTGATGATTTACTACCCAGGCTTTGAGGTCAAACTCGAATTTTCCTCTTACATATGCCATTAAACAGCTTTGTGAGAATTGGACACCAAACTTAACAGTTCTAGTCATAAGTTCTTCCTACCTATGTAAAACGGGCCAATACTTATCCCTCTTAGGGTGGATGTGAAGATTAAATGATCTTATCACACAGACTGTGATACAGCAAGACCGGTACTCAGTAAATTGAACCCATGATTATTTAGTCTTTTTTTTTTTTTTTTTTTTTTTTTTTTGACGGAGTTTTGCTCTTTAACCGAGGCTGGAGTGCAGTGGCATGATCTAGGCTCACTGCAACCTCCGCCTTCCGGATTCAAGTGATTCTCCTGCCTCAGCCTCCAGAGTAGCTGAGATTACAGGTGCCCGCCACCACATCCAGCTAATTTTTGTATTTTTTTTTTAAGTAAGGACAGGGTTTCACTATGTTGGCCAGGCTGGTCTCGAACTCCTGACCTTGTGATCTACCTGCCTCAGCCTCCCAAAGGGTTGGGATTACAGGCGTGAGCCACTGCGACCTGCCAATTATTAAGTCTTAAAGAACTATTCTGTTTATCAGGAGTGAATGATGAATTTGGGTGTTTCCCAGCCCTTTATCAGTATCAAAGTACTCAAGAAACAGTGATAAAAAGAAAATCTTAAAACAACCAGGGGAAAAAAGACCTGTTAAGGAATAAGGAACAATTGTAAGGATAATAGCAGACTTCTTACTGGAAAATAGGCAAGCTGGAAGAAAGTGGAGCAACACATTTAAAATACTAAAGAAAAAAAAATTGTCATCCTAAAAATCTATACCCAACAAAAATACATTTTACTAACTAAAAAAAGGACTTTAAGATATATAAAAGGTGAAAGAATTCCACACCAGTAGATCCATACTACAAGAAATGTTAAAGGCAATCCTCTAAGTAGAAGAAAAATGAGACCAGATGGAATTACAGATTTACACAAAGGAACAAAGAGCACCAGAAAAGGTGGCTACAGGAATAAATGCACAATACTTTTTTCTTTTTATTTAAATCTCTTTAATTTATTTTTATTTTTATTTATTTATATTTTTTTTTTGAGACAAGGTGTTGCTCTGTGACCCAGGCTGGAGTGCAGTGGCATGATCTTGGCTCACTGCAACCTCTGCCTCTCAGGTTCAAGAAATTTCCATGCCTCAGCCTCCTGAGTAGCTGGGATTACAGATATGCACCACCAAGCCCAGCTAATTTTTTGCATTTTTAGTAGAGAGGGGGTTTCACCATGTTGGCCAGGCTGATCTCGAATTCCTGACCTCAGCTGATCCGCCTGTCTCAGCCTCCCAAAGTGCTGGGATTACAGGCTTGAACGACCGCACCTGGTCGTAAATATCTTTAAAAGATACTGAACAGTTCAAACAAAAATAATAACAATATTGCATTGCATTAATAATAAATGTAAAAGTAAACTTTACGATAATAATAGTGTAGAGGCTGGGAAGGGAGAAATGGAAGTATACCATTGGGAGCTTCTTATATGTGAAGTGGTAACCTCACTTGAAGGTAAAAATCTTTAAAAATACTAGATTAATCAAAAGAAGCCAGAAAAAGAGAAAAGGGGGAACAACAGATGGGAAAAATAAAGAGCAAATAGAAAAATGGACAAATAAAAAACAAATATGCTAAAATCCCAACCATATCAACATCACAGTAAATGAAATGGTCTGAATACTTAAAATATGAAGCAGGAATAAATAGATGAATTATAAAAACAAGACCCAATTATGTTGCCTACAAAAAATGCATTTAAAATATAAAGAAGCAAATACATTTTAAAGTAAAACGACAGAAAAAGATATACCATACTAACACTAATAAAAGGAAAAAAAGGCTGGAGTGTCTATATTAGACTAAAACAAACACTATTACAGAAAAAATCATCAAGGATAAAGAAGATTATAATTATAAAGGGACTGATTGAGCTAAAGAACATAAAAATCTTAAGCGTTTTTGCACCTAGTCAAAATCTGAGACAGAAATGAACAGAACTGAAATAAGAAATAGACAAGTATACAGTTATACTTGAATAGTTCAATATCCTTCTCTTAATAATTGATGGAATCAGTAGACAGAAAAGCAGTAAATATTTGAACAACAGCACCAATCAACTTAAACTAACTGATTGTGATAGAACACTCCACCCCACAACAGCAGAATATACATTCTTTTCAAGGTTACATGAAACATTTACCAAGATAGACCATTCTGGACATAAACCAAGTTTCAATAAATTTAGAAGGAATTGAATTAGAAATCAATAACAGAAATATCCCTAGAAAATCTCTTCAAATTGGGAAACTAAATAGCATACTTCTAAACAGTTCATAGATCAAAGAAGAAATCAAAGAGAATATTAGAATTCTGAATTGAGAAAAACTTTAAAAACATGTTGAAAATGTGTGAATGTCACTAAAGCAATATTTCGGGGTGAATTTTAGTGCTAAATGTCTACAGCTGAAAGGAGAGTGGTCTCCAATTAATGACTTCCGATTGCATCTTGAGAAACTAGAAGAAGTATAACAAATTAAACCCAAAATAAGCAGAAGGAAGTAGGTAATAAAGATAAACACTGAAATCAATTAAACAGAAAAACAAAACAAAACAAAAAAAACCTCACAAAAGTTGGCTCTTTTAGAAGACTGATAAAATTGATAAACTTATACACAGGTAATCAATTTTAAAATAAAGAACAAAAATTATCAATATTAGGAACGAGAGAACAACACTACAAATTCTATAGATATCAAAAGGATAAGTCAATATAATAAATGACTTGATGCCAATACAACTTAGATGAAATAGATGAACTCATCGAAAGGCACAAATTACCAAATCTCTCTCAAGAAATAGATAACCTGAATAATCCTATCTCTAATAAGAAACTGATTTTGGAGTTTAAAAATCTTCCCATAAAGAAAACTGCTAGTCCGGATGTCTTATTGATGATTTCTACTAAATATGTAAGGCAGAAATAATACTGATTCTATATCAAATCTTCCAGAAAATAGAAAAGGAGGGTACAGTCTCTAGCTTATCCTGTGAGGCCAGAATTTTCAATTACTAAAAGCAGAAAGATATTACAAGAAATAAAACCACAGACCAACATTCCTCAGAACAAGATGTGAAAATCATAAACAAGATTTTAGTAAAAAACATCTAACAATATAGAAAAATGATAAGAAATTATGAACAAATGGGGCTACTCTCAGGAATGCAGGGTTATTTTAACATTGAAAAAGGTACTTAATCATATTAACAAACTGAAAGAGAAAACAAATTATCTTCTGAATAGATACAGGAAATTTATTTGACAAAATTCAACATCTATTTCTGATAAAAACTTAGCAAACTAGGAATAGAAGAACACTTACGCCAACTTATAAAAGGCATTTATGAAGGGCATAGAATTAAGAACATCATACTTAATGGTATAATACCAAATGTCTTACCCTTATATAAGGAAGAAAATAAGTCTGTTTACTCTTAACTACTCTATTTGGCATTGTACTAGAGTTTCTAGGCAGTGCAAATGAAATATGAAAAGAATGGCATCCAAATTGGAAAGAAAACGAAAGTAAAACTGTCTTTGTTCACAGATATCATAAATGTCTTTGTAGAAAATCTAAATAAATCTACAAAAAAAACTACTAGAACTAACAAGTAAGTGTAGCAAGGTTGCTAGACACAAGATTCAATCTACCAAAAATAATAGCATTCTATGCACTAGTAACCATTAGAAATCAAGTATTTTTTTAAAGTATCATTTATGATAGCATCATATATGAAATACTTAGGCATAAATCTGACAAAAGTTGTGAAATAATTGTACGCTGCAAACTTAAAAACAAACATTGCTGAAAGAAATTGAAAAGATGCAAATAATGGAGAGATATACCACATCCATCTACCAGGAATTCAATATTTTTAAGATGTCAATTCTTCCAAATTTATCTATAGATTGTAATCCCAATCAATACTACAGCAGAATTTTTTGTAGACTTCAAGCAATTAATTCTAAAATTCATTTGGGAATGCAGAAGACTTAGAATAGTAAAAATGAGTTTGATAAAGAACAAAATTGGAATACAAACACTACCTAATTACATTACTTTCTATAAAACTACAACAATAAAGACAGCATAGCACTGGTGTTAAATAAATATATCAGGAGAACAGAATAGAGAGTCCATATGTATACGGACAACTGATTTTCAAAAAAATACAAAATTAATACATTAGAGAATGAACAATACTTTTTTCAACAAATGGTGCTGGGAACAATTGTCTATTAATATGCAAAAAATGAACTTGCATTTATACCTCTCTCCATATGAAATCATAACTAGTAGTGAATCATAGATCTAAAGGTAAAATCCAAAACTATAATTCTCCAGAAGGAAATTTAGGAGAAAATATTTGCAACCTTGATTACACAGAGTTCTCAGATAAGACACCAAAAGTACAATAAGTTGATAAATTGGACTTCTTCAAAATTAAAAACTTCTGCTCTTCAAAAGACACTGTTAAGAGAATGAAAAGACAAGGCACATAAGGCAAAAAATATTTCCAAATCACACAGAAGATAAAAGGCATGTATACAGAGTATAAAAACAACTCTTGAAACTCAATGGTAAGAAAATAAACAATCCAATTTTTAAAATGGGCAAAAGATCAGAACAGACACTTAAAGAAAGAAGATATTATATGGATGGCAAATAGCACATGAAAAAAAATCTCTACTTCATTAGTCATTAAGGATATGCAAATTAAAACCATGGTAAGATACCACTCCACATCTCCTAGAATGGCTAAAATGTTTTCAAAACCTGACCACACCAAGTGTTGGCGAGGATGTGGTGAAACTGGAACTCTTACACACTGTTGGAGGGAATGTAAAATGCTATAGCTCTTTTCAAAAGCAGTTTGCTGGTTTTGTACAAAGTTAAACATATACTTATCATATGATCCAGCCATTCTACTCCTAGGTATTTACCCAAGAGAAATGAAAGCATATGTCCATACAAGGACTAGTACAGGAAAGTTCATAGTTTTATTTGTCATAACCCAAACTGGAAGCAACCCAAATGTCCATAAACAAGTGAATGTATAAATAAAGAGTGGTATGATTTTACAATGGAAACTACTTAGCAATTAAAAAGAATGAACTATTGTTACACTCTACAGCATAAGTGAATGTAAAAATAATCATGGTGAATGAAAGAGGGTAAATAAAAAATAGTATATTCTGTATGATTCCAGTTATATAACATTTTAGAAAATGAAAACTAATCTATAGCAACAGAAAGTAGATCAATGATTGTCTGAGGATGAAGGTAGGGGAGGGTAGGAGGTGAATAGAGGGAGCAGGGAAGGGTGAGAGAAAAGGATTACAGAAGGTCACAAGGAATCTGTAGTGACTGATGCATATGCTCAGTGTTTTGACTGTGGTGATGGATTTATGCATGGGTACATTTACGTCAAAGGCCCCTCCTAATTTACTCTTGTCCATCAATTCACACTCATGGCAACACCCCCTGTATTATACTTTAAAATTTAGCAAGCAATATTGAATCCTTGTCTTAATGCTTCCTTCTTTACTTTGCTAATGTGTTTCTTTGCTGAAATTTCCCCTTTTCTTTATGGTCTCTTATTCTAGTTAGTTACTGATCATCCTAATGATTCAGCTCAAGTGTCACTTTTCCAGGAAGTCATCTCTGTTTATGTCTAAGTGTTCACACCCAACCCTCACTTCTCCTAAGGAGTATCTGTAATACCTGTGTACCTCTGCCATTGTACTAACCATTCTGTTTTATAAATGACTATTCCCTCACCAGAATATGAGCTCCTTGAGGGTAAGATCTATGCTATTCATCTTTGGATTCTCAAAGCCTCATTACCTCAGAATTATCTGATGTAGTGGAATGAACATGACACTGCAGAGTCAGGAGCCTTGGGCTTGAATTTTTAGTCTACTAATAAACTGATGTTTTGGACATAGGCAAATAACTAACTTACCCATCAGTAACAGAAAGGAATTGAGCCAGATGCCTCCTAGAATCACATCAGCCCCAACATCCTGGTATCCTATGACAATTAGTTCAGGCCCCTGTAACCTGATTGTCCACAGAGCACCAACTGGCTAGGTGCCCAAACTTAGGGACATTCCTACTGATTCTTTCCTTCACAGACAGGAAGAAGAACCTCTTCTTCCTTCCTCTCCCACTTTCTACCTTTCCAGACTCATACCAAATTGAGTAAGAAAATCTTCTCACCTGGTGAAGATTGTCACTACTTTTGCCACATGCCATAAGGGCCCCAGAGAGAATGCTGCTCCATTTCCCTTTCCCCTTCTTCACTGCTACTGGGCAGTGATTAAGCCTCCCACCCCTTCCAACTACCATCTAGAGGAACTGACACCCCTCCCACAGTCAAAGTCTATGACTCTCAGCTCCATGACTCATGGTTCTATGCAAAAACCACCAACATCAGTTTCCAGGAAATCTGCATGACCAAACTACACTTAGCTGTGGCTACCTTCCACAACTCAACATGGAGGTTAGGGATTAACTTTATCCTTTAGTTTCCTCCAATGGGCTTGAGCTGGTAGACCTGTGGATTTCTAATTCCATCCTGTCTTTTTTTGACCTGGACTAACAGCACCATGTAATCTACTCTTGAATTTAATCAAGCTTAGAAGTGGTTAAGGTTGGATAGAGGCTTCAAGAACCTCTGGGAAGTTGAGGTGGGACGAGCCCTTGAGCCTAGCAGTTCAAGACTAGCCAGAACAACATAGTGAAACCCCGTCTCTATTTTAAAAAATTTTTAAGTTTAAAAAAAAAAAAAAAAAACCTCTATCAGTTCTTCATCTTCAGCCTTATCTGATCCAATGTTACAAGCTGGTCTGGAGCCACAGTAAGACAGCTTTGGTGCTACATAGACCATTACACTTATGAGATATTAATAAGTGCTCTTCAAACAAAAGCCAAGATAAAGAAAAAAACAATGTAAGAGAAAAGCTTCTTATATGCTAATGTGCGCTGTGAAAAGAGAAACATATACTTATATAACTACAAACCTATTTTTATGTTGGAGATTACTTATTAACAGCTCAAAGAATATAGTATTCCGTGGAACACAGTTTGATAAACACTAGCTTTGGAATCAGACAGGTCTAGTTTTGAATTCTGGTAGTACTACTTATCAGAAGTGTGATCTTGGGCAACTTGCTTAACCTGTCTTTCACTATATCTTTGAAATAGGGCTATTAATACTTACCTCAGAGGTTGTTCTGAGGGCTAAATGAGATACTATTTCCAGGATGGCCCAGTCCCTGAGTATCTGCCTTGTTCAGTGAATACTCACTGAAAGATCAAGTTCAGAGCTTACCTACCAGTCCATTCCTAAGGGTAACCCTTAGCTTCTAATAGATTTTTAGGAATAAAATATACATGGGGCCAGAATAATCCTTTGCTTGTTTCATAACTTTTAAAAAGAGATTTCTTGTGCCATTTGTAAAAAAATTTTAAAAAATCAAACAATAAAGAAAAGTACATGTTTCTTTCTCCATTTGTACCTATTAGGACAAATTGAAAATTTCAAATTTCAGTAATAAAAGATAAATAAATAAATGTAAGTATAGTTTCTGTAAGACTTCCTTTCAGTGAAGAAAAGTGTTTAATAGAAAAACACCTTTGTATGCTAAGATTGAGAATACATTATTAGAACACATTTCTTTCTCCACTGAAATCTGTTAAGACATGTTGGGAAATCCCAGCAATAAAAGGCAAATGTAAGCACACTTTCTTTAAGATGCATAATTATTTTCTTTCAGTGAATGGAAGAATTTGGTAGAGCAACACCTTTGTAAGCTAAGAGTGAGAATATATATTATTAGAACACATTTCTGACTCCATTGAAATCTATTAGGAAAAGTTGAAAAATCCAGCAATAGAAAGCAAATGTAAGCATGCTTTCTTAAAAAAAAAAATCTACATTTAAAAAATAAAGAAAAGTATAAAGAAGAAAGCATAAAGTCTTCTGAAATCCCACCTCCCAGAGATAACCATCATTAGCATTTTGGCAAACATCTTTCCAGACACGTCTCCATATACATTTCTCTATATACAGATTTGTCAATTTACATACAAGAGCATTTGCGAGGTAATTATGGCTCCCTATCCCTTCCTACACAGAGCCTGTAGCACTCTTTGTTCCTTAGCAAAGAAAATTGAGGCTGTGATTAAGAAAATTTTTTTCTAAATAGGAGTGAAAATCTGTTCCCAATGAGGGCTCCCAAATTTAGGCTTTCTTGCTCAAACAAATTTAGATACATAATAGATAGTTCACTGAATCCCACAAAATACTGAGTTCCTCATAAATGTCTTATTTATAATCCTCAAATCAGCCTGACAACATAGGTGTCATTAGCCCCATTCTGCAGAGAAGTCAAGGACTGGCACAAGGTCACCCAGCTAAGAATCATCAAAGGCAGGGTGAAGGCCAAGGTCTTTCAGCCTCCAAAGCCCAAGCTCTTTCCACTATCCCAGGCTCTGGTTTTGTGCCTGCTACTTCCCAATTCATTTGGTGCAATGTGTTGAGCATCCAGGAGAAGACCTTCCATTTTTCATCAGCTTGTGCCTCTGCAGTTTGAACTCCTATGAGCAGTGGCTGAGATGCAATCAGAGTTATGGCTGTACGTCCTTTTGAAGAGCAATAAGCAGTTGTAGCGAAAGAAGCAGGAGTAAAATAAAACAAAGCCAAAGCATCAACTCTCATGTATTAGTGTCGGCTCATCTCTCCATCAACTTATCAAGGAATGTCTGTTACCTTATTCCTTCCTAAAATTGTAATCTGGTAAAAATTTTGTTTCATCTAGGCCACTGTTAGGGGAGGAGATTTGGTGATTTATAGAAGAAGAGAGAAATAAGAAAGAAGAAAAGAGGAGAGAAAAAATGAAGAAAGACAAATCCAGATGATCTTAGAAGCTCACTTCCTCCCATTTGGGAGCTTAGCAAGACACTACTAACAGCTGAAGTGGGACAGGGACTCTTCTAATAAACTTACTCCCTAAATCAGGAACAATCACCTAAAACAGTTAGCACTGTTACAGAGTCAAGAGACCAGAGATTCTCTTTCCTCCTATGTAGAAATATGCAGAACTTTACAGACAGGGTCGCTTGGCTAGAGCCCTGTCCATGGCTGTGCTCAGATTAAGCAAGACTCTTTGTGGGATAAGAAAAGCCACTTTGTTGGTATTCCTATCAAAAATTTAAATAACCTGAATCTAATCATGAGGAAGCATCAGATAAACTCAAATGGAGAAACATTCTAAAAAAGAACTGACCTTACTCTCCAGGAATATCAACGGCAAGAAAAACGCAGGAAGTGTTCCAGACTAAAGGAGACAAAAGTTAGAGTTGAAGGCAATGCATGACTAGAAATTTCCTTTTGCTATAAAGAATATTAATGAGGTAATTGGTGGAATCTGAATAAAATCCATAGATTGTTAATTATATTGCATAAGTGTTAATTTCCTGGTTTTGATCATTGTAAAGTGGTCATATAAGAGAATGCATTTGTTTGTAGAAATATACACTAAGGTATTTAGGGGAAAGGGCATCAATCAAGTTACTAATTACTCTTAAATGAGAGAGCCAGAGAAGAATAAACAAATGAAGTAAAATGTTAACATTTTGGAAATCTGGGTGAAAAGAATTTAGAAATTTTTAATAATATTTTTTCAACTTTTTTATCAGTCTGAATTTTGTCAGAATTTTTTTAAAGAGTTGGAAAATAAATAAATGATCTAAGGGATTCTCATCTCAAAATCATTACAATTTAAGTCTTCTATGTTATAAATATTGAGATTCTACAATAGTTATTTTAAGAAGACTAAACCATGGAATAATTCTTGAATGCCTTTATTTGCTCCTGATATAGAGTAAGCCATAAGTTCAAATTTACTTTAACAAGTAAACTTTAACAAGTTTTAAAAGATATGAGGTGTTAAAATCATTTCTTACCCCTATTCCTCAATCTAGTTCTCCTGAAATAGAAAAGGCCAAACAAAAATATTTGGAAAATAAAATATATATTTAGTTTTTCTAGTGTTTAGTTTTCTAGCATAGTGGCTTAGGATCAATTACATTTACAAGTAAGCTGTATTTTTATGTTTGTTTATGTTAAAATGCACTAAGAATTTATGTAAATGAAGAATAGTCTAATGATGCCTACTTAATAAAAAATCTCTTAGGAAAGGGACTATAGTATAATATAGAAGCAAGAGCATGCCATAGAGAATCAGAAGACATTCTAAATAACTACTAAGTAATTTTATGATTTTGGACAAGTCATTTTACTTGAAAAGTAAGCAGATTGGACAGTTGCAACAGCTCACATTTATTGAGCTCTCATTATGAGTTAGATACTTTATTTGAATCTAAATAATCTCTAACATCACTTTAAGTACCAATATTCTAATTCTTGGAATATAGCACTCTCATTTTAACTGATTATAAAAATGTATCCTTGTGGCATATTTGCTTTTACAACAATTCTTGGTCATAGCTATGAGGTATTGATGCTATTGCTTGGGTAGAAATTCTGCTGTGTGCTGGTTTTTTGAAAATATCAACAAAATTGATAGATCGCTAGCAAGACTAATAAAGAAGAAAAGAGAGAAGAATCAAATAGACACAATAGAAAATGATAAAGGGGATATCACCACCGACCCCACAGAAATACAAACTACCATCAGAGAATACTATAAACACCTCTACGCAAATAAACTAGAAATTCTAGAAGAAATGGATAAATTCCTGGACACATATACCCTCCCAAGACTAAATTAGGAAGAAGTTGAATCCCTGAATAGATCAATAACCGCCTCTGAAACTGAGGAAATAATTAATAGCCTACCAACCAAAAAAAGTCCAGGACCAGACGGATTCACAGCCGAATTCTACCAGAGTTACAAGGAGGAGCTGGTACCATTCCTTCTGAAACTATTCCAATCAACAGAAAAAGAGGGAATCCTCCCTAACTTATTTTATGAGGCCAACATCATCCTGATTCCAAAGCCTGGCAGAGACACAACAAAAAAAGAGAATTTTAGAACAATATCCCTGATGAACATCGATGCAAAAATCCTCAATAAAATACTGGCAAACCGAATCCAGCAGCACATCAAAAAGCTTATCCCCCATGATCAAGTGGGCTTCATCCCTGGGATGCAAGGCTGGTTCAACATACACAAATCAATAAACGTAATCCAACATATAAACAGAACCAAAGACAAAAACCACATGATTATCTCAATAGATGCAGAAAAGGCCTTTGACAAAATTCAACAGCCCTCATGCTAAAAACTCTCAATAAATTCGGTATTGATGGAATGTATCTCAAAATAATAAGAGCTATTTATGACAAACCCACAGCCAATATCATAATGAATGGGCAAAAACTGGAAGCATTCCCTTTGAAAACTGGCACAAGACAGTGATGTCCTCTCTCACCACTCCTATTCAACATAGTGTTGGAAGTTCTGGCCAGGGCAATCAGGCAGGAGAAAGAAATAAAGTGTATTCAATTAGGAGAAGAGGAAGTCAAATTGTCCTGTTTGCAGATGACATGATCATATATTTAGAAAACCCCATCGTCTCAGCCCCAAATCTCCTTAAGCTGATAAGCAACTTCAGCAAAGTCTCAGGATACAAAATCAATGTGTAAAAATCACAAGCAGTCCTCTACACCAATAACAGACAAACAGAGAACCAAATCATGAGTGAACTCCCATTCTCAATTGCTTCAAAGAGAATAAAATACCTAGGAATCCAACTTACAAGGGATGTGAAGGACCTCTTCAAGGAGAACTACAAACCACTGCTCAGTGAAATAAAAGAGGACACAAACAAATGGAAGAACATTCCATGCTCATGGATAGGAAGAATCAATATCATGAAAATGGCCATATGGCCCAAGGTAATTTATAGATTCAATGCCATCCCCATCAAGCTACCAATGACTTTTTTTTTTTTTTTTTTTTTTTTTTGAGACGGAGTTTCACGCTGTTGCCCAGGCTGGAGTGCAGTGGCGCGATCTCGGCTCACTGCAAGCTCCGCCTCCCGGGTTCCCGCCATTCTCCTGCCTCAGCCTCCTGAGTAGCTGGGACTACAGGCGCCCGCCACTGCGCCCGGCTAATTTTTTGTATTTTTAGTAGAGACGGGGTTTCACTGTGGTCTCGATCTCCTGACCTTGTGATCCGCCCGCCTCGGCCTCCCAAAGTGCTGGGATTACAGGCTTGAGCCACCGCGCCCGGCCTACCAATGACTTTCTTTACAGAATTGGAAAAAACTACTTTAAAGTTCATATGGAACCAAAAAGGAGCCCATATTGCCAAGACAATTCTAAGCCAAAAGAACAAAGCTGGGGGCATCACACTAACTGACTTCAAACTATACTACAAGGCTACAGTAACCAAAACAGCATGGTACTGGTACCAAAACAGAGATATACATCAATGGAACAGAACAGAGTCCTCAGAAATAATACTACATATCTACAACCATCTGATCTTTGACAAACCTGACAAAAACAAGAAATGGGGAAAGGATTGCCTATTTAATAAATGGTGCTGGGAAAACTGGCTAGCCATATGTAGAAAGCTGAAACTGGATCCCTTCCTTACACCTTATACAAAAATTAATTCAAGATGGATTAAAGACTTAAATGTTAGCCCTAAAATCATAAAATCCCTAGAAGAAAACCTAGGCAATACCACATAGGCATGGGCAAGGACCTCATGTCTAAAAAGCAATGGCAACAAAAGCCAAAATAGACAAATGGGATCTAATTAAACTAAAGAGCTTCTGCACAGCAAAAGAAACTACCATCAGAGTGAACAGGCAACCTACGGAATGGGAGAAAATTTTTGTAATCTACTCATCTGACAAAGGGCTAATATCCAGAATCTACAAAGAACTCAAACAAATTTACAAGAAAAAAAAATGACCCCATCAAAAAGTGGGCAAAGGATATGAACAGACATTTATCAAAAGAAGACATGCATACAGGCAACAGACACATGAAAAAATGCTCATCATCACTGGCCATCAGAGAAATGCAAATCAAGACCACAATGAGATACCATCTCACACCAGTTAGAATGGCAATCATTAAAAAGTCAGGAAACAACTGGTGCTGGAGAGGAGGTGGAGAAATAGGAACACTTTTACACTGTTAGTGGGACTGTAAACTAGTTCAACCATTGTGGAAGACAGTGTGGCGATTCCTCAAGGATCTAGAATTAGAAATATCATTTGACCCAGCCATCCCATTACTGGGTATATACCCAAAGGAGTATAAATCATGCTGCTATAAAGACACATGCACACATATGTTTATTGCAGCACTATTCACAATAGCAAAGACTTGGAACCAACCCAAATGTCCATCAATGATAGACTGGATTAAGACAATGTGGCACATATACACCATGTAATATATGCAGCCATAAAAAAGGATGAGTTCATGTCCTTTGTAGGGACATGGATGAAACTGGAAACCACCATTCTCAGCAAACTATCACAAGGACAGAAAACCAAACACTGCATATTCTCACTCATAGGTGGGAGCTGAACAATGAGAACACTTGGACAAAGGAAGAGGAACATGACACACAGGGGCCTGTCATGGGGAGGCAGGAGCGGGGAGGGATAGCATTAGGAGATATACCTAATGTAAATGACGAGTTAATGGGTGTAGCACACCAACATGGCACATGTATACATATGTAACAAACCTGCACATTGTGCACATGTACCCTAGAACTTAAAGTATAATTTTAAAAAAAAAGAAATTCTGCTGTGTGCTTATGAAATGGATAATGAAGAGAGAGCACTCACCTCTAACTCTCAGCATAGAGATTCCTGGCCTTTACTCTGAGTGGTCATTCACTGACTTTGCAAATGCATGTCTTTCTCTTTTCCAGAAGCTACCTCCAGTCAGCCTTCCCAAACTGGCCACCCAACCTCCACCTCAATCCTTCCCTCCTCTGCCCCAGCAGCCATGCTGTCCTGGTCTGCACAGCTGTCTGGTTTCTCTGAGTTACTTTGCTTCAGTGCCCTGCACCTGCAGTGGCAGATGGGTCCTGGGAGCTTCCTGACGACAGGTGCCCAGTCTCTAGGGCCCAGGGTGATTTACACATAGTGGATGCTTGCTCAGTACAAGAAGTGCCCTGGGCTGACTAATCTAGGAACGCAAAACAAACCACTATAACTGAATCAGTGCAGTACTTCCTGGAACAGAAGCTAAGCTGAAAACAATGGCTGTAACCTCACAAGAAGCTCCACCCTTCCTTCTGCTCTAAGTGAAAATCTAGGTTGAGGAGGGAAAAACCTGCCTCTTCTCCCTCATTTCAACCCCACATCCCATCAATTCTGTCGTGTGAACATGGTGGGCATAGCCCCACCCAGAGCTGGACCTAGGACCTGCCTGGTCAGTGATCTTGCCCTCCACTTTCTGGTGCCAAGTAGGAGAAAGGACTTTCCACTTCATGTGACTCTGTAAGCACGGTGTGTTACACTGCAGTCTCACTTGCTCGCTCTCATTTCTAACATGCCTGGAGGTACACACTTCTTTGAATTTGAATATACAGCACCCTTGGTCTAGAATGTCTCCATAGCAAACCCATACTTCTGTGAAAGTGAACCCACCAGTCACCTCTCCAGGGATTCTTTGGCACACTCTTAACTCCTCCTACAGTTTGTGCACATTCTCCATCTATTATAGAAAAGAGCACATTGCACTGTATTTGTATATTGCTGTGATTGTAGTCCACAATAAACTGTACAACTCCTTTCAGATGATAATCTTCTCTGTTATCCTGTATCTCCAGCACCGAGTGCCATATCTGGCCATGGGGTAGGAGTGGGAAAGGAGAACCGCAGTCCAAGGGCCTCTGTGCAGTCAGGGGTCAATCAGAGGGCATAAAAAAGGAAGGACTGACAGACTTCATCCTTTCCAGTTTGTGCCTCTTGTCAGTGAACAAAGGTGAGGTCACTTAGGTGGTGGTAACCATAGCTGTGAAGGCATGGACTCGGAATCATTCCTCATGAATGTAAAGGTACCCAATCCTTTCATTTAAAAGTTAAATGTTCTTAACTGACCCACACAGGAAACATCACAGGAAATAATGTTTCAGTTCAGTCTTTGCTCCCATTCAACCACAATTTCAAAATAGTACAGATTCTCCTCAAGATTGAGAAAGCAAAACCTCTTTGTTTATCCAGCAGCTAGGAGTCTGCTTTTTCTCAGCTTTCTTCCAAAGCACATGCATAGTATGATATCTCTTATCTCCCATGGGAGTTCCTTAAGAGTAGGACTGTTTGTTAGATAAATATTCTCCTTCTACCTTTTCATCTCCCTCCCCCACAATTCCCAAAGCACAGTGCCTGGCCTCAGGAGGCACCTAACACTTGATTATTAAGCGTTTTTTCTTCTAAAAGCCACTTTTAGTGTCTTCTAAAAGTGTTTTAGACGACTGCTTTTTATTTTTTAATTCAAAGCTCAATAAGCTCTCAGGTGTTTTGGGAATCTAGAACCCTCTCCCCTGTCCCCACCCCTCTTGGAAATCTAGAGCCCTCTGCCCTGTTCCCAACCCTCATTCTTAGACGGGTGGGTGTAGTCAAAGAGAACTTTCTCCTTTCTGCTCCAGGGCGTAATCAAGTGAAATTCTCACAGGTCTTGGAAGAAGAAAGCTCTTATATAGAGTTTCCTATGGTGGTCACAGAGTCAGGACCAAAGCTCTGCTATCACTTTGCTGAGTTCATGCAACCTCAGTCATTAGTTACAGCACATGATTGGAAATTACTGCAGTATCAAGTTTTGGGGATTGCATTTATACATGCATCAGTGGTCACGTTTTGTACAGCAAGGATAATCTGGAGAAATGCTGAGGATCACAATGCGCTTCCTGCTCCTTAAAAGCCAACAATCTACACGTCCTTTAGAGGTGTCTAAAGGACCTTTTAAAATACAGTTACTGAGCACATCCTGGTGTTTTGATTTTTAGCCACCTTTCTATTTAGTGGCTTTGAAGAGTCACTAACTTAACTTTAGAAAATTTCTCAAATGAAAAAGAACTGTGTCTTCTAGCTGTCTTTCTAAAGACAGCTCTGCCTGTGGGTTCTTTCCTCACTTTAAAATCACAAGGCCAATTTTCTGAAAACCAGAGCACATAGGAAATCTCCCCATTGTCATCTCGCAGAGAAAGCTCCAGGCATCAGGAATTACTACACAGAGTAATTCAAGCTCTGTAGCAATTAAGGCGTGTGAATGCCTCAACTCAGAGATTTAGATACTGGGAACCTGATTAAGTAAAAGCATTTCTGGCCTGATTGCCTTTGGGGATGTTACTAGTATCTTGCTAATCTGTCTTACTTTGTGCACTTAATATTTGCGAAAGAGAAGTTGCAGGAGATTTTATGGTTACTAACGAGGTATATGGAGACCCCTAAGAATACGCCCTACCCCACATTAGACAGCAAACCAGGTTAAAATGTCATCAACCTTACCTTTTCCAGACACCGTTCCTCAGTCCTTTAGGCAGAATTTAGTGATTATCCTTGAGGTGGCTGAGACAAGGCTGGTAACACGGGTATCCGGGGCTATTTGTGTAAAAGGAGAAGTAAAGGGCGAAAAAATATGATCGTGCTGTGACGACAGGAAGCCCAGATGAGAAGAAGGAGGAAGTGAGGCTGAGTCCGCCCTCTTTCGCCTCAGAGACTCAGTCCTTCCCCAGTGGCTTTTTAGAAACTTCCTCCCACAGCCCACACTAAACTAGTTTCATGAAACAAAGGAAAACTTCATAACCAAGTTGGTTCAGGCACAGATCTCTGAGCAGTGGTGGATTCTAGGGTAATTTTGGCGATGATTTTTGCTTAGAAAAGGACAGTGCTTCTCAATCAAGGTGGCATCTCAGAATTAACTGTTTATTTGTTCAAAAATAAGCATGCCTGGCCCCACCACCAGTTTCCTATTCAGGTAGACAGACTGGAGGGGAACACAAGAAACAATATTTCTAAACATTTTCTAGGCCTGAGACTTCGGAATGTCTTTCTGAAGATTCTCTGCTCCCTCCTCACATTCCCTGTCTGGCTTCAGCCAGTCTCTAGACTTCAGTTAATTGGACACCATTTGCAGACTTCTCTGTCTCAAGAGCAAGATTGTCTTAAGGTGAGTCCCCAAGGCATAATCCCAGGGGCACTGGTAGAAATGATTTGGTTAGTACAGGAAACACCACATTTGGAGCCAAAGATCTGAGTTTCAGTTCCAGCTTTATCTCTTTTAGCCGTAAGATCTTGAGCAAGTCTCAATCTGTCAGCCTCAGTTTATTAATGGTAGCATCTAATAATAATCCTACTAGTTACTGTTACATCCTTATTTATATACAAGAAAACAGGGGCTCAAAGAGGTTAGAAAATTTGCCCAAGCTCATACAACTAAGACATGTCAGAGCTAGGATTCAAATTCCAGGTCACGGAGAATGCCTTTTGAGAAACACTGTGATCAATGTATTTTGAAAAATGTGTTTCTACTTTCACTATGCTGCATCACTGGAATTTCCTTAGACTGGGTCAAAGGAGTAGGTGACAACCCAAATATGTCACTAGCTAACTGTGAAACCTGGAAGCAATCACTGAGCCCCAGTGTTTTCATCTTATAAATGAACAGATAGATGACACTCTTTGTGATGCTGACTTGGAAGCATGCCTCTGGGAAAGCTAGCTGTCTCCCGCTTCCTTCACCCTGAGACATTCAGATCCAGAGTAATCTCCAGCCAGGGCTGTCTTGTGGAGAAAACTGAGTTAAATGATGGTAAAAAGGTATTTACTGCAGAGCTTGTCAGTCCTTAATATTCTCTAAGCAGGGGAAATAATATACAGATTTCCCCAAACTTATCTGAGCATCAACTCCGTGTGTGTGTGTGTGTGTGTGGTTTCTGTGTGTGTGTGTGTGTGTGTGTGTGTGGTTTCTCTTAGGGAACAATTTTTTCAGTGTGACTACACTTTAGGGAATGCTATTAAAAACTTTCTGCTCCTCAGCTGGAATCACTGCCTGTCACTCAGGGCTGCTGCCATGCTGACAGATCCCTGAAGTGGTAGGGCTGAGAAGAGGCTCTGGCTGAACTCATATTTTCCTAGTTATCTCACCCATTCTGATGACTCTAATTACTCTGTCTGTTCCAAAGATTCACAAATCTATATGGATGCCATGATCTCTCATTTGAGCTCCACTCTCTCCCAGGCACCTCAAATCCAATATCCAAATTCAGTTTGATGAACTTGGCATCCCCACACTCAAGCCTGCTCCTCCCACCATGTCCACCATCTAGGAAAGACCTGACTGGCCTTTCAGCCACGTTCATGAGAAACCAGGTATCTTCTTAAGCTACTCTGTCTCCCACACCACCACCTATTATCAACCACCAAGTCCTGTCAACTATGCTTTTACCTAAATATTTCTCAAACCAGACCACCTGTTTCCAACCCCATAGACGTTACATTAGTCCTTATCTCTTACCTGTGTTACAGGATGCCAGTCTCCTTCAAGACCAGCTTGGACGTTTCTTCACTCCGTCCTCAGGAAGAAGGGAGGAGAGCCTTCTAAAATGCAAATTTAATCACATGACTCCCCAGCTTAAAACTCTCAGCTGGCTATTTCTTCCCTGGCCCCACCCCGGAGATCTCCTCACACTGGATAACACTGGATGTGGAATTCCTTTGAGTTGCTTAAACAAATCAATCTAGTTCTGTCTCACGTGTTCTCTCTAGAATATCTTCTCACCTGTTCACCTAATTCCTTACTCATCCTCCATCATAGCACTAGAAAGCCCTCCAGGCAGGGCCAGTTACTCCTGCTCTCTGCTCCCATTGCCCACAGGCATCCCTCCACCCTCTGTCATTCCTTGTTTTTCATTGTTTTTCCCCACTAGAACCAACACAGCTCTGTAGGTTCTGTGTTACTCTGTATATGTTAGGTGATCTTGCTCATGACTGTATTTTTAGTGCCTGGTATTGGGTCTGGCACGTAAGAGGTGTTCTATAAATATTTCAATAGTTTCAGGTAATGTGAGGCCTGAAAGTTAGGGGAACCAGAATTTTGGGACAGGCAGAGAGAGTAAGGGGAAAAAAGAGATAGGTAGACTGAACGTCTGCAGAGGCAGAAGTGATAAATTAGGGGGAATCTTAGGAATATCAGGAAGACTATCTCAAGACAAATTGTTCACAGCAGAATAGATGACCATTTTAATGGAGAACATTTTTCCTTAAATGTGCCTCTTTCCATCATTTCACTGGGAAGAGTTGTTCAAAGTGCCAGACAACTAGAGGTGGCTGTTTCCTGGGATTAGGGGTTTGGTAGAGAAAAACATGCCCGCTTATACCCACACCTATAAGATTTTATTGAGAATTAATTCTGTTTCTGACCATCAAATATTTAGAATTCATTTGCAGGGACAAGAACAAAAACAACTGGAGAATAAGACAATGTCAGGGAACTCCATGTTATTGAATAACCCAAAAGAATGCTCAAAAACTTTGAACAAACTAGTTTAGAAAATGCATTTAGCAGAAGCTCAGACTCATGGCTTGATCTTCTCAATACAGGGTATATTGATCACCATCATAGATGATAATAGAACCTGAGAGTTTAGGAAACTTGAACTTGGCCAGATGAATAGTGGGAATACAAATTATGAGTACTCCACTATTACGCAGTCGTACTGGCCAAAATACATTCTGAATAGCAAAACCTCTTATGGACATTGTGAATTAAGTCCCCATTTAGACCTTTTTCAAAAGCCTTCTAAGTGAGTAGTTCTAACTGTTTTATTATTGGAAGATAATCACTGTTGAAATATGAGAATACAGATAGAACTTCCAAGTTTATTTCAGAGTTATTTAAGTACATAAGGATATTAGAGTTTAGGAGGCATAGATTTTGTGAGAATTATAAGATTGGAAACTTCAAACGAGAGATTAAAGTTAACTAGTAGTACATTGGATTTTGTTTATGGGCTCTAAGAGTAAAGTTTTGAAGAAAATGCAATAGAACATCATTCTTAACTTTCATTTTAGGTTCAAATGTACATTTGCAGGTTTATTATATAGGTAAATTGCGTGTGACACGGTTTTGGTGTACAGATTATTTCATCACCCAGGTGATAAGTGTAGTGACCAATAGGTAGTTTTTTTATCCTCTCCCTCCTTCCCTGCTCCACCCTCAAGTAGGCCCTAGTGTCTGTTGTTCCCTTCTTCGTGCCCATGTGTACTCAGTGTTGAGCTCCCATGTATAAGTGAGAATATGTGATATTTGGTTTTCTGTTCCTGCATTACATTTTTTAGGATAAGGCCTTCTACCTGCATCCATGTTGCTGCAAAGAACATCATCTCATTCTTTCTTATGACTGAATAGTATTCCATGGCATATATGTACCACATTTTCTTTATCCATTGATGGTCATTTAGATTGATTCCATGTCTTTGTTATTGTAAAGAGTGCTATGATGAACATACACATGTATGTGTCTTTATGATAGAACAATTTATGTTTCTTTAGATATGTACCCAGTAATGGGATTGCTGCGACAAAAGGCAGTTCTGTTTTATGTTCTTTGAGAAATTTGCAAATTGTTTTCCACACTGGCTAAACTAATTTACATTCCCACCAACAGTGTATAAGCATTCTCTTTACTCTGAAACCTCGCCAGCACCTGTTATTTTTTGGCTTTTTAATAATAGGCATTTTGACTGGTGTGAGATGGTATCTCACTGTGGTTTTGATTTGCATTACTCTAATAATTAGTGATGCTGGGTATTTTTTCATATGCCTGTTGGCTACATGTGTGACTTCTTTTGACAAATGTCTATTCATGTCCTTTGCTCACTTTTTAATGGAGTTGTTTAGTTTTTGCTTGTTAATTAGTTTAACTTTCTTATAGATTTGAATATTAGACCTTCGTCAGATACATAGTTTACAGATATTTCCTCCCATGCTCTAGGTTGTCTGTTTACTCTGTTGATAGTTTCCCTTTCTGTTCAGAAGCTCTTTGGTTTAATTAGGTCTTATTTATCAATTTTTGTTTTTGTCACAATTGCTTTTGACATCTTCATCATGAAGTCTTTACCAGGGCCTTTGTCCAGAATGATATTTCTTAGGTTATTTCCCAGGGTTTTAAAAATTTTAGGTTTCAGATTTAAAATTTCATCCATCTTGAGTTGATTTTGGTATATGGTATAAGGAAGGGGTCCAGTTTCAATCTTCTGCACATGGATAGCCAGTTAGCCCAGTACCATTTATTGAATATGGAGTCCTTTCCATATTGCTTGTTTTTGTCAGTTTTGTTGAAGATCAGATGGTTATAGGTGTGCAGCAATATTTCTGGGCTCTCTATTCGGTTCCCTTGGTCTATGTGTCTGTTTTTGTATCAGTGCCATGCTGTTTTGGTTATGATAGCCTTGTTGTGTAGTTCAAAGTCAGGTAACGTGATGCTTCCAGCTTTGTTCTTTTTGCTTAGGATTATCTTGGCTATTTGGGCTTGTTTTTAGCTCCACATGAATTTTAAGATAGTTTTTTTCTAGTCCTGTGAAAAATAGTGTAGGTAGTTTGATAGGAATAGCATAGAATCTGCAAATTGCTTTGGGCAGTATGGTCATTTTAACAATATTGACTCTTCCAGTTTATGAGCATGGAATGTTTCCCATTTGTTTCCATCATCTCTAATTTCTTTGAGCAATGTTTTGTAATTCTTATTGCAGAGATCTTTCACCTCCCTGGTTAACTATATTCCTAGGTACTTTATTCATTTTGTGGTGTTTGTGAATAGGGTTGCATTCTTGATTTGGTTCTCAGCTTGGAAGTTGTTGATGTATATAAATGATACTGATTTTTATACATTGGTTTTATATATGTTGAAACTTTACTGAAGTTGTTTATCAGATCTAGGAGCTTTTGAGCAGAGACTATGGGGTTTTCTAGGTATAGAAGCATATTGTTGGCAGAAAAGGATAGTTAGACTTCCTCTCTTCCTATTTGGATGGCTTTTATTTTTTTCTCTTGCCTAATGGCTCTGACTGGGACTTCCGGTACTATTTGAATAGGAGTGATGAGAGTGGGCATCCTTGTCTTGTTGAAGTTCTCAAGGGGAATGCTTCCAGCTTTTGCCCGTTCAGTATGATGTTGGTTGTGGGTTTGTCATAGACGGGTCTTATTATTTTTAGGTATGTCCCTTCAATGCCTAGCTTGTTGAGGGTTTGTAACATGAAGGGATGTTGAATTTTATCAATAGCCTTTTCTGTATCTTTTGAGGTAATTCTGTGGTTTTTGTTTTCAGTTCTATTTATGTGATGAATTGCATTTATTGATTTGTGTATGTTGAACTAACCTTGCAACCAAGGGTTAAAGCCTATTTAATCAGGTGGATTAGCTCTTTGATGTTCTGCTGCATTCAGTTTGCTAGCATTTTGTAGAAGATTTTTGTGTCTCTGTTAATGGGGGATATTGGCCTGAAATTTTCTTTTTTGGTTTTTGTTTCTGCCAGGTTTTGGTATTAGGATGATGCTGGTCTCATACAAGTAGTTAGAGTGGAGACCCTCCTCCTGAATTTTTTGGAATGGTTTCAGTAGGAATGGTACCAGCTCTTCTTTATACATCTGGTAGAATTTGGCCATAAATTCATCTGGTCTTGTGCTTTTTCTGGTTGATAGGATTTTTATTACTGATTTAATTTTGGAACCTCTTATTGGTCTGTCCAGGCATTCAATTGCCTCCTGGTTCAAATATGGGAGGGTGTATGTTTCCAAGAATTTATCAATTTCTTCTAGGTTTTCTAGTTTGTGTGCATAGAAGTGTTCATAGTAGTCTCCGAGAGTTTGTGAATTTCTGTGGAGTCATTGGTAATGTCCCTTTTGTCATTTCTGATTGTGTTTATTTGTATCTTCTCTCTTTTTTTATTTATCAGTCTAACAAGCAGTCTGTCAATCTTATTTATCCTTTCAAATAACCAGCCTTTTGATTTGTTGATCTTTTGTATGTTTTTTTTGCATCTTAATTTCCTTCAGTTCAACTCTGATTTTGGTTATTCCTTGTCTTCTGCTAGCTTTGGGGTTACTTCACTCTTGTTTTTCTAATTCCTTCAGGTATGATGTTAGGTTGTTAATTTGTGGTCTTTCTACCTTTTTGATGTGGGCATTTAGTGCTATAAGCTTTCCTCTTAATACTGCTTTAGCTGTTTCCCAGAGATTCTAGTATAGTGTATCTTTGTTCTCATTAGCTTCAAAGCATTACTTGATTTACACTTTAATTTCATAATTTACCCAAAAGTCATTCAGGAGCAGGTTGTTTAATTTCCATGTAGTTGTGTGATTTTGAGTGATTTTCTTCATACTGATTTCTATTTTTATTGCACTGTGGTCTGAGAATGTGTTTGGCAAGATTTTGGTCTTTTTAAATTTGCTGAGGGTTGTTTTACGATCAACTGTGTGGTTAATTTTAGAGTATGTGCCATGTGCAGATGAGACAAATGTATATTCTTTTGGTTTTGTGTGGAGAGTTCTGTAGATGTTGTTTAGGCCCACTTGGTCAAGTGTCAGGTTCAGGTCCCATATATCTTTGTTAGTTTTCTATCTCAATGATCTGTCAGTGAGGTGTTGAAGTCTCCCACTAATATTGCGTGTTTGTCTAAGTCTCTTTGTGGGTCTCTAAGAACTTGCTATATGAATCTGGGCGCTCCTGTGTTGGGCGCATATATATTTAGGATAGCTATGTCTTCTTGTTGAATTGAACCCTTTACCATTATGTAACCCTCTTTGTTGTTTTTGATCTTTGTTGGTTTAAAGTCTGTTTTGCCTGAAATTAGAATAGTAACTCCTACTTTTTTCTGTTTTCTGTTTGCTTGATAGATTTTTCTCCACTTCTTTACTTTGAGTCTGTGGGTGTCATTGCATGTCAGATGGTCCTCTTGAAGACTACATACAGTTAGATCTTGCTTCTTTATCCAACTTGCTACTCTGTGCCTTTTAATTGAGGCATTTTATCCGTTTACTTCCAAGGTTAATATTGATATGTGAAGATTTGATCCTGTTGTCATGTTGTTAGCTGGTTATGCAGACTCGTTTGTGTGGTTGTTTTATAGTGTTAATGGTCTCTGTGCTTAAATGTGTTTTTGTGGTAACAGTCTTTCATTTCCATATTTAGCACTCCTATAAGTGCTCCTTGTAAGGCAGGACTAGTGGTAATGAATTCCCTTAGCATTTGCTTCTCTGAAAGTGGTCTTATTTCTCCTTTGCTCATGAAGTTTAGTTTAGCTGGATATGAAATTATTGGTTGAAATTTCTTTTCTTTACAGATGCCAAATATAGCCCCCAATGTCTTATGGCTTATAGATTGTGGGAAAAAGAAAGAAAGATCAGACTGTTACTGTGTCTATATAGAAAGAAGTAGACATAAGAGAGTCCATTTTGTTCTGTATTTGAGATACTGTTAATCTATGACCCTACCCCCAACCTTGTCCTTGCAAGAGACATGTGCTATGGTGACTCAAGGTTTAAAGGATTTTGGGCTGTGCAGGCTGTGCCTTGTTAAACAAGTGCCTGAAGGCAGCTTGCTGGTTAAAAGTCATCACCATTCTCTTAATCTCAAGCACCCAGAGATATGCACACTGCCAAAGGTCGCAGAGACCTCTGCCTAGGAAAGCTAGGTATTGTCCAAGGTTTCTCCCCATATGACGGTCTGAAATATGGCCTCGTGGGAAGGAAAAGACCTGATCGTCCCCCAGCCTGACACCCGTGAAGGGTCTGTGCTGAGGAGGACTAGTACAAGAGGAAAGAAGGCCTCTTGGCGGTTGTTGGCAGTTGAGATAGAGAAAAGCATCTGTCTCCTGCCCGTCCCTGGGCAATGGAACATCTCGGTATAAAACCCAATTGTATGTTCTGTTTACTGAGAAAGGAGAAAACCGCCTTAGGGTGAAAGACAGGACTTGCTAGCGCAATGCTGTTCTTTATGCACTGAAAAGGTTTATGGAGATGTTTACATATGCATATCAAGGCACAGCACTTTTCCTTAAACTTATTCATGTCACAGGGATCTTTATTCATGTGTCTTACTGCTGACTTTCTCCCTACAATGATCCTATTATCCTTCCACTTCCTTTTCTTTAAGATGGTAAAGATAATTATCAATAAATACTAGGGAACTCAGAGACCGGTGCCGGCGTGGGTCCTCTGTATGCTGAGCACCGGTCCCCTGGGCCCACTTTTTCTTTCTCTATACTTTGTCTCTGTGTCTCATTTCTTTTCTCAAGTCTCTCGTTCCACCTAACGAGAAACGCCCACAAGTGTGGAGGGGCAGGCCACCCCTTCAATAGGGTTTCTGCTAAAAGGTCTGCTATTAGGCTGATGGGATTCCCTTTGTAGGTGTCTCCTCCCTTCTCTTTAGCTGCCTTTAACATTTTTTCTTTCATTTCATCCTTTGAGAATCTGATTACTTTGTGACTTGGGGATGATCATCTTATATAGTATCTCACAAGAGTTCTCTACATTTCCTGAATTTAAATGTTTTTCTCTCTAACAATGTTGGGAAAACTTTAATAGATAGTGTCTTCAAATATGTTTTTCAACTTGCTTGTCTTCTCTGCCTCTCTTTCAGGGTTGCCAATGAGTCATACATTGATCTCTTCACATAATCCCATATTTCTCAGAGGTTTTGTTCATTCTTCCTTATTGTTTTTTCTTTATTTTTGTCTGACTGAGTTAGTTTGGAGAACTAGTCTTCAAGCTCTGAGACTGTTTCCTCAGCTTGGTTGATTTTTTTGTTAATACGTGCATTGTATTATGAGATTCTTGAAATGAATTTTTCAGCTTTATCAGATGAATTTGATTCTTTCTTAAAATAGCTATTTCATCTTTCATCTTCTGTATCATTGTATTGTATTCCTTAGATTCCTTAGATTGAGTTTAGACTTCCTCCTGTCAATGATCTTTGTTCCTATCCATATTCTGAATCCTCTTCTTGTCATTTCAGCCATTTCAGCCTGGTTAAAAACCATTTCTGGGAAACTAATATGGTTATTTGGAGGTAAGAAGACATTTTGGCTTTTTGAATTGCCGGAGTCCTTGCATTGGTTTTTTTCTCATCTGTGTGGGCTGATGATCCCTCAGTCTTTGAAGATGCTGTACTTTGGTGTGTTTTTTTGTTTGTTTTTTCTTTCTTTCTTTTTTTTTTTTTTTTTGGCTTTTATCTTCTTTGATGCCCTTGGGGATTTGGCTGTAACATGAGGTGGGTTCAGTCGACTGGATTCATATCTGGAAAGTTTTATAGGGTGAAGGCTCAGCTCAGCACTTCTGATCTGCATGCTCTAACTCTGGGGGGCTGGTACTCAGCCTCTGGCTTTGTTCTCCAATCTCTCAGGGATGGGAACCTGCTACACTGGTGGGCCCAAAGTGTTGCTAGTGTACTGGCCACAACACTCCAATGGGTGGTTCTAGCCAAAGTGTTTTATCAGGATCTATGTTCACTCATGCATGCCAGCAGCCATGACAGCATGGTGGAATCAACCAGCACATTTCCCAGCCTCCATATGTTCTGGAGTCTTTTCTATGGATCTCCTCCCAGTATCTGCAGGTCACAGGATGACAGACAGAGGCTGCAGTAGAATCACTCAGAGACTCCTAGAACAGAGAAGATGGAGCAATGGAAATAACAACTAAGCTCAGTGCCAGAACATCATCTTCGGTAAAAAAAATGTATCATATAATTTCATTTCTATTATTACTTTGTCTTACAAATAAGCAAAAGTGCTTAAAAATTCTAATATTGGTCTTCATATAATCTGGATATTTCTGGAGTTTAAAAAAAAAATTCATTGGCTGTGGGACAACAAATGGTTTTTCAAAACTCCAGAAACATTATGTTGAATGGGCAAATACTGGAAGTATTCGCCTTGAAAAACAGCACAAGACAAAGATGTCCTCTATCACCACTCTTATTCAACATAGTATTGGAATTCCTAGCCAAAGCAATCTGGCAAGAGAAATAAATAAATGGCATCCAAATAGGAAGAAAGGATGTCAAACCATCTCTGCAGATTACATGATTCCATATCTAGAAAACCCCATGGTCTTAGCCCAAAAGATCCTCAAGCTGATAAACTCTTCAGCAAAGTTGTACAATACAAATATCATTAGCATTCTTATACACCAACAACAGCCAAACCAGAAAGTAAATTCCATTCACAATCACCACAAAATGAATAAAATATCTAGTAATCTAGAGTATAACTACTCAGGGAGGTGAAAGATCTCTACAATGAGAATTACAAAACACTGCTCAAAAAAGTCAGAAAAGACGCAAACAAATGGAAAAACATCCCATGCTCATAAATAGGAAGAATCAATATCATTAAAATGGCTATACTACCCAAAGCAATTTACAGATTCAGTGCTATTCCTATCAAATTACCAATGTCATTCTTTATAAAACTAGAAAAATCTATTTTAAAATTTTAAAAATTCATATAGAACAAAAAAGATCCCAAATAGCCTAAACAATCCTAAGCAAAAAGAACAAAGCTGGAGGCATCATGTTGTTCACCTTCAAAGTTATACTATAAGGCGGGGCGGAGTAAGATGGCCGAATAGGAACAGCTCCAGTCTCCAACTCCCAGTGCGAGCGACACAGAAGACCAGTGATTTCTGCATTTTCAACTGAGGTACTGGGTTCATCTCACTGGGGAGTGCCGGACAATCGGTGCTGGTCAGCTGCTGCAGCCCGACCAGCGAGAGCTGAAGCAGGGCGAGGCATCGCCTCACCTGGGAAGCACAAGGGGAAAGGGAATCCCTTTTCCTAGCCAGGGGAACTGAGACACACAACACCTGGAAAATCGGGTAATTCCCACCCCAATACTGCGCTTTAAGCAAACAGGCACACCTGGAGATAATATCCCACACCTGGCTGGGAGAGTCCCACGCCCACGGAGCCTCCCTCATTGCTAGCACAGCAGTCTGCGATCCCGCGGCAAGGCAGCAGCCAGGCTAGGGGAGGGGCGCCCGCCATTGCTGAGGCTTAAGTAGGTCAACAAAGCTGCTGGGAAGCTCGAACTGGGTGGAGCTCACAGCAGCCCAAGGAAACCTGCCTGTCTCTGTAGACTCCACCTCTGGGGACAGGGCACAGATAACTACAAAAGCAGCAGAAAGCTCTGCAAACGCAAACGACTCTGTCTGACAGCTTTGAAGAGAGCAGTGGATCTCCCAACACGGAGGTTGAGATCTGAGAAGGGACAGACTGCCTGCTCAAGTGGGTCCCTGACCCCTGAGTAGCCTAACTGGGAGACATCCCCCACTAGGGGCAGTCTGACACCCCATACCTCACAGAGTGGAGTACACCCCTGAGAGGAAGCCTCCAAAGCAAGAATCAGACAGGTACACTCGCTGTTCAGCAATATTCTATCTTCTGCAGCCTCTGCTGCTGACACCCAGGCAAACAGGGTCTGGAGTGGACCTCAAGCAATCTCCAACAGACCTACAGCTGAGGGTCCTGACTGTTAGAAGGAAAACTATCAAACAGGAAGGACACCTACACCAAAACCCCATCAGTACATCACCATCATCAAAGACCAGAGGCAGATAAAACCACAAAGATGGGGAAAAAGCAGGGCAGAAAAGCTGGAAATTCAAAAAATAAGAGTGCATCTCCCCCGGCAAAGGAGCGCAGCTCATCGCCAGCAATGGATCAAAGCTTGACGGAGAATGACTTCGACGAGATGAGAGAAGAAGGCTTCAGTCCATCAAACTTCTCAGAGCTAAAGGAGGAATTACGTACCCAGCACAAAGAAACTAAAAATCTTGAAAAAAAAGTGGAAGAATTGATGGCTAGAGTAATTAATGCAGAGAAGGTCATAAACGAAATGAAAGAGATGAAAACCATGACACGAGAAATACGTGACAAATGCACAAGCTTCAGTAACCGACTCGATCAACTGGAAGAAAGAGTATCAGCGATTGAGGATCAAATGAATGAAATGAAGCGATAAGAGAAACCAAAAGAAAAAAGAAGAAAAAGAAATGAACAAAGCCTGCAAGAAGTATGGGATTATGTGAAAAGACCAAATCTACGTCTGATTGGGGTGCCGGAAAGTGAGGGAGAAAATGGAACCAAGTTGGAAAACACTCTTCAGGATATCATCCAGGAGAACTTCCCCAACCTAGTAGGGCAGGACAACATTCAAATCCAGGAAATACAGAGAACGCCACAAAGATACTCCTCGAGAAGAGCAACTCCAAGACACATAATTGCCAGATTCACCAAAGTTGAAATGAAGGAAAAAATCTTAAGGGCAGCCAGAGAGAAAGGTCGGGTTACCCACAAAGGGAAGCCCATCAGACTAACAGCAGATCTCTCGGCAGAAACTCTACAAGCCAGAAGAGAGTGGGGGCCAATATTCAACATTCTTAAAGAAAATAATTTTAAACCCAGAATTTCATATCCAGCCAAACTAAGTTTCATAAGTGAAGGAGAAATAAAATCCTTTACAGATAAGCAAATGCTTAGAGATTTTGTCACCACTAGGCCTGTCTTACAAGAGACCCTGAAGGAAGCACTCAACATGGAAAGGAACAACCAGTACCAGCCATTGCAAAAACATGCCAAAATGTAAAGACCATCGAGGCTAGGAAGAAACTGCATCAACTAACGAGCAAAATAACCAGTTAATATCATAATGGCAGGATCAAGTTCACACATAACAATATTAACCTTAAATGTAAATGGACTAAATGCTCCAATTAAAAGACATAGACTGGCAAACTGGATAAAGTGTCAAGACCCATCAGTCTGCTGTATTCAGGAGACCTATCTCACATGCAGAGACATACATAGGCTCAAAATAAAGGGATGGAGGAAGATTTACCAAGCAAATGGAGAACAAAAGAAAGCAGGGGTTGCAATACTAGTCTCTGATAAAATAGACTTTAAACCATCAAAGATCAAAAGAGACAAAGAAGGCCATTACATAATGGTAAAGGGATCAATTCAACAGGAAGAACTAACTATCCTAAATATATATGCACCCAATACAGGAGCACCCAGATTCATAAAGCAAGTCCTTAGAGACTTACAAAGAGACTTAGACTCCCAGACAATAATAATGGGAGACTTCAACACTCCACTGTCAACATTAGACAGATCAACGAGACAGAAAGTTAACAAGGATATCCAGGAATTGAACTCATCTCTGCAGCAAGCAGACCTAATAGACATCTATAGAACTCTCCACCCCAAATCAACAGAATATACATTCTTCTCAGCACCACATCGCACTTATTCCAAAATTGACCACATAATTGGAAGTAAAGCACTCCTCAGCAAATGTACAAGAACAGAAATTATAACAAACTGTCTCTCAGACCACAGTGCAATCAAACTAGAACTCAAGACTAAGAAACTCAATCAAAACCGCTCAACTACATGGAAACTGAACAACCTGCTCCTGAATGACTACTGGGTACATCACGAAATGAAGGCAGAAATAAAGATGTTCTTTGAAACCAATGAGAACAAAGATACAACATACCAGACTCTCTGGGACACATTTAAAGCAGTGTGTAGGGGAAAATTTATAGCACTAAATGCCCACAAGAGAAAGCAGGAAAGATCTAAAATTGACACTCTAACATCACAATTAAAAGAACTAGAGAAGCAAGAGCAAACACACTCTAAAGCTAGCAGAAGGCAAGAAATAACTAAGATCAGAGCAGAACTGAAGGAGATAGAGACACAAAAAACCCTTCAAAAAATCAATGAATCCAGGAGTTGGTTTTTTGAAAAGATCAACAAAATTGACAGACCGTTAGCAAGACTAATAAAGAAGAAAAGAGAGAAGAATCAAATTGACGCAATAAAAAATGATAAAGGGGATATCACCACTGACCCCACAGAAATACAAACTATCATCAGAGAATACTATAAACACCTCTACGCAAATAAACTAGAAAATCTAGAAGAAATGGATAATTTCCTGGACACTTACACTCTTCCAAGAATAAACCAGGAAGAAGTTGAATCCCTGAATAGACCAATAGCAGGCTCTGAAATTGAGGCAATAATTAATAGCCTACCAACCAAAAAAAGTCCAGGACCAGATGGATTCACAGCTGAATTCTACCAGAGGTATAAGGAGGAGCTGGTACCATTCCTTCTGAAACTATTCCAATCAATAGAAAAAGAGGGAATCCTCCCTAACTCATTTTTTGAGGCCAACATCATCCTGATACCAAAGCCTGGCAGAGACACAACAAAAAAAGAGAATTTTAGACCAATATCCCTGATGAACATCGATGCAAAAATCCTCAATAAAATACTGGCAAACCGGATTCAGCAGCACATCAAAAAGCTTATCCCCCATGATCAAGTGGGCTTCATCCCTGGGATGCAAGGCTGGTTCAACATTCACAAATCAATAAACATAATCCAGCATATAAACAGAACCAAAGACAAGAACCACATGATTATCTCAATAGATGCAGAAAAGGCTTTTGACAAAATTCAACAGCCCTTCATGCTAAAAACGCTCAATAAATTCGGTATTGATGGAACGTACCTCAAAATAATAAGAGCTATTTATGACAAACCCACAGCCAATATCATACTGAATGGGCAAAAACTGGAAAAATTCCCTTTGAAAACTGGCACAAGACAGGGATGCCCTCTCTCACCACTCCTATTTAACATAGTGTTGGAAGTTCTGGCTAGGGCAATCAGGCAAGAGAAAGAAATCAAGGGTATTCAGTTAGGAAAAGAAGAAGTCAAATTGTCCCTCTTTGCAGATGACATGATTGTATATTTAGAAAACCCCATCGTCTCAGCCCAAAATCTCCTTAAGCTGATAAGCAACTTCAGCAAAGTCTCAGGATACAAAATTAATGTGCAAAAATCACAAGCATTCTTATACACCAATAACAGACAAACAGAGAGCCAAATCATGAATGAACTTCCATTCACAATTGCTTCAAAGAGAATAAAATACCTAGGAATCCAACTTACAAGGGGTGTAAAGGACCTCTTCAAGGAGAACTACAAAACACTGCTCAGTGAAATTAAAGAGGACACAAACAAGTGGAAGAACATACCATGCTCATGGATAGGAAGAATCAACATCGTGAAAATGGCCATACTGCCCAAGGTAATTTATAGATTCAATGCCATCCCCATCAAGCTACCAATGAGTTTCTTCACAGAATTGGAAAGAACTGCTTTAAAGTTCATATGGAACCAAAAAAGACCCCGCATTGCCAAGACAATCCTAAGTCAAAAGAACAAAGCTGGAGGCATCACACTACCTGACTTCAAACTATACTACAAGGCTACAGTAACCAAAACAGCATGGTACTGGTACCAAAACAGAGATATAGACCAATGGAACAGAACAGAGTCCTCAGAAATAATACCACACATCTACAGCCATCTGATCTTTGACAAACCTGAGAGAAACAAGAAATGGGGAAAGGATTCCCTATTTAATAAATGGTGCTGGGAAAATTGGCTAGCCATAAGTAGAAAGCTGAAACTGGATCCTTTCCTTACTCCTTATACGAAAATTAATTCAAGATGGATTAGAGACTTAAATGTTAGACCTAATATCATAAAAACCCTAGAGGAAAACCTAGGTAGTACCATTCAGGACATAGGCATGGGCAAAGACTTCATGTCTAAAACACCAAAAGCAACGTCAGCAAAAGCCAAAATTGACAAATGGGATCTCATTAAACTAAAAAGCTTCTGCACAGCAAAAGAAACTACCATCAGAGTGAACAGGCAACCTACAGAATGGGAGAAAATTTTTGCAATCTACTCATCTGACAAAGGGCTAATATCCAGAACCTACAAAGAACTCAAACAAATTTACAAGAAAAAAACAAACAACCCCATCAAAAAGTGGGCAAAGGATATGAACAGAGATTTCTCAAAAGAAGACATTCATACAGCCAACAGACACATGAAAAAATGCTCATCATCACTGGCCATCAGAGAAATGCAAATCAAAACCACAATGAGACACCCTCTCACACCAGTTAGAATGGCAATCATTCAAAAGTCAGGAAACAACAGGTGCTGGGGAGGATGTGGAGAAATAGGAACACTTTTACACTGTTGGTGGGATTGTAAACTAGTTCAACCATTATGGAAAACAGTATGGCGATTCCTCAAGGATCTAGAACTAGATGTACCATATGACCCAGCCATCCCATTACTGGGTATATACCCAAAGGATTATAAATCATGCTGCTATAAAGACACATGCACACGTATGTTCATTGCGGCACTATTCACCCTAGCAAAGACTTGGAATCAACCCAAATGTAATCAGTGACAGACTGGATTAAGAAAATGTGGCACATACACACCATGGAATACTATGCAGCCATAAAAAAGGATGAGTTTGTGTCCTTTGTAGGGACATGGATGCAGCTGGAAACCATCATTTGCAGCAAACTATCACAAGAACAGAAAACCAAACACCGCATGTTCTCACTCATAGGTGAGAACTGAACAATGAGATCACTTGGACTCGGGAAGGGGACATCACACACCGGGGCCTATTATGGGGAGGGGGAAGGGGGGAGGGATTGCACTGGGAGTTATACCTGATGTAAATGACGAGTAGTTGGGTGCTGACGAGTTGATGGGTGCAGCACAGCAACATGGCACAAGTATACATATGTAACAAACCTGCACGTTATGCACATGTACCCTAGAACTTAAAGTGTAATAATAAAAAAATAAAAAATAAAAAAAAAAAAAAAAAAAAAAAAAAAAAAAAAAAAAACAAAGTATACTATAAGGCTATAGTAACCAAAACAGCATGGTACTGATACAAAAACAGACACATAGACCAATGGAACAGGATAGAGAGCCCAGAAATAAGGTCACACATCTACATTCATCTGATCTTCCACAAAGCTGACATAAACAAGCAATGGGGAAAGACCCTGTATTCAATAAATGGTACTGGGCTAGCTGGCTATCCATAAGCAGAAGATTGAAACTGGACCCCTTCCTTACACCATATACAAAAATCAACTCAAGATGGATGAAATATTTAAATCTAAAACATAAAACTTTATAAAACCCTGAGAGATAACCTAGAAAATACCATCCCAGACATGGGAATGGGCAAGATTTCATGACAAAGACACCAAAAGCACTCACGACAAAGGCAAAAATTGACAATTGGGACCTGATTAAGAGCTAAACTTAAGAACTTCTGCACAGCAAAAGAAACTGTCAACAGAGTAAACAGAGAACCTACATAATGGGAAAAAAATATCTGCAAACTATGCATCTGACAAAGGTCTAATATCCAGAACTATAAGGAACTTAAACAAATTTACAAGAGAAAAACAACCCAATAAAAAAGTGGGCAAATGACATGAACAAACACTTCTCTAAAGAAAACATACATGTGCCCAACAGGCACGTGAAAAAAAATCTCAATATCATTGATCATTGGAGAAATGCAAATCAAAGCCACAATGAGATAATATCTCACACGAGTCAGAATGGCTATTATTAAGAAGTCAAAAAACAATAGATGCTGATAAGGCTGCACAGAAAAGGGTATGCTTATACACTGTTGGTGGGAGAGTAAATTATTAGTTTAACCATTGTGGAAAGCAGTATGGAAATTCCTCAAAGAGCTAAAACCAGAACTACCATTCAACCCAGCAGTCCCATTACTGGGTATATACCCAGAGGAATATAAATCATTCTGCTATAAAGACACGTGGATGCAAATGTTAATTGCAGCACTATTCGTAAGAGCAATGACATGGAATCAACATAAATGCCCATCAGTGACAGACTGGATAAAGAAAATGTGTTACAAACATACCATCGAATACTATGCAGCCATAAAAAAGAATAAGATTATGTCTTTTGTGGGAACATGTATGGAGCTGGAGGCTTTTATCCTAGACAAACTAATGCAGGAACAGAAAACAAAATACTGCATGTTCTCACTTGTAAGTGGGAGCTAAATGATAGGCGCTTATGAACACAAAGAAGGAAACAACAGCCCCTGGGTCTACTTGAGGGTGGAGTGTGGGAGGAGGGAGAGAAGCAGAAAAGATAACTATTGGGTATTGGGCTTAATACCTGGGTGATGAAATGATATGTACAACAAACCCCCGTGACATGTGTTTATCTATGTAAAAAAACTCCACATGTATCCCCAAACCTAAAATAAAAGTTAAAAAAAATTATATTAAATATGAATTAAAATCTGGGTTTCAGACATTGGGTATGTATTGCCAAGAGCCCATATCATTACTAGGGCCTAATTCAAGTTATGCGTAATATGTCACAGATTACATAAAAAGTACCAAACTATTTGGCAGTATGGCATCTGGGACAATGGTACCAGCATGCAGCTACCATGGATGCAAGCTTTCCAATCTGTATCACATTGGATTAAGCCCCAAAGATAAGGCAGTATTTTTTTTTCCTTTTTTGAGACGGAGTCTCGCTCTATTGCCCAGGCTGGAGTGCAGTGGTGCGATCTTGGCTCACTGCAAGCTCCGCCTCCCAGGTTCACCCCATTCTCCTGCCTCAGCCTCCTGAGTAGCTGGGACTGCAGGCGCCCACCACCACGCCCGGCTAATTTTTTTTTATTTTTAGTAGAGACGGGGTTTCACTGCGTTAGCCAGAATGGTCTCAAGCTCCTGACCTCGTGATCCGCCCGCCTCGGCCTCCCAAAGTGCTGGGATTACAGGCGTGAGCCCCCGCGCCCGGCCCATAAGGCTGTATTATGACTGATTATTGTAACTGTCATTAAATATATATATTTATATATAGCTATAATTATATACATATATATATATAAAACTGCGTATATGTATGAATTCTATTTCTTTCTGTCATTTCATCCATTTTGGTCTGGTTAAGAGCCGTTGCTGGGGAACTAGTGTGGTTGTTTGGACGTAAGAAGGCATTCTGGCTTTCTGAGTTGCCAGAGTTCTTGAGTTGGTTCTTTCTCATCTGTGTGGGCTGATGTTCCTTCAGTCTTTGAAGTTGCTGTACTTTGGATGGAGATATATATATATGTATCTCCAGAAGAAATATATATATATATATTTATATATATATCTCCAGAAGAAAAACACTGAATTATGAAATCTTAGAGCTAAGAGTATGATGTAATGGAAATAAATAATGGAATGTTGGGAACCTGAAGGCATTCACAGAGACACTTTGTGAAAGTTGTTTAGCATCTTTGAGTCTTAGTTTTTTCATCTGTGTCATGGGGTTGGTTTCTACTTTACAACTAAATGAGGAGCACATGAGTAGCTGTGTGGAAAAGTTTTATAAAGTTTAAAATAAAATATAAATATTAGTTATTATTATGTTCCTTAGAAAACACCTAGCCAATATTCCTGGTTTTTCAGATTTGGAGTCTGAGCCCCAAAGCAGTTAAGAGACTGGCCCAGGTCTGTCAGCTACATAGGAACCATCACAACCTTGACTCACTCAGCGGTTGAGGGACAGGTAGGTCCCAGGAGGATGTACAAGAAGTGGTCTCCTTATGCTGCAGACTCTTGATTTCAGCTTGAAAGCTGTGACTCTCTCTTGTTTAGGTTTCA
The DNA here is from genome assembly GCF_024542745.1 of Macaca thibetana thibetana. NCBI lineage: Eukaryota > Metazoa > Chordata > Mammalia > Primates > Cercopithecidae > Macaca > Macaca thibetana. The sequence continues at coordinate 110,246,202 of NC_065578.1, read as the reverse complement.
TCTTCTTTGAGCTCAGATGGATATGGATAGGTGAGAAGCAACCAAGACTGGATGACACCGTAGCCCGACTAGATGGGCTTTCTTGTCCCAAGAGGGAAGAGTGAGAAGTCTCTCAGGAAACACTGCTACATCCTGTGATGACTGCAGTGGCTATGTTATCTCCCATGCAGTTCTCCAATCCGACCTTGACTGTACATCAGTATCCTCTCCCATTTATCACCAAAGGACTGCCAGCTATGAGCAGTAATTTATAGATCATGATGTAGCATTACTCCCTTTTCTTGTCCTCAAAAGTAATTTGACTGTCTGTGGATGACAAGACACTCCTTTTGAAGTCCATCTCACACCTGAGCTTCAAAGAACAAATATGTCAGGGTGTAGCCAGGTTAACTGGGGGTATCCTGTGCCGCACAGGGATGGGCATCCTTGACAAATCTGGAGAAGGCATTGGCAAGTGTTGTTTTAAGACTCAACTTGTAGAAGAAAAGTCAGTTACAGAGATTCAGAAGGCTTAAAAAGGTGTAGTGCTTGTAATGGTGATGTACAAAATTATCTATAGAAGCTGGTCATTCTCTAGGAGCTGTAGCCTTCTCCAGATACTCTCTCCTTTTTCTCCTCTCAGCCAGGGCACACCAACTGTCTTTGAACTCACAGGAGATAAATTAAGCCAAACATGACCCTTGTGTTTTGCATGTTTTCTAGCAGAAAAATAAGGTAAGCTCTAAAGAAAGAAAAGGCCTAGCAAAAAGATATATGTGTGAAAGTGTGTGGGCATGCATATATGGCACCAAAAGTCTTTATTCAAATGAAGTTTTAAACGGAATAGCAGTAAACAGGATAGATAAAAGCAGAACTGCTCAGGGAGCACAGGGGTGGGGCTCAGAGACTGCCCAGCCACTTTTCTCCTTTGGTGGCTTCTTAGGCACCTTTGCCCAATTCTCAGGATAGAAAACCACTGGTCCAGGGGGTCACACTTCTGGGTTCCTTGCCAGTGTTGGAATTTATTTTCAGTTGTGAGACCAGGGGTGTGGTTCCTCCAGTCCCACATCCCTCAGTGACCTGGAAGAAGACTCCCGAGTCTTTGTGCTTCATTGTCATGTCACAATGAAAATAAGCCAGTTCTATACCCAACATTTCCCCTTCCCTGTTTAGAAGGCTGGGAGTTGTGGCTTTTTTGCAGAAAGAATAATGGGAATATCTCTCAGGTGATAGAGGTTTGCTCACCACAAACATTCGAGGCCATGTTACCTAATTCAAGGTTGTGACTTTGTAGAAGGTACAACGTGGAGCTCAGTGCTGGCAGAGGATGTCAATGGCGCTGGCATGTGCTGTGATACACTGCACTCTATCCCTGCCAAGCGTAAGCAAACAGTGATCCTAGAGGCAATTGTGGCATATGCAGTAGTCTCCTCTTATCTGCAGGGGATACCACATTTCAAGAGCCCTTGTAGATGCCTGAAACCACAGATAGCACCAAACCCTATATACACTATGTTTTTTTACCTATGCCTACATGCCCCTGGTAAAGTTTAATTTATAAATTAGGCACAGTAAGATTAACAGCAATAACTAATAACAAAATAAAACAGTAATAACAATATACCAGTCTCACTACTCTTGCACTTAGAGTCCATTATTCAGCAAAATAATGGTTACTTGAACACAAACTCTACGATACTGAGACAATTGCTCTGACACTCCAGAGGGCTACTGAGTGACTAATGGGGCAGGTAGCCTATACAGTGTGGATACACTGGATAAAGAGATGATTCACTTCTGTGCAGGACAGAGTGGGACAGTGAAATATTTTTAACATGCTATTCAGGAGAACAAGCAAGTTAAAGCTTATACATTTCTAGAATTTTCCACTTAATATTTTTGGAGCATAGTTTACTGAGGGTAACTGACACCTTGGAAAGCAAAACCTCAGATAAGGGGAGCACTACTGTGAAAGGGAAGTTTGTTAGGTGCCTCTGGACAGAGAGAGAAGCCACTGAGTTGGTAGGTGGTGTGTCACTGGGGAAGAGGCCTAGATTTGGAAACAGAAGCACTGGATTCTAGCCTTTGTTATATAATTATCCAGGAAAAGTCCACCTAAAGTAGGAGATCACTTTTCTATCTGTGAAATAATATAGACTAGGTAAGCCATATATTCTCTCTGCACCTTAAAAATTCTGAGCATTGGCCGGGCATGTGGCTCATGCCTGTAATTCCAGCACTTTGGGAGGCCTAGGCGGGCAGATCACCTGAGGTTGGGAGTTCGAGACCAGCCTGGCCAACATGGTGAAACCCCATCTCTACTAATAATACAAAAATTAGCCTGGGTTGGTGGCACATGCCTGTAATCCCAGCTACTCAGGAGGCTGAGGCAGGAGAATCGCTTGAACCCCAGAGGCGGAGGTTGTGTTGAGCCAAGATCGCACCATTACACTCCAGCCTGGGCAGCAGAGTGAAATTCCATCTCAAAGGAAAAAAAAAATTCTGGGCATTTATCACTTTATAATATCAAAAATAATTCTTAGTAGAGCATATTTTTGACTAGGATTTGGTGCAAAAGGTGCAATCTAGAAGAATTACAAGAGCTCTTCATTTACTGAGCTTTTCCTGTGGGCCAGACCGTGAAATGGATATGTTCTTAGCAGTATGAGATAGACATGACAGGCAGGGCACGGTGGCTCACACCTGTAATCCCAACACTTTGAAAGACCAAGGCTGGCAGATCATTTAAGGTCAGGAGTTCGAGACCAGCCTGACCAACATGGTAAAACCCTGTCTCTACTAAAAATACAAAAAAAAAAAAAGCCAGGTATGGTGGTGCATGCCTGTAGTCCCAGCTACTCAGGAGGCTGAGGCAGGAGAATTGCCTGAACCTGGGAGGTGGAAGTTGCAGTGAGCCGAAATCGCACCACTGCACTCTAGCCTGTGGCAGCAGAGAAGATGGAGTGCTGGAGATTCTGTCATAGGTCCTTTGTCTAGCATATTTCCCCAAATCTTCATTTTCCCACTTCTAATTTCAAGAGTACAAAGGACTAGAAAATGCTTTTCCTAGGCAAAATCTACTCCAGAGAGACTGAAGTCTTACATTCTTGATATGCAATTAACATCTATAATAGTTATTATTTTTAAATTGATTTTTAAGAGCAGTTTTAGGTTCACAGCAAAATTGAGCAGAAAATACAGAGGGTTTCCACATACCCTTCACCCTCACACATGCACAGCCTTCCCCACTACTGACATCTCACACCTGAGTGGTACATTTGTTATAATCAATGAACCCACAATGACACATCATCACCAAAGTCCGTAATTTACATTAGAGTTCATGCTTGGTGTTGTACACTTAATAGGTTTGGACAAATGTTTAATGGCATGTATCCACCCCTATATTATCATATAGAGTAGTTTCACGGCTGTAAAATTTCTCCGTGCTCTGCTTTGTGCTCTTATTCCTCCCTCCCTCCTAGCTCTTGGCAACTACTAATCTTTTGACTTCTTCCCATAATTTTGCCTTTTCAGATGTTTCTTTTTTTACTTAGTAATATGCATTTAAGGTTACTTCATGTCTTTTCATAGCTTGATGGTTCATTTCTTTTTAGCACCAAACAGGATTCTATTGTCTGGATATACCACAGTTTATTTATTCATTCACTTACTGAAGGACATCTTGTTTGCTTCCAAATGTGGGCAATTATGAATAAAGCTGCTATGAACATCCATGTACAGGTTTTTGTATGGACATATGTTTTCAACTAATTTGGGTAAATAGTAATGAGTGTGATTACTGAATTTTGTTGTAAAAGTATATTCAGTGTTGTGAGAAACTGCGAGTATACTCCAAAGTGGGTGTACCATTTTGCATTCCCACCAGCAGTGAATGACAGTTCCTGTTGCTCCACATCCTCACCAGCATTTGGTGGTGTCAGTGTTTTGGGTTTTGGCCGTTCTAATAGGTGTGTACTGGTCATCTTCTTATTTTCAATTTTGAATTACAAGTACAGTTGTATGTCATATATGTAGTTTTATATTCGTTACTTGATTAATGTTTTTCTCCCCATAGACTGTGAGTTCAGTGAAAGCAGGGACTGCCTCTGTTTTTGCCCATCACTTTATTGCTTATGTCCAACACAATGCCTTGAGCATAACAAACCCTTGATGAATATTTTAATGAATGAGTGAACACGCTTACTGGCTCATTTTGAATATGGGCTTCTACATAAGAATCCAAGTCTACGGGAGATGATGGAGCACACTCTGACCTGCATAGATCGTATCCTGGGACAGCAGTTTACCTGGGGCTGTCATAACTCAGTAGAGGTGTCTGGCCATCTGTTTTAGGTAGCTCCTCATTTAGGCAATTGTGTTTCATGTAGAATTTAAATGACTCAACCCAGCTCATCAACATTTAGACAAATACAACTTTTTTCCTTTTCGTATTATCTAGGGCAGCCTAACTTCTTCCTCAGGCACTTCTTGAGAGCTTCATGGATGTCTTTGTTTCTCAGGCTATACATGATGGGGTGAAACAGGAGTGTCGGGATGATGTAGAGCAGAGAGGACCCTTTGCGCAAGAGTCAGAATGAGTTGGCTGAGGGCACAAGGTATGTGGCAATCAGTGTCCCATAAAACACCATGACCACAGTGAGGTGGGAAGAGCAGGTGGAGAAGGCCTTTTTCTGGTCTGTGCCAGATGGAATTCTTAGGATAGCAGAAAGGAAGCAGGAGTAGGAGGCTACAATGAGGAGAAATGGGACCAGAGTCACTGCAGAAGAGGTGACAAGTTCACCAGGAAGAAATACGTAGGGGTGTGGAGGTGATGGCTGACCAAAACTAGAAGGACAATGAGGATATTTCCAGAAACAGTTAAGATGTAGAAAACTAAAATTATCATAAAAAGGAAAATACTTAGCTGTCTGATGGAAGAGAATCCTCGAAGCACGAATTCCACTCTCATCATTTGGTTTTCCCATGACAGGATCACCATGCCTCAACTTCACTAGAAACAGAACACCCAATGATAAAACAAGAAAATGCAGAAAGTTCTAGCTTACATGAAGAACACGGACAGTGAAGGGTTTTTAATCCCCACTCAGGTTTTTGGAAGGTTTCTTATTTGAGTGGAGAGAGATCATCTTTTCATTTCAAGGTCTAAAATGGGAAAGAAAAAAATTTGGAATAAGAACCTATGATTTCAATCTCCTCTTTTCTCTTATCTCGTATCTTCACTTCCTCAGGAGCAATGTCAGTCTTTGAGGAAAACGGAAACAGAGGAATGCAAAGGGGGAAGGAGGACAAAGAAAGAGAGGAAAAATCACCTACTATATGCCCTTCCTGCATGTTCTGTATTCATCTGGTGAGTTATGAAAAGGAAGTAAGAAGATCTGAAGGGAGGTGGGACCAAGAACAGGATGAGGAGCACATTCTGGAGGATTCAAGAACTCTCACACAGTACCTAGAGAGTCATGGATCCAAGACAAAGAACTCCTCCGCCCTTCCCTCCTGCCTCAAGCATTGTTTGTTTTTAGTGAAATGGCCCCATCCTATCAATCATGTATCCTTTACTTTTCAGTTTTACTTTTCAGTTTCTTCCTGAGTTGGGAAGGAAGATTTTTATTTCTGTTTCGGTTTCTATGGCACTATCAAGAGAAAATCATGTGAATGTGAGGTTTGAGATTCTCTGATTCCTTTTTTTTTTTTTTCCCCGAGACAAAGTCTTACTCTTTCACCCAGGCTGGAGTGCAGTGGTGCAATCTTGGCTCACTGCAACCTCTGCCTCCCGGGTTCAGGCGATTCTCCTGCCTCAGCCTCCTAAGTAGCTGGGATTACAGACACGTGCTACCACACCTGGCTAATTTTTGTATTTCTAGTAGGGACAGGGTTTTACCTTGTTGGCCAGGCTCGTCTTGAACTCCTGATCTCAAGTGATCCACCCGCCTCAGCCTCCCAAAGCTCTGGGATTACAGGCATGAGCCACCATGCCTGGCTGAGATTCCCCAATTCTGAGGTCAGCGTGCAATGCTGGTATAACCCAGGAATGCCTTCTATTGCAATTTTAAATAGATAAAGTCAGATCATTGGAAGTATTTTATTTAGGACTGCAGTAAATGGGAAAATAAGATTCAGAACTAACTGGCCTAACACACTGTGTGCAAACAACCAATTGAGTGTAAGGTAGCCTTGGGTTATTTTAAGTGAGTTAAGGAAGCCCAAGTCTCATCTTCAGTACCATCTTGGTTAAAGCTAACCACACACTCAACCAAAATGCTCGGGATGGATAGACAATCTCCCCCAATCCCCCCCAAAAAACTGCTAAGGCCACAGGCAAGGTCTGAAGCTGAACCCACTTTAGTATCCTCAGCTCCCTTGTGCTGGATCTGCACCTACTTAAGGTAGTTTTAGAGGGACCATTGGCTGCAGGAAAGCAAGTGGAGATGGGACACACACAGGCACGGAAAGCACTGTGTGGCCATAATAATGAGGTAGCTACCATGAGTAGCCAGAGAGTCCCAAACAAAGCCAGGAGCTCTGTTTATGCATCATACTTCGAGCAAGTTGTTTAACAGTTTGCCATAAACTATAAAATGGGATATAGGACTGGAGGACTTAACATGTGCTAAATATGTACAAAAAGCATATAACTGAAAAGACTGGGAAATCGTTGGCTATTCAGGGCTGCAGACATTACTTAAATTTACCAAGGAATTGCTTTTACTTTGAAGGGAGCACTGGAAACAAAGCTCAGTCTCCTTTGCAGTATCCTGTACTCTGTGTGTGTGTGTGTGTGTACGTGTGTGTGTGTGTGTGTGTGTGTGTGTGTAGCTGCATGAATAATTAAGCTGCTCCTGCTATCTGTTCTCATACCAATAGCCTTTGGTAATACACTGATCGCATGTTTAAACTGATCCAGTGGGAACCATTTTGTGGAGCATCAGTTCTAGCTTTCCAGGTGGCTTATAGAAATAACCTGCCTGGCAGTCCTGGTGCCTAGAGGATGCCCTGGTGCCCAGAGGATGCCCAGCAACTGGTGATTCAGACCCTGAACACATTGAGTGGAGTATGGGGAAGGTGCAAAGAGAAAACTTCTCTCCAGCCCCTGCGAAGTACAAATTATGATCTGAGATCTCAAAGGGAGGGCTTCAGTTCTGACAGAACACAGCCAAACTCCTGGCTGGGGCTGCTGCTAATGATGGTGATGTTCTCTATCCCAGGCACTGTTCTAAGTGCTGAAAATGTAGAACTAAGTATCATCGTCACAACAACCCTATGTGGTGAGTACTTTTATTACAGATGGAAGCACACTTTACGTGGAGTCACAGAGATGTTAAATAACTTATCCATGACAATCATCTAAAAAATGGCAAAGATGAAACTTAGACTCACTCTACATCTCTCGTACCTAACCGCTAACACTGCCCATCATGGAGCCTGAGTACATTGGCTCGTGTGCATCATCTCACAGCGGTAGGAAGATAAAAGTTTTCACAGGGCAGCCTTTCATCCTGGTTTTAACTTCAGCGAAAGTGAGGCCTGCTTTGTTGCTTGGTGAGAGTACAATCCCATAAAGAGTCACACTCTCTGACAACTTTCTGTATCATCTCCTGAATTTGCCTTCATGCTGCTACTTTTATGTGCACAGGGCATTACCACTTCCCCTCTACCAGGCAATTACATTTCTGCTGCGGGACTGCCTCACCACTTGGATGCAGGGCAGAGCCCCATGATGGAGAATGGAAGGCCAGGTGAAAGTAGGAGAGAATTGACTAGAAAGACAGTGAAGCCTGTGAGAGCACGGGCTGTAAAACTAAACAGGCTGGCTTCAAACTGCTGCTCAGCGACAAAGACATTCAGCAAAGGCAAGTTTGATAACCTTTAAGGGAAAATCAGTTCTACTGTCTCCAGATCTGAGTAGAAAGAGGCCTTCAAGGGCAGCAGAGAAGCCAGTGATACTGACCTCCCACCCTAGCATGCAGCCACTATCTCCTCCCTTATCTCCTCAGCAGAAGTGAGCAAATTTTAAAAGAATATTATTGAAAAAGCTAAAGGTGTGAACTCTGCTAATATGCTCTTATGTTAACTCCGCTCACATAAGGCAGCTTGACTCTAGAGCCACAGCCCGGCAAATTGCACAATATGTCTGTAAATGATGTTGGCACAGGGCTGAGCCCAGGGAATGTACTCAGTAAGTGGCAGTGCTTTTTCCTCATCCTCTCCTCTCCAGCTCTTCCTCCTCTACTCCCTCCTTTCCTTCCAAATATGCCCAGCACAGTTAGTATTGTCTATAGGTAAATGGACTCTTTCAGGAAGGAATCTGCTCCCCATCACTGGAGATGTTCAATGAGAAAAACATGTGAAGACAACTAAAGGAGACTAAATCAGTAGAGAATTATTTGGATCTGACGATTTTTAACGTTCCTTTCAAACTTGAGATTTTTTTTTTTTTCCTAATTGAGAAGCATTTCATTCCCCTAGGACACACACATAAAGCAAATTTAGGCAAAATATAAGACGCTTATCACAAAGCCAAGAAAAAACACAAGTACTCGGTGAATTATCCTGGGCTTTGTAACTTCCACTAGCAACAACAAAAAGCAGAGGAGGAATCGGGGCTATATGAATAGGATCTACCCTCTTAGCTGAATTAAGTGGTCAGTGAACTAACCAATCCATTCAGCCAACATCTAGCTGATGGTAAGGACAGTTGACTCATGCCAAGTGCTGGTCAGTTCAGGTGAACAATTAGGCAATTGGACAACCATGTAGGCAAATAATTTTATTTTGCCACCAAACCAATATGGAATATTTTATTTAATACAGTAGGCAATTGTATACACGGACTCATCTAGCAAATTGCGGACTCAAAACAGGAAAAATTCAAGTGTATACCATCAGAATGGATGAGCTTTACCTGTCAGTGCCTTACAGGAACCCTCTCCCATTTTGGGGAGCCAGGCCACAAATACTATGGCATGTACACCTCCCCTGGATTTGTAGAACTGGGCTAGATATCTGGAATCCAGCTTTTATGCAGAAATATGCCACGTGGTGCACTTGACAAAAACCATGTCAGAGCTGTCTCTCCCCATGAACGTAGGAGGATACTTGAGGTTGGCCCTCATTTATCAGCCTTCTTTTTTCCATATAAACTTGAATCCCTCTGTGGGCAAAGCCCCTGATACTGGTGCTCATGGGCATTTCCCAAATGACTCTGGTGGGGAATTGTTGTTTACCTTACAAATTCTATGAAACCAAGGTACCTTCACCTTAAAGAAAATGTCTTTTTCCTCCTTGCTTTGCATTAAGCTTCTACTTTGATAAAGACTCTTTTTACTTATACGACCTTTACAAAGCGATTTAATTGAAAATGAGTGATTATGTTGTGCTTTAGGGGAATGGATTAAAATAATATTTTGAAGGAAGCATTCAATTTGTTTCTACCTCCTGAAAGAAAAATCACTGTGCATCTCCTTATTGTCACACGTTTGGTAGGGAACCAAAACAATTATCTGCAATAGTAAACATTTATTGTCAAAGCCATCAATTAAGATTCTAAAGAACTTGTGTCCTCCTGGATTCTTGTCATTGATTAAAAATAGTGACCGAGGGGCTGGGCGCAGTGGCTTACGCCTGTAATCCCAGCACTTTGGGAGGCCGAGGCGGGTGGATCACGAGGTCAGGAGTTCAAGACCAGCCTGGTCAAGATTGTGAAACTTCGTCTCTACTAAAAATAAAAATAAAAAAATTAGCCGGGCTCAGTGGCAGGCGCCTGTAATCCCAGCTACTTGGGAGGATGAAGCAGGAGAATTGTTTGAACCCGGGCAGCAGAGGTTGCAGTGAGCAGAGATCACACGCCACTGCACTCCAGCCTGGGCAACAGACTAAGACTCCGTCTCAAAAAAAAAAAAAAAAGTTACTGAGGCTAGTTCTGTTCTAGGAAATGTGAGTTTGTGATGGAAACCTTATGGAATTAAAGTTCTTATTTATCGATAGGCATTGGCAAACTGGAGAGACATTTGCTCAAACTAACAAATTAATACAGCTCTCCAATAAGTGAAACAAATGAAACTGATGAAATAAACACTAAATTGAAACTATCTCATTTGTTCTTTAGAACTAAATTTTTTTTGTTGTTGTCTATGCTATAGTATACAGACTTCCTGCAATCTTGTCCTTATTGATATCTATTTACTAAGTATCTAATGTATGCCAGTTTAACTATCTATCATCCTCACAATCCCTCTATATTGCCAGTTTGACAAATGAGGACATCCAGGCTCTGAGAGAGTTCCTCATTGAGAACTGTCCAGGCGGAGGACTGTGAGGGAACTGGGAACAAACTGCATGTCCCATGAAGACGTGCCTGCTCATTACTACCCCATACTTAGGTCCTATCTTGGAGCCTGTCACATAGCAAGGGCTTTAAGATTAATCAGTTAGAGGAATGAACAAATATGGAGCAAATGTCTGACTCCTTCAAATCTAGTGTCCTTTCCATTTTAGCAGACTGCACAAATGGTATTGTCAGCAAGTCAGTTTAGAGGAAGGACTCTAGAGCCTGAAGCTGAATAGGTGTTAGAAGCAGTAATGATGCTAAAAAAGATTTTATATGCCAAATGATACCTCTTAAAAGTCAAAGAACACTGATCAAAATACAAAGATTATTTTATTTAGAGCAAGACCATTTCAGATAAGCCTGTTTCAAGCATTTCAGCTACTTAATTATTTTGCAGAAAGGCTAATTTTCAATTTCTAAGAGATCATTCTACTTTTAGAAATAAGAGATATTTATTTTTTGAGATCAAGCCACTAATACAGGTTTATTCAGGAATAGAAACTTCAAACATATTCTGCAGAGGGTAAGATTCATGTAATACTTGACTCTTAACCCATATAGCACAATACAAGAAGCAATTATAACTCTGATCCTTTGACTTCAGGAAAGATTACAATTATAATCTTTACATATTGGTAGTCTTTAAAAGGTGAAAGAAAATCTAAAAAGAAAATGTAAAAGACTGAAATAAAAGGATTTTTGAGCCTAATATGTCAACCTCAGAAATTCACATGATTGTGAATGTGACTATGTTGATATAAATAAAAGTTAACTATTTTCGGCTGCCTATTAGTTTTTTTTTTCTCTTTTGCCTCATCTTGTAAGAACACCAAGTCCTATTTTATCTCAGAGAATTTGTAATTGTTGCCTCTGCCTAGAGCATGCCCTGCTTTTATTTCGGCATGGTGCATATCATTATTTCCAAGCATGTTTTTTATTTCCTTGGTAATTGACTGCACCTACTACTAGACTGTAATCCCACAAGAGCAGGGAACTCTGCTTTGTCTGATACCGTATCCCAGTGCAAAGAACAGTATCTGTCACATAGTAGATAATAATTATTTGCAGGAAATAATGAGAACAAAAAATCTATGATATTACCATGAAGTTTGCAGTTGTTCTTAAGAATTGGGTTCCCAAGGTCAGCTGTTAGGAGTTGGTTATCTTCCTCAGGGACTTTGCCTTCAGGGGAGAAATTATGTTTCTGTGCCTAACCAGCCAAGCTGTCCTCAAGTGCATGTCACAGGACAGGCAGTGTGGACCACACAACCCTGCTTCTTAGCTTTTCAAGAAAGCATTACTTTAAAATAGACATATGAATATTAAGTAAATATATTACTCACTTTGTACAAATTTTACCTAGAGATAAATATTTTTAAAGAGTATATACAAACACCAGCTACAGATTAGTTTCTCAAAGATTATTTTAGTTGTTGTCTGGGCCTCAATAGCAAAGTTAACCTGAATCTGCTTAGAGCCAGAGCACTGTGGGGAACGTGGACTGTTCTGGCACTTGAGCTTCAGTATCCCTTGATAAGTGGTTCTAGTTCAGTCTCACTTTGCTGTTTATGTCCTGTGACAGAGAGTTACTAATTAACTGTTCATTGACTTGTGAGCATTGCCATACCCAAAAGATAACAGATGGAGAAAGGAAGGCAAATTTCTTTTCGCTTTGTAAGACTTCATGTCTTTTTGCTTTGTAAGGCTTCATTTCAAAATTTGTCTTAATCTTTATTTCTTGCTATTTTCTTGTGAAAAGGAAGAGGACACCGAACTATTTCTCAAGGTGACTCCTTGAGCCGACATGAATTGGTTGGTCTCTTCCAATCAGGAAAGACTTTCCTGGCAACCATGGCTCTAATTCATTTGTTCCAAATTTATCTTTCTAAACCCATTCTCCAGACATTGTACTTAAGAGTTCTGAGGGAAGGGATCTGCTTGCCTACATAATTATTAGATTTTAGGGTTCCATTTGGGTTATGTCTTCATTCCTTTATTGACTGTGTGCACTGTGCTAATTTGATACTGCAGACAGAAAATTATGAAGGTACACTTGCTTGCCATCCTGTTATTTATAGTCTAATTAGGGAAGTTGATATACAAACATCTAGATAATAAAAGGAGAGATTAGTACAACCATTTTAAAAGGAAAACTGAAACATAGTAAGTTAGAAAAAAAATTGTCTGAGTTCACCTGTTCCATCATCAATAGAACTATAGAACCCAGTTCTGACTCCAGCTTCTGTATGATGGACACAAGATTACAGATAACCAAGGAATTTACTAGTCTTCTTATACACTCTTTACCACCGGTTTCCTTTCCTAGAAGTTGTAGAAATCTTTGCCACAGGGAAATAGTAAAACACTCTCCCCCAGTTTCTTGCTCCTGTTTGGTAGCCAGATCCAGAAAGCAGAGTGGAAGTAGAGCTCCAGAAGGTCCTGGCACAATCACCACCTCTAGGTCCCCCTTCCTGACTGCTGTGCCCTGACAGGATGGTGGGGCTACAGTGCACAATTGCCTTAGCCAGCCTGGCCTTCTACCTCCAAGTTACCACCAGATAGCAAGGACTTCACCATAGAAGCAAATAAGATTTTTCTTTATTATATTTTTACAAAAATAAAAAGCCCGTACTACCCAAAGTGATCTACAGATTCAAGTCAATCCCTATCAAAATACTAATGACATTTTTTACAGAAATAGAAAAAACAATCCTAAAATGTGTATTAAACCACAAAATACACTAAATAGCTAAAGCTATCTTGAGAAAAGAGAACAAAACTGGAGGCATCACACTACCTGACTTTTTCTTATACATTCATGTGTTGTTTAACACTGAGGACATATTCTGAAAAAATGCATCATTATACAATTTTGTCATTGTGTAAACATCAGTGTATGTACACAAACCTAGATGGTATAGCCTACTACGTGCCTAGGAAATATGGTAGTGGTATATAGCTTATTGCTCCTAGGCTACAAACCTGTACAGCCTGTAACTATACTGAATACTGCAGGCAACTGTAACACAAAGGTAAGTGTTTGTGCACCTAAATGTATCTAAGCATATGTTAACACTAACCAAAGAAAGGGGATACAGCCATATTAATACAATCCTGTGGCACATAATGTTTTAGTCAACGATGAACCACATACGTGATGGTGATCCCACAAGATGATAATGCCATATTTTTACTATATATTTTCAATGTACAAAATACTTTTGTACTCTGAATACAAAATGTTTTTCAGAGTATTTGCAAAGTATTTCAAGGTATTTGCAAAATATGCACTTTGCAAATTTTTTATTTTAAAATTTTACTGTTGTATTTATCATTGATTTTTACTGTGACTTTAACTCCTAAAATGTTACGTTAAATTATCTTTAAATTTTTAAAATCTTTTTGCTTAATAAAAATCATATGTGCTGAATGATGGTTGCATGCTTAGTGTTTTAAGAAACTGCAAAACTGATTTTCTGGAGTAGTAGTACCATTTTATATTTTCACCAGTAATGTATGAATAATTCAGTTTCTCTGAATCTTTGCCAGCATTTGATATTATCATTATTTTTTTAATTTTGTATTGAGGTAAAATTCACATTAAAAAAGTTCACCACTGTAACCATTTCAAAGTGTAAATTAAGTAACTTTTAATACATTCACTATATTGTGCAACCATCATTACTATCTAACCCCAGCACATTTGCATTACCTCAAAAAGAAATCCTATACCTATTCAGTAATCACCATTCATTCTCTTTCTACTTCTAGCCTCTGGCAACCACTGATCTACTTTTTGTTTCTATAGATTTGCCTATTTTGGGCATTTCACATACATGGAATGATGTAATATATGACTTTTGGGTCTCACTTCTTTCCCATTATATAATGTTTTCAAGGTTCATCAAGTAGTTGTAACATGTATCAGTACTTCATTATTTTTATGGTTGAATAATATTCCATTGTATGGATATATCATGATTTGGATATACCACAATTTATTTATCCATTCATCGGTTGTTGGAAATTTGGGTTGCTTTAATTTTTTGACTACTATGAATAATGCTGCTATGAGTATTCATGTACAAGTTTTTGTTCAAACACCTGTTTTCAGTTATCTGAAATTGCTGGATAATATAATAATTCTATGTTTAACATATTGAGAAACTGCTTATTTCCTTTTGACAGCAACTGTACCATTTTGCATTATCAGTGTATGAGGATTCTAACTTCTCCAAATTCTCACCATTTATTTTCCTTTTTAAAATTATTATTATAGCCTTCCTAGTGGGTGCAAAGTAGTATAAAATTGTGGTTTTGATTTGCAATCCCCTATGACTGGTGATATTGAATATATTTTCATGTGCTTATTGGCCTTTTATATATCTTCTTTAGAGAAATGTCTATTCAAGTCCTTTGTCCAGTTTTAAATTGGGTTGTCTTTTTGTTCTTGACTTGTAAGAGTTCTTTATACATTCTGATTACCAGAACTTATCAGATATATGGTTGCAAATATTTTCTCCTATTTTGTGAGTTGTCTTTTCACTTTCTTGATGATATGCCTTGATGCAGGAAAGTTTTAAATTTTCATTAAGTTCAACTTATCGTTTTCTCTTTTGTTTCTTGGGCTTTTGGTGTCAAATCTAAGAATCCATAGCAAAATCCAAGATCATGAAGATTTATCACTATGTTTTCTTCTTTGAATGATTCTGAGTTATATTTTGTATATGATGTGAGCCTACATTTTTTTATATGTCAACATCAAGTTGTCCCAGAATCATTTATTGAAAAGAAGATTTTTTTCCACATTGAACTGTCTTGGCACCTTTGTCACAAATGAATTGTCCATGAACGTGAGAGTTTATAATTGCACTCTGAATTCTGTTCTATTGGCCTATGTGTCTATCCTTATGCCAGTACCATACTACGTTTGGTTCCTGTGGCTTTGAAATATGTTTTGAAATCAGAAAATGTAAATTCTTCTACTCTTTCTCAAACTTGTTTGACTAGAATCTATTGTAATTCTATATGAATGTTAAGATCAGATTTTCCATTTGTGCAAAAAATGACAGTAAGATATTGATAATTATTTTTATGAATCTGAATATCTGTATATCTCTTTGGGGAGCATTGTCTTCTTAACAATATTAAGTCCTCTAATCCATGAACATGGATATCTTTTCGTTTATTTAGGTCTTGAATTCCTTTCAGCAATGTTCTTGTAGTTTTCAGTATACAAGTCTTGTCTTGATGAAATTTATTCTTAACTTTTGTATGGTATTGTGAATGAAATCTTTTTAAACTTTCATTTTCAGATTATTCATTGTCAGCATATGTAAATAAAACTGATATTTTGTATGTTTATCTGATAATCTGCAACTTTGCTTAATTCGTTTGTCAACTCTAGTAGTTTTTTTGTGTGTAGATTCTTTGGGTTTTCTTTATATACGATTATGTCATTTGCAAATGGAACTAGATTTACTTTCTCCTTTGTAGTTTTGATACAATGCCTTTATTTCTTTTTCTTATCTAATTTTCCTGCTTAGAATTTCCATAACCATGTTGAATGGAAGTGGCAGAAATGGACAACTTTGTCTTGTTCCTGATCTTAGGGTAAATCTTTCACACTCTAATCATCAAATCTAACGTTAGCTATGGGTTTTTTATATAAGGCTTTCATCATGTTGAGGAAGTTCTCCTCTATTTCTAGTTGGTTGAATACTTTTATTATTATAAGGTGTTGGATTTTTTCAAATGCTTTTTCAGCATCAATTGAGATGATCATGTGATATTGTCCTTTATTCTATTAATGTAGTGTATTATATTGATTGATTTTTATATATGAAACCATACTTGCATTCTTGGGATAGATCCCATTTGGTCTTAGTGTATAATCCTTTTAATACGCTGCTGAACAAACTCCTGGGCTCAAGCACTTCTCTGCTCCTGCTACTCAGAAGGTTTTTAGTATACAGATCTTTCACCTCCTTGGTTAAATTTATTCTTGACAATTTTGATTTTTTGTATATATTATAAATGGCATTGTTTTCTTCATTTCTTGTTCAGATAGTTTGTTGTTAGTGCATAGAAATGCTACTGATTTTGTATGTTGACTTTGTACCCTGCTACTTTATTGAATTTGTTTATTAGTTCTGTTTTTTTGGTGGAATCTAAATTTTTCTAAATATAAGGTCCTGTCATCTGTTAACAGATAATTTAACTTTTTCCTTTCCTATTTAGATGGCTTTTAATTCTTTCTCTTGTCTGATTACTCTGGCTAGGACTTCTGGTACTGTGTTGAATATACACGCAATGGAATACTATTCAGCCTTTGAAAAAGGAAATCCTGTCATTTGCAGCAACATGGAAGAAGCTGGAGGACATTATGTTCAGTGAAATAAGCAAGGCACAGAAAGGCAAATACCACGTGGATTCTAAAAAGGTTAAACTCATAAGAGCAGAGAGTAGAAGAGTGGTTACCAGTCTGGGAAATGGGGGTAATAGAAGGATATAAAATTTTAATTAGACAGGAGGAATAAATTCAGGAAATCTATTATACATCAAGGTGAATACAGTTAATAACAATATATCGTATACTTGAAAATTACTAAAATAGTAGATTTTAAATGTTTTCACCACAAATATAATAAGTATGTGAGGTAATGCATATATTAATGAGATTGATTAGGCATTTCACAATATATACATATATCAAAACATCATACTATACAAAACTAATATATATTATTTTTATCAAGTAAAAATAATTTTGAAAAGATAGTTTAACGTAATATTTTAAGAGTTAAAATTACTGTAAAAATCAATGATGAATAAAATATTTAAAAATTTAAATTATTTGCCTGCCACTTATACATGAGAATATGTGGTATTTGGCTTTCTGAATGCAAAGAAGGGAACAAGAGATACTGGGGCCTACTTGAGAATGAAGGGCGGGAGGAGGTAGAGGAACAACAACAACAAAAACTATTAGGTACTAGGCTTAGTACTTGGGTTATGAAATAATCTTACAACAAACCCCCATGACACAAGTTTACCTATACAATAAATCCGTACATGTACCCCAGAATCTAAAGTATAAGCTAAATAAGTTTCAATAAAAAAATTGCAAAGTGCATATATGACAAAGAACTAGTAATCAGAATATACAAAGAACAGTCAAAACTCACCAGAAAATAATGTAGTTAGAAAATGGGCGGCCGGGCACGGTGGCTCAAGCCTGTAATCCCAGCACTTTGGGAGGCCGAGACGGGCGGATCACGAGGTCAGGAGATCGAGACCATCCTGGCTAACACGGTGAAACCCCGTCTCTACTAAAAATACAAAAAGAAAATAAGCCGGGCGAGGTGGCGGGCGACTGTAGTCCCAGCTGCTCGGGAGGCTGAGGCAGGAGAATTGCGCGAACCCGGGAGGCGGAGCTTGCAGTGAGCGGAGATCCGGCCACTGCACTCCAGCCTGGGCGACAGAGCCAGACTCCGTCTCAAAAAAAAAAAAAAAAAAAGAAAATGGGCAAAAGGCATGAAGAGAAATTTCACTAAAGAGGATATACAGGTGGCAAATGAGCACATCAAAATATGTTCAACATCATTAGCCATTAGGGAACTGCAAATTACAACAACAATAAAATATCACTACACACCTATCAGACTGGCTAAAATAAAAACAAAGACATCAAAATCTGACAAAGATGCACTACACACCTATCAGACTGGCTAACATAAAAACAAAGACATCAATATCTGACAAGGATGCACTACACACCTATCAGACTGGCTAACATAAAAATAAAGACATCAAAATCTGACAAGGATGCAGAGAAATTGGATCACTCATGCATTCGTAGGAACATAAAACAACATAGCTACTATGAAATACAGTTTGGCAGTTTCTTTCAAAACTTAACCTGCAATTACCACACAACCCAGCAATTGAACTACTAGGCATTTAAGACAGAGAAATAAAAACTTATGTTCACAAAAAAATGCATACAAATGTTCATAGCAGCTTTATAGTACCAGCCAAAAACTGGAAACAATCCATATGTCCTTCAGTAACTGTTTTTAAGCAAACTGTGGCATATTCATACCATGGAATATTAATCAGCAATAAAAAAGAATAAACTATTGCTACATGCAGCAACCTGGACAAATCTCCATAGAATTATGCTAAATGGGGGTAAAAAAGCTGATTTCACAGGGGTTACCTTCTCATGATTCCATTTATACATTCTCTTTTTCTTGAGTTGAAACAAACTAAATTTTAATTTTTATAGTCTTTTGAGTGACCGGATTACAAGGAGTTTTTACTTTCTGTTTCATACCTGAATTTTTTCTAATTTTATTGCAATAAACATTCTACAAAGTAAGCACTAAAATAAATAAATAAACAAACATACTTCATTACTGAGGCCTCAATTCAAATGCTACTTCTTCCAATCAGAATCCAATATCTACTATCCTGAACGCTTCGGTCATTACTGGTACATTCTGCAAGCACTTATCACATTTCACCTTTTATGATAATTATCTATTTCTCTCATCCATTCTAGATGCTCTGCTCTCTGAGAGCAGAGTGAGCCCTATTTTGTGATACTGTACAATTAGTATATTCAACATACCATTCAATAAATATTTGTTGATTCGATAAACCCTTACACAAACTGAAGTAAAGATAAAAGAGCAGTGACAATGTAAATTACTTACCCCCCAGTTGACCATTACTGTTGTAAGAGAAAGGATTTAGATTTTTTTCTAAAGGTCATATCAGTTACATAAAAACATAATAATATACTATTGCTGTTCTATATTTTATCGTTTTTCACCTAGACGTTTCATGTTCATTTGGTTGGTTAATATTAAAGTCATTATTAAATCACTTATCTTTTCTTCACAAATTCACTAACGTGTTTGTCTCATTTAGAAAACCTATGGTGTCCCCAAATCCTGATATTTGCAAACAGCTCGCTCCAATGCATCCATCTTGGCCTCCACTAGCATTTGAAGTCCGAAAACCCAAAGACTCCAGTAGGATTATAAGGGAAGATCATGAACCCCTGGTTAATAATGTCCTCACAAATTTCCTAAGCAATATTAAATATGTGCATAGATGTCATTCTAGGTTGACAGAAATAGTTGGCATTTCCATCATTTTTTAATCAAAGAAATGAAGAGATATGCTCAAGTATGTTCTGTAACCCAAACTGCCAAATGGTCTGTCCCAAGCAGATGCCCTGCAAGACCAGCTTAAAAGGAGGCAAAATTCATATAGACTCAGTTGCATTAGATTTTAAACACATCAAACTTATAACATCCTTATAAAGTGTTAATCTCTTACAGTGATTTGGCATGACACTAAGTCATTTTTCACATAATTAACAGGTAGAAACCAGTTTTCTCATAGGTAATAGTAAATTTCAGAGAAAATATAAAGTCTTCTAATTATATAACATTCTTTAAATGGCATAGTTATAGACTAGAGAACGAATTAGTGGTTGCCAGGGGTTAAGGCCAAAGAAAAGGGTTGAGAGTTGCAGGGAAGAGAGTGTAAAGCTATAAAAAGGGGAGCATGAGGAATTCTTGCCTTGATAAAAAATATTTTTTATGTTGACTGTATCAAAGCTGATATTTTGGTTGTGATATTGAACTATAGTTTTACAAAATGTTACCATTGGGAGGAACTATATAAAGTGTACAAGGAATCTCTCTGTGTAATTTTTTACAACTGCATGTAAATCTACAATGATCTCAAAATTAAAATTTAATTGAAACGTATCTAAGTTACTAAAAGAGTACCTTAAATCATCCCACTGTCAGTGTGGAATTTTCCATTTCCTCTAATTCTCTCATTTTTGCCTTTGCTTTTGTTTTGTTTTGTTCAGATTTAGGCTATACTATTCCATTCATAGAAATTTAGAAATTTCCTAACTCTCTGATGAATTTTGTTATTATGATAAAATTCTCTTTTTCTCTAGTAATATTTATTTCTATTTTTCTTATACATTCATGTGTTGTTTAACACTGAGGACATATTCTGAAAAAATGCATCATTATACAATTTTGTCATTGTGTAAACATCAGTGTATGTACACAAACCTAGATGGTATAGCCTACTACGTGCCTAGGAAATATGGTAGTGGTATATAGCTTATTGCTCCTAGGCTACAAACCTGTACAGCCTGTAACTATACTGAATACTGCAGGCAACTGTAACACAAAGGTAAGTGTTTGTGCACCTAAATGTATCTAAGCATATGTTAATTAGACTGATTAATCATTTTACAATATATACATATATCAAAACATGCTAGATATCATAAGTACATATGATTTTTATTAAGCAAAAAGATTTTAAAAATTTAAAGATAATTTAACGTAACATTTTAGGAGTTAAAGTCACAGTAAAAATCAATGATAAATACAACAGTAAAATTTTAAAATAAAAAATTTGCAAAGTGCATATTTTGCAAATACCTTGAAATACTTTGCAAATACTCTGGAAAACATTTTGTATTCAGAGTACAAAAGTATTTTGTACGTTGAAAATATATAGTAAAAATATGGCATTATCATCTTGTGGGATCACCATCACGTATGTGGTTCATCGTTGACTAAAACATTATGTGCCACAGGATTGTATTAATATGGCTGTATCCCCTTTCTTTGGTTAGTGTTCAAAGGTTATATAGTTTTTCATCCTTTAACTTTTGATCTTTTAAAATTGTTTAAATTTTATTTATGACTTTAGAACAACATATAGTTCCATTTTGTTCTTCTATCAAGTCTGAAAATATTTATCTCAAATTGGAAAATTTAATACATTTTCATTTAATATATATGTTTAGGATGTAATTTTTATTTTTCCCATCTATTCCATGTTTTCACTCCTGATTTTGTTTTTCCTTCTGATTTTGTTTTTGCTTAGATTCATTTTCAACGGTTTTATCTAGATACAATTTACATACCACATATTTATCCACATAAAGTGTACAATTCAATGGCTTTTAGTATATTCACAGAGTTGTGCATATGTTGCCACAGTCATTTGTAGAACGTTTTTATTACCCCCAAAAGAAACCCCACACATTGTAGCCATTACTTCATCCTCTATACCCGACTCCCTCCAAGCCCTAGTCAATCAATCTATTTTCTGTGTCTATAGATTTGCCTATTCTGGACATTTCAAATTAATGGAATGACACAATATCTGGTGACTGACTTTTTTACTTAGCATAATGTTTTAAAGGTTTATCTATGTTGAATCATCTTTGAATACTTCCTTTTTTAATGGATGAATAATATTCCACTGTATAGACATACCACATTTTGTTTATCCACTCAGGGGGAATTTGGGTTGTTTAACTTTTTGGCTATTATGAATAAGGCTGCTATGAATATTTGTGTATTTTTTGGTGTGGACATATATGCTTTCAATCTTCTTGGGTATATACCTAACAGAGTAATTGCTGGATCCTATAGTAACTCTATGTTTACCTGTGCATGGAACTGTAAGACTGTTTTCCAAAGCAACTGAACCAAATTGCATTCCTTTCAGCAGTGTTTGAGGGCTCTCTGTACATCTTTGCAGGCACTTATTACCTGTATTTTAAAATATAGCCATTCTAGTGGGTATGAGGTGATGTTTGACTTTTTGAATGATTCAATTTCTGCTATATATTAACTTTGACATTTTTTATTCTTTTAAAGGCAAGTCTAGTGATATGGTTTGGATGTTTTGCCCCTTCCAAAGCCCCTGATGAAATGTGACCTCTAATATCAGAGGTGGGCCTAGTGAGAGGTGTTTGGATCATGGAGGCAGATTCCTCATGAATGGCTTAATGCTATGCTTGCAGTAATGAGTGAGTTCCCACTCTATTAGTTCATGTGAGAGTTGGTTGTTCAAGGAGCCTGGCATCTCTCTTGTTCTCTCTCTCTTGCTCCCTCTCTCTCCATGTGATATGCCAGCTCTCCCTTCACTGTCCACCATGATTGTAAGCTTCCTGAGGCTTCCCCATAAGCTGAGCAGATGCTGGCGCCATGCTTGTACAGCCTGCAGAACAGTGAGCTAAATAAACCTCTTTTCTTTATAAAATACCCTGTCCCAGGCATTTCTTTATAGCAATGCAAAAAGGACTAATGCACCTAGAAATTACAACATTCTTGAATTATCCATTTCTAACATGAATCATTTCCTTTACTGTCCTCTTCAGACAATTAAAGGGATGCAGAACTCCTTTTTTTTCTGTTTTTAAGTTTCTGTCTCCTATTTAAAATACATTTTCTTTCCCATTTTCTCTATCCTTTCTGAAATGCCAGTGAAACATTCAATATACCTGTCCATTATATGCATGTCTTTTACCTTCTCCTATATTTTCCAATTTTTGACTCTGTGCTTGTGGCATAATAAGAAACATATTTAGTCTTTGTCCCCAGTTCCTGGCACAGTGCTTTTAAAACCCTTGGAATTTCCTGAATGCTAGGAGTGTTGTTTGTTATTCAGAACAAGCCCCTGTCTATCATACCCGAGTTTATACTATTGAGGTGACTTAGGGTAGTACCTCTAGATAGCCTCAAGATGGCACTGGTCACCAGAAAGGTCAAGGGACTTGAGGGTTGGCATTTTCAGCCTCACCTATCAACTTCTCGGGAGGGAAAGGGAGTGGGGTAACTGAAGATTGAACTCTACTAAAGGCTTTTGAACGATGAGATTTGGCTAGTGAACACATCGAAGTGCTGGGATAATGGCCTACCCAGAAAGATCATGGACGCTCCACACACCCCTCTCCCTATACCTTGCCCTGCACATCCATTTAGTGTTCCTGCGTTGTATCTTTTATAGTAAACTGGTAAACATAAGTAAAATACCTTTTTGAGTTCTATGAGCTGTTCCAGCAGATTATGAAACACGGGGGTTGGGGAGAGGGCAGCGGGGAGCAGATAATGGGAATCCTGAATTTATAGCCAGTTGTTTAGAAGTATGGGTGTCCCGGAATTTGCAATTAGCCTCTGAAGTGAGAAACAGTCTTGTGAGACTGAGTCCTTAAGCTGTGGGGTCTGCACTAACTCTGGGTAGTGTCAGAATTGAACTGAGTTGTTGAACACCAGCCAGCTGGTGTGTAAAGAATCAGAGAATCGGTTGTTGGTTTTGGGAAATGCTCCAGTGCTTGGCCCATGTTTTAATGTTCTTATTCCCTGTTTAGTTCTATTGTTAAACCAGTTCTTTTAAATTTTAAATTTTGATTACTGTATTTTTAATCTACAGTTTTCATATTTTTCAATTCCTCTGTGTAACATATCGTGGTTTTTACTACACTGCCAAATTTTCAATCTTAGTTTTTATTTCCTTGAACATAAGTGTAATCTTTTTAGACTATGTCCATTAATTTCAGTATCTGGAGTCTCTGCATATGTTTCGGGTGTTGTTTTGGCTTCCAATAATGTTCTTTATCCCCAAAGATAACCACCATCTAGGATGTTATAGTAAGCAACTAATTACCTTTCTCTACAGTTTTATCGTAAAAGCATCCCTGAACACTATAGTTTATTTTTACAAATGTTTTATCAATTTATGCACACACAAAACTTTTGAGATTTTCATTGAGATTGCATCAAAATCTGTTGATCAGTTTGAAAAGAATGTATTTTTTTGATCATACCCAGATTTTCAATCCATAAACATAAATGAATACTTTTATTTATTTAGAACTTTTTCATATCCTCTCAGTCGTGTGCTTCAGTTTTTAACGTAAAGTTTCTGGTCCATAATTCTTTATTAACTCGTTAGCTCTTTGGTGCATCTAATCTTATTTTTACAACTTTTTTAGTTGCTAATAGTGGGAGGGTTTGGTTTATCTGAACCACCTAGTTTACCATTATTTGCTTCAA
The DNA here is from genome assembly GCF_024542745.1 of Macaca thibetana thibetana. Taxonomy (NCBI): domain Eukaryota; kingdom Metazoa; phylum Chordata; class Mammalia; order Primates; family Cercopithecidae; genus Macaca; species Macaca thibetana. Next base: position 110,221,977 of record NC_065578.1, on the reverse strand, counting down.
AGGTCTCTATTTATAAGTTTAGCTCTCCTCTTTCTTTCCTTTATTCTATTCTGTTTGCTTTTTTTTTTTTCATTTTTATCCCAATCTTTTTTATTTGAATGCCTAACTCGTTAATACTCACACCTCATTCTATGACATGAACATTGAGGACTATGCAATTTTTTCTGTAAATACAAGGTTAGCTGCAGTCCACAGTTTTGAAATGTATTTTTATTATTGTTGAGTTCTGTTTTTGTAATTTCCATTTTGTTATTTTTCTTTGACATTTACGTTTCTCAGAGGTAGGTTTTACATTTTTGGATTCATGTTTTATTTGTTTGGAATAATCATTTTGTTATTGATTTCTAGTCTAACTTATAATCAGAAATTGTACTCTCTTTGTCATTCATTCTTCAAAATTTGTTGTGCATTGTTTCATGGCTTAGCATATATGGCCAATTTTCAAAAAGTTCTGTGTATACTTGTTAAGAATACATACTCTGTACTTTTGGATAAGGTTAACATTTGAAGCTATAGATATAAGTATAAATATAGCTATAAATATATTCATGAAATCAAGCTCACTAATTTGGATGTCTGATTAATCTTTTTGCTAATTTTTGTTGTATACGAATGAGTACTGAAGAATTATGTTTACTGTATTTGTTGTGTCAGTTTCTTCCTGTGATTCTAATAATTTTTCCTTTATGTAATTTTGAGTCTACATTTTAAAAATACAATTTCAAACGATATACATGCCTTTTGAATTTAACATGTTGCATAGTCATTTAAGTAAAGCATTTTCACATTATACAGGTATTCTCTTTATCCTTAATCATGGGTTTTGCTTTAAAGTTTATTTGTCTGGTATTAACATGGCTAAACTAGTTTGCTTCTGATTAGTATTTTCCTAGAATTTTTTGACCACTTTATTTGTAACCTTATTGTATCTTGGGAGTTTGAGCATATGTCTGTAAATAGTATGTATCTAGCTTTTTAAAAAAGCAACAGTCTCCATCTTTTAGTTGTAAAGTTTATATTATCTATGTTTACTATAATTATTAATATACACAGATGATTCTTTAAATGATAACTTATTGAGGTGAAATTAACATAGCATAAAGTTAACCATTTTCATCATGCCAAAGTAAGGTCCCTTACTCATTATTGTGAGTTGAATTGTGTCACCCAAAAAGATATGTTTAAATCCCAACCCCTACCTGTGATACCTGTGAATGTGGCCTTATTTAGAAATAGCGTCTTTGCAGGTGTAATCAAGTTAAGATGAAGTCATAGGGTTTCCTACTATAATATGACTGGCATTCTTATAAGAAGAGGAAAATGCTGTGTGAAGGGAGAGACATACAGGGAGAATGCCATGTGACAACAGCAGCAAAGACTTAAGTGATGCAACTGCAAGCCAGGGAGTTCCAAGGATTGCTGATCACCACGAGAAGCTAGGAAGAAGCAATAAAATATTCTATCCAGAGTTTCAGAGGGATCATGGCCCTTGTGATAGCATGACCTCCTTTATAATGAAATGTACTGTAAATAGGCAGTTTATTGTTGTATATATTTATGGGTACAAAGTGATGTTATGGTTTATGAATACAATATGGAATAATTAAATCAATCAAATAAACATATCCATCACTTCAAATACTTATTATTTTTGTAGTGAAAATGCTTGAAATTTGCTCAACAATGTTGAAAAATATGCTGTTATTAACTATATTCACCACATTGTGTGATAGGTCTCAAGAATTTTATTTCTCCTGTCTGATTGAAATTTTGTACCCTTTGATCATCATCTTCCCATTCCCCTTACCTCCCATACTTTGTAATCACCATTCTACTCTCCGCTTCTATTTTGATTGTTTCATATTCCACATATAAGTGAGAACATGCAATATCTGTCTTTCTGTACCTGGGTTATTTCACTTAGTATAATATTCTCCAATTCAATCCATGCTGTCACAAATGACAGAATTTCCTTTTATAGAAAAGCTGAATAGTATCCATTGTTAACATCCATTGTATATGTATATACCATAGTTTTCTTTAGTTACTCATTGATTGGAATTTAAGTTGATTCAGTAACTTGGCTATTGTGAATAGTGGTTCACTCAACATGGGAATGCAGACATTTCTTTGACAATTTAATTTTATATAAGTAATGTACACTGATTGCACCACTGGAGCTCCTGAAATATTAATTTTAAATATTTTGGCCAAATATCCAAAAGTAGGATTGCTGGATCATGTGGTAATTCTGTTTTTATTTTTTTTTTAGGAACCTCCCATGCAGTTTTCCATAATGGTTGTACTAATTTACATTCCCACCAATGTACAAGTGCTCTCTTTTCTCCACATCCTTGCCAACATTTGCTACCTTTTGTCTTTTTGCTAATAGCTGTTCTATCTGACAGGTGTGAGATGGTGTCTCATTGTGGTTTTAATTTGCATTTCTCTAATGCAAATGAATTTGCAATGTTGAACATTTTAAATATATCTGTTGGCCATTTGTATATCTTCTTTTGAGAAATGTCTATTCAAGTCCCTTGCCCATTTTAAAATTGAATTATTTGTTTTGTTGCTTTGAATTGTTACAGTTCCTTGTATGTTTTGAATATTAACCCCTTATTGAATGTATGGCTCATAATATTTTCACCCAATTGATAAATTATCTCTTCACGTTGTTGTTTTCTGTGCTGTGCAGAAGCTTTTTAGTTTGATACAATACCATCTTTTGTATTTTTGCTTTTGTTGTCTGTGCTTTGGGTAAATTGAAAAAAAATATTGCCCAGGCCAATGTTGTTTAGTTTTTCTCCTTGGTTTTCTTCTTGTGGTTTTAGGGTTTCTGGTCTTACATTAGTCTTCAGTCCATTTTGAGTTGATTTTTTTATATGCTATGAGATGAACAGCTATGGTTAGCATTTTTAGACTACTTTCCTACTCAAGTGGTCTTTGCTATCTCTCTTTGACAAAATGTATCTGTTTTCTAGTCCATTTTTCCATTGATATATAGGATATATAGGATTGGCTTTATGCACAGGCCTATGTTCAAACTCTCTGTCACATTTGGGTCCCAAACTGTATTTCCTGGCTTCATGTAGTCATCAAAAAACAAATCACTTGTTTACTGAGATTACTTAATGTGCCAATAGTAGCTGTGACTTTAGTATCTACTCAATACTCTATTTTTGCCTGCTGTGTTTTTTATTTTTTTCTCTCTTTGAAATGAGCCATGTACCTGAAAGATGTTATGCCTTTCTGAATCTAGAATGTAGGCATTTCTAGGAGTTTTTAAGTGGAAAATCTTCTATATTATCTACTCCACTACATTATCCCTTTTTAAATGTGTTATTATAAGTAGACATTTGAGTTGGATTTTTCTGATAATTACAATCAAATGCATCCTAACTTAATCACCATGTCCTATCATAATACTATCTTTCTTTGTAAGTATTTCATCCCAGCTGCTTTAAAATTAATGACTCCACTAATTAAACTCTAGAGAGGATAGTGACTCCAGACAAGTTTGTTTCTCCTATACCTAACTTCCCAGGAATAACTGATGTAGAGATAACCTAAGTTACCACCTCCCTTTCCACATAAACAAAAACCTTATTCCTAGAGGAAGAGCCAAAATGGTCTACTAGTGCAGCCAGGAAGAGCTTCTTCCACAGAGACAGACCAGACCATCAAGGAGACCAGCACACTCAGAACAGATCATTGGAAAGAAGGCATTGAGAATGGATACAGGGAGGACTCAGACTCTGGGGCTGAAAGGGGAGGAAGCTGGGAACCCTGCACAGGGTTGCTGAACACCAGCACTCATTCTTAGCCCCAAGCTGCACTTAGGAAAGGAGTGAGTGAAATAGGCATGGAGTGGCCTACTTTCACCATGGACCTCAGTGATTCTAGCTGCAGGAGACCCCATGACCCTCACGGACATTTGGGTTGGCAAGGAAAACTTCCTGGGAAGTTGGCAGAGACAGAACTTCAGTCTGCATGGAGCCCAAGTATTTGGCATGGGAAGGGCTGTAGTGTAGCATGGCCATGGATGCCCATCCCCCAAGGCTCATCATACTCCTCTAGGTGGATTTGGCCTTTGTTAGCAGCCAGACCTGAAGACAGCAGGGCTGTCCTGACCACAGGATGGGCCAGTCTGACGTAAATGCCCCAGCCTGACAGCCTTCCCCATCATCCTGGTGTGACTGGACACACTTACAGTGCAGCCTCAGCTGCCCTGCTGAAATGCTTACCAGCGGTCACCACCATAGCTCTTTCACCAGCAGCCCCCACCTTTCTGTCCTAGTGCATTTGCAGATGGACATCCGCTGCCACACATCCACCTGCAGCCTTCCTCCATGGGCGCACTTGTCTGCATCACTACCCCCACCCACCTTGCTGCCTTGCCAGAGGATATGTACCAGGATCCACTGCTACCCCGCCAGCGTGCACTCACCTGCAGCACCCCAACTGCCCTGTTGATATGCACCTGCTGGCAGCCTCCACACTACCCCAGTAGGGCACACTCACTTGCACCCCCCACCCCATCACAGTACAATATCCTGTGGCCCTTCAGCCTCCCTGCTGCAGCACTTTTGCCAACAGCACCCATCAGAGTGTTGTTGTCAGTAGTCTGGGAACACCGTGCCCCCTCCTGTGAAGCAGGTGCTGGACCTTGAGTGGACGGAGAACGAAGTTGTGGGCTGGATTCCAGCCCCCCAGGGTTAGATTATATAGTCCAGGAGTGCTGAGCTGAGCTGTGGCCCCCTGAAAGAATCCAGAAATGAAGCCAATTGATGGTATTCAACATGTACAACAATCAAAACCTCAAAGACATTTAAAAAAAAAAAAAGGCAAAGAGCCCCATCAAAAGGACAGTAACTTTAAAGATTGGGGAAAATTCAGACCACACAGATGAGAAAGAACCAGCACAAGAACTCTGGCAATTCTAACAGTCAGAGTGTCTATTTACCTCCAAATGCCCATGCTAGCTCCTGAGCAATGCTTCTTTACCGGATTGAAGTGGCTGACATAATAGATATAGAATTCAGAATCTAGAGGACAAGGCAGTACAACAAGATATAGGAGGAGGCTTAAACCAATATAAGGAAAGCAGTAAACAATCAAAGAGTTGAAAGGTGACAAAGCCACTTCAAGAAAAAACCAAATGGAACTTCTGGAAGTGAAAAATTAACTATAGGAATTTCATAATGTAATTTGAAGCATTAATAACAGAATAGAGCAAGCTGAGGAAAGAATGTCAGAGCTTAAAGACTGCTCCTTCAAATTAAGACAGGGAGACAAATATAAATAAAAATGATTTTTTAAAATGAGCAAAATTTCTGAGAAATATGGGATTATGTCAAGAGATCAAACTGATGAATACTTGGCATTCCTGAAAGAGATGGAGAGACAGCAAGCAACTTGGAAAACATATTTGAGGTCGTTGTCCATGAAAATGTCCCCAACCTTGCTAGAGAGGCCAACATGTAAATTTAGAAAATTCAGAAGACTCCTGCAAGATACTATACAAGGTGACCATCCCCAAGACACATAGTAGTCACTTTTCCAAAGGTCAATGTGAAAGAAAAAACCTTAAAGGAAGCTAGAGAGAAGGAGAAGGTCATTTACAAAGGGAACCCCATCAGACTAACGGTGAACCTTTCAGCAGAAACCTTACAAGCCAGAAGATTGGGGGCCTATATTCAGCATCCTGAAAGAAAAGAAATTTCAACCAAGAATTTGATATTCAGCCAAACTAAGCTTCCTATGCAAAGGAGAAATAAAATCGTTTTCAGGCAAGGAAATGCTAAAAGAATTCATTACCACCAGACCTACCTTACAAGAGGTCCTTAAGGGAGTAGTAAACTTGCCTGCTCAATACCTGCTCCCACAAAAGCACATCATGCTTTTGTACATAGCCCACTAAGTACATAGTCCACCAACACTATAAAGCAACTATATAATCAGGTATACATAACAACCAGCCAACAACATAGTGATAGGATCAGATCCTCACAAATCAATACTGATCTTTAATGTAAATGGACTAAACACCCCCACTGAAAAGGTATAGAGCAGTAAGTTGGATAAAGAAGCAAGAACTAACTGTATGCTGTCTTCAAGAGATGCATCTCATATTCAGTGACACCCATAAGTTCAAAATAAAAGGATGGAGAAAGATCTATCAAGGAAACAGAAAACAAAAAAAAGCAGGAGTTCCTATGCTTATATCAGACAAAACAGACTTTACACAAACAATGATCAGTAATGACAAAGAAGGACCTCATATAATGATAAAGGGTTTAATTCAACAATAAAACTTAACTATTCTAAATATATATGTACCCAACATTGGAGCACCTAAATTCATAAAACAAGTTCTTAGAGACCTATGAAGAGATTGAGATAACCACACAACAATAGTGGAGACATCAACACTCCACTGACAGTGTTAGATCATTGAGGCAGAAAACTAACAGTAATATCCAGAACCTAAACTCAACATTTGACCAAATGTTTAGTTTCAAACTTCTGTATGAATGACAGAGAAGTTTACAGAATATCCCACCCAACAACAACAGAATATCCATTCTTTTCATCTGCATGCAGCACATACTCTGTGATCGACCACATGCTTGGCCTTAAAGCAATTCTGAAAAAAATTTAAAAAAACAAAATCATACTAATCACACTCTTGGATCACAGCACAATAAAATAGAAATCAATATCAAGATGATCTCTCAAAACCAGACAATTACATGAAAATTTAAAAACCTGCTCCTAAATGACTTTTGAGTAAAGATTGAAATTAAGGCAAAAATTAAAATATTATTTGAAATGAGTAAAAACAAAAACATAACAGAATCTCTGGGACACAACTAAAGCAGTGTTAATAGGAATGTTAAACACCTACATCAAGAAATTAGAAAGATCTCAAATTAACAACATAATATCACACCTAGAGGAACCAGGGGGAAAAAGTGCAAACCAATCCTCAGACCAGCAGAAGAAAAGAAATAACCAAAATCAGAGCTGAACTGATCAAAACTGAGACACAAAAATCCATGCAAAAGATGAACAAAAACAAAATTTGGTTCATCAAAAGAATAAACAAAATTGATAAATCACTAGCTAGATAAAGAAAAAGAGAAGATCCCAATAAACACAATCAGAAATGACAAAGGTGACATAACCCTCGGCCCCACAGAAATACAAAAAATCCTCAGAGACTATTGTGAACACCTCTATGTATACAAACTAGAAATCCCAGAAGAAATGGATGAATTCCTGGAAACATACAACCTCCCAAGACTGAACCAGAAAAAAATTGAAATTCTGAACAGACCAATTAATGAGTTCCAAAATTGAACAGTAATTTAAAAAGAAAAAGAAAACAACCCTACCAACCAGAAAAAACCCTAGACCAGATGGATTTGTAGCAAAATTCTACCAGATGTACAATGAAGAGTTGGCACCAATCTTGCTAAAATTGGTCCCAAAAAATCAAACAGGAGAGACTCCTCCCTGACTCATTCTACAAGGCTAGCATCATTCTGATGCCACAACCTGGCAAAGACACATTGAAAAAAAGAAAGCTTCAGACCAATATCCGTGATGAACTTATACACAAAAATCCTCAACAAAATACTAGCAAACCAAATCCAGCAGCATATCAAAGAGCTAATTCACCATGATCAAGTAGGCCTTATTCTTGAGATGCAAGGTTGGTTCAACACATGCAAATCAATAACTGTGATTAATTACATAAACAGAACTAAAAACAAAAAAAACCACATGATTATTTCAATAGATGCAGAAAGGTTTTTGATAAAATTCACCAGTGCTTCATGTTGAAAACTCTCAACAAACTAGGCATTGAAGGAATATATCTCAAAATAATAAGAGCCATCTAAGACAAATGCACAATGAACATCATACTGAATGGGCAAAAGCTGGAAGCATTCCCCTAGAGAACTGTACCAAGACAAGGATATCCACTCTCACTACTCCTATTCAAATAGTACCAAAAGTCCTAGCCAAAGCAATCAGGCAAGAGAAATGAATAAAAGGCGTTCAAATAGGAAGGGAGAAAGTCAAATTACCTTGCTTTGCAGACTATTTGATTCTATACCTAGAAAACTCCATAGTCTTTGCCCAAAGGCTCCATGTACTGATAAACAACTTCAGTAAAGTTTCAGGAAACAAAATCAATGTAAAAAATCATCACTATTTCTATACACCAACAACGTCCACACTGAGAGCCAAATTAAGAACACAATCTCATTCACACTAGCCACAAAAAGAATAAAATACCTAGGAATGTAGCCAACCAGGGAAGAGAAAGGTCTCTACAACAGAATGACAAAACACTGCTGAATATAATCAGAGATGAAACAAACAAATGGAAAGACATTTCATGGTCATGGATTAGAAGAATCAATATTATTAAAATGGCCATACTACATAAAGCAATTTACAATGTTATTCATATCAAACTACCAATATAATTTTTCAGATTTTTAAAAAAACTATTCTAAAATTCACGAGGAACCCAAAAATAGCCCCAATAGCCAAAGCAATCCTAAGCAAAAAGAACAAACTGGAGGAATCACACTCCCCAACTTCAAACTATACCACAAGGCTATAGTAACCAAAACAGTGTGGTACTGGTACAAAACAGACACGGAGACCAATGGAACAGAATGGAAAGCCCAGAAATAAAGCTACACATCTGCAACTACCTGATCTTTGACAAAGTTAACAATAACAAGCATAGGGAAAGGACTCCCTATTCAATAAAAGGTGCTGGGATACTTGGCTAACCATGTGCAGAAGAGTGAACCTAGACCCCTTCCTTATACCATAGACAGAAATTAAATCAAGATAAATTAAAGACTTAAATGTAAGACCTAAAGCTATAAAAATCCCTTTAAAAAACCTAGGAAATACCATTCAAGATATAGGCCTTGGCAAAGATTTCATGATGGAGTCTCCAAAAGAAATTGCAACAAAACAAAAATAAACAAGTGGAACCTAATTAAACTAAAGAGCTTCTGCACAGCAAAGGAAACTATCAACCTACAGAATTGGAGAAAATATTCATAAACTATGCATCTGGCAAATTTCTAGCATCCAGAATCTATAAGCAACTTAAATTAACAAACACAACACAAACAACCCCATTAAAAAATGGGCAAATGATATGAACAGACATTTATCAAAAGAAGACATACATGTAGCCAACAAGCATGTTAAAAAATGTTCAACATCACTAATCATTAGAGAAATGCAAATCAGAACCATCATGAGATATCATCTTACATCAGTCAGAATAGTTATTAGTCAAAAGTCAAAAAATAACAGATGTTGGTGAGGTTGTGGAGAAAGAGGAATACATACACTCCCAGTGGGAATATAAATTAGTTTCCACTGGGGAAAGCAGTTTGGAGATTTCTCAAAGAACTTAAAACCAAACTACCGTTTGACCCAGCAATCCCATTACTGGGTATATACCCAAAGGAATATAAACCATTCTACCAAAAAGACACATTCATCTGTATGTTCATGTTTCTAACTTTATTCTTTTTTCTTAGAGTTGCTTTGGCTATTCAGAGGCTTTTATTGTTTCATATAAACTTTTGGATTGTTTTTTCTATTTCTGTGAAGAATGCAATTGGGATATTGATAGAGATTATATTGAATATGTGCACTTTGGGTAGTATGTACATTTTAATAATATTAATTCTTCTTATCTAAGAACATAAGGTATCTTTCTGTTTATTTTTACCTTCTTCAATTTCTTTCATCAATGTTTTATAGTTTTCAGTGTACAGATCTTTCATATCCTTGGTTGAATTTATTCCTAATTATTTTTTATGCTACTGTAAATGTGATTGTTTTCTTGATTTTGTTTTCATATAGGCTATTACATTAGTCAGGGTTCTTTAAAAGGACAGAATTAATAAGATAGATTAATATATGAAGGGGAGTTTATTAGGAGAATTGACTCACATGATCACAAGGTCCAGCTATCTGTAAGCTGAGAACCCCAGGAAGCCAGTTCGAGTCCCAAAACCTCAAAAGTAGAGAAGCCAACAGTGCAGCCTTGAGTCTACAAAGGCCTGAGGGTCCCTGGCAAACCACTGGTGTAAGTGATATTGGCTATAGTCTTCTTTTTTTGTTGTTGCATCTTTGACTGGCTTTGGTATTAGGATAATGCTGGCCTCGTAGAATGAGTTTGGAATTATTTTTTCCTCTTTAATTTTTTTGAAGGCTTTCAGAAGAATTGGTATTAGTTTTTCTTTAAATGTTTGCTAGAATTTAGCAGTGAAGCCATCAGATCCTAAGCTTTTCTTTGATGGAAGACGTTTTATTACAGCTTTGATTTCATTACTCCATATTGTTGAGGTTTTCTATTTCTTCATGGTTCAATCTTTGATGGGAGATGTTTTATTACAGCTTTGATTTCATAAATCTTTATTGATTTGCAGAGGTTTTCTATTTTTTCATGATTCAGTCATGGTAGGTATGTGTCCAGGAATTTGTCCATTTCCTCTAGGTTTCCCACTTTATTGGTGTAGAGTTGTTCACAATAGTCTCTAATGATTCTCTGTATTTCTGTGGTATCAGTTTTTATGTCTCCTTTTTTGTCTCTAATTCCTTTTATTTGCATCTTCTTTTTTTTCTTAGTCCAGGTAAAGGTCTGTCAGTTTTGTTTATCTTTTGAAAAAAAACTATTTTTTCATTTTGGTTATCTTTTGTATTTTTTTAGTCTCAATTATATTTATTTCTGCTCTGATCTTTATTATTTCTTTCCTTCTACTAATTTTGGGTTTGGTTGGTTCTTGCTTTTCTAGTTCCTTGAAGTGCATCATTAGGTTATTTATTTGAGGTCATTCTACTTTTTTAGTATACATATTTATTGCTATAAACTGTCTTCATAATACTGCTTTGTTGTATCTCATAGATTTTGGTATGTTGTAGTTCCATTTTCATTTGTTTCAAAACTTTTTTTGTTTCTTTCTTAATTTCTTCATGATCCACTGATTATTCAGGAGCATGTTGTTTAATTTCCATGTGTTTGTGTGGCTTCTGAGGTTCCTCTTGTTACTGATTTTCTAGTATTATTCAGTTGAAGTCAGAAAATATACTTGATATGATTTCTACCTTTTTGAATTTTTTGAGACTTGTTTTTTGGCCTAAGATTTGATCTGTTCTGGAGATGTTCCATGTGCCAATGAAAAAAAAAAAAAAAAGCGTGTTCTGCAATAGTTGGGTGATATGTTCTGTAAATGTCAGTTAGACCAATTTGTTCTAGTGTACAGTTTAACTCTCATTTTTTTGTCTGGATGATCTGTTCATTGCTGAGAGTGGAGTGTTAAAGCTCCCTACTATTATTGTATTACAGTCTATCTCTCCCTTTAGATTTGTTAATGTTTGTTTTACATACTTGAGTGCTCTGGTGTGGGGTGCCTTGATAGTTACAGTTATTATATCCTCTTGCTGAATTGACCCCTTTATCTTTAAATAGTGACCTTCTTTGTCTCATTTTATGATGTTTAACTTGTAGTCTGTTTTATCTAAGTATAGCTTTGACTATTCAGGCTGGGTTTTTTTGGTTCCAAATGAACTTTAGAATTTTTTTTCAAATCCTGTGAAAAATGTCATTGGTAGTTTGATAGAAATAACATTGAATCTGTAAATAGCCTTGGGCACTATGGTCATTTTAACAATATCGATTCTTCCTAAAATCTAGAAAATACCATTCTGGACATTGGCCCAGGCAAGGACTTCATGATGAAGACTCTGAAAGCAAGTGCAACAAAAACAAAAATTGATAAATGGAGCCAAAGAGCTTCTGCACAGCAAAAGAACTATCAACAGAGTAAATGGACAATCTACAGAATGGGATAAAATACTTGCAAACTATGCATCCAACAAAGGTCTAATATACAGAATCTACAGGGAACTCAAACAAATCAAGAAGCACAAAACAAAAAACCACATTAAAAAATTGGCAAAGGACATGAACAGACACTTCTCAGAAGACGACATATACATGGCCAACAAGCATATATAAAAAAGACTCAATGTCACTAATCATTAGAGAAATCCAAATCAAAACCACAATGTGATACCACCTCACACCAGTCAGAATGGATATTATTAAAAAGTCAAAAAATAACAGATGCTGATGATGTTGCAGAGAAAAGGGAATACTTATACCCTGCTGGCAGAAATGTAAATTAGTTCAGCTACTGTGAAAAGCAGTTTGGAGACTGCTCAAAGAATTTAAAACAGAACTACCATTTGACCCAGCATTTCCATTACTGGTTACATACCCGAAGGAAAACAAATCATTCTTAAAAAAAAAAAAAAAAAAAAAAAAAAAAAAAAAACATGCACTTGTATGTTCATCGCAGCACTATTCACAATAGCAAAGACATAGAGTCAAGCTAGATGACCAACAGTAGTGGACTGGATAAAGAAAATATAGTACATATATACCATGGAATACTATGCAGCTATAAAAAAATAAGATTATATCTTCTGCAGCAACATGGATGAAGCTAGAGACCATTATCCTAAGCAAATTACCACAGAAACAGAAAACCAAATACTGCATATTCTCACTTATGAGTGGAAGCTCAACATTGAGCACACATGGACACAAAGAAGGGAACAAAAGACACTCAGGCCTACTTGAGGGTGGAGGCTGGGAGGAGGGTGAGGATAGGCAAATTACACATATGGTATTATGCTGATTATCTGAGTGACAAAATTATCTGTACACCAAACCCTCATAACAAGCAACTTACCAATGTAACAAACCTGCACATGTGCCTCTTGAACCTAAAACAAAAGTTGGGAAACAAAGACTATTTCTTCTTCATATTTGAAGACGAGTTTTGCTGGGTGCAGTATTCTTAAATATGGCAGTTTTTTCCCCCTTTCAGCACTTTGAAAATGCCATTCAATTCCCTCCGGGCCTGTATTGTTTCCATTGAAAAGTCTGTGGCCAGACAAATTGGAGCTTCTTTAAAAGCTATTTGCTTATATGCTCTTGCTGACTTAAGGATCCTCTCTTAGTCCTTTCCTTTTGAGAGTTTTATTATTATATGCCTTGGGGTAGGTAGTCTTATTTGGGTCAAATCTGTTTAGTGTTCTCTGGCTTTTCTGTACCTGGATATTTATATCTTTCACAAACTTTGAAATTTTTTCTGTCATTATTTCTTTCAATAAGATTTTTATCCTTTGTTTTTGCTCAACTCTCTCTTGAACACCAGTAATTCTCATATATAGTCTTTTGTGGTAGTTTTCTATATTTCATAAGTGATCTTCAGTCCTTTCTATTCTTTTTTCTTTTTCTCCTCTGTGTATTTTCAAATATCCTGTTTTTAAACTCACGGATCCTTTCTTTTGCTTGATCCATTCTGCTGTTGAGAGCTTCTGGTGTTTTTTCTAGTCCAGAAATGTATTTCTCAGTCCCAATATTTCTGTTTGATTTATTTTTATTATTTCAAGTTTCGTTAAATTTCTCTGATAATTTTTTTTTTTTTTTTGAGACAGGGTCTCACTCTGTCACCCAGGCTGGAGTGCAGTGGCACAATCTCGGCTCACTGCAACCTCTGCCTCCCAGATTGAAGTGATTCTCCTGCTTCAGCCTCCCGAGTACCTGGGATTTCAGGCACTCACCTCTACGCCCGGCTAATTTTTGTATTTTTAGTAGAGACGGGGTTTCACCATGTTGGCCAGGCTGGTCTCGAACTCCTGACCTCGTGATCCACCCTCCTCAGCCTCCCAAAGTGCTGGATTACAGGTGTGAGCCACCGCACCCAACCTCTCATAAATTTTTGAACTGCTTTTCTGTGTTATCTTGGAGATAACTGAGTTTCCTTTAAATTACTATTTTGGATTATTGGTCAGAGAGCTCAGATATCACTGTCTCATTTGTTCCTTGCTTTGTCAGTTTGGGGAGAGCATGGTTCCCTGTTTGCAGCTGTTTCTTGTGAATGTACATCTATGTCATTGCTTTGAATGATTATTTATTCTAATCTAATTTATTCTTCTTTGTCTGTTTTGTTTTATTGAACATGTTTTCTTAGAGTTTCCTTGTAATTTCCTTGTTGAATATCTTTCTTTTTGCCTCCTAGGTCACTGCCTTCGTTTTGGCACTACATGGGACTTTAAGCCCAGGTTTACCTGAACTCTAATAAATGGAACACTGCTTGTCCAGAATGAGGGAGGTCCCAAAGGGGACATCCTGGCAGTGTGGGAAGGTTGGCTAGGGGTTCATGCCTAGGGGACCTGTGAAACAAACCTTCTACAGCATGCTGCTGCTGAATATCCACTCTTCTTTGACATCTAGTTTGGCCGAGTTACAGATCAGAGTTTTAGGCCTAAGATAGTCCTGCCTCTTCCATTGTCTCTGGCTGTCCTCAGGGGGATTTTTCCCTTTAGGCAATCCTGATGCTTTCTGTGAGTCGAGGCAGGAAAAAAATTTCTTGCCAAGGAACCCAAGATGATGGGGAGTCTGGTTGTTCACCTCAGTCTCACGTATTTGTGAAGAAACGGTGAGTTGGAGTAAAGTGTTTGGTAAACTTGTTGCCAAGCAGATTGGGGAGAAGGGTGTGATGAGTATGGAAGTCTGGTTCTCTTATTGTCTGCTTAAAGTTTTTTCACTTCTTTATTGCCCTTCGAATGGTCTCATCTTCATGTTTGAGTTCTGAGATATTGCGGATGATCATCTCAGCAGTGTATCTTTGTTTTTGGTTTTCTGGGGAGCAGAAGGAAAGTAAAGCCAGCTTGCTTCTGCCATCATGTTGGAACCAGAAGTCATTTTATGCTATTTCAAAGTCATTTTTTGTTTGATACCAGTATATAAAAACACAGTTGGTTTTGTATGTTGTCTGTATCCAGAAATCTTGATAAACTCATTTTTAATTCTAATAATTTATCTGTTTTTTTACATAGTCAATCATGTCACTGATGAATAATGATATATATTTCATTTTCCACATATATATTTTATGTCTTTTTAACCTTTTTGTGATGGCTAGGACTTCTGTTACAATATAGAAAATACTGATGTTAGTAAGTGTCTGTTCTGCTCTAAATATCAAAGAGAGAAATTTTAATATTTTTCCACTAAAAATGATTGCAGTAGATTTTTGAGGCTACATTTTGCAGAGTAAGAAAATTCTTTTCTTTTTTTAAAATTTGCTTAAAGTTGTTATTATAAATGCTGGTTGAATTTTGGCAAATGCTTTTTCTACATCTATTGAGATATTCACATAGTTTTTCTCCTTTAAACTGTTAATGTGATAAAGTACATTTATTGATTTTCTAATGTTAATGAAATAATGCAACTCAATTGTGACCTAATAACCTTTTTTGTGATTGTGACCTAATATCCTCTTTTATATTACTAGATTTTGTTTGCTAATATTTTTAAAAGATGTGTTTGCATTTGGATTTATGAACAAGGTTGCCCTTTCATTTTCTTTTATTTTCTGAAGGAAATATGTTAATAGAAACTAGCCCAACATCTATCATTCCTCTAGATGTTTCAAAATTTACCCTGTATTGAAACATACCAGTAGAGCATCTTTATCGAGAAGATATTATATTGAATCTTCTCCCATCTTTCTGTTGCTTTTAGTGTGGTGTCATTGACCTCTCATAAATAATAACCCTTTGAAATATAACATTGTTTGCTATAATGATGTTATCAAGAGCATGGTTTATAAGGTTAATTTTTAGTCTCTTTTAGGGGAGCTTCAGGAAAAAAATTTATCTTATTCTTTAACACTAGAATAGTGTTGTTTTCCTGAGCTTTCTGTTTGCTTTCTTTCAAAACTCAGAGTGAATTATGTAATTTATCAAATTTTCATCAGGTTTAGATTTGTCATTTCCTTTAGCAAGTGACTACATGGAATGCATTTTCAGTAT
Source organism: Macaca thibetana thibetana (assembly GCF_024542745.1). Classification (NCBI taxonomy): domain Eukaryota; kingdom Metazoa; phylum Chordata; class Mammalia; order Primates; family Cercopithecidae; genus Macaca; species Macaca thibetana. The sequence goes on along the minus strand of NC_065578.1, from coordinate 110,206,029 downwards.
TTTTTCCTAAGGGAACCATTTTGAATGTTGAATATTGAAAAAATTATCAGAAAACAATTTACTATCATGTTATAAATAATATTTAAAATAAAAAGACTATTCATTTACCTGAGCATTATTAGATCAATTATGGAACAGAGTATGTTATACATCTACTTCAAAAGTGTATTCAAAGAGTATCTAATATAAATAATACATGTACCACTATGAAAAAGAGAAATGTACAAAATTGCATTGCATATTCCATATTATCTCAAATATTTGAAAATACTTATTTTAAAAAGACATTATTTATATTTGCTTGGAGCTAATGGGTTTATGGGTAATTTGCTTCTTCCATGCTTATAATCAGAAGATAATACTTTTTAAAAAATAGAATTCAATACTATATTCACAGTATAACTAGGGCAGGCCCAAGGATGGAAGTTGGCACTACTGGATCAAAGAGAATTAAAGGCGGACGACGATCAGTACCATGGATAGCTACCAAAAGTGCAGATGTTCTGGTTGTGGCGAAAAGCTGTCATATTGAAAATGAGAGATTGGGGCGGAGCAAGATGGCCGAATAGGAACAGCTCCAGTCTCCAGCTCCCAGCACGAGCAACACAGAAGACAGGTGATTTCTGCATTTTCAACTGAGGTACCGGCTTCATCTCACTAGGGAGTGCCAGACAATCGGTGCTGGTCTGCTGCAGCCCGACCAGTGAGAGCTGAAGCAGGGTGAGGCATCGGCTCACCTGGGAAGCACAAGGTGGAAGGGAATCCCTTTTCCTAGCCAGGGGAACTGAGACACACAACACTTGGAAAATTGGGTAACTCCCACCCCAATACTGCATTTTACCAAGGGTCTTAGCAAATGGCACACGAGGAGATTGTATCCCACACCTGGCCAGGAGGGTCCCACGCCTGCGGAGCCTCCCTCATTGCTAGCACAGCAGTCTGCGATCTAAAGGCAAGGCAGCAGCGAGGCTGGGGGAGGGGCGCCCACCATTGCTGAGGCTTAAGTAGGTAAAGCCACTGGGAAACTCAAACTGGGTGGAGCCCACAGCAGCTCAAGGAGGCCTGCCTGTCTCTGTAGACTCCACCTCTGGGGACAGGGCACAGCTAAACAAACAAAAAAAAAGCAGCAGAAACCTCTGCAGACACAAACGACTCTGTCTGACAGCTTTGAAGAGAGCAGTGGATCTCCCAACATGGAGGTTGAGATCTGAGAATGGACAGACTGCCTGCTCAAGTGGGTCTCTGACCCCTGAGTAGCCTAACTGGGAGACATCCCCCACTAGGAGCAGACTGACACCCCACACCTCACACGGCAGGGTACACCCCTGAGATGAAGCTTCCAAAGCAAGAATCAGACAGATATACTCGCTGTTCAGCAATATTATATCTTCTGCAGCCTCTGCTGCTGATACCCAGGCAAACAGGGTCTGGAGTGGACCTCAAGCAATCTCCAACAGATTTACAGCTGAGGGTCCTGACGGTTAGAAGGAAAACTAACAAACAGGAAGGATACCCACACCAAAACCCCATCAGTACGTCACCATCATCAAAGACCAAAGGCAAATAAAACCACAAAGATGGTGAAAAAGCAGAACAGAAAAGCTGGAAATTCAAAAAATAAGAGAGCATCTCCCCCTCCAAAGGAACGCAGCTCATTGCCAGCAACGGATCAAAGCTGGACAGAGAATGACTTTGACGAGTTGAAAGAAGAAGGCTTCAGTCCATCAAACTTCTCAGAGCTAAAGGAGGAATTACGTACCCAGCGCAAAGAATCTAAAAATCTTGAAAAAGAAATGGAAGAATGGATAACTAGAATAATCAATGCAGAGAAGGCCATAAACGAACTGACAGAGATAAAAACCATGACACAAGAAATACGTGACAAATGCACAAGCTCCAGTAACTGACTCGATCAACTGGAAGAAAGAGTATCAGCGATTGAGGATCAAATGAATGAAATGAAGTGAGAAGAGAAGTCTAAAGAAAAAAGAGGAAAAACAAATGACCAAAGCCTTCAAGAAGTATGGGATTATGTGAAAAGATCAAATCTACGTCTGATTGGGGTGCCTGAAAGTGAGGGGGAAAATGGAACCAGGTTGGAAAACACTTTTCAGGATATCATCCAGGAGAACTTCCCCAACCTAGCAAGTCAGGCCAACATTCAAATTCAGGAAATACAGAGAACACCACAAAGATACTCCTCGAGAAGAGCAACTCCAAGACACATAATTGTCAGATTCACCAAAGTTGAAATGAAGGAAAAACTGTTAAGGGCAGCCAGAGAGAAAGGTTGGGTTACCCACAAAGGGAAGCCCATCAGACTAACAGCAGATCTCTCGGCAGAAACTCTACAAGCCAGAAGAGAGTGGGGGCCAATATTCAACATTCTTAAAGAAAAGAATTTTAAACCCAGAATTTCATATCCAGCCAAACTAAGTTTCATAAGTGAAGGAGAAATAAAATCCTTTACAGATAAGCAAATGCTTAGAGATTTTGTCACCACCAGGCCTGCCTTACAAGAGACCCTGAAGGAAGCACTAAACATGGAAAGGAACAACCGGTACCAGCCATTGCAAAAACATGCCAAAATGTAAAGACCATAGAGGCTAGGAAGAAACTGCATCAACTAACGAGCAAAATAACCAGTTACTATCATAATGACAGGATCAAGTTCACACATAACAATATTAACCTTAAATGTAAATGGACTAAATGGTCTAATTAAAAAGCACAGACTGGCAAACTGGATAAAGAGTCAAGACCCATCAGTTTGCTGTATTCAGGAGACCTATCTCACATGCGGAGACACACACAGGCTCAAAATAAAGGGATGGGGGAAGATCTACCAAGAAATGGAGAACAAAAAAAAGCAGGGGTTGCAATCCTAGTCTCTGATAAAACAGACTTTAAACCATCAAAGATCAAAAGAGACAAAGAAGGCCATTACATAATGGTAAAGGGATCAATTCAACAGGAAAAGCTAACCATCCTAAATATATATGCACCCAATACAGGAGAACCCAGATTCATAAAGCAAGTCCTTAGAGACTTACAAAGAGACTTAGACTCCCATACAATAATAATGGGAGACTTCAACACCCCACTGTCAACATTAGACAGATCAACGACACAGAAAGTTAACAAGGATATCCAGGAATTGAACTCATCTCTGCACCAAGCAGACCTAATAGACATCTACAGAACTCTCCACACCAAATCAACAGAATAGACATTCTTCTCAGCACCAGATCACACTTATTCCAAAATTCACCACATAGTTGGAAGTAAAGCACTCCTCAGCAAATGTACAAGAACAGAAATTATAACAAACTGTCTCTCAGACCACAGTGCAATCAAACTAGAACTCAGGACTAAGAAACTCAATCAAAACCACTCAACTACATGGAAACGAACAACCTGCTCCTGAATGACTACTGGGTACATAACGAAATGAAGGCAGAAATAAAGATGTTCTTTGAAACCAATGAGAACAAAGATACAAGATACCAGAATCTCTGGGACACATTTAAAGCAGTGTGTAGAGGGAAATTTATAGCACTAAATGTCCACAAGAGAAAGCTTGAAAGATCTAAAATTGACACTCTAACATCACAATTAAAAGAACTAGAGAAGCAAGAGCAAACACATTCGAAAGCTAGCAGAAGGCAAGAAATAACTAAGATCAGAGCAGAACTGAAGGAGATAGAGACACAAAAAACCCTCCAAAAAATCAATGAATCCAGGAGTTGGTTTTTTGAAAAGATCAACAAAATTGATAGACCGCTGGCAAGACTAATAAAGAAGAAAAGAGAGAAGAATCAAATAGATGCAATAAAAAATGATAAAGGGGATATCACCACCAACCCCACAGAAATACAAACGACCATCAGAGAATACTATAATCACCTCTACGCAAATAAACTAGAAAATCTAGAAGAAATGGATAAATTCCTGGACACTTACACTCTCCAAGACTAAACCAGGAAGAAGTTAAATCCCTGAATAGACCAATAGCAGGCTCTGAAATTGAGGCAATAATTAATAGCCTACCAACCAAAAAAAGTCTGGGACCAGACGGATTCACAGCTGAATTCTACCAGAGATACAAGGAGGAGCTGGTACCATTCTTCTGAAACTATTCCAATCAATAGAAAAAGAGGGAATCCTCCCTAACTCATTTTATGAGGCCGACATCATCCTAATACCTAAGCCTGGCAGAGACACAACAAAAAAAGAGAATTTTAGACCAATATCCCTGATGAACATCAATGCAAAAATCCTCAATAAAATACTGGCAAACCGGATCCAGTAGCACATCAAAAAGCTTATCCACCATGATCAAGTGGGCTTCATCCCTGGGATGCAAGGCTGGTTCAACATACACAAATCAGTAAACGTAATCCAGCATATAAACAGAACCAAAGACAAAAACCACATGATTATCTCAATAGATGCAGAAAAGGCCTTTGACAAAATTCAACAGCCCTTCATGCTAAAAACGCTCAATAAATTCGGTATTGATGGAACGTATCTCAAAATAATAAGAGCTATTTATGACAAACCCACAGCCAATATCATACTGAATGGGTAAAAACTGGAAGCACTCCCTTTGAAAACTGGCACAAGACAGGGGTGCCCTCTCTCACCACTCCTGTTCAACATAGTGTTGGAAGTTCTAGCTAGGGCAATCAGGCAAGAGAAAGAAATCAAGGGTATTCAGTTAGGAAAAGAAGAAGTCAAATTGTCCCTATTTGCAGATGACATGATTGTATATTTAGAAAACCCCATCATCTCAGCCCAAAATATCCTTAAGCTGATAAGCAAATTCAGCAAAGTCTCAGGATACAAAATTAATGTGCAAAAATCACAAGCATTCTTATACACCAGTAACAGACAAACAGAGAGCCAAATCATGAATGACTTCCATTCACAATTGCTTCAAAGAGAATAAAATGCCTAGGAATCCAACTTACAAGGGATGTAAAGGACCTCTTCAAGGAGAACTACAAACCACTGCTCAGTGAAATAAAAGAGGACACAAACAAATGGAAGAACATACCATGCTCATGGATAGGAAGAATCAATATCATGAAAATGGCCATACTGCCCAAGGTAATTTATAGATTCGATGCCATCCCCATCAAGCTACCAATGAGTTTCTTCACAGAATTGGAAAAAACTGCTTTAAAGTTCATATGGAACCAAAAAAGAGCCCACATGCCAAGACAATCCTAAGTCAACAGAACAAAGCTGGAGGCATCATGCTACCTGACTTCAAACTATACTACAAGGCTACAGTAACCAAAACAGCATGGTACTAGTACCAAAACAGAGATATAGACCAATGGAACAGAACAGAGTCCTCAGAAATAATACCACGCATCTACAGCCATCTGATCTTTGATAAACCTGAGAAAAACAAGAAATGGGAAAAAGATTCCCTATTTAATAAATGGTGCTGGGAAAATTGGCTAGCCATAAATAGAAAGCTGAAACTGGATCCTTTCCTTACTCCTTATATGAAAATTAATTCAAGATGGATTAGAGACTTAAATGTTAGACCTAATACCATAAAAACCCTAGAAGAAAACCTAGGTAATACCATTCAGGACATAGGCATGGGCAAGGACTTCATGTCTAAAACACCAAAAGCAACGGCAACAAAAGCCAAAATTGACAAATGGGATATAATTAAACTAAAGAGCTTCTGCACAGCAAAAGAAACTACCATCAGAGTGAACAGGCAACCTACAGAATGGGAGAAAATTTTTGCAATCTACTCTTCTGACAAAGGGCTAATATCCAGAACCTACAAAGAACTCAAACAAATTTACAAGAAAAAAACAAACAACCCCATCAAAAAGTGGGCAAGGGATATGAACAGACATTTATCAAAAGAAGACATGCATACAGCCAACAGACACATGAAAAAATGCTCATCATCACTGGCCATCAGAGAAATGCAAATCAAAACCACAATGAGATACCATCTCACACCATACCATCTCACACCAGTTAGAATGGCAATCATTAAAAAGTCAGGAAACAACAGGTGCTGGAGAGGATGTGGAGAAATAGGAGCACTTTTACACTGTTGGTGGGATTGTAAACTAGTTCAACCATTATGGAAGACAGTGTGGCGATTCCTCAAAGATCTAGAACTAGAAGTACCATATGACCCAGCCATCCCATTACTGGGTATATACCCAAAGGATTATAAATCATGCTGCTATAAGACACATGCACACCTATGTTCATTGTGGCACTATTCACAATAGCAAAGACTTGGAATCAACCCAAATGTCCATCAGTGACAGACTGGATTAAGAAAATGTGGCACATATACACCATGGAATACTATGCAGACATAAAAAAGGATGAGTTTGTGTCCTTTGTAGGGACATGGATGCAGCTGGAAACCATCATTTGCAGCAAACTATCACAAGAACAGAAAACCAAACACTGCATGTTCTCACTCATAGGTGGGAACTGAACAATGAGATCACTTGGACTCGGGAAGGAGAACATCACACCTGGGGGCCTAATATGGGGAGTGGGGAGGGGGGAGGAATTGCATTGTGAGTTATACCTGATGTAAATGACGAGTTGATGGGTGCTGATGAGTTGATGGGTGCAGCACACCAACATGGCACAGGTATACATATGTAACAAACCTGCACATTATGCACATGTACCCTAGAACTTAAAGTATAATAATAAAAATTAAAAAATTAAAAAAAGAAAAAAAAAATGAGAGATTTATGTAGTTGGCCATATATCGCTAATGCAATCTTATTATCAAAGCATTCTTGCCTAGTTTTTGCCAAATTTTTCCTTTGAATCTATGAAATAAACCTTATATTTTTAAGGGTCTTTTTAAAGAGGGAACCACATTTTATAGTCTAAAAGTCAGTGGCAGGGAGATTAAACTAAAGGAAAATGTTGATAAATATCAACCAACATCTTGGGGAGTAGGGTAATTGTTGCAGAAATTTATCCCTCCTGCCATAGCTCAAACGCAAGGCTCAGATTTGCTATTTTTAACCAGAGGCTATTCTAGAAGTCATTAGCTAGTCAGTTCAACTCCTGAATACATATGGTCTTCTTAGAATGTTATACAGGCCTTAATAACAACCCCTTGACAGCTATTTTCTTCCTTCTTTCCTTTCCTTTCCTTTTTTTCTTTTATAGTTACTTTCCTCCCTCTGGGGTCACTATGAGAAAAATACTCAAAGCAGAGGAAACAAATATTTATCATCTTGAAAAGGAACTGTTCTAATGCTGATGTCATATAAAATGAGGCCAAAATTATACAAAAAGAGGCCAAGGTAAACAAGAATTGAATTGTATATTAACTAGACTTTTAAAAGAGTAAAATCTTACAAGAATCAGAAGGCCATCCAAATAGTTTCTCCTTCTAAAATAGGTTAGATAATCATAATTAACAAGGAAGAAATACTCAGGAAATCTTAAAAACTAAAACAAAATCTAAAATAGCTTCCACATCCCCCATGGCATCTCTTAACCAGGAGAACAACCTCAGGCTAAGCTTAGTGGATCAGAAAGAAACAAAGGAGCCTGGGGCTTTGTGCCATCTTTGATACACGGTATCACCTCTGGACTTCTTATTTCTAGACCTCTCATTATTCTAGAGAAAAATAAGCCTAGAAACATTTAAAGAAACTTTAGAGGGTTTCTTCAACTCACCACTAAATGTGTTTATTTTAAGAATCTGGGGGTAGTCACTACTGTAAAGCATTGCTCTTTCTTAGTGAACTGGATTCATTAAGTATGTAATATTTATTTATTTTTTTATTAATACTTGCTGTTTGGCAGGTACTGTGTGACATACTATGAACCCAAAGAAGATTGTGCTGAGCTTTTGGAAGTGCACCTGCCCTGCCTCTTTAACTTTTGTGAGTACTGTAGTTTGAACATGATTTGCCCTACAAAACAAGAAAACCTGATAGCCACATTCTGTTCTATTCATCCACCAAGTTATTGGCTGTAGTGAGTGATGCATGTCCTGGGGAACTGGAGACCAGTGCTGAGTAAATTTGGTGACTTCATTGCCATCTGGCATGAATATCAGAGGAATTACCCGGCCTGCTGCCACATGTCTAAGTGGATGGTATGTATCCATTTCAAATAAGAGTAATAGACTTTTCAAAGAAGGAAATATTCTTACCTGGAACTGCTTGATCATTCGCACTCCCTCAGGGACCCACATTCTTGTGATTTAAAGAAATTGCCCATAGAGGATTATATTTATTAACTCTCACAGTGTATAGGGAAGCAAATGAAATCTTAATTACATATACAAAATCATTCGGTCATTTTCTCATTAAAACCAGGTAAGTCTAAACAAATCCACACTCCCATGTTGTTTAACACTCAACTTTTAATGATGTCCCTCAGGTTTTCAGGTCAATTTAAACAAAGATAAAAGCACAAAATTTTTAAACAATGATTGATGGAACTTATTATAATTAATTGTCTAATCAGCCTTTATCAGAGCATTCTAAGATTATCAATTGTTGAGGGCTGTCAAGTCTGCTGTCTTCAGACCATGCTATCCCAGGCTGAGGGGTGGAAATGCCTGAAAAAGATTGCCCCACCTGTGCTCCCTTTACCAATCTTGCCTCTCTCACTCGTAAGAATGGGGTAGAAAGGATCCAGGTAATTATCCTTAAGGGTTAGGAAAGCAGTTGCAAGTTTTCTTCAGCAGTTCAACCATGTCAGAGCTCTGAGATGTCTTCCCAGAAATTCTTTGGATCTTCCTCCATTGATTAAAGATTGCTGCAGAATCTCCAATAATAATAATAATAATGCCTTGAACAACTATACACAAAAGCAGAAATGTAGAGTCAAAGATTTCTCCACATCCTTTATCAAAAAGAAAAATCTCCTAGAATTCCCACAGGAGACTACTCATGTGTCAGCCAAGATTAGGCCTATCTCTCATAAAACTTTTTATTTGGTGCCAGCATTGGAGGCTGGGGGCAGCAAGGCCCCAGGCTGCCACAGGACAGACTGTTTCACAGTTGGTATCACACAACAGTGGAATCTCTTCCCCCTAACATATTGGTAACTTTTGGGACCTCCTTTGAAAACAAAGTTATGAAGCTTCTCCTCATAAGGACCCATTTGTATACACACAAAAAATTTGCCCTTAATTTCCAAAGATTCATTGACTTCCTAAAACTTTGATAATCTCTGCTCTGGGGTTGTTGGGAAGTGTTCAAGGGAGTGAAAATACAAAATTAAATGGAAGATAAAGTGTTAAGAAAGATCAGGGATAATTCTGTATGTTCTTTCAAAGAGTACTTTGTATAAAATATGCCATTATGAGTCAGTAAAGTTTAGTTGTTTCTCAAAGATATTTTAAAGTCACATTTACTGATACAGTTTTTGCACAGTGAAATTCACTGTTTGTAAGTTTACATGTTGATAACTTTTTAAAATTTTCAACTTTTATTTCAGATTCAAGGAGTACTTGTGCAGGTTTGTTACAAGGGTACATTGCATGATGCTGAGGTTTGGAGTCTGAATGATCCCGTCACCCAAGTAGTGAGCATAGTACCCATTACGTAGTTTTTCAGCCCTTTCCCTCCTCCCTTTCTCTCCCCTCTTGTTGTCCTCAGTGTCTGTTGTTCCCATCTTTATGTCCGTGTATACCCTGTGCTTAGCTACCACTTAAAAGTAGGAACATGCAGTATTTGATTTTCTGTTCTTGTGTTAATTGACGTAGGACAATGACCTTCTAATAATGTATCCATGTTGCTGCAGTGCAGATGTTTTCATTCTTCCTTATGGCTACATAGTATTTCATGGTGCATATGTACCACATTTTCTTTATCCAATCTAGCATTTATGGGCACCTATGTTGATTCCATTATCTTTGCTATTGTGAATAGTGCTGCAATGAACATCCAAGTGCATATGTCTTTTTGGTAGAATAATTTGTTTTCAAATGGGATCTAATTAAACTTAAGAGCTTCTGCACAGCAAAAGAAGCTATTGACAGAGTAAACAGACAATCTACAGAATGGGAGAGAGTATTTACAATGTTTGCATCTCACAAAGGTCCAGAATCTATAAAAAACTCAAATTTACAAGAAAAAAAAAACCCCATTAAAAAGTGGGCAAAGGACATGAACAGACACTTTTCAAAAGAGGACATACATGCAGCCAACAAGCATATGAAAAAAACTCAATATAACTGATTATTAGAGAAACACAAATCAAAATCACAATGAGACATCATCTCACACCAGGCAGAATGGCTATTATGCAAAAATAACAGATGCTGGCGAGGTTGCAGAGAAAAGGGAACACATACACGGCTGGTGGGAGAGTAAATTAGTTCAACCATTGTGGAAAGCAGTGTGGTGATTCCTCAAAGACCTAAAATCAGAACTACCATTAGGCCCAACAATCCCATTACTGAGTATATACCCAAAGGAATGTAAATCATTCTACCACAAAGACATACACATCTGTATGTTCATCACAGCACCATTCACAATAAGAAGACATACAGTCAACCTAAATGCCCATCAGTGGTAGACTGGATAAAGAAAATGTGGTACAAATACATTGGACTACTACACAGCCATGAAAAATAATGAGATCACGTCCTTTGCAGGAACATGAATGGAGCTAGTGGCCATCATCCTTAGCCAACTAATGCAGGAACAGAAAATCAAATACCAATGTTCTCACTTATAAAGTGGGAGCAAACTGATGAGAACCCAAGGACACAAATAGGAAAACAATAGACCTTGGGGCCTGCTTGAGGGCGGAGGTTGGGAAGAGGGAGAGGAGCAGAAAAAACAACTATTGTGTACTAGGCTTACTACCTGAGTGATTAAATAATCTGTGCAACAAACCTCCATGACTTGAGTTTACCTATACAACAACATGCACATGTACCCCTGAATCTAAAACAAAAGTTAAAAAAGAAAAAGAAAATAATACTCTCTTAATTATTTTTTAAAAGAATAATTTGTTTTCCTTTAGATATATACTCAGTTATGGTATTGCAGGGTCAAATGGTAGTTCTGTTTTATGTTCTTTGAGAAATTTCCAAACTTTTCCACAGTGGCTGAACTAATCTACATTCCCACCAACAATGTATAAGTTTTTCCTTTTCTCTGTAGCTTTGCCAGCATCTGTTATTTTTTTGACCTTTTTTTTTTTTTTTTTTTTTTTTTTTTGACGGAGTCTCACTCTGTCACCCAATCTGGAGTGCAGTGGCACGATCTCGGCTCACTGTAACCTCCGCCTCCTGGGTTCAAGTGATTCTCCTGCCTCAGCCTCCCAAGTAAGTGGGGGAATTACAGGTGCCTGCCACCTCACCCAGCTAATTTTTTTTTTTTTTGTATTTTTAGTAGAGACAGGGTTTCACCATCTTGGCCAGACTTGTCTTGAACTCCTGACCTCACGATCCACCCGCCTCGGCCTCCCAAAGTGCTGGGATTACAGGCGTGAGCCACCACACCCCTACACCCGGCCCTTTGACTGCTTATTAATAGCTATTGTGACAGGTGTAAGATGGCATCTAATTGCGATTTTGATTTGCGTTTCTCTAATGATCAGTATGTAGCATTTTTTCACATGTTTGTTGTCCACATGTATATCTTCTTTTGAGAAATGTCCGTTCATGTCTTTTGTCTACTTTTTAATGGGTCTATTTGTTTTTTATTCATTGAATTAAGTTTCTTATAGATTCTGTATATTAAACCATTGTCAATTGTACAGTTTGTGAATATTTTCTTCCATTCTGTAGTCTACTGTTTAATATGTTGATAGTTTCTTTTGTTGCGCAGACGCTCTTTAGTTTAATTGGGTTCCACTTGGTAATTTTTGTTTTTGTTGCAACTGCTTTTGAAGGCTTACTCAAATTTTTTCTTAAAGCTGATTTCCAGAATGATATTTTCTAGGTTTTTTTTCTAGGATCCTTACAGTTTGAGGTCTTACACTTAAATATTTAATCCATCTTGAGTTAATTTTTACATATGGTGAAAGGTAGGTGTCTAGTTTCATTCTTCTGCATATGCCTAGCTAGCTATCCCAGCACCATTTATTGAATTGGGAGTTCTTTCCCCATTGCTGATTTTTGTCAGCTTGTTGAAGATCAGATGGCTGGGCGTGCAGCTTTATTTCTGGGTTCTCGATTCTTCTGCTCCATTGGTCTATGTGTCTGCATTTGTACCGGTATTATGCTGTTTTGGTTAAAGCTTTATAATATAGTTCAAAGTTGGGCAATGTGATGCCTACTGCCCTGTTCATTTAGCTTAGGATTGTTTTGGCTATTTGGACTCTTGTTTGGTTCCAGATGACTTTTAGAATTTTTTTCTAATTGATAGTAAAATTGGCAGTAAAATGCCAGTAGTTTGATAGGGATAGCATTGACTCAGTAGATTGCTTTAAGCAGCATGGTCATTTTAATAATACTGATTCTTCCAATCCATGAACATGAAATGTTTCTCCATTCATTTGTGTCATCTATGATTTCTTTCAGCAGTGTTTTGTAGTCTTCTCGTGGAGATCTTTCACTTTCTTGGTTAGATGTATTTCTAGGTATTATATTTTTGTGTGTGTGGCTATCGTAAATGGGATTGTGTTCTTGATTTGGCTCTCAGCTTGAGCACTATTGGTCTATAAAAATGCTACAGATCTGGGTGAGCTGCGGGGTGGAATTGGGGTCTTGCTATTTTGCCCAGACTAGTCTTTGAACTCCTGGGCTTATGCCATCCTCCCACCTCAGCCTCCCAAATTTCTGGGAATACAGGTGTGAGCCACCATGCCCAGCCACTACTATTTTTGCTACATAGGATTTTATAACCTGAAACTTTACTAAAGTGGTTTATCAGTTCCATGAGGCTTTTGGTGGAGTCTTTAATGTTTTCTAGGAATAGATTATATGCTCAGTGAAGAGACAGAATTTTACTTCTTTTTTTTCCTATTGGATCCCTTTTCTTTTTCTTGCCTAAATGCTCTGGCTAGGACTTACAGTACTATGTTGAATAAAAGCAGTGAGAGTGGGCATCCTTGTTTTGTTCCTGTTCTTAAAAGGAATTCTTCCAGCTTTTGCCCATTCTATCTAATATTGGCTATGGGTTTGTCATAGATGGCTCTTATTATTTTGAGGTATGTTCCTTTGATGCCTAGTTTGTTAAGGGTTTTTGTCATGAAGGGATTTGGATTTTATTGAAAGATTTTTTTGTGTCTACTGAGATAACCATAGGTTTTTTGTTTTTGATTCTACCTATATAGTGAATCACATTTGTTGTTTTGCATATGTTGAACAAACCTTGCATCCCAGGAATGAAGCCTATTTGATTATGTGAGTTAACTTTTTGATATGCTGCTGGATTTAATTTGCTATTATTTTGTTGAGGATTTTTGTGCCTATGTTCATCAGGGATATTGGCCTGCAGTCTTCTTTTCTTGTGTCTTTTCCAGTTTTTGGTATCAGAATGATGGAATGATGCTGGCTTCATAGAATGAGTGAAGGAAGATTGCCACTTCTTTGATATTTTGAAATAGTTTTGGTAGAATTGGTACCAGCTCTACTTTGTACATCTGGTAGAGTTCCACTATGAATCCATCTGGTTGGGGGCATTTTTTGGTGAGTAGAAATTTATTATTATTAATTCAATTTCAGAACTCAATATTGCTCTTTTCAGGGTTTCAATTTGTTCCTGATTCAATTTTTGGAGGTTGCATGTTTCCAGGAATTTAACCATTTTTCTAGATTTTCTAGTTTGTGTAATAAAGGTGTTCATAATAGTGCCTGAGAAACTTTTGTACTTCTGTGAGATCCGTTGTAATCTTACCTTTGTTGTTTCTGATTGTGTTTATTTGGATCTTCTCTTTTTTCCTTTTGTTTTGTCTCGTTGTTGTTGTTGTAGTTGTTGTTGAGATACAATCTCACTCTGCTATCCAGGCTGGAGTGCAGTGATGCAATCTTGACTCACTGCAACCTCTGTCTACCAGGTTCAAGTGATTCTTGTGCCTCAGCCTCCAGAATAGCATGCGCTACCATACTTAGCTAATTTTTGTATTTTTAGTAGAGATGGGGTTTCACCATGTTGGCCAGGCTGGTCTTGAACTCCTGACTTCAAGTGATCTGTCGGCCTCAGCCTCCCAAAGTGCTGGGATTCCAGGTGTGAGCCAACGCACCTAGCCTTTTTTCTTTGTTAATCTAGCTAGTGGTCTATCAACCTTGTTTATCCTTTTAATACCAACTTTTGGTTTTGTTGACTTTTTGTATGGATTTTTTGGTTTCAATTTCATTCCGTTCTGTTCTGATTTTAGCTATTTCTTTCCTTCTTCTAGCCTTAGGGTTAGTTTGTTCTTGTTTTTCTAGTTCTCTTGGTGTGATGTTAGATTGTTAATTTGAGAGCTTTCTAATTTTTTCATTACGTGTTAAATGCTATACACTTTCCTCTTAACCCTACTCTTGCTCCATCCCAGAGATTTTGGTATGCCGTGTCTCTATTTTCATTTATTTCAAAGGGTTTTTTTTCTGCCTTTATTGTTTATCCAAAAGTGAATCTGGAGCCAGTAGTTTAGTTTCATGTAATTGTTTGCTTTTGAGACATCTTTTGGTATTGATTTCTATTTTTATTCCACTGTGGTCTGACAGTATGGTTGGTATGATTTCAATTTTTCTGAATTTATTGAGACTTGCTTAATGGCTGAGCATGTGGTCAATCTTAGAGTATGTTCCAAGTGCAGATGAGATTAACATATATTCTGTGGTTGCTGGGTGTGGTATTCCATAGATGTCTATTAGGTACAATTGGTCAGGTGTTGAATTTAAGTCCACAATTTCTTTGTCAGTTTTCTGCCTTGGTGATCTAATGCTTTCAGAGGGGTGTTGAAATCCCCCACTATTATTGTGACTGTCTAAGTCTTTTCACAGGTCTAGAAGTAGGTCTTTTATGAATGTGGGTGCTCCAATGTTGAGGGCACATATATTTAGGATTGTTAAGTCTTCTTATTGAGTTGAACACTTTGTCATTATTTAATGTCCTTCTTTGTCCTTTTTGACTCTTGTTGGTTTAAAGTCCGTTTTATCTGATTTAAAAGCGACCTCTGCTCTTGTTTGTTTTCTGTTTGCATGACAGATCTTTCTATAATGTATAGGCTTAAGGGCAGAAAGCCAAGAATTTTTGGCAGCCAAAAATGAGGATATGATGCAGTCTGAGATCCATCCATTTATTCATTGAACAAATATTTATTGAATACCTCTTATGTAGGTCAGAAAGTTGCTGGAAAAATAAGTAACTGAATGCATTTTGGGCCTGGAAGCAAATACCCAGGTCTGGCTTCATGAGCACAATTCACATGTGAAGACCAGGAAGAGATGACCTCAGAATTTCATGAGTGGCATCCTCAAGCTGACCAGGAAAATCCCAAGCAGCTAATGTTCTGCTACTTCTCTTTCTGCTGCACCTGTCTATTGCAATACCTACTGTCTTGGCGGCATCTAGGGGATATCAAACCCTATCTGATAAGGATTTTAGGGAAGGCCAGGGAGTTGAAGTTTGGAGGATAAATTGGAGAAGTTTGGAAAATAGATGTGGCTTAGACCATCAAGAACTGTGGATTGTGAGTTAACCACCAGCCACTGCCCAACTTTTATAACACTTGCCTTAACCCAACAGTCTCATTCTTGTTGCAAAGAATAGGATCCACCACCATCATCACCCCCAAAACATACACTTATACTCCAGTTCTAGATTTTAAGGAAAATAAGAATTACAAGGACAGCCATCTATTTGTCAAAAATGTTGACAAATTTTTCTCCAGGGAGGTCAAACAATTTACGTTCATATTAGCAATATATGAGATTGTTTCTCTGGATCCCCACCAATATATATTCAGCTTTTTATTCATGTTAATCTGGGAGTTAAATAAAATGTATCTTACTATATTTTAGCTTGTATTTAACTTATATTTCAGTGCAAATACCAAGAAACAATATAGAGAAGTGGTGGTGTCTACGGTCAAGCTGCCTGAGTTTGAATCCTCATCACACCACCAGCTGAATGTATTTGAGAAAACTTAACCTCTCTATGCTTTAGTTTCCTCATCTATAAAATGGAGATAAGAAGAGAGCCTACTTCAACAAAAGGTTGTTGTGGGAATGTAAAGCACCAACCCAGGCATATATGATGTGCTTAATAAATACTACTTACTGTGAGTGAAATTCATCATCTTTTAAATTTGTTTAAGGGCTATCTAATTTCCTTTTTTTTTGTTAACTCATTTAAATTTACTCATTTTCTTATTGGGCTGTTGGCATCTTAATATATTTCAGAAACTAGCCATTTGTATATGCTATGAATTGCAAATATATTTTCCTAGCTTGTAATTAATTTGACTTTGTTTGGGTGGGTTTGTTTTATGTCCTCTGGTTTTTAATCATAGTTTGAAAGTCCTACTACACTCTGAGATTACAACAAGAAATACCCTGTATTTTTCATCAGAGGCATGATGATACTCGGCATTCTATCCTCTTTGTCTCTTCTTTTTCTTTTCTATATCCTTATCTCTGCTTGCTGCAGCACGGGTCATTTTTTTCAAAGAGCACTTCCATTAACTCTCTCTTTGTTCCTTCTTTGGGGTTTGGTTTGTTCTTGTTTTTCTAGTTCCTTAAGATGCATTGTTAGGTTATTTATTTAAAATGTTTCTACTTTTTGATGTAGTTGTTTATTGCCCTCTTAATACTGCTTTTGTTGTATCCCATAGTTTTTGATATAGTGTGTTCATATTATCATTGGTTTCAATCAATGTTTAAATTTTCTTCTTAATTTCTTCATTGACCCATTGGCCATTCCAGAGCATCTTGTTTAATTTCCAGGTGTTTGTGCAGTTTTGAAAGTTCCTCTTGTTATTGATTTCTGGTTTTATTCCATTGTGCTGAGAAAAAAACTTGATATGATTTCAATTCTTTTAAATTTGTTGAGACTTATTTTATGACCTAATATATGGTCAATCCTGAAGAATGTCCAATGTGCTGAAGAAAAAAATGCGTGTTCTTCAGCTGTTGGATAAAATATTCTGAAAATACCTGTTAGGTTCATTTGGTCTAAAGTGCAGTTTAAATCCAATGTTTCATTATGAATTTTCTGTGTAGATGATCTGTTCAATGCTGAGAGTGGAGTACTGAAGTCCCCAACTGTTATTGCACTAGATTTTATCTCTTCCTTTTAGATCTAATATTATTTGTTTTATATATTTAGGTGTTCCAGTGTTTTATGCATATATACTTATAATTGTTATGTCATCTTGCTGAATTCATCCCTTTATCATTATTAATGATTTTGTTTCTTTTTACAGTTTTGGACAGTTTTAGAGTCTGTTTTATCTACCGTCTTGCTCACTTTTGCTTTCTGTTTACAGAGAATATCTTTTTCCGACATTTTACTCTCAGTCTTTACGTGTCTTAACAGGTGATGTATTATGTTGTAGGAGCATATACTAGATTATGTTTTCAAAAATCCATTCAGCCAGTCTGTTTTTTCTAAGTGGGGAGTTTAAGCCATTTATATATTTAAGCTTATCACTGATTGGTAAGACCTACTGTCATTTTGTTAATCATTTTCTAGTTGTTTTGTATATCTTTTGTCCCTTTCTCCCTCTCTTATTGTTTAATCATTGCAGTTTGGTAGTGTTCTGTAGTAATAAGGCTTATTTCTTCTCTGTTTTTCCTTTGTGTGTCTATTAGGGATTTTATACTTTTGTATGTCTTCATAATGATGATTATCATTTTTCACTTCCAGATATAGGAGTCCTTTGAGTATGTCTCATAAGATCAGTCTGGTGGTAATGAATTTCCTTCGTTTTTGCTTGTCTGGGAAAAGCTTTATTTCTTTTTCCTTTTTTTTTTTCTTTTTTTGAGATGAGGTCTCCCTATGTTGTTCAGGCTGATCTGAACTCCTAGGCTCAAACAATCTTCCCACCTCAGCCTCCTGAGTAGTTGGGACTTCAGGCATATGTCACCAAACCTGGCTCTCCCTTATTTCTGAAGAATAGCTTTACTGGGTATAGTATTCTTGGCTGCCTTTTTTTTTTCTTTCAGTACTTTGAATATGTCATTTCTTTCTCTCCTGCCCTGTAAGGTTTCTGAGGATAAATCTGCTATTACTCTAATGGGGATTCTTTATATGTGACTTAATGTTTTCTTTTGTTATTTTTAAAATTCTTTCTTTATGGGTGCTTGAAGTCCTCCTACTTTCAATTTTCTCACAGAGTCTCATGCACTTATTGTGGCACCTGGGTCTTGAGGTGCAGGTTCACTGTTTATGGCAGGGTTGGATGTAATTTGCCTGCAGAGCCAGGATCTGCAACTCTGAGGAAACCCCTAGAAGCTTGGACCCAGAGAGTTTGGTTTTACCTGTGATTCTACCCCTGTGGGGAGGGGGTAGAATCCAACTCCAGGGAAGAAAAGGAGCTCTGGAGTTTAGAGTACAGAGAGCAAGGTATATCTGCAATTTGGGAATCTGGTCCAATAGAGCTCAGTGGAAACTTGGGTCCCTGGGGATGAGGCAACATGTAGTGGTGACTCCGGGATGGCAGACTCAGTAGTATTCCAGACTCTGTGAGGCTAGGTGCAGCAGCAAGCTTTCCTAGTGCCCAAGCACATCTGTTGTTTGGGCCCTGGGGGTCAGGGGAGCAGCACAGTGATGATTGCACTCCCTGGAGAGAGGCCTTTCTTGGCAGCTCAGACTCTAGGAGACTAGTCTAATGCCAGGAAAGCAAGGTATTAGAGTAGTTTAACCTGTAGGCTAGAGTGTCTCAGCTCAGCCACTGCCATGTTTCCCTGGAACATGGGGTACTACATCAGCTCAGCCCTGAGCTTCTCAGGTTCCAGGGCACCAATCCCCTAGGGGTTTGTGTGCCACTTCAGCTCAGGCTCAGGCATGGAGGGTGGCTGTTCTGGGCTGCCAGGCACTATTTCCCTGAGATGTGGGTCTCTGCCAAGGCACTGTTTCCTCAAGAGGCAGTACACTTTTCAATTCAGGACCTTAGAGGCAGGGCACAGCCATAACTGAGAGAAGTAGATGGGGCTATTCTGCTAAAGCACTGTTTTCTCAGGAGGAAGTGTGCAGCTTCAGCTCCAGCCGAAGGGGGAGAGAGGAAGTGTAGGTGGTGCTGTTCGGCCCCATGGGCAAAGGTGTAACAGTTGCTTGAAGCTTGGCTTTGGGATGTTAGACCACTGGGCAGGGATGGTTCAAAGGTGGTTTAGCCTCAGAGATGGACAAGAGCCATGGCTACTCTTCCTTGGAGCCAGACACTCCAGCAGTAGTTCCAGTTCCAAAATAGGGTCAGATAGTAGCTGTGCAGGCCACAGTGGGGTGAGGCCTAGTGGCAGCTCCTTCTCTGGGGGGAACACAACTTTGCAGACTCCAGGCAGCTCCCTCAGCTGGACTTAGTGCATGTGAGGACTTCAGGGGGACCCCAGCAATGAGAAGTGTAGGTGTCCAAAGAGTTGATGGTGGTTACTGGGATGCTCTTGTCTACCTTTGCACCATAAAAAGAGATTCATCCTGGTTTCTAGCTGATTCTGGTTGGGAGGTGGGGTGGTGAAGACCGCGTGTTTCCTTTTGCTCTCTGTGGTCAACCTCAGTTTCCGGGCTCACTGGGGTTTTTATTACTCCTTTGCCGTACTCAGTCACTCTTTTTTAGTTATTTTTATTAAAATGTGATTGTTATGTGCTATTTGGTTATCTTTGTTGGACAAACGAGCAGTAGAAACTTTTAGTTGGCCATCCTGCTGACATCATTCTCCCCCTCATTCTCTCTTGATCAGTCTACAAACCCATCTATTAAATTCTAAATTTGATTAGCCAGATTTTTCATTTCTAAAATTTAGATTTGTTTGTTTTTCGATTTACTGATTCCTTTCCTACAATGTCTTCCTCTTGCTCTGTGACATTACCCCTTCTCTTTCTCTTTGAGCTTATCTAACTTAAAGACTCTCCATTTTTTTTTCTACTAACTGCAGCTATTTGTGTGTGCACTCTACCACCTTTCTAATCAGTTTGTTTCCTTATGTGACTTGCGATATTTTAAAATCATGAGCTCTCTTGAAAGAGAGTTGTTTTCCATGGAAGACCTTCAGGTCCTGGGACCTTGGAACAATCTTGTGGGGCAGTTTCAAATTCCTTTGCTGCGATTCTGTGACTTTCACTGGCTCCAGAGGAATTTTGTAATGTATCTTGACTCTAGATTTCCATACTCCTGGGGTGTGCAATTTAGAGATCATGTATGCTGAATCAGCTTGAGGGTTAATTTCCTCGCATTAATTTTTTCTATCTTCTCATGAGCCTATCAAGCTTCCATATGGTATCTCTGAGCTGTGAAACAGAGGAATTTCATCTCTTCCTTCATAAACCGGTAACTCCCAACTGTATATAGCTGGTTCATTCCCAGCTCCTTAACATGCAGAGGCCCTGGGTCTCATCAACCATCTCTCTGTTGCCATTAAAATCCCATCACCCTGACATTGAGTACCCCGAACGTACTCAACTTTGGCTCCATGCTCCCTTCTCAAGTTTTGTGATCCTTCTTTATTTCTGGCACCTGTGAATGTTGCCTTCTTTCTTTACACAAGGCTCATATTTCAGGTAAATTTTATTCTTAATTACCTTATCTGTTTTTGTGAAAAGGGAATTGTACATGTCAATGCAAATCACTCTATTGTACACAAATTCCGGAAAGACCTTTATAAAATGCAAAACTTATCATATTGTTCTCCTACTTAACATTCTCAATGTTGTTTCATTGACCTTAAAATAAAGTCCAAAGTCCCTTACCCGGGAAATAGTAGAGCAGAGCAGCTTAGAGCATGGCTTCAAGAGTTAGAATGATCTCAGTTTGTATCCATGTATGATTTCTCAACTATATGACTTTGGACTAGTTAATATCTTCACTAGTTTTCTCATCTGTAAAACAAAGATAATTCTATCACCTACTTCATACAGTTGCTGTAAACTCTAAAGGAGACAAGGTTGCGATCAGTCTGCAAGAGTGGAATGAACTCCCACTCCAAATTTGGTTCAGATTGATGATGCCAAACGTGCACCAAAGGGTATGAAATGGTCCGTGACTTATATAATAAGGCTTTCTGGGGCGAGCACAGCAGATCCAAGCAGGCCCAAAAATGACTTGAGAAAGCAGGAAAAACATACGTGGCTTGGCTTTATTGTGACTTGGTGTGAGGGTTCAGACTTGTAATTAAAGACAACACACATAAAACACACAGCATGGTGCCCACAACATCATAGGCAATAAATGTTGGTTATCACAATAATATTGTTATCATGATTTAGAAGAATTTTCATGACCTTAGTAATGTCAGTTTTCCCTATTACCCTCCTCATTCTATTCTCCAGCCATACTTTAATTTTTTTTGATTCTTGAAGATAACGTGGTCTCAGTGTCTATCATCTTGGTTTCTTTATCTGCAAGAACTTCCATTCCACCCTTTTACTTAGCTAGTTCTCAACTTCTCTTTAGGTTTTAACTAAAGTAGAATTTCTTTCAAGAGGTCTTTCCTGACTCATCAACAAATTTACACTTGCAACTCTGCTCTTACACACACACACACACACACACACATTGTAATTTGTTTATTTGTACTTTTTCCAGCTGTTTTGAAGGCTTTATGGTGACTTGATCTCTCAAACCTGCCACAGTGTCCAACACATAGTAGATGCTCAATAAACATTTGGTGAATGATGCAGTGTCTCATTTAATCCTCTTAATGCTTAAGTCAGGCATTATTCACTTTGCCAATGGCAAATAAAAGCTCAAAGAAGTAAAATAATAACTGAGTACCACATAAATATTAAATAATATATAAACAATTAAAGCCCAGATTTTCTAATCCTTCCCTTCATTAAACAGCATGTTTTCCATCTCTCTTTGCTGTTGCTGTTGTTGTTTGTCTGGTTTGTTTATTTGTTTGTTTGTTTGTTTTGAGAGAGGGTCTTACTCTGTCACACACCCTGGACTGCAGTGGCATGATCACAACTCTCTGCAGCCTCGGCCTCCCAGGCATTAGCGATCCTCCCACCTTAGCCTCCTGAGTAGCTGGGACTATAGGTGCATGCCACCTTGCCCAGACAATTTTTAAAATTTTTTGTAGAGATGGGGTCTGTCTTCTGTCTCTTACTGGATCCACTATAATTAAAGTAGATGAAGTAGACATAAAGTGGATTCCCACCTAAATAGTAGGATTTGAGAGGAGAGATACAGGAAGCCTTCTTATCAACTTGCTCCCTCATCAAGAACTGATACCAACATTTTTAGCTTAGAAGTTTATCCATTAGTTTACATTGAATATCCCTTGGTAAGGAGAATACAAGGATTACTCCCAGTTATCAAAGTTCCCAAATTTTATTTATTCATTTCTTCAGACTGACACCCCAAACCCTGCTCACTCTTACTCCAACCCACCTGTTCAGCTGTCTCCAGCCAGTCTATCCCTTGTCCTGCATTGCTCACTGCCCCTTCACATTTCGGTGCGTTTGTCCTCACCCTTCACTCTGCCTAGTGGGTTTTGTTTGTTTAGGTGGTTGGTTGTTTTTGATGGTGTCTCATTCTGTTACACCAGGCTGGCATGATCTCAGCTCACTGCAACCTCCGCTTCCCACGTTCAAGCGATTCTCATGTCTCAGCCTCCCAAGTAGCTGGGACTACAGGCACAAGCCACCATACCCGGCTGATATTTTTGTATTTTTAGTAGAGACGGGATTTCGCCATGTTGGTCAGGCTGGTCTCAAACTCCTGACCTCAGGTGATCCACCCACCTTAGCCTCCCAAAGTGCTGGGATTACAGGTGTGAGCCACTGCGCCCAGCTCTGCCTGGTATTTTTTTTCTGCTTTCTTCATCGGGATAAACAACTCATCATTCAAGAAGACAACCTCTATTTAACCTCTATTAAATCACCACAAAAATAATGCATCCCCAGGAACCTGAGACCTCTACAAAACAAGGCAATGATACTCAGCATCATGGTTAGTGCCCAGTTAGGCCTGCTCCTTTCAAAACTATGGATGGATTCCACCATTTACTTTGTAGCCTGAATTTAACAACAAAAAACCCCAAAACTCTCTGTCCCAGGCTCTGAATCTCTTACACAGCCAGTTTCCTTTCCTCTGTGTCGCCTAGAAGAATATCTTGACCATTCACAGAGAAGGCAGTAATGAATGGACATACCAAGGCAATAATAAAAATGGGCTTGTAACCAACACAGTTTTCTTCCTAGAGAATCATCCTCACCGTATGTCACAGCTGGATAACTTGTGCTTAGGAAAGGGTACCTCCCTAGAAAAAGGAGGAAGATGCAAATCCTATGAGCAACTGGGATCCCATCTTTGTGCTGATCACCAGTCTTTTACTCTCAGGTTTTTACCTGTGATGATTAAAAGGAAAAGCTCCTGCACTTCCCTGTATATACCACATGAGGGCCACAGAGTCAAACCAGACCAAGAAGCAGCAGCAGGGGAAAGGAAGCAGAGATGAAGGTGAACCCTGCTTGAGGTTGGCAGTTCTGTAGTCTCATTCACATTGCTCTGTTCTTTCCTTATCTTCCAGGACTTAGGCAACGTGTCCTCTACACTGAGTCTGGGCTAGAAATACACCTCTCCATGTTGGGATTTTCCCATAAAAGAATGAGGTATTGTCTAGCTGTTCCTGTAAGGTTTTCTAGGAGAAAAGCAGAAAAGGCCTAACTTCCCTCTAATATTGTCTAGAGTAATAGGTCTAGACATGTGTATGCTCTCCGGTCTCCTTTCTGACTCTAACAAAGGCTCTGGCAGTATAGCACAGTGGTCAGGAGCCCAAGTCAGGAGCCAGATACCCTGGATTCAAATTCCAGCTTCACCACCTACTGGCTGGGTGACCTTGGGAGAGTTACTTAACCCATCTGTGCCTCAGTTTCTTCTGCGAAATGGCTGTGATAGTAGTACTTACCTCATAAGGGAGTTCTGAGGTCTAAAAAGGCACTCAGCTCAATAGTTGGCAAGGACACAAAAATTGTCTGCATTATTATGACTTTCTCCCCCCAAAAGGTACTTCAAATATCAGAATCTTATCAATGGTCCCCTGGTGGAGAACTGCTGGACCTGGACAGACATCCTGAGGATTTTTTTATTCCTCTTCTCTTATTCCTTCTCTTCCTTCTGACCCAGAAAAATGCTACAGCATGGAGGTTAAGAAACTGGACATTGAAGACAAACACACATTATCTGAAGTGAAATACTTGTTCCATTCTCAGTGTGACCTGGAAAAGCAATTTAATCTGTAGTGCCCCAATTTCCTTATCTGTGAAATGGGGATAGTATGATAACAATTATGCATCATAGGTATATTGTGACTATTACATGAGATAGTGCATGGAAAGCTCTAATAAGAGTGCTTGGCATATTGTAATTGCTTACTAAATGTTAGCTATTATTGCTATCGATCCTACATTCCACAAGCACTTACTATGCACCAACCAAGCATGAAGCACTCTTAGACACTGGTCACTATTGAAACAATTCCTATTCTTTTTTTTTTTTTTTTTTTTTTTTTTTTTTTTGAGGTGGAGTCTCGCTCTGTCACCCAGGCTGGAGTGCAGTGGCACAATCTCGGCTCACTGCAAGCTCCGCCTCCCAGGTTCACACCATTCTCCTGCCTCAGCCTCACCAGTAGCTGGGACTACAGGCGCCTGCCACCACGCCCGGCTAATTTTTTTGTATTTGTAGTAGAGACGGGGTTTCACCGTGTTAGCCAGGATGGTCTTGATCTCCTGGCCTTGTGATCCGTCCGCTTCGGCCTCCCAAAGTGCTGGAAAACAATCCCTATTCTTAAGGAGCTTAAGAGCTTCCAAGTTAAGATTTGCCAAGGCTTGATTCACCTTGTGGAAGCCACAGTTACTATGACCTTGTTTGGAGAGACAGGCACTCAGAGAGGTCCATCTCAGATGATACTTTCCTTGGAGAATCTGTTTCAGAAAGGCCACTCCGCCTTGCACCTCTTCCTTTGTGGGATCCAGGAATCCTATGGTTTCCTCCGGCAGTTCTGGCCTCTAACTCTAATTACCTCTCTGCACCCAGGCTCTCTGACTCTACTGACCTACTATTTTGTGTCAGGAGAAATAGTGGAAACAGGATAGGAGAGTAGTTTCGACATGTTCTAGCTCAAATGCTAGATCTTCTGCTTCTATCTGATAAGCTTCTTAACCTCTCTGAGCCTGTTTCCTCATCAGTAAAATGGAGTAAAACAGTACCTACATCATAAGGCCGCTGTGAGCATTAAATGAGTAAGCATATGACAGGAGTTTAGAGTATTGCCTGGCATGAAGAAAGCATACAGAACAATTTGCTATTATGGATATATTTTTTCAATGGACAGGTAAAAATTATATATATTTGTTATGTGCAATGTATCTTGATATATGAATACATTGTGTAATGACTAAATCAAGCCATTTAACATGTCTATTGTCTCACATACTTATTTTTATACGATGAGAACACTTCAAATCTACTCTCTTAGCAATTTTTAAGTATACAATATATTATTATTAACTTTAGTCACTGTGATGTACAATAGACCTCTTAAACTTGTTCCTCCTAACTGAAGTTTTGTGTTTGTTGACCAAAATCTCCCGTAATAATGGTTATGGTTATTAACTTCAAAGCGAGTCAACATAGCATGGACTCTACCTGACCTGCCTGGAGAAGTTCTCCCACAGGTGTGACTAACGATCCTGTTCTTTCAATTCACCAGTATTCTTCTCTGACACAGTTCGACAAGGCCTGGTCCTAGGGGACAGCAGAAGAGAAATATCGAGGACCAAGGGACTGGAGGAAGGTAGAAAGAAGTGACCACATAAACACCGTTGGCGGAAACATTCAGCTCTCTCCAGCCCCGTGCGACCTCAGGAGCTAGATGGAACCATTTCTTTAGGGAAAGCTGGCAGTTGTTTATACAACCGCAAGCTGAGCGTCCAGGTGACCAGTCCAGCGTTTCTTCCCCAGCACCTCTCTGCACACTTCTCTTTTTCCTCTTTGCAGAAAGTCAGTGGGAACAGGACCCTTTCCTTGAATCTTTCCTAGAGGATTTCAAGAGCCCAGCTCTCAGGTTTGGGGCTTACCTCACTGATGCTCTTGGAAGCAGGCCAGGAAGACGCGGTCATTTCCACCTCCTACCGCTAGAGAGCAGCGCGTCACCACAGGGACCCTTGAGCCGCGAAACGCTTCGCCTTGTGCGGAGAGAATCCTCCCCAAGGCCTGGACGCAGTTCTTCCAATTCCGTTTCCCCAGGGTTTGGCCTAGGATCGTGGACAGCACTTTATAATTACAGACATTCTGCCTGCTCAGGCCTCTCACCCCAGGCTGTGCCCCCGCAGGTGTTCAGACATTTCTGTTGCCTGTTGAGGAGAAAATGGGCTGAGGGAACGAGGGCAGAGGGACAGCGCCATCGGCCGGGCAGGACTCTGGCTGGACTCACTCCCGGCGCCCCTGCGAACTGGGGGTGAGCATTTGATACAAACGAAGGGGAAGGAAAGCGACCCGAGGTGAGGGGCTGCTCCTCTCTGCGGCGCTGGAGCTTCACATTTTAGACCTCCTCAAAGCCTGGGCTCAAGCTGAGGGCCCGCTTCACGGAGGATTTCGTTGTAGAGCTTGGGGCAGTCCTTCATTCGCTGGCATAAAGTGGCGAAATTCCTAAAATCGCATCCCCTCGTCCCCAGTCCTCCTCACATAGTGTAGCTTTTAAGTCATGCTGATCATGGGAACAAAGATCAGAGTGGAGTTTGGGGTGGAAGGTCAAGGAGTCTTTGTCCTCCAGGGCCTCTGAAGGGGTTTCCTAGGTGGGGTTATCTATGGCCGTGCAGAGAAGGCCCAGAGGGGTCCCCGCACACCTGACATCACTTTCTGGCCTCATCACTGTTACTACAGACCTTATAAGACAACACCATTACCCCTGGCAGGTGCAGGGTGAAGAGTGTCGGGCTAGGACACAGGAGCCTAGGTTCTAGCTCCAGAGCAGACCTTACCTGGAGGCGCTATTCTGGGGACCTTACAAAGCTGGTCTGGGCTTGGGTTTCTCAGATTTGAAAATAACGGCCCCTGTCAAAGGGCAGCCCCTAATGGGAAGGGGTTTTTTTCTGTTTGGTTGGTTGGTTGTTTTTTTTTTTTTTTTTTTTTTTTTTTTTTGAGAAAACAAAACCTGGAATTTGTCTGTACCATTTCTAAATGCTAGCTGCTCAAGCCTTAGGAAGATACATAAATGGAGAGTGGGGAACAGAGACTGGCCGAACGGAAGCCATCTGCCAAGGTCATGGAAAGAGTGTGAAATGTCAGATTAGTCTGATTCCGCTGTCCGCTCTCAGACACACACACACTTCCCATTCACAGAATTTAATTAGTTTCTTCTTGCACAGAAACGTAGCACATCTGGAATGTTTAGACTGCTCTGCAGCTACTGTGCGTTTAGTATACTATTAACCTGCTATGCAACCACTTTGCGATCACCTTCAGCAAGGTAGGAAATCTCTGGCAGCCACTCTCAAGGGCAGTGACTTCAACACATTCATGCCTACCCCACCCTCAGCCCATTTTTGGGTCATTTGTTTCCCCATATGGCCATGGGCAAATCTCTTACCCTCTGTGGCCATCATGATGTGTAAAGATTTTTTTTTTTTTTTTTTTTTAGACGTCTTGCTCTGTTACCCAGGCTGGAGTGCAGTGGTGTGCTCTTGGCTCACTGCAACCTCTACCTCCTGGGCTCAAGCAATTATCCTGCCTCAGCCTCCCGAGTAGCTGGGACTACAGGCACCCGCCACCACACCCGGCTAATGTTTGTATTTTTAGTAGAGATGGGGTTTCGCCATTTTGGCCAGGCTGGTCTTGAACTCCTGACCTTGTGATCTGCCCCCCTCGGCCACCCAAAGTGCTGGGATTACAGGCGTGAGCCACCGCGCCCAGCCTGTTTAAAGAATTTTTAAACTGGGAATCGGAATAAAGTTCTGTTCTTCTCCCTTGTGATCAGGGAGCACTTCTCCCTTGCTTCTTCTCTTGATACTCTCTCCCTTCTCCTTTTTCCTTCCTTCCACATTCCTGGAAGCATGATTCTACACTCCAGCCATTCTGAACTTCTTGTTTTCCCTGGCATAGCCAGTCTTTCTTGCCCTCAGTACGTATAGTACCCTCTGCTTTGAATTCGTTTTCTTAAAACCTGTATTTTCCAGCTAACTCCTATTCACCTTCCAGGACTCAGCTCTGACATCACCTTCTCGAGGAAGGCTTCCCTTCCCTCTCTCAACATTACATCCCAGTTTGGAAATTTCTTCTCAATGCGCCCAAAGCACATGTACTTCATCATAGATTGTGATTGTCTAACCAAGTTCTCTCTCTCTTTGGACCATCAGCCTTCTATTCATTTGTGCACCTCCAATGCCAAGCACAGGGCTCTGGTCTCCATCACACTGTCTTTCCTGCTGGGTTCGCGTTAGTATAGAATTACATGCTCCTCACCCAAACCCTGCTTTTGATGCCAAGTAGAAAGTCATGGCTGTGCTCTTAGATACTCCAGCTTCTGTGGCAAGACTATGCTCCTGAGAAGCAAGGCTTTTAGTCTCCATCCCAAAAGCTGGCGGTATTTGTAAATCAGTTTTGTGAGCACCAGAAATTTCCCAAGAAAAGGAAAACCACATCCATATTATAGGACTAGATAGTGTGCAAGGAGATTTCCTGTGCCCTTTAATATGCCAGACTAGCCTCAGATAAGATTATCTTTATTGATAGATTAGGAAATTGAGGCCCCAGGAGGGACTGACTCAGGGTTTCAGAGACAAGAAGTAACAAAACTGTGACTAGAAATCAGGCAGCTTCAGTTCCTGGCCTTCAAGCCAGGGAGAATATTGCTCCTTCACTTTCCCTCCACCTCCTGCCTACCTCTCCAGATGACAGTGTCTACATTGTGCCTGCTGAAGACGCAGGAAGTCACAAAGCAGACAGCTCTGCAAGGGCCTGCCCTCTGTGGACTTGGGGAAGAACACTGTGTACTCTTCCCCTCTCCATCTCAGCAATGCATCGATCCCAGACTTGGAAAAATCAATGTTGGCGAGGGCAGGAGAAAGATATGCTCAGATACATTTGTCATTTGAGGTACCTTCA
This sequence comes from Macaca thibetana thibetana, assembly GCF_024542745.1. Classification (NCBI taxonomy): domain Eukaryota; kingdom Metazoa; phylum Chordata; class Mammalia; order Primates; family Cercopithecidae; genus Macaca; species Macaca thibetana. Next base: position 110,176,833 of record NC_065578.1, on the reverse strand, counting down.
GACGTACTCACCCAGCAGCAGCCTTTCAGCCTCTGTTCCCCATCAAAGCCATGTACCCAAACCAGAGCCACTGCTATAAGCAGGGCTGAAAGTGGAAATTGGAATGGTAGAATGCCAGGGTCAGAGGGATCTTCGAGGACCCCATCCAACTCCCCACTGCACAGCTGAGGAGTCTGAGGCCAAGAGGTAAGTAACCTGCTCAAGATTACACAGCTGGGTGGTGACACGGCCAGAACATAAATTCAGGTCATGGGATGCCATTCCCATGCCCTCAACTCTGGCTCACATTATGCAAGTATAACTCAGTGCCAGGAGGACTCTCTTCTTTCTGCTACACCATCGTGCCCAGCACACCTCTATCAGAGTTCAGTGCTTTCAGGGAAGAAGTGAAGAACGGTGGTTTAGAACACAGGCTTAGGGTCAGGTGCATCTGAAAGTGTGAACTGTTCTTACAAGAAAATTACTTGTCTGTTTGCAGTTTATCTGTAAAACATCATGCCATGTGCCAAGGACTGTTTTAGTTACATGCATTAACACCTAAAATCATTAAAACTCATGCCACTGGTGCTACTGCCTATAGTTACTTTAGGCACAGAGAGATTCAGAAACTTGCCTAAGGTCACACATTCAGGAAGGGGCAGCAGTGGGCAGTGAACCCAGGTGATGCAGTTCTAGAGCCTGTGCTTTAACTACTGTGCTGTTATATGGCACACCAAGATCCCTGCACTCCTACTTACCCAATCTGGCAAACACAAGTGCCTGCCTGCAGATGACAACACACTCAGATCATCATGTCTACTCAGCTGCTTGCCAGACAGTTGGTCAGGGTCTCCCATAGCTGGTCAGTGGGTAGAGAGAAAGGGAAAGCCATGAGTCAACTTGGCTTCTGTAAGGTGCCACAGACTGTGTTGGTGTATTCCTCCATAAATGTAAATTTACAACACATCCTTTTATCACAGTCTGGTTTGCTTTAGGCTGCCTTATTTCTGAAGCTGAAGGACACAGTGGCATTTGGACACATCCAGGAAAGGCCTGGCAAATGGTGACTGCTTTTGACCCCAAAGAATCCCACAGTAATTTGGCTCCACAGTGGAGAGTGTCCCGGGCTGGGTACTCTAAAACATCCCTCCACCCAGCATATTAATTATTCATAATGTCCTTAAATACTCTTCTGTGATGAAATGTTAAGTGACACATTAAATATTCATCATGATGCATCTAACACAGGGCCAAGGGTAGAATTAAGCAGAACAAATGTGATTTCTGATTTTATCTCTTTAATTCTAGGCACTGAACACCCCCAGGCAGCTAGGACTCCCATTCTATTCTGAAAGAAAGCCAAGAAAGTAGATTCCACAACATCCCTTTGTGTGCTGCCAAACTGTCTTTAAAACCTTGGCAAGAAGTCCTTTCCTTTCCTTTTCTTTATTTTGTTTTAACTTTTAAAAATTAAAGTATAATTTATATGCATATATGTATGCACCCACACAACCAACACCTAGATCAAGATATAGAACATTTCTAGCAGCCCAGAAGTTTCCCTCTTGCTTATTCTCAGTCAATACCCGCCTCCCTGTGTGTGTGTGTGTGCACGCGCGCACACACACACACACACATCACTATTTGACAGGAAGTTGTTTTTAAATCTAACTTAGATCCTTCCTTGTGATTGCTCTTCACTTCCTATCATTTTAACTTTGAAGGCAAAGGCCAGGTAGGCCATTGATTTGAAACTTACTATACTGGAAGGATGGAGAATATGAGGCTTTTGGAGGAGTCCAGGGAGAGATGATGATGGCTTGGTCTGGAACAACTGGGGTGGAGATAGAAAGGAGAGACTTGTAGGGGGTGTATTTGAGAGGCAGAGGTGACCAGATTCGAAATGTGACATGAAGGAAAGAATGGAATCAGGCATGACCTGTAGGTTTTGCCTTGAATGTCTTGATGCAGGGGTTACCATTTGTTGGGAAATGGAAGATGGTGGAGGAGCGGGTTTAGGGGTAGGGTGAGATCAAGAGTTATGTTTGGACTTGTGGACTTGAAATAACTGTTAGGCATCCAAGTGTAGAGTCCAAGTCATCCAGAGATCAAGGAGACAGCAGGCCTGGAGAGAGATATACATTTGGGAATCATCTGCCTATAGATGGGTTTTAATGCCTAGACATGGCATGGAATCACCCAGGACATACAGAGCAGAGAACAAGATCCAAGACGGTCCTGTGCAGACCCACTGCTGAAGGAGTCTGCCTCAGTCCTCAAGCCAAAGGGGCGGTTTCACAGTCAAAATAGGGGCATGTGCCCAGGGTAAGAATTGAAGCCATGCTTTCAACATTTTAAAAGTCTTGTTTTGTTAATTAAAAACAATCAGACAGACATGTGGATATTTCACTCTAGCTGGAGTCAGCTACCTGTATAATTTTTAAATATCTGTACATGCATCTCCACTTTTCTTCTGTTTTTGTTCAAATATTTTGGTGTTTACAACTAGGCTCACTCTCTCATCTCAACATGAATTATGGCAGGTGCTTGAGAAGTTTCTGGAGGAGATGTCCAACACAGAAATGAGTTTCATTTTTATAGAATTGGTAGAAACATAAGACACAGGAAAATTGTGCTGTTCACAGAATTTGATTGGAATGGCTATGTGATCAAGGGCAATTCACTTGACTCTCTAAGTCATCGTGGCCCAATAGAGCTTTCTGAAAATGTTCTAGATCTGCACTGTCCAATGTGGCAGCCAGTAGTCATGAGTCTATTGATAACTTGAAATGTGACTGTGACTCAGAAACTAACTTTATTTATTTATTTATTTATTTTGAGATGGAGTCCTGCTCTGTCACCAAGGCTGGAATGCAATGGTGCGATCTTGGCTCACTGCAACCTCCGCCTCCCAGGTTCAAGTAATTCTCCTACCTCAGCCTCCCTAGTAGCTTGGATAACAGGCACCTGCCACCATTGCCAGCTAATTTTTGTATTTTTTGGTAGAGACATGGTTTCACCATGTTGGTCAGGCTGGTCTCGAACTCCTGACCTCAGGTGATCCACCCACCTCGGTCTCCCCAAGTGCTGGGATTACAGGCATGAGCCACCGCTCCTGGCCACTTTTTAATTTTAATTAAATCAAATTTAAATAGCCACATGTGGCCAGTGGCTATTGTATCGAATAGAGCAATTCTAGGTCTTTATGCTCAACTGTAAAATAAAGTGTTTATGCTAGAATCAATCTCTAAGCTTCCTGACATAGTTCCCAGTGCAGTGGCACATATTGGGCACTCAATAAATACTTGTTGATTAGATGTTTGTAGAATGAAAGCCAAATGAATAAAGATATGAACAAATTATTAATGTATTGTCAGGGAATATCATAAATAGAATTAATTTAGGATAACGTCTTGGAAAACCTAGAGTTTTGGAGGCTGAAAAGAAACTCTGGCGCTGGCCACAAGTGGGTGGGAACTCTTGGCAGTCATTTATGTGGGAACAGAACCAGGTAGAATCCAGATCACACTTGCCTTTCCACTTCCTCTATACTTGGAAAAGCAGCTTCCTCTTTGGGAGTATTTTCATAACCCAAGGCTCCCAGTGAGAAGGACTCTCAGTGCTAGAACTACAGGCTGGGAAGAATGTCAGGAAAGAGGGAACAATTATTAGGAAGCCACAGTGACAGCTGCCAACACTTGCATTCCTATGTGCAGGAAAGACTTCCTTCAGACACAGCTCAAAATAGCCACTGCCCCCAAATTTGCTGGTTATAATAAGTGGGTAAGTCACAACCACCCATCTTGGCTTTGACTGTCTCTTCATTTCTGTTCTGAGGAGTCTCTCCGTTGTCAACATGGATTATAGCAAATGCTTGAAAAGTTTCCAGAGGGGTTGGCCAACACAGGAGGCATGGTCCCTGTAGCTAGAAGACCCAGCTGAAAAATTTGCCTTCGATGGAAACATGAACATGACAGGCGGAGAGCAAGGGCATCGTGTATTGGTCTCTGCCTCCTCCATGAAGGAGCACTGCATCTCCACCACACACAGTTCTGCTCAGAACCAAAGCTGGCAATCTTAGCTAGGGTTTCTCTCCCTCTCTCTCTCTCTCTCTCTCTCTCTCTCTCTCTCTCTCTGTCTCCTCTCTCTTCTCTCTTTCCTCTCTCTCTGTCTTCTCTCTCCTCTCTCTCTTCCTCTAATCTGTGAACTTTTGGCTTTTGTTCTCTGGGGGGTGATTCTTTATTGTGGTAAAATGTACATTGCAAAATTTACCATTTTGATCATTTTTAAAGGTACAATTCCATGGCATTACCTACATTTACAATGTTGTACAACCATCACCACTATCCATCTCCAGAACTTTTTCATGGTTCCAAACTGAAACTCTGTACACATGAAACACTAACTCACCACTGCCTACTCCCCCAGCCCCTGGTAACCACCATTCTATTTTCTGTCTCTGTAAATTTCATTACTCTAGGTACCTCATATAAAAGGAATCATAAAATACTTTTTATGATTTTTTTATGACTGGCTTATTTCACCTAGCATAATGTCTCTAAGCGTCATCCATGTTGTAGCATACGTCAGAATTTTCTTCATTTTAAGGCTGAATAATATATTCTATTGTATGTATATGCCACATTTTGCTTATCCACATTTGGCTTGCTTCCACTTTTTAGCTATTGTGAATAATGCTGCGGTGAACATGGGTGTACAAGTATCTGTTTGAGTTCCTGCTTTTAATTCTTTGGGGTATAGGCATAGAAGTGAAATTGCTGGATCATATGGTAATTCTATGTTTAGCCATTTGAGGAAATGCTTTTATTTTTAAAGCCATTCCTAAATTCGTTTTTTATCCTTTAGTTCTTGAATTTTATTTCTAATTCTCCACTCCTCTCTGTGTGTATGTTTTCAGCATTTCATATCCTAGGTCTTACCTTTTCATCTAAAAGCTCAATTTCTTATTTCTTTTTACTTTTTAAGCAACTAATGGGTACAAAGCTTAATACCTGGGTCATGAAATAATCTGTACAACAAACCCCCATGACACAAGCTTCCCTCTGTAACAAACCTGCACTTGTACCCCTGAACTTAAAATAGAAGTTAAAAAAAAAAAAAAAACTGTAGCTGCTAGTCTTTTATTTTAAAACTCATCTGTTACCTAATCTCACATGTGTTTCTTCAATCTATAAGCTTTTTGCTTCATTTTTAAACCATCTCCAACTAGTCCTTTTTATTTCAGTAGTTTATTTTTTTAACCTAGACATCGATATAGTTGACTTCTTGTATCTATGATGTGTCTCCCACAAATCTGTCACATTTCTGAGAGTTACAAATGTTTCTCTTCTGGAGTGCTGTATAAGGGGCGTTGGGAAGGTTATACTGAATGGGGAAGGAGGAAGACAGCGTGATGGGGGTTTGTCATGGGTCAGGTTCCCTGGGAAACAGACTCTGAGACAGAGATTTGCATTCAGAAGGTTATGGGGGAGGGCACTCAGAACACTTGTAAAGAACTGAGAGAAGCAGGACAGGGTGGACGAAGAAGTCAACTGGGATGCAGTTGAAACAAAGGCTTTAGTCCCCCAGGGAGCTCTGAAACTGGATGGCCTCTCAGAGATATCCCAAATTGAGGCTGGGGGCTGGGCCTTTATTTATTAGAAACTTGCATGTACGAGGCAGCTTAATCTTGGGTAAAGAAGTTCCTTCCCTGGAGGGCAATGCTGGGGAGGGACTCTGTGTACAGTGTCACCAGGTGAAGCTTCTGGGGTGGGGCTGGGCGTGCTTAGGGAGCTCCACAGAATCCACTGCAGGTTCTCAAAAGAAAACATACTGTATTCCAGGGAGGTAGGGCCCCATACTCCAACTCAGTGAGGGCCAGTCAGTCTGGGGGAGTGCATTAAAATTATCTGGGGAGAAAATTTGATAAAGCCTCTCCCTGCCAAGCGTGCATAGTTTAAAGAAGTAAATCTGATCTTTCTACCCCAGCACCCCTTCCCGAAGTGGAGAATCACCAGCCTAGGCCAAAATGACAATACCTCAACTTCTTATAAATGATTTCTACAAGGGTTGAGTCTGTTTACAAGCCTGGCCCCATTCTTTTGGCACAAGGTACAGTATGTCCACCCAGTTCCTGGAAATGGGATCTCTTCAGAGTAGCCATGTGAGGAAATATGGCCAACTGAAGTCCTGCCAAAAAAAAAAAATGCTCTTTCCCTATGACAAGTCCCATGTAGGAGAGGATCAAGGTTTTGAGAGGCCTAAAAATTTAGAAGACTCTTGAAGAAAAATAAGACAAAATTATTAATATAAAATTGGCAGGCATTGCCCAGGGCCTTGGAAGGAGCCTGTGCGAGAGAGGGCCCTCACAGTCTCAGGGATGGACACTTCGCTGGGAGGGAGAATTTGACCTGGAGCTTACATTCACCATCTGTTAAACTACCCTCTCATTTCAGAGAGTCTAAGGAATTCTTCCTTGGCTAAGTCCCCAGTAAGTCGCCTCAAGGCAGGTGACCTCACCTGGACACTGTAAATATACATAATTTCCAGAAACTGGTTGGACATACTCTACTTAGACCAAAAGAATGAGGCCAGGCAGGACTGGGACACGATTTCTAACTGGGTGTAAGGGATAAGTTATATAATGATAAAATTAGTAATAATAATAATAGGTAACAATTATTAAACATTTAGCATGCACCAGCCTGGGTTCTGAGCACTTTATATGAATGACTACATGTAATCCTCATAAGCACACACATCAGTATAATAATTTTATTGCCATTTTACAGATGAGGGAATTAGGGTACAGATATTTTAAATAAACTGCCTGGAACGTCACAGCTAGGAAGCAGTGCAGGCAAGATGCAAACACAGGCTGTGACTCCAGAGTGTTTGCCCTGTGAATCCCCATGTTATGCAGCTCTACCTGAAGGTCAGGGCAATGTTTGTCCTCACTTGAAACAGGGCCAACTGAGGCTCTACAGGAGGGATGTTGTCATTAGATTTTCTGAGGGTTTTAAGGTTCATTGCTGAAGGGTTTTAAAGTTCAAGTCAAGAAAAGCAACTGAAACCACTCAAGGGCTACTTAAAAAGGCAGAATCTGTACTGTTAGTGTATGAACTCCTCCGATTGGATCTAGCATATAATCTAAAGCATGCTTAAAAATAAAGAGTTGAAAAGGTCAGCCCTTTATTCTTCTCAATCTAACATGCCTGTGGACACCCTTCACTTTAGAACTTTCTTTTTTCACAGGTGTAGACCATTTATTTTTTGGCTGTCAAGAAAAAAAAATGTATTAGCAGTGGATGAGTCCCCCTTGGGTCTCAGCTGGCTTCTGCTCACAGCATGGAGAACTGTTCTTCTGGCCTTGACTGATTTTCCTAACAGCATGAAGACTCTGCTTCACCATTCACACTACCCTGTCTGCTCAGACACACGGTTTGATGCCAATCGGTATTTATTTTCCAGGTTCAAATAATGTCGCTGGAGATCTAAACACTAGGATTGGCAGGAATTCCACGAGCTCTTGTTTCAAGCTTTTAGAGAATGAGTAGATTCCCATAGACAATTCTTTCAGAGATAGATTGATTAACCTAAATGGAAAAAAAGATATTGCCAGCTTTACTTTCCTCAGAATACAGTGGTAATAAACAACAGTACATGGAATAAATCTCAGGAGAACTTGACTTGCGTTTCTATCTAAATTGTCTATTTTATATTCTGGTTAGCCACTTTTGCCATGGTCTGAGCAAAAAGTATATATTTTCTCCATTACTTATCTTTGCATAGCTTCTCTGGAGCCCATCTGGCCTTATGATTATGCTGAGGAAGTTAAGGGACTGATAACAAATGTACCAGTTTTTCTTTTTTTAGCTCTATTTGAGCTGTTACTATCAAAGATCCTTTTAAACCTTGAATGCCTCAAAGGACAGGTTTGTCCTCTTATCTCCTCTGAATAAATTGCCATTACCTTAAAATGATTTTATTCACACACTGTCCTAGCAAATGCAGGATTTACCCTCCTGGTGCCTTGCTTGACAGAGAAGAAACATGTAAAGCAGAAACAAGAAGAGGCCATGCAGGAATTTTCAAATGCATTTATCATAGACTTCTGATTGCCTCCCGCAAAAAACCTCCGAAAGCCATAGGAGAGAATTAAGTGTGCCCGTGTATCCTTTATGGATAGGAATTTGTGATGAGAAAAGCTATATAATCTTGATACTGACCCCTGATTGTTGATGCTTATGAAGAACACACCTTTGGCTGACCAAAGAATTGAGAAGTTGGAATGTAATTTTGATGATTCTATTAGCACCATCCAAGTCAGACAAGATAAACAGGGATGTGTTTAGAACTTTGTTAAAAATTGTAAATGACTTGACAACCCTGGCATAACACACACATTCCCATTACAACAATGAGCAAGCAAAGCATTTTCTTATGTTTACATGGTGAAAAGATGCTCAACATCACTAATCAAAGCCACAATGAGATACCACGTCACAACCATTGGGATAGCTACTATCAAAATTACAACAAAACAGAAAATAACAAGTGTCGATGAGGATGGGAAGAAACTGGAACCCTTGTTCTCTGTTGGTGGGAATGTAAAATGGTGAGGCTTCTATGGAAAACAGTATGACATTTCCTCAAAATGTAAAAAAAGAGAAATACCTGTGATCCAGCAATTCCACTTCTGTGCATGTATATCCAGAAGAATCAAAATCCGAGACCCAAACAGAAATGTGTACATCCATGTTCACAACCACGTTATACACAGTTGCCAAAACGTGGAAGCAATCCAAGTGTCCATTGATGAACAAATGAATAAACACAATGTAGTATATAGCTCCAACGTAATATTATTCAGCTTTACAAAGGAAGAAAATCCTGACATATGCTACAACATGGGTGAACATTGAAGGCATGCTAAGTAAAGTAAGGCAGTCACAAAAAGACAAAAGCTGTATGATTCCACTTATATGAAGTACTTCAACTTATATGAGGTACTTACAGTCAAGTTTACAGAAGCAAAAAGTAGAATAATAGTTGCTGGGGATAGGGGAAAGGGGAATTGGGAGTTATTGCTGAATGGGCACAGAGTTTCAGTTTTGCAAGATGGAGAGTTCTGGAGAAGGCGATGATTGCACAACAATGTGAATGTGCTTAATACTCCTAAACTATATGCTTAAAAGATGCTTAAGATTGTAAATTTTGTGTTACATGTATTTTACTACAATTAACAATTTTTAAATGGCATTATTGTCCTGAATTAGAAATAGCCTCAATAGGTTATTGATCTCATTATCTAATTATAGATATAATTATAGACGTACAGAAGAGATATAGATCACCTGTTCTGTAATGAAAGTCACTGGTTTTGACAGAAATCCTCTAACATTTAACTGCATCTGATTAACCGTATGTGGCAAGTTAATTTTTCCATTACTGATGCATATATGCAATAATCAGTTAACCTTGAAGGATGCACCAAAACAGGGTTAATTGCTCAAGGTTAAATGTTGTGTGAATGTCCTACTGAGATTTGTTAGGGCTGAGGTTAGAGTTTTACCTGCTTTGGTTTTCTCCCGCTAAATTTATTGTGGCCATGCTCAATGGCATTGAGTCTTTGATCACCAATCAGTGGTCCAATTGGAACCCTAACCACTTCTTGTTAGGAGTGTGGGGGTGCTGTGGCTATCCCCACAAATGTTCCCTTGGCTCATTTTCTAGCTAATGTGGAGCAGCTTTCTTTTGACATACACATCTGGGAAGGCTACTCACTTTCACGACAAGACGCCACTGCTGCCTCCAGCATGGTTTACTGTCTAACTGGTCCAGGAGAGACTTCTCAGAGAAGGTGATATTTAAGCTGAACCTTGAAGAAAGGGCAGAAGTTTGCCAAGAAAACCAAAGGAAAAGGGCACTTCAGGTAAAAGGAAGAAATTGGCAGAAGAATTGAATATTGAAAGTGCTTAGAATCTTTAAAAAGACCAAGTGATCCACTGTGGTTGAACAATAAAAGAGAGGCCAGTTTGGCCAGTACAGATTCAGTCTGTATGAAAGTTCTTGAGGAGTACACCATCCCTAAGAGCTTCACTCTGCTCCATTCCTTCACTGGCCCCCACGTACCTCCCTTAGTCTGAGAGAGAGAGATTGTGTATATGGACTTCTGAGGGTTAGAAGGTTTTTAGAGAGAAAGGTCATGGTCTTCGGGTGATATATAAAGAAAGCGATCCTTACTCCATCCAGGATTGTCCATAAACATGGGCAGAAGTGAACATAGAAAGCCTTCTGTTCTATTTATGGTCCAGATGGGATCCCAAAGATCATCTAGTCTGTCAACTCCTTACTCAAGGATTAAGCTCCCTGGGGTCTGGGTGAAATATAACTGAGAGGGCTGGGCTCAAGCAAGTGGGTAGGTGCAGGTGTAGTATGACATGTTTGATGCTGAAATGCTCCCTTTCCCAAAGAACTCTCTCCTCAGCCTGCCAGACCATATGCCACTCTTTTTGGCATGTGATTAGCTCATTGTAGCAGGCACTCGCGGAATGTGGTAAGAATAGTGGAGGTGATATTAGGCGTTGTCATAAAGAACCCTGAAAGCCAAGGTAAGAAGTCTGGATACTCTCTCTATTCTAAAATTCGGTGGAACTCACTGCAGGTTTTTGAGGAGGGAAGAAACTTCTACCTCTCATATGGATGCTGAGGATCTTAAAGACATGGTAGAGATGCCAGTGTTCAGGGACCTCCTTTAATTTTGGACTCTCTTAATTTTAGCAAGTTGTTTAACCCCTTTGGGCCTCATTTTTCTCATCTGTACAAAAGTTAACACAGTAAAGTGCTAAGAACAGTACCTGGCATATACTATGCTCTGTAAAATTGTCGTTGTTGTCATTACTCTTAAACCGAGGCTGGGAGATATCAGAACAAGGCAACTCAACAGCCCTCATGGTTTTGTGGGGACTTGTCACTGTAGGGAGACCTCTTCCTTTAGCGAGAAGAGGACAGGGATTTTGGTGATGTTGGAACAGCACTCTACTGTATGTTTCAGATTTTTTCTCCTCTCAGAGACTCCTCAGTTTTTTTCTTGGGCTCAGGCTCTAGGCTAGATGCCTCTAGGCTTAAGATCCAATGTGTCTTCTCTGAAAGTCAGGCCTGGGCTGAGTTGAGACAGCATCACTTTAATGTCTCTGTTATGCGTCCACTCACTGGAGAATGGAAGCTCATCTGGCAGCTTGAGTCCTCTTTGAGGAAAGAGATTATTTCACCTATCCAGCAAGAGGCTGACAGTACCCTACAGATATTTCTCAAGAAAAAAGAATTTCCATGGAATTCTCCAAGAGCCTTCAGAATCTCAACTGCACCTCTCTGCTTCAAGGAACTGAAGCCTAATCCCAGCCAAATTAAAAAGAGAAAACATCTTTCCCAGGATATTGGAAAGAAGTTATATAATTTTGATAATAAAATGAATTTTCAGTAACCTAACCCTTTCCCTAAGCAATACTTAGTTTGAGGAAAGTATAGTCAAGATGCAAAACTGGGTGCTGCAAAGGATGTCTTACTACAGCAACTTGGTCACTCTTTCATCTCATAAAAGCAGCAATAAAAGGGTGTTGTGAATTCGATATCATTACACCATTGTTTAGATGAGGAAACAACAGTTCAGAGTGATGGAGCTGAGATCCAATGCCTGAATAATTTCCGACTTACCAGCATGTGGCGCTGTTGCCATTACCTCCTTCTGGAAGATCTCTTTTTCACTTCTATGATATTAACTTCCTCCGTTTTTTGTTGTTTGTTTGTTTGTTTGTTTTTGCTTTTGCTTTTGTTTTTTTCCTTTTCTCAAATTAACTGATTATTCTCAGCTCTCTGCATTGTCTTGTTTTCAACTGCCTATCCCTCAGAGGCTGCCAAATCCCAAAGGGTCTATCTCAGATGTCTAAAATTCGTCTTCTTTCTTTTTTACTTCAGATTTTTAAAAAATCAAACACATAATTTTAAAAGACAAATTAGTGCTATAATGTTTACAACTGAATAGAGCCATCCCAGTCTTACATCAACCTGCCCCAACACTGGTCCTTGCCCCCAAGAGGCAGAGCTGCTGTGTAAGGCTGGGCAGGTTGTGCAAAGCTCAACTTTGGTTGGGGAGGCACCATTCAAATACTCTATAATGGGAATATATTGCCCTATGGGGTTGTGCGTTGCACAACTCTCACCATCATATTTAGTAGCCTAACCAAGTTGTAACCATTTTCAATTCTCTTGGCTATTTGGTCTAGTATTTATCTTCATGATTCTAGATAATAAACTTGTGCAGCTTTCTCTTGATTCTCCAATATCAGTTAGGTATTGACTTCCTAATGGATGATTACTTAGCTCTCTCAAATTCACTCCAATCCCTTCTTGTGACTTCTCTTTTATCCTCTCTAAATAGTAATATCACAATTTTGCTTGATCAATAGTTAAAGTTTACCTTATTAAGACTATGTAAACACTATTTATTGCTGAATCAAGTAGTATGCTATCTTTTAATATGTTGTCTATTTTATTTCGCCCATCCGTATATCTTTTTTTATTTGTATAAATTTAGTGGTACAAGTGCAGTTTTGTTACATGGATATTTTGCATAGAGTGAAGACTAAGCTTTTAGTGTAAACTCTATTACTATGGCTGCCTTCTTATTCAGCTTTAGTTTATTCATATGGTTCATACTTGCTTTCCTTTTTTTTTCACTTTCTTAATACTTTTAGTTAAGATTAGCCCAAAGCTGCCTCCTTGTAAATTTGGCCTAAAGGTTTCCTCATACATAGTAAACTGTAACCTAACTGGATGTATGAACAGACTATAAACTATATTTGTAACCAATCACCAAGTTTCAGCCAATCACAGATGGTCAACCATTCAAATGCTGTTCAAATAAGACAAATGCTGAGCTGTAACCAGTCCTACTGTTACTGTACCTCACTTCTGTTCACTTTCCCTTTTCTGTCCATAATCCTCTCCAACCACAGGACAGTGCCAGAGCATGTATAAACCTATTCAGGGGGCTGCCAGCTTCACAAATTATCCTTGGCTCAGGTAAACTCTATTAAATTAAATTTTTCTAAATTTTTTTAACGTAGTCTGTGTACCAGTGCCTGGCTCAGTCTTCTCTTTTCCTGTAACAGCTTCTCAAACACAGTCTCCTACACACCTCATTTATTTTTCCTAGAGACTTCTCTCCTGAGCCTCCTGCTCTGTGGACCAGTTACTCTCCAGGCCAATGGAGAGTTCCCTTTACCACCAGCCTGGGCGTTCCCTTCACCTCAGTCCTGTGTTGGAGCCATTCCTTCCTGGCGTTCATGCTGTCTCTCTCCTGGTGTGGTGGAGCATATTGTCTGGTAGCTTCTTAAGACACGATACTTGGAAGTAAGTTTGTTGAAATTTTTGTACGTCTGAAATATATTTATCCTGGCTGGTCCAAATGCAGTAGTTACAACTAACTGATCACAGCCAGTTACAGATTTCTTTGCTTCTTCACTCCTACTGCTTCACCTGACTAGCCCAAAAAAAAATTTTTTTAAACAACTTTTTTTAGTTTTTTAATAAAAAAGAAGAAAAGAGAAAATAATAAATATATGTATCTTACTGCTACGCATCTTGATAGTTTAGCTAATTGTCTATTCCTAGACTGGAAATACTATTTCTTCATAATCCTGAATGTAGTTCTCCACTGTCGTCTGTCTTCCAGGGTAGTTGCTAATTACTAAACCTTTGTATGTGACCTTTTTTCACTCTCTGGAAAATCTTTATATCAATTCTTTATTCCTGTTGTACTGAATTTCTTTTTTTTTTTTTTTTTTGAGACGGAGTCTCGCTCTGTCACCCAGGCTGGAGTGCAGTGGCCGGATCTCAGCTCACTGCAAGCTCCGCCTCCCGGGTTCACGCCATTCTCCGGCCTCAGCCTCCCGAGTAGCTGGGACTACAGGCGCCCACCGCCTCGCCCGGCTAGTTTTTTGTATTTCTTAATAGAGACGGGGTTTCACCGTGTTAGCCAGGATGGTTTTTTTTTTTTTTTGAGACGGGGTCTCGCTCTGTCGCCCAGGCTGGAGTGCAGTGGCCGGATCTCAGCTCACTGCAAGCTCCGCCTCCCGGGTTCACGCCATTCTCCGGCCTCAGCCTCCCGAGTAGCTGGGACTACAGGCGCCCGCCACCTCGCCCGGCTAGTTTTTTGTATTTCTTAATAGAGACCGGGTTTCACCGTGTTAGCCAGGATGGTTTCGATCTCCTGACCTCGTGATCCGCCCGTCCCGGCCTCCCAAAGTGCTGGGATTACAGGCTTGAGCCACCGCGCCCGGCCCTGTTGTACTGAATTTCATAAGGATGTATCTTGGTACAGTTTATTTTAGGGGAAGGTTTTTTGGGCTTTTATTCTAAACACTTATGTAGTTTGGTTTCCCAAAATGTTATAAAATTATTCATTTGATAATTCTGTTTTATTTATTTTTCTCTGTTATATCTTTCTACAATCTCTATTAGTTCAATATTAGAATTCTCCATTTTCCTTATGTTTTTCCTCTTCTTATTCATATTTTTGTGTTTTACTTTCAGTGAGACTTCATCAACTTCATGTTCCAATTCTTCTTTTAAATTTTTAATTTTTGCTGTATTGTGAATGTATAACAGCTTTTTCTTATTCTCTTCTAATTCCTTTTTATAGCATCCTTGACTCTGGGGATATTAATTATTGCTTTAAGGTAAGTTTTCTTCTGTTCTTGTTTTTTTTTGTTTTTTTTTGTTTTTTTGTTTTTGTTTTAGCTTTTCTTTTCTCTCTGCTTTTTCTGTGACAGACCTTTCTAAAAAATCCAGACTCCGCTTTGCATTCATTTCTAAGAGTGATACACTGAAACCCTCTGTGATTGAGTGAGGCTTGATACTGCTGAAATCCAACCTATAGATGTTTTCCTTGGGAAAATACATGTGTGTGTGCATGCACATGTATTCTCTTTCCTCTTTCTCCCTGGTCATTGTGATCCCCAGAGGAGAATGCACCAGTCTTTTCCATTGAGGTTTAAATGTAGTAGATGGCGTTCGCTAGGGTAGGGAAAGGGAGCTGAGCGCCTTATCCTTCAGGATGCAGCCTTTCTCATAACCCCTCTCTTTTGAGTTGGTTACCTCATCCAAGCTCTCTGCCATACCTTGTGTTCCTGAATTCAGAAGTCCTCTGGTTCAGTTGCTTCATAGAACAAATCTCTCTTCCCTTGCCAAAGTAAGAGAAGGTCAGTTACCTGGACATACAGGGTGGAGGCCTGGAGGTCGAACTGACTGTTTTGTAGACTTTCACCCAATTCCTCTGTTTTCAACTATACCACACTTCCACCTTTGCTATAGACTGGATGTTTGTGTCTGTTCCTTCAAAATTTATTTGTTGAAATTCTAACCCCTAGTGTCGATGGTATTAACAGGTGAGGACTTTGAGATGTAACTAGGTCATGAGTGTAGAACCCTAATGAATGGGATTAGTGCCCTTATAATGGGGACCTTAGAGAGCTTTCTCATTCCCTTCACACCATGTGAGGATACAGGAGAAGTTGGCAGTCTGCAACCTGGAAGAAGGCCCTCACCAGAACCCAACCATGCTGGCACCCTGATCTCAGACTTCCAGGCTTTAGAACTGTGGGAAATAAATTTCTGTTGTTTATAAGACACCCAGGCAATGGAATTTCATTAGAGCAGCCCAAACTGACTGAGATAACCTTCCACAGCACCTGGTGTCCCTAGTTTTTTGGTCTGTCTGGGGCTCTTCAGAATGAATAGAATTGCTTCTCTCTGGTATACTATCCCAAACACTTAACTTTCATCTTTTTAAGCTTTCTGTGATCTGCTAAATCAATTCTCAACATCTCATATAGTGTTGTCTATATATATTGTGGTTTTGGGTTACATATGTTTTCCTAGTTTCACCAGTGTTGGAGTGTATGTTCTATTCTAGTTCTCTTTATTGCTTTGGGGTAATATTTTTTTTTTTTTTTTTTTTTTTTTTTTTTTTAGGGAGCCTCACTCTGTCACCTAGGCTGGAGTACAGTGGTGCAATCTCGGCTCACTGCAAGCTCCACCTCCCGGGTTCATGCCATTCTCCTGCCTCAGCCTCTCAAGTAGCTGGAACTACAGGCACCTGCCACCACGCCCAGCTAATTTTTTGTATTTTTAGTGGAGACAGGGTTTCATTATGTTAGCCAGGATGGTCTCAATCTCCTGACCTCATGATCCGCCTGCCTTGGCCACTCAAAGTGCTGGGATTACAGGCGTGAGCCCCCACGCCTGGCCTGCTTTGAGGTGATTTTTAAAGAGATGTAGGAGAAATGTCAACTCAAACCAGAAGTTCCTCATCCCTTCTTTGCCCCTTCCACTTCTACTGCTTAATTCATATCCTTATTGACTCTCACCTATACCTTTAAAGTATCATCTAACTGCTCGTCTTATCTCTAGTTATTTCTCCTACAATCCGTCCTTCACATATAACCAGATCTGATTGCACTCCTCCCCAACTCAAGAACTTTCAATGACCACCTACAATAAACAGAACTATGTTGTTTCCAATTTGATTTCAACCATCTTTTCCAGTCTTATTTACTTCTATACTCATAAACTTTAGTCTCCAACAAGGATCTATTGGAAAATTACCATATATCAGGGTCATGCTAGGCATTCGTGGACACAACGATTAAAATACCGTCTGTACATTTGGAAACCTCAGAGTCCTTCATTAAAGTCTGCAGGATGAATGGATGGATAGATGAATAAATTTAAAAACAAGTAAAGGAAGACAGCTTTTTTCTCTCCCTGGCATCTGCTCCCCATCCCCATAGATGTCTGTTAAAATTCTACCCATTCAAAGTCAACCTCAAGCAATAAGCCTTCCTTATTTCTGTGTCGGAATTAATCTCTTTCATCCCTCCTACTCCACTGAGCGCTGCCTCTGTACTGATATTAGAACACTGAATCCAGGTAACATGGAATGTGCTTATGGATATGTCTGTCTCCCTCACCTGATGGAGAACTCCTGAGTGGTAGGGACCACAAAGATCTCATAGTATCAGGAAAGTGTTTTGCATAAAGCAGAAACTAAATAAAAATGCATTGAAAATATCACTTTTTCCTGTTGACGAAGTCAAGGAAGAAATGTTCAGTTGGTGTATAAACATTTAAACATTTATTAATCTACTCTGGGCCAGGCCTTGTACTATATGCTGCCATCACAAAAATGAAAAAGACACAATCATGCCCTGAAGTGCTGCCCTGTCCAACAAGGAGACATAAGTGCAAACAATTATAAAAACATGTGATAGGTGCAATGCCAGAGGTGGGAGCAGGGTGGGAAGAACTTAGAACCCTGCCTGGGAAAGAAAGTAAAATGGGGTAGGGGTCAGAGGGGCAGACCAGAAAGAAGGTGATATCCAGCTAAGACGCGGAGGATGAAGAGCAGTTCCCTAGAAGGAGAAGGAATAAAAAGAAAATTCTAATGGTTGTTGTTTTTACTTATAGCTGTATCAAAGGAGGAAAACCATGAATCTATTCGAGCAGATTCATTCCTTCAATATTCAAACACTTATTAAGAACCTTCCATGGGCCAGGCCCCACGCTAGGCAGATATTTTTAATACAGATTGGCTAAAAAGTATGTAAAGAAGCAGCACATGTCAATTCAACAAAGGATTTTATACAGAATAGCAATAATATAGTCCAGGTAAGTTTTCCTCATGATTTCTTAATTCAAATAAAAAGCCTGGAAAAATAATGCATGCAGATAACAAATTCATTAGGCAATTTCTCTCAAATATCAACTGTCCCAGCAAGCACTTGGCAAGAGCTTCATCGCAATCAATTCCTGGTTGAATTCTCTGATGAGGGTTGGAAATGCCATTATTCTGAGTTGTTGATTAAAGAGGGATTCACATGCTTTACACATACCAGATGTGCAGGAGGTGGAGCCCACTGCCTCTGCTGAATAATTAGGAGCCTGATTTACATTCTCTGTCAGAGGCAGGGTCTGTATACTTCTCATTGCAGCTGAGGAAGACTGTGTGTGCGTGCATGTTTAAGTGTTTAGTGCTAACCTCATGCTAGGCACCAAGCTAGACACTTTACATTATCTCCGTTAATGTTTACTGTGACCTTTTTGAGACAGATATGTTATAGAGATGCCTGTGGAAACAGAAAGCATTTATTTTCTTCTATATATTATTATCTATTGTATCAGGGATGTTGCCAGTCAATTCTAGTATAGACACAGAGAATTGCCTTGAAACATTTTTCTGTTCAGGGAAGTTACTTGAGTGGCCTCTCAAGACAAGTAGGTGCTCTGCGCCCTGAGAAGGTTATAACAGCACCTGTTTTGTGCTAGACCATGTTTTTCCTTTTTAATTTCTCTGAATCTTTGGGGTTTATAGGTAGAAAGGGACTGTTTACATTTCAACAGGGCGAAGAAGCTCCAGGAAGCTAAGAAATGGAGATCCAACACTTCCTTTTGAAATTCATTATTACTAGAATCTCTTTGAATGAATGTTCTCCCAACTTAAATGTCGGTTCTGCAAGAACAGGGTTCTCTGGATCTAAAAGACTCAGATGGTGGCTTGTACATAGTAAGTGCTCAATACATATTTGTTGAGTGGCTCTTATCCCCCAGCATACACCTGCCCCCAAGTTTTCCAGATTAAATTTTAACTTTCCTTTCTTATTAATTCTCCACTGATCTTCCTGAAATAACCAAAAGTTTCAGCAGCTTTTAAAGCCTCTTTACATATTCACATCCAATCAAAAATTATAGAAATATGTCCTCAAATAAAAGATAATGTCTGTCCTCCTGTTTGTTATAGCCAGAGAATGCGCAACCAGATTATCTAATAATATTCATGTCAAGTTGTTTAAATAAATAAGCTAAAAAAGAGGTGGTAGTTAATAAGAGCATATTTTAAATCATTTAATATGGAATTACATACATTACTAGGCAGGTACTACTTCTGATTTTGTAATAATGTTTCTTCACTGAAATCTATGATAAATTCATTGTTTGAGATGACATGTTTGTGAGGCTATCTAAGCTTAAGCCTTTGGATGGATTTAGCTAAATTTCATTCAAAGTGTTTTAAAATAAATTTACCATCATTTTGATGTGTTTAGAAATCTTTATAAAATCAACAGATAAAAGAGTCAGATGAATTTGATTTTAGCCTGCCAATAATCTATTAATCTACTATTTGAGAGGAAACTATGTCATTTCAAGTCAATTCAATAAACACACATCGAAAACCAACTCTATGCCAGGCATTAGGATATGAACAAAAGACATAAAGATGTGAAGCTTACAGTCTAGTAGGGAGAAACAAATGACCAGGGAAATGGCTATAATACAGATGAGAAGTGGAAGAAGATCTGAGGGGCTGATTTTTTTATAGGAAAAAGGTAATGTCTGTACATTGTGCAAGGAAGGAAGATAGAGTATGAATTTACAGATATTGGTAGTTTCTATTTTGAATTGTAGAGAGGTTCATTCAATATTAATCTCCTTTATCCACTTAATCCTTTTATTACTCTTACATGCACAGTCAGATTTAGGGCAATAATATTTAGGTTTAGAATAAGCTTAAAGATGAAATGCTGACCTTCAGTCTTGTCTAGAATATTTTTCTGAAGAATTGAGAGAAACATCGAAGGGTGGACAATTAAATGACCAGTAATGCTGGCTCCTTGGTTGAGGCATATGTGAAATTTACTCTCAAATTATTCTACAAGCTATCATAAATATTTTTGAATTGCTATAATAAATGATCCTAGGTATGTTTCCATCTTTTGGTCACCTTTGAAAAGAGGCCAAGGAAGAAAAATCCTCAGATCAGTTATTCCAAAAATCACTATTCTGGCAGGCAACTCCTCTACACTATTGTCAGGCAAAAGATGTCTGAAAACAATATAAAATTCAGGAAGGTGTTTGCATTTTCCCTGACATTATTCCTTTTCAAATATGTTCCAGGGCACTACACTAAGCGTTTTACCTACATTATCCCAATTAAGCTCCCCACAATCCTATAAAGAAGTCATAAAACCACTGAATATAAAGCTCATGTGAGCAGAGACTGCAGTGTCTTTCATGACCAGCTGTCTCCCCAGAGCCTAGAACAGAGCCTGGAATTACACAGATACTTGTAAATATTTTTGGAATGAATGAAAGGATGGCTGACTACATGTTAAAGAACTTGCTCAAGGTCACATAGCTAGTAAAGAGTAGAGTCAAGACTCCAACTCAGATCTGTCTGATTGCAAAGCTTCTGCTTCTAACCCCTATGCTCTATTATCTTTCCTGGCTTGAAACTACGTTTTCCATCAATTTCAGATAGCTGATAAATCAGGATGTCCAATATTTCCAGAGGCACCAACTGGAAATCTGCCCTAGTTACTCTTGACAAGAAACTACAGTGGGGGTTAAGAGAGCAGTCCTTGTTTTAAGGAGACTCAGAGGTGGGACAGTGATGGCTAATTCACCTCTAGATACCATCAAAGTTGGCATCTTTGAAGATATGTTGTGAGGTTTAAATAATATTCTATATGTAATAGACTTAGCCTAGTACTTAAGACTTTGTAACAATCAATAGTTGCAAGAACAAAGAAAATGACTGTAAATTTTATAGAACATATGATGCTGTTATTCTAAAATGTTGAAAGTAAATGACAGTAGAGCTTTAGAGTGACTTTAGATGGTAAGACTGATTTCCAGCACAGTTGTCTGACTCATATAATAATCATTTGAATGACTTAATGAGACTCCTATTTGCCTTCCTATTTTAATATAGAAAGAATACTGAGAATTATGTTTTTAAATTATATTTTGAGCACTTTACAAATCCTGACTCCTTTAACCCTCATAACAACCTTTGAGGTAGATATCATCATTACCATCCCCACTTTACACCTTGTTTTACTTAATAGATTTGAATTCAGCCTGTCAGTAATCTATTAATCTATGATTTGAGAGGAAACAGAGGCATAAAGAGGCTAAGTAATTTGACAAGATCATGTAGCTGGTGAGTGCTGAGGTGGGATTAAACCCAGACAGCATGGCTTCAGGTCTATGCTCTTAACCAGTATACTCTAGAAAAGAGTAGTGTAGTCAATTCTAACTCCTATGGCCTGCTGGCACACTGAAGCTGGCTGCCCGTATGACCCGACAGTAAAGAATATGTAACAAACAGACAACAAAATACAAATGTATAATACTTCAGAAATTTGTAGTTTTAGATATCATTATCAGCAGCAGAAGAAAGACAAAAAAATCAGTGATCTAAGCTTACTTCCATCTTAAAAGCTGGAAAAAGAAGAGCAAATTAATCTAAAGTAAGTAGAAGAAAATAGGTAACAAAAATAAGGACAGAAATCAATTAAATAAAAAAGGGCAAACAACAGATAAAATCAGTGCAAACATTTATTATTAGAAAAGATTAACAAAATTGGTAACCCCCATCTAGACTGCTGTGAAGATTATAACATGTGATTTAAAATTTTTGATCCTCTTTCCATCAATAAATGGAGTTTGTATTTCTTCCTCTTAATTTGGGCTGGCCTCGGTGACTTGTTTATATCCAATAAAATTTGGTGACCATGGCAGTGTTTTACTTTCAATCTATGTTAGGAAAAGCCAAACAACTTCCAACTAGCTCTCTTGGGATGCTTGCTCTGGAAGAAGACAGCTGCTAAGCTGGAGAGGCCACATGTAAACACTCCATCAACAGCCCCAGCTGAGCTCCCAGCCAACAGCAGGCACCAGCTGCCAACCCTGTGAGGAGGCCATCTTCGGCATCCAGCCTAGTTGAGTCTCACATGACTGGAGCCCCATCTGACAACTGAATTCAATGACATTAAAGGCTCCAAGTGAGAACCGTTCAGTTGAGCTCTTCTCAAATTTCAGCCCCACAAAACCATGAGTAAATTAAATTTGTGGTCTTAAGCTGCTAACGCTAGGGATAATTTGTTAAGCAGCAATTGTAATCCAAACACTCATCAAGAATAAAAAGAAAATATAAACTTTTAGTATCAGAAATGAAGGCGGGGACAACACTATAGATACTACACACATCAAAAGGAAAATAAAGCCATATTATGAACAACTTCATGTCAGCATATTTGACAATTTAGATTAAATGGACAAATTCCTCAAAAGACACAAATTACCAAACCTGATAGCCATAAATAGATATGATAAAAAAGAAATTAAATTTATATTCAAAAATATTCCCACAAAAGAAACTTTAGTCCCAGATAGTCTGACAGTAAATTTAATCAAATAGGGAAGAAATAATACTAATGTTACATAAACTCAGAAAATATAGAAGCCAGGAATACTTCCAAACTCATTTTAGAAAGCCAGCACAATCTTCACATCAAACCATGACAAAGACATTACAAGAAAACAAAACTTCAGACCATGAGTACCTTGTGAATACAGACATGAATATCACTAACAAAGTGTTAGAAAATAATATCCACATGTCTATAACACAATCTAAGTGAGTTTATCCCAGGAATGCAAAGTTGGTTCAACATTCAAATATAAATTGACTTCTATATGTGAAAATTAATTGAATTTCTACATAGTAGTCACAAACAAGTAAAAAATAAAATTAAAACAATTATTCATAGTAGTATCAAAAAGATTTAATATCTAGAGGTCTAATGAAAGGTACAAAAGATGCCTACACTGACAACCACAAACATTGCTAAGAGAAATTAAGGACTTAAATAAACAAAGCTATCGAACATGTCCATGAATTGCAAGACTCAATATTGTTAAGATAGCTGTTCTTTCATATTAACCTAAGGATTCAATTTTTAAAAAAATAGTCAAAATGCCACATGCTTTTAAAAAATATGACAAGCTAATTCTATGTTTTTATGGAAATGTAAAGGGTTTAGAATAGCTAAACATTAAAAAGTTGAGGGAAGTTGGAAGACTTACACTACTTGGTTTCAAGAATTTCATTAAAATACAGTTATCAAACTGTGTGGCACTGGAATAAGGATAGACAGATCAATTCAATAGAACAGGACACAGAGTCCAAAAATAGTTCCCCACACAAAGTTAACTGGCTTTTAACCAAAGCCCAAAGGTGTTTCATTCCATACAAATTTCTGTATGGAATAAAACAAACCTCAACCTCTGTTTTACACTTTACACAAAAACTAATTTGGGATGGATCACAGACCAAAATGTAAAAGCTAGAACCACAAAATTTCAAAAAGAAAGCATAGAAGAACACCTCTGTGACCTTGAGGAAGTCAAGATTTCTTTGGACACAAAAAGCACTGACTACTAAGAAAAAATGATACATTGTACTTCATAAATATTTAAAAAATCATTGTACTTCATAAATATTAAAATTGTTCTGCAAATCAAAAATCACTATGAAGAAAATGAATAGGGAACCCACAGTCTGGGGAAAAAAATTTGCAATGCATACATCTGACAAGGATGTATATCCAAAATGTGTAAACAATTCCTACAAATTAGCAATAAAAGGTAACACAGTTTTTAAAAAGAGGCAATAGATTTGAACAGACATTTCACAAAAAGAGATCTATAAATGGACAATACATACATGAAAAGGACCCAACATTATGAGTCATAAGGGAAATGTAAATTGAAATTACAATGAAACCATTTAATACCCACTAGAATGACTAAAAATCAAGAAGATCGATAACACCAACAGTTGGGGCAAAGACATGGACCAACTAGAACTCCCTATGGGAATAAAAACCAGAACTCTTGGCCTCCAAGTGGGTGGAGAGACAGAAGGATTGATTGGAAAGAGACAAATAGAAACTCTCTGCGGTAATGAAAATATGTAGTTTAGTTGGCATATACACGGCTGTGTGCATACAATTATCAAAACTCATCAAACTGAGCACTTAAGATCTGTGCATTTTGTAATGTGTAAATTATATCTCAACTAAAGACCTGAATGCATGCACACAGACACATACACACATGAGTGTACTGTGTTTCCCACAGACAGGCTTCCAAACCAAGTCCCTACATTTGGTAGGCGAAATTCAGTTTAAGACTCCAATTAAATGAAGATGAGAGAATTCATTGTAAAACAGAACTAGAGCACACTGACACCCCACCACCTCCATGACCACCCCTGGGGCAAGGTCCTGGGTATCCTGCTACCATGGTGAATGACAGGGCAGGTCTGGGCGGGTACACCCTAGGAGATCTGAAGGCGCAGGGCCAGGAGAGCAGCCAACACGCCTCCAAGCTCTGTTAGGCTCCTCTCTCATTGTGCTGGGTGGGTACACTGCTTTGGTCTGAGCTCACACATTGATGTTTTTTCTGTCAACTCCCTGAGTGAGTCTGCAGCTAAATAAAAGTCCTTCCTCCCTTTCTCCCACCACCTCACCATAGCACTTTTCTAGTTATTTGCATGAAAAAAATTTATTCCATTTCACTATATCCTGGTGGGCAGAATATCTTTTAAACATCCTCTGCATCTTGTCTTCCCCACTTCTCCTTTTACTCTCACAAACGTTTTTGAAATTACTCTATGCTTGTGCTTCTCAAATTTTAATATGCATATGAATCACCGGTAGATCTTATTAAAAGCCAGATTCCGATTCAGTACATCTAGGATGGGAACTGAGATTCTGCATCTTTAAGAAGTTCCTAGCCGGCTGCGGTGGCTCACTCCTGTAATCCCAGCACTTTAGGAGGCCGAGGCTGGCGGATCACGAGGTCAAGAGACTGAGACCATCATGGCTAACATGGTGAAACCCCGTCTCTACCAAAAATACAAAAATTAGCTGGGCATGGTGGCAGGCGCCTGTAGTCCCAGCTACTCGGGAGGCTGAGCCAGGAGAATCGCTTGAACCCAGGAGGCAGAGGTTGCAGTGAAGATCGCACCACTGCACTCCGGCCTGGCGACAGAGGCTGGTGCAGGCACTTGAACGCGGGAGGCGGAAGTTGCAGTGAGCCGAGATAGAGCCAGGCGGTGTCAATGTTGGTCTGAGGATCCCACTTTAAATAAAGGTCTCCCATAATGTGCTAGCGGTGCAGTAAATGCTAGTCTCTCCTCCTATGTGCCGGTTAGGATAATTCCATGTGGAGTGGGCATCAGAGTAAAACGAACAAAAAAAGAAGCAATTCTGATTCTCTCTTTCACTCTCTTTTCTCCTCTCAGGCCCTGCCCTTAGTGCCTGTCACTACATGTGACAAATGGCTCTGTTTTTCTGAGCTACACACACCCACCCCCAGTGACATCTGCCTTCTTCCGAAGATATCAGAGGAGAGAAGGCAGGATTACTCATGATAGTCACGATTTGCTCTGTCCCACAGTGCAGATGGAAAAACTGAGGCATGAAGAGGCCGCTTCATGAACTATTTTGAACTATAAATGAGTACAGCATGAAGCATCATCATTTACCACCAGGACAGTATGACATTAGAATTTAGGTATGTTGGCCAGGGTATTTTTTAATGGCTTATGCATTGGAATTAGGATGAAGCTGGAAACCATCATTCTGAGCAAACTATCGCAAGTACAGAAAACCAAACACCGCATGTTCTCACTCATAGGTGGGAATTGAACAATGAGACCACTTGTACACAGGGTGGGAAATATAACACACGGGGGCCTGTCGTGGGGTGGGGAGAAGGGGGGGGATAGCATTATGAGAAATACCTAATGTAAATGATGAGTTAATGGGTGCAGCACACCAACATGGCACATGTATACATCTGTAACAAACCTGCATGTTGTGTACATATACCCTAGACCTTAAAGTATAATAAAAAAAATTAAATTAAAAAAAAGAAACTGAAAAAAAAGAAGAAGGAGAAAAGAAAATCTCCTTCCATACTGTTCTTAAACGTTAGATCAATATAGCATTCCAGGAGGGCTCTGTGTAGCAAAGTAAGTCATTTCTTTTCACCTCACCTCTTTCAGGTCACCTTTTCTCACTGATACTTACTGTTTTCATTCAACAGCCATTTATTGAGCACCTACTAGTTGGCTTTATGTATTCATTGAGAATACCAAGAAGAATAAGCTCATTTCTTATGCGGAAGAGGAGACAGACATGCAAATCAAGAAATGGTGAGCGGAAGGAAGAGAATATTTAGCAGGCAACTACGTGAGAATATTTATCAGGCCTACAACATACCAGAGATTATGCAGCCTTTTTCAAGTGGCCTTAGTAGCAGTGGGCACAGAATGCTTAGTTCTGCCAGGGAAAATGAAATGACTCTAGAGCAGTTTCATTTGAGCTCAGCCTTGAGAAATGAGGAGGAAATCACAGAGGAAGAAAGCAGAGAGGGCATTCTGGACAGCAGAAGGACAGCAAGAGCAATGGTATGAGATGACACGGCATGCTGTCCCCAGCATATGAGCCATGTGGGGATTCGGAGCTAGCCCTTCCGCTGTGGTCCTTACAGTCTTTGCAGTGTCTTCATGTGCATTATCTTACTTGATCTGAGAAGCCTGCATCTTTCTCCAAAGCCAGAGCACTAATTACCTGTCAGCTAGAATGAGGGAGGCTTAGGACACACCTAGGAAGGGCTAAAGAGAATCAAAGCCATTCTGAGAAAGTGATTAAAATTTCCAATGTGTTCTACAAGTCTTTTGCTTCTCCATAATTTTCAATGCAATTATTATCTCATTCTTTGGGAGCAGGCAGCTCTCCAGAGAGGCTTCCTCAGCAGCTCTGACATTTCTGAATCAGAGCCTGCACTCCCAGCTGTCTGAGATGGCCTGACAACCCCCTCTGCATCTCCAGCAGAGACCTGGCTGCCTCGCCTGAGGTGGCCTTTGTTTTGAACCTGAGTCCCCAGGACTCCTCCGCTGGAGTTCTCAAATACCTTTGCTGTGGTACACACCCACGCTCAATTGGATGTCCCTGGGCCCCTCTAATGCCTGAGGAAAGCAGAATTTTCAAGAACAAATGAAAAAAAAAAAAAAAGAATAAAGATAAATACAGCACCTTCAATACAATGATTCTCAAACTTCCATGTGCATTTCATGCCCTCGAAGGGCTCATTAAAAATGCATGTGGCCTGTTCTCAACCTGGAGAATCAGATTCAGAGACTCTAAAGCCAACTCTGAAAATTTACTTAAAAAAAAAATCTAGATGATTGGGATATAGACCAAAGTTTGAGAATATCAACATTTGGGTTTGGAAATCTCTATAACCAGAGGATATTGACTTCCTCTATCCACTCCGTGGGTTTCCCCATTCACAGGTCTGGGTTCAGTAGCTGATAGTTTCTGATATGACACAGAAGGTGAAGTTGGAGGTCATAGATTAAACTTCATAAAATTTCCCAGCCCACACCACCCTACACAGATGGAAGACAGAATAATCTTTGCTATTATTTCACCAACCCCACTTGCATGTCATAACCTTCTTTTCTTGCCCCATCTTTCTTAGGACACATTACAAAATTACCCAGGAGACACTGAGGGCCTCTGCTCCATCCCTTGCCAATTCTGAGAATAGTGCAGCCACAAGGAGGATGTTCTGAGGCTTCACACAAGGCACAAAGCCCCCAAGCACTGTCCTCTGGCCACCTACAGCCTCTCTGACTCTGCACTGCCTCTGACCCTGCAGTGCCTACTTGAGCAAAGCAATGTTTGAAAACCATTTCCAGCCTGGCTAATGATGCAGTGCTTTGAAAAGTGCCACCAGGATGAAAAAACAGCTCACAAATGGGGACTCCTCGTTATTTTACCAGCACAGCTGGCAAAAACCTCCTGCCAAGCAAGATCAAACTTCTCAGGAATGTTTTGAAAAGCTGGTGGAAACAAGGGCCTCTGTCACACTTCTGTCACACCTCACCCAAGCATGTGGGGAAAGCTTACTTGGAACGGATGTTAGTCTCAGAAACACACAAAATTGATGTCTCCAGCAGCATTGCCATTTCCACTGCAGACTTAAAGCTACATCTTTCTGGATTCTAAAGCAGAAAAGGAACAGTTAGAGAAACGATTCAGGCTTTTTCTAAAATGAGAGCAGGTTAAAGGTGCTGTTTAAAAAGGTGCCTCTCAAAGCTTCCCTCCTGCCCTTCCATACCAGGAGCCTGAGCTTAATTACCTGCATGATTTTCCTGGTTCCTGTGCTGTGGTCCAGGTGCCCTCTCTGTCCACTGGAAGCTGAGCCGTCTGTCAGACACCTCCCTCTGGCCTCCCCAGGGTCCCCTCTCACCTACACATCTCGATTAGCAGATGACAGTTCTGCTGTAATGTTTATTTTACCTCTGACAGATTTTCAGCTAAGTAGGTGTAGGGGTGGGGGTTCCCTGCCCAGAGCCAGTTCTAGGCTTCCTTTGGCTCCTCCTTCCAGTCTGCTAGGAAAAGGAACCTGGAGGCTTTTAGGAGGGAGGAGAGATCACATTTTCTTTGGTATTGAGTAGTGAAGGTCAGGTCCTCCTTGCCAGCCACAAAGCAGAGAATTGTTTGTTTATTTCTCCAAGTAGCACTGTTCTGTCTCTCTGAGCAGCAGACAAAACCAGAAAAGGGAATTTATTCTGTGGAGCAGACCAAAGGCAGGAGGGATAAACTTGTCCTTTGGAAAAATAAAAGCAAATTCAATGAAGTGATCATCTGAAATCTAGTTTTTCTTCCCTTCTGCCACCTTTCACCCCCAATCTGAGTTTTGCTGGGATTTAGGTAAGATCCCATGAGAGAAATGAGATATGGCAGATAGAGATGAGAGCAGCAATGGGAACTTGGGGTGGAAGAGTGTGCATTCATCTATGGATCACTCAGCCAAATAAGCCACTTAGAGGGTCCGTGAAGAAGCATCCTCCACTCTTCCCTCTCTCTTATCCTCCACATCTAAGCCATGATCAATCTTACAGAGTCTGACTCCTAAATATCTGTTAAACTCACCCTCTTCCCTCCATTTCCACGGCTACTGCTGTAATTCAGCACCATCATTTCCTGCCCAAATGATTGTCACAGCTTTCTAATTAGGCTATTTGCCCCTTCCAATCTACACCCCACATAGCACCCAGAGAAACCTTCCATAGGTGCAAATCTTATGCCATTTTCTGGATAAAACCCTTCAAGAACTTATTTCCTCCTCTCTTCTCCAGGTCCTAGTTTTATGCTGAAAGCCCAAAGTCCTGCACAATTTGGTCCCTGCTTATTTGTCCAGCCTTAACTCTTACAGCTTCCTGCTTCAAACACTAGGCTCTAGCAAACTAAGCTTTTCTTTTGCAAAATAGACCAAACGCTCTTTCACTTTTGTGCCATCATGCATGCTGTTTTCTTTGCTTGGAACAATCTTTTTGATACTCCCAATCTCCCTTAATTAGCTATTTCCTGCCTGAACTTTAGGTCTCAACTAAAATGTCACTTCCTCTAGAAAGACTTTACTAGCCCTCAAGGCAGTTGAACTAGAAGTTTCCTCTGTGTTTCCATAGCAACTTATGGATTCACACTGCCCGTTGGTAAGAGCCAAGAGAGCAGGAGCCACAGCTGTGAGGGCCACCATTGTATTCCTGGCCCTGGAGAAGAAAATTAAAATAGGCTCAATAAAAATTTTTTAAATAAATAAATGGTATCTCTAATTTTTTCCTACTTAGTGTTCAAGAGACTATAACTATAGTTTACTTCTGCCTCATAATTGTAAAATTTTTCTTTTTACTTCCCAAGATTCAGGATAAACTAGCATCTTTCCATCTTTCTTCTTCTTTTCCTCAAAGCCTGTCTGTCAAGGGGATTGCCCTCATTATATTTTGGTGGAAATTTTTGTTAGTGCCTTCCTTATACCTATTTACCCCTTGGTACTGGACTGTACCCAGTCCAATTCAATCTCCTGAAATCAATATATATATCTCAAAACCATGGAATCCTTGCCTGCACCACTTATTTGGCAATCAGTCAAGTGCTGCCTTGCGATAGCTCTTGTACTTTTGTCTTAAACTATTATTATGACTAAGCACTTCACAGCTTTATAGCATGTCTCCCAACAATACTGTAAGTCCCTCTAGGAGTTCATCATTTTGGGGTCCCTTTATAGCTTTCCCACAGGAAAGCAAATAACTAAGAAGGTAAAAAAAAGTCATTAAGAATTGAATGCATAAATGTGTTTTAGGCATTCCATACAGATTAGATCTGTTTAATTTTTGGCCAGTGTTGAAAGAGTCCATAGCAATTTGCCTGAATTTAAGAATGACCAAGGCAAATAAATAAAATTTCAAAAGAAATTATTTAAGGCAGGGGCAAGAGTTATCTGGAGTATCAATAAATTTAAGGCAGGGGGAAAGACTTATCTGGGGTAAATTAAGATCACCAAATAGAATAAAGGCATATACAGATAATTTGGCTGTTTCTGTTCATACCCATGAAAAGAAGAGCACTTATATAACTGGGAGGAAATGATTTATATCAAGACATTGCCCTGAAAGTGTCTCAAAAACCCAAAGATTCCACGAGCATTGCAAAGTGGAGCAGCTAAGATTCTGAGGCCTTTGTCTTAATTTTACATTGACCTCTAGAGAGCAATGAAATGAGCTCTGGGTCAGAGATCAAGAGAGCCGACCTTGATTTTCTTTTCAAGACCAGTTATAACTTACATGTTTTTCTTGGCCAAGATACTAATGTCTCTGAACCTTAGATTTTCTCATATAGTTGAGATTCTACTTCTTAATTCACCTACCTCATATGTATATTGTGGTAATCAAATTGAGTTGTATATGATGACACTTCAGAAGAGTTTAAAGAAAAACACACATGTGAAATATTAACATTATTATCTCAGGCCATTTGGCTAATTTTCTTGAGCATTGGCTTTTCACCTCACCGGCCATCCCAATCTGATGATAGGGCAGTGATTCGTTGAGCATTTAATAAAACTTTGATGCTACTTGCCGTTGTAAAATCATGTCATTTCTTGCTGAGAAGACAGTGTAGAGAAAAATGAAATTCTACCCAGTCAATGTTTTTTTTTTTTTTTCTCTCCAGATCATTTCAGAAGATAATCAAGTGTTAACTTCTTATTTTTATTTACAAAAAAGTATTAAGTATCCACCATGTGCCAATATTGTACTAGGTATTGAGATAAGATGAATACATGTATTATGTGTTAGGAAAGATCCATAAACATGTCAACCTGATTCCTTAAAATGTAAATCACGGTCAAAACAGCAAGGCAGCTGCAAGATGCAAGGAAGAGAGAACAGAGCATAGCTTTGAAGTCAGGCCTGATATTGACAGTCCCAATACTATGTGATAAGAACCATTCTTCAGATATGTATATGCAGTGTCAGCAGCATAAAGGAGGATGGAGAGCTGAGTTTCAGCTGTCTTCCCATGCCAATCTCAGACATCCATGTCAACCAGGCATACATCTGGGACATTTTAGTATTGAACACCACCACCCCCTGCCCCATAAAAGTGGGGTGGAGGGCTGTATCCCACCACTCCCCCAACCACGACAACATCTCGGGAAAACAGGCGCTTCAAGGGCAAGGGCCAACGTGATGGGCTTTGTTTCAGCACCAAGGACAGAGACACGCAGCAACGGGCTTCTCTGGTTTTAGAAGTTGACCATGGCTTGGGGACTGAATTTAAGATTGCATCGGTGAGTTTAACCTAAAGTTTATTTTGCTGGTGTTTGTTCCTCATTATGATGAATAGTCATGTACCTTAAGCAGTGTGTCTCATGCTGACATTGTGCGGTCCTACTGACCTGGATCCTGAGACGCAGGAACCATGTGCTTAGTGGCCATTGCCCATGTTGGGACTGACATTCTTGTTCATGTACAGCCCAGTTGCCTGGCTGTATGCCTACTGTTTAAAACCCATCTCTCTGCATCAAAAATTGCCTCTCCATGTCATGGTTTATTACTTTCTCTTCCACTTTACAAATCACACTTACAGGAGTTAATCCAGATGAATCCTATCAATACTGTAGAACTCAATTCATCCCTGAGGCCAGGGGATAGATTAGATACTTGGATTATGGTTTACACTGGCCTGACAAGGCAAGGATTAACTAAATCAGCAGAGAAAGATGAGAGAGGGCAATTCTCAAGCAATTCTCCTGCCTCAGGCTCCTGAGTAGCTGGGACTACAGGCATGCACCACCACTCCCGGCTAATTTTTTTATTATTTTTATTTTTTAGCAGAGACGGGGTTTCACCATGTTGGCCAGGCTGCTATCGACCCCATATAATTTTGATCTTATTTGAATCAGATGTGGCCCTACCTTCAAGGAACTCACAGTCTAATAAGATAGAGTCATAATTACATAAGTATAAAACAAGATGGTTGTAAAATACAGAGCTAAGCAGAGACTGTATGGAGTACAGCGTACACCCAGAATGGATGCACCAGACAAAGGATAATTTAAATTAAGTGGGAAAAACACTGACTTTGAAATCAGGCAAAAATTCTACCTACGTGACTTAGAAAAAGTAAATTAATTTCTGATTTCCATTATATTTAAGATGGTCATTTACCATCATCTTGATGGTCAAACCATTTCCTAATCCCTGTGTTCCCAGAGGATCAGATAACTTCGTTCTCTTCAAACCAATAAAACTGAAAAGTTTTCTCTGGATCCCAGCTTATATCTGCCCTGGGTCACTGGGATTTAACCAGATGAAGAAGAGTCTCTAACTTAGCTTCTTCATTGTGACCTGTAACTGCTGTTCTGATTATTGACTCTGCTTCCTGGCATGGTCCAGGAGTCAGGAAACTTGTATTCTGTTTCTGTCTCTACCAATGCTTGCTGTGCACCCTGGACAATGCAGTCTCCACTCCACTTTCCTGCCTATTCCCCATTACTCCATAGGTGCTCTGGGAACCATACAAACCAGATCAGCTATTCTTTGTTCATTCCCCATGCTTTCTCACCTTCATGTCCTACTCATATGGTTCTTCCCAACTGTGGAAGACTTCCCCGTCCCAAGCTCCACATGTGGGAATCCAAACCATTCTTCAAAACTCATTGAAAACAGCCTTAAATTTTCCTCACTCCCCTCCTTTGATACTTACTGTTTGCTCCTCTCTGCTCCATAACACAGTGATTCTTAATCCTGGCTGCCCATCAGAATTTCATGAGGAAATTATAAAGACACTAATGCCTGGATCTCATCTCATACTAGTTAAATCTGCACCTCTGGTGGTGAGATCAGTATTTCGCTGAAGCTTCCCAAGGTGATTCTAATGGACAGCCAGGGCTGAAGACTTTGCTGCACTTCCTACTATTGCTGCATTTCTCCTATAGGGTTTGACAGCAAATCATACGCTCCTTCATGACAGAGACCTCTCACTCATTTCCTGATTCTAGAACAGTGCCTTGCCCAGAGTGAGTGCTCCATAAGTAACTGTTGAGTTGAATTATACTAGGGTGAGTTAATCGCCACTGGAATAAAAACATTTCAGCACTGGGCCCAAATCAGCAACTAATCTGCAAGACAGATATGGACAACCCACTTCTTTTATCCTCATAGCAAGGAGGAGAACAGTTGGCTCTCTTTCCCCACAACCACCTTTCTGTCTTCCTCTCTGCTCACCTATACCCGTTGCTTCTCTCCAAAAGGAGGGAAAGCTGTTATCCTAATGCATCAATTAGAATGCATTTTCCCATGGGCAGAGACACTGTGTGTTTAAAGGCAAAACTCCATGTTCTGCTCCCCTTTTGCTTGCCTTTCCTTCATGCACCTGCCTAAGGTCGCAGCCAGATCTGGCACCTTAGGCAGGTCAGATGTTCTCTCTCTCTTTCTCTTTCTCTCTCTCTCTCTATCTCTCTCTCCACCTTCTGACATTTCTTTCTTTAAAGAACTGGCCAGAGGGTAGAGCTATCCTAAGGTTTAGATTCACAGTTTAAGAAGATATTGGAGGCTCATTTGAGGCAAAAGTCACATTCTCAGGTTCAGATTTACAAGAAAGACCCACACTGACTCTAACCATCTTGTGACACTTTGAGTCCTACATGGCTACTATTTCTTGGGTGTTTCTCCCTGCACACTGTCAGAAGGAAAGATGATTGGAAAAACTCACCTATTCCTGAGTCCCAGCCCACAATGTCATTGAAACTCCATCCTCACTTCTAATAGGCCTATCTTCTCTTTGCAAAATGAGTGTGTTTACCTATATTGCCAGGGCATCATTCAACACTAGGATTCAAGAATTATAACTGTATAAGAGAAGAATAAGCCTTGGGATCAACTGGGAGGAGGGGAAAGAGATGATTCTCTTTGCTTCTTCCAAGAAACTCCTCACCCTCATCTTATTCCTACACCATTACCACACACAGCACAGAACTCCAGCACCTTCCCTGATGGTGGGAGGTGTGAAAGGAGCTTGAACTTCAGCAGAGCTATTTTGGTGCTGCCCAGAAGGCACGTGAATTTGAAAACAAAGTAGGTGAGGTAGAAACTCAACCCACATGCTGCCTCTGTCCTGAAACCTGAGCAGAATCAAGCAGAACTCCTTTTTCTCCCACCAATTGCATCACCTATCAGAGTTTTGACATCAATTATTATGACCTCCTTTCTCTTATTTTAAGCCATATCTATCCTCTAAAGAGAAATGCATTATTGTAGCAATATACCAATTAAAGGCTAAAGAAGCCTCAACTGTCCTCAAGAGGAAAAATGCTTAATATGCTTGCTTTTGTTCTGGTTTTATCTTTTCATCATGCATATGCTTACTTGTCTATATATTTTGTCACTTTATCACGGTCAGGTTTGCACATTATTGCAAATTGTCTTATCCTCCATAAAACGTTTCCCAGTTCCACAATGGCAGGGGTTGGTTGATCCTTTTTTTCTATTCACATACCATATATACGTATTTTTTCTGTTTGCCACAACACTCAGTACAAGAATGCTTACATATTACTACTATGTGTTAATCTCCTAGGGCTACCATAAGAAAGTACCACAAACTGGGTGCCTTAGAACAACATAAATCTATTGTCTCATAGTTCTGGAGGCTAGAAGTCTGAAATCAATGTGTTGACAGAGCCATGCTCTCTTTGAAGTTGCTAGGGAAAGATCTGTATCAGGCTTCTCTCTTAGCTTCTGGTAGCCTCAGGCATTCCTTGGCTTGTAAATACATCACTCTGGTTCTCCTCAGTCTGCACAGGGCATGCTCCCTTTGTCTTCACATCCCCTTGCTTCTGTGCATGTCTCTCTCTGTCTGAATTTCTCATTTTCATAAAATACCACTCATGGTGGACTAGGATCCACCACCATAACCTCCTTTTAACTTGATTGCCTCTGTTAAGATCCCATTAACAAATAAGATCACAATCTGAGGAAGGTACTGGATATCTTTTGTGGAGGAACACAATTCAACCTATAACAAATGTCAATTCCCCACTTCCTTGTATTAGTATAGAAATGACCAAAATACCTTTAGTAATTGGCTAAAGAATGATTTCAAAGTTCTTTCCTCCTATGCATTTGTGTCATTGTTAGTAAACATGCATTTGCTTCTTTCTCTTGTAACCATCCATAGTGTTCCTGAATATCAAAATCTCAGGGTTCCTCAGAGACCATCTGTCCCAGCCCCTATCCCTGGCTGGTTTATCTCCCTCAGGACATCCAAGGCCTGTAGCCAGGCTCTGCTCATACACTCCCATACCAGGAAACTTGTCGAGGCCTATTCTTTCTATAATCAGTTCTGTCAAAAGGTTCTCCAAATACTGAATCAAATTCTCCAAAACTTTCCCCCAAAGACTCAGGTGGAAATAGTGTTGGGTTACACAGAAGGCCTTCAGGTATTTCAAGGGCAGGAGGGTGGCCACATGTCCTATATGTTCTCTACTCAGTTTCCTCTGCTCAGCCCAGCACATGAGACCTGAAACATGACCTGTGCATCATGGAGTGGAACTGAAACCACATTTACAAAATTATAACTGAGGAAATTATGACAGTGAAAGAAATCAGACCTAACAGACTGTATCTTCTAACCGTTATGTCATCCTTGCTCATTCCTGGGTATAGGCCAAACTAACTTTGGGGATGGATTCAGTTCACAGCTTGACTCATAAACAAAATTGATAAGAGCCCTTTCCTGAAAAGGCCGCCTTCTTGCCTCAGGACCAGTCTGCCTTTGCAGGACTAGCAAATTAGCTACAAGATTAGAAATCACAGTTTACAGGTTGTGCAGCCGCTGGCTCCAACAGTCTGAACCTCCCCAAATTGCTCTTGGGAGTAACACCACTATTGTGAAACCTAAGATCAGGGTTGAGATATTTTGCAGACCCTGCACTCGATGGATCAGCTGACACCACCCAGACTGGTAATCTGCTCAACCAGTTCTGCCAACCCACCCAGGAACAGAAGACACCAAGAAAAACCTCACTTCAACCCCCCATGATTCCATCTCCAACCTGACCAATCAGCACTCCCCAATTCCCAAGCCCCTGCCCGCCAAATTACCTTTAAAAACTCTGATCCTCGAATCCTCGGGGAGACTGATTTGAGTAATAATAAAATTCACATCTCCCACATAGCCAGTTCTGTGTGAATTACTCTTTCTTCATTGCAATTCCCCTGTCTTGATAAATTGGTTCTGTCTAGGCAGCGGGCAAGGTGAACCCATTTGGCGGTTACAGAACAGCCACATCATATCAACAAGTTTCTGTGAACACGGTCTGAGATTATGTTAACTCTCACTTGTCTAGTCTGACTTTTCTTCTGCACAGTTATCTTCTCTTCCTGTTTGAGTACACTTGATCAATTATGTAGCATGATTAATTCATGTACTCAATTTATTGATCTCAATACGAACTTTTTTAGGTGCTTTTATTATCTTAATATTCATAGAAAGTCTGGGAGGTAGAGTCATTTTTGGTCCTACTTTACTGATCAGAAAACTGAGGTGTAGGGAGACTATTTGGTCACGGACCTGTGGGCAACAGAGCCCAACTTCGAGCCTATGTCTTTGATTCCAAGCCAGATGCACTTTTCATTGCATTGTGCCACTACATCAAAATTATTTTTTATAAACTCCCAGTTTGTTATGTCAATGAATTGAGCACAGTACAAAGCAAGCAGCCAGCCCTATCACACCTTTGGCTATGTCTGCAATGCGTAAGTGAGAAATGCAGTCAAGATTCAGGCCAAAGTGATATTTACCTTTCAACTATATCTTGTCCATTGGCCAGATTCAATGAAT
The DNA here is from genome assembly GCF_024542745.1 of Macaca thibetana thibetana. Lineage (NCBI taxonomy): Eukaryota > Metazoa > Chordata > Mammalia > Primates > Cercopithecidae > Macaca > Macaca thibetana. The sequence goes on along the minus strand of NC_065578.1, from coordinate 110,139,682 downwards.
AGTGTTCACATCTGGAAACTTAAGATGCTAGGCCACTTTGCAGTGATATAAGCATTTAGGGCTCATCCATTCCTTCTGTGTTTGTGTTTCGTTTGTATACTTAATTCCATGAGTTGGTAGGATGTGTGACTCTTAAGCCCTTTGGATACAGATACAAGACATAAATGATATATTATGGACTGTTTTAAATATGGTGGGCACTATATTCAATCCTTTTCAATTAAAAACTTATTTAATCCAGCTGGGCGCAGTGGCTCACACCTGTAATCCCAGCACTTTGGGAGGCCGAGGTGGGTGGATCACCTGAGGTCGGGAGTTTGAGACCAGCCTGACCCACATGGAGGAACCCCATCTCTACTAAAAATACAAAATTAGCCAGGCTTGGTGGCACATGCCTATAACCCAGCTACTTGGGAAGGCTGAGGCAGGAGAATCGCTTGAACCTGGGAGGTGGAGGTTGCGGTGAGCTGAGATCGCACCATTGCACTCCAGCCTGGGCAACAAGAGCGAAACTCCATCTAAAAAAAAAAAAAACTTATTTAATCCTCACAACAACCCTATGAAGTAGGTACTATAATTATTCTTATTGAAACTGTGAGGGAACTGGGACTTAATGGGGCTAAACAAATGTCTTAAACTGATTAAATTATGGCACAGTAGTATCCCTTATGCCAGTTAAAAAGAAAAAATATCTTCATGTACTGACACAGAAAGATATATAGGATATAGTATTAGGAAAAAGCAAGTTCAGTAATAATAGTAATAGTAATAATAGACAGCATATGACCACTTGAGAAAAATGTTTTTTATTTCACAATATTCATTGTTTAAAATACTGGAAGAATATATATATCAAGTCATCAACAGTGGCTATCCTGGGATAAGAATAGAAATTTTAGGTAGAGAACTTTTTAACTTTTATGTTAAATATTTTTATAATTTTTAAATATTTTCATTCTAATGTGTGCTACATTTTTAGTCAAAAAAAGAGTTTTAAATTTATTTTTTTAATTTACCTAAAAAATTTTAATTGACACATTGTAATTGTACATATTTATGGAGTATAATTTGATGTTTTCATATTATACATATATGTATGTTGTATGATGATCAAATTAGGGTATTTAGCATGATAAATTACATATTTATCATTTCTTTCTGGTGAGGATATTCAAAAGCCCGTCTTCTATTTGTAATATATCATTTCTCACTGTTAATCATCATCACCCTACTGTGCACTAGAACCTCAGAACTTAACTTATTACTCCTATCTAATTGTGACTTTGTACCTGTTGATCAGTCTTTCCCTATATACCCCTCTTTTGTCCCCTCCTCAATCTCTGGTAACCACTGTTCCACTCTCAGTCAGAGAAAATAAATGGTCTACATAAGTTGCCCATGCAGCTAACTAAGTGGCACAGTGAAACTTAGGGAAACTTAGGTTTGACTGTCTTTAAAATCTGAACTCTTAATCATAATGCTGAATTGATAAATGACATTAAATACCAGCACTAATGCCCCATTTTTCTGAGTTGAGTGAACTTCCTCCTGGAAAAGAACAAGAAGTCATGGATTAATTCCTCTCCACGATGGTCTATTTAGGACAAGCAGGCCTGGGACAGGACTATGTGGAAGTCTTCTGGAAGTGTGTGCAGGTGTCTGGGTTTAGGGGACGGTCATAATCAGGGTTCTAGATCCCCACACAGACTGTAATCTTTCATTCTTCCTGTTCCTCACAATACTGGGAAAGAGCCAAGAAAAAAAATTAATGAAAGCAGGTTAGGTTCCTTTGGGTCATTTAACATAAATCAGCCTCAAGGAAGAACTTTCCTGGACTGAAGAAAAAATATAAATGCCACTGAAAAATTTATAGGTCAAAATTTCCATCTTCATTAAGTCTCCCCCAGGCCTTTTGTGATAAAAATAAGTGCAACTAGGTCCCTCTAACCCAGAGGGTCCCATGCTTCTGTGGATGCCTGTAGTACCCTCTGCAGGGAAATGGCTCTTCTGGGGTCCTCACCACAAAAGTCTAATAGTCTTCAGCTGGCTGAACCTTCCCATGCATCACTATTCAAAGTGAGGACCATGAGCCAGCAATGTCCACATCATCTAGAATGAGTTCAGAGCCAAATCCAGCCTGCCACAGCCACTGCCCATTTTTGTCAGTAAAGTTTCACTGGAACACAGCCACATCCATTGGTTTATGAATTGTCGAGGACTGCTTTTGCCCTAGCGTAACAGAGTTCAGTAGTTGCAATAGGGACCGTATGACCTACAAAGCTGAAAATATTTGCTATTTGGCTCTTTACAGAAAATTTTTTTTTTGCCAACTTCTGGCTAGGAACTCATTAAAAGTGCAAAGTCTCAGTTCCCACTCAGATCCCTAAGGAATTCCTACACACTGGAAGTTTGAAAAGCAATAGCACGGCCAGGCATGGTGGCTCATGCCTGTAATCCCAACACTTTAGGAGGCCGAGGCAGGTAGATCACGAGGTCAGAAGATCAAGACCATCCTGGCTAACACAGTGAAACCCCATCTCTATTAAAAATAAAAAAAATTAGTCGGGCATTGTGGTGGGTGCCTGTAGTCCCAGCTACTCAGGAGGCTGAGGCAGGAGAATGGCGTGAACCTGGGAGGCGGAGCTTGCAGTGAGCAGAGATCTGCACTCCAGCCTGGGCGACAGAGCGAGACTCCATCTCTGTCTCAAAAAAAAAGAAAAAAAGAAAAAAGAAAAGGAAAAGGAAAGCAATAGCACTGCTCTAGCAGTCATTAGGCTAGGCCATTGCTCTGTTTCCATGTCATCCTTAGGTGGTGACAGGCCTGAAAATGATGTTCTGAGAGTTTAGAGGTCTAACAGTACCCTGAAGGTCTAACAGCACCCTGAAGCCAGAAGAGAAGGAAACGTATGTATCAATAAAAATTGGGTGGTGGGAACGGACCAAAGGCTCCAAAGGCTGCAGAATTGAGCTGACCTTTAAGAATGATTAAGATCCTCAAAAACCAAAAGGACTTGGACAATGGAGAACCTGTCCCAATTCCCCCACCACCCCACCCCCACCCTGCAACCCCTCGTCCCTTAACTGACCTCACAGCTTCTGCTTTTTCCCAATCTGGTTATAACTGTGCTCTGGGAAGAAAACTTGCCTTAGAAAGAGGCTTTATGTCACCCTTCAGAGGCTGCTAGGTGCCCTCCAGGCAGGATGAGGAGGGCCCAACCCTAAGAGAGCACAAACAAGCTTCCAACAGCATGCTTAGAGATAAAGGATTTGGGTTTGGAGTCAGTTCCATGCAGGACTCAGCATCAAGAGGTAGAAACATGCTTGGGGTCAAAGAGGCCCATTGCATTCTCTCTTCCACTTGGCTCCTTTCTGCCCACTGGCACCTGGCCCTGTGGAGAAACTGCAGAGCAGAGGTAAAGACAAGGCCTCACCTGCAGGAGATGGGAGGGAGGCTCTGCTGGAGGCTGTGTCCCAGGATCCCCTGGCCAACCTTCTCTAAGCAGCACCCACTTGGACGGCCATGCTGTCAGGGACCCCTCATGGGTGAACTTTCTTTGTCCTGCTCAGGGAACTCTTAGAAGCCTCTATCAAAGGCAGGTTTTCTTCCTCCAAAACAATCATATCATACTGAAAAAATTAGGACTTGTGTGGTCAGTTAAAAGGCAATTTCCTAAGGTCTTCAGACTCTGCCTGTGACCCATATTCCCATTCCTGGACAGAGCCCCAGCTAACCAGACCCCCTGAGCACGTCCCCAACCCCCTCACTGAAGTGCCTCTGCACTTCTCAGATATCCACTTCTGGCCTAGCTTTGCCTTTCAGTTCAGATGTGCCCCAATGCCTGCCTGGGCATGAGGTGCTGTTTCTGACAATGATATTGCCTCCTGCCCTGGCAATGCACCCTCACTGGGCCTAGGGCAATTCCCCTGCTGGCTTGGCAGGCCCCAAAGAACCCCTCACTTCACCATCTGGCACCAGTTTCCCAACATTCCCACCACCCCTAGAAGACAGAGAAACCTGGTTGGAGGTATTTTCAGGCAGTTGTCAACAAGGCACAACCTCTATCTCCATTTCTCATTCTGAAGCAGGTCTTCAAAACCAGACTATCTTGTTCTGTATCCTCTCTTCTCCCCTGTGGAATTTCCCAGTGCTGGCCCAGCCAGGGGGAATGTAAGAAACAGCACGAGTCTCTTCCCAGGAACCTGGATGCCCTTTAAAGGCATCAGAGAGACATATGCAGAACTCCAGGGAGGGTTTATCATGAAGTGGCAAAATTATCCTGCTCTTTCAGATATTAGAGAAATGAATGGCCTCTTAGCCAGGACCTCCTCATGACTCCACATCTCTGGCATCTGCTGGTCATTTTGTGGGTTGGGAGCAGGGCACTTCCTTTAATTTGACCATTTCTGCTCTTCTCTAGCCTCTGACCAATTATCCTAACTCTAGAAAATTGCACTCCTGGTTAGCTTTTATGTGTCCTCATCTGTGTGCATCCTGCTAATCACCTGCAGCAAATGCTCCTGTGTAAGCATTTTGGCCAGCTGTCTGCCGTATCGTTGGCCTTCTGCCTACTTTTGATTAATTTTTAAATCTTGTATTGTTGTAGTAACTATTCTCACAGGTCCTCCTTTCTCCTCTACATTCTCTACCCATCCCTGTTAAGACCCTCAGGTGGAGTCCAGGAGCCTGGTGTGAGCCTGACTGGATGCTGAGATTCCAGTGGAAAGTTAAGCATAGTGAGGACTGCAGGGCAGCGGGGCAAGGATAGAATGGGCCTGCACCTCTTCTCTTTTAGCTCTAATCATCCCTGATTTATAGATAACAAAAACCACCTGAGGTAAAGAGCTGACTTTGCACATATTTTTTTTTTTTTTTTTTTTTTTGAGACAGAGTCTTGCTCAGTCGCCCAGGCTGGAGTGCAGTGGCACAATCTCGGCTCACTGCAGGCTCTGCCTCCCGGGTTCACACCATTCTCCTGCCTCAGCCTCCCGAGTAGCTGGGACTACAGGCGTCAGCCTGGCTAATTTTTTGCATTTTTTTTTTTTTTTAGTAGAGACGGGGTTTCACCGTGTTAGCCAGGATGGTCTCGATCTCCTGACCTCATGATCCACCCGCCTCGGCCTCCCAAAGTGCTGGGATTACAGGCGTGAGCCACCGCGCCTGGCCCCGACCTTGTTCATATTCTTTGTCTGATTCTGGGGATGTTAATTACTCTCTCCATTACCCTCTGGAAAATGGCAAGAATAGCATCCACCTTGTAGGATTGCTGTAAGAATTGAGTAAGAATGCATGTCAGAACAAGGATGAGAATGAGGAGGGTCAGACTTCTTCTGTCCTGGGGATTCTCTACTTTTCTCCAGTGCTTTCCCAGCATTTGGTCTTCCCAAAGAACAAAATCGTTGAATCTATTTATACCAGGGCCCTCACTCTCTCTTTTCCCAGCTTAACTCGTGGGTCAGTTAAGGCATAGGAAGCAAGGAAGGTTTGAGGAGCAGGAAGTGGTTGGAAGTGAGTATTGCTAAGAGCAAGCATTTGTTGATGCCTATTATTTATCCTCAAAGAAACCCCAACAGTAAAAATGTTGAGGATGCTCAGCTTCTGCTAAGTGAGTAACTTGTCCCAAATCACACAGCCTGACCCCAAAGCCCATGTTTGTTAAAATTATATCCTGGTGCATCATAAGAGGATGGGAAAATAAGTTTAAAAGGGGCTTGGAAGGATATTGGGGGTGTGTGGGGGGAAAAAAATGAATGAGTAAGGTAGAAAAGTTCAGGAAGAGCTTTAGGGAGGACAGAGTATGGGGAATGAGGCTCTGAAGCTGTATGGAAGCAGAGTGGCCAGTGCACATGTGCACCCCTCACACATAGGTTCAGTGTACCTCCAGGCTTCCCAGTATGGCTGCAGCAGGATTGCCTATGGCTGCTGTGAATGCAGCAGTCCAGGACTCTCAGTGCCCTACAGCTACAAGGAACGGAGTCGGTGGACAGAAAGCGATAAGTGACTCCTCTTTATTCCCTCTCAGAAGCAGGTGGAAGAAACAGGCACAAACCATTGTGGAGTATGGGGGCAGAGACAGGATACACCCAAGCCAACAGGACTGTGGAATGGAGGAATCAGATTTGAAGACTTTTCTTTCATCTCTGCTTTCCTTTAAGTTTTGAATCTAGCAAGAGGCCCTCTTGTCTTTCCTGCTTTTCTTCTCACACTGCTACTTAAGAACTGTTCTGGCCACACAGGAGCTTTCCTGACCAAAGCCAGAAAAGGGAAGGGTAGCCATGCAAACAGAGTCAGCTTTCCATACCCAGCCTAGACCACTGCTCCCTGCCTGTCATCCTCCGCTGAAGCCAATGAACATCCTTTGAGACCCAGCTCTGCAGTGTCCCCTCTCCAAAGTCCCTCCTCAGTCCAGGACAGAGTTGGGGCCCCACTGTGCTTCGTTTGCATTACAATCTCTCAGCTGCACTGTTTGTTTTTGTTCTCATGTTTGTGTCCCCCTGGTACTCTGGGGCATCTTGAGGGCAGAGAATGGGGTTCCATTTATGCCTGAACTCCTGGCACCCAGCACTGTCAGTCTCAGAGCAGAAGCTTGGCAAGTGTAGAAATGGGATTTACTGACCACCTTCTTAGGATTAGGCACTGAGGACACAGAGATGGAGACCACATCCTGATTTCAAGTTGCTAATGGTCCAATGAAGAAATATTTTAAAGTACACAGTAGGTATACATACAGTAGGCCCCTGGAAGGAAGATTTTGTTATCATTATCATCACCGTCATCAGCAACAATGTCTGCCTAGCCCTCAAGAAGTCCTCCAGGATGTTTACAAGAGACTTCAGCTCCTTCTCCTGGAGACAGTACCCAGCTACTTCCTACTTTAAGTGCTAACAGTTCTGCAGCCCCCAGCACCAATAACACCCTGCTTATCAAAGTACCCTGGGACACATGGCCACACATGCCCCACACCCTCTGAAAATGGTTCCTGATCTCCCATTGCCACCCCAGCCACTTGCCCTTTGTTAAGCCAGAGGACAAGCCATCATTTTGCCTGGCCAATAACTGCCAGTCTCTTTCCTTCCCACCAGAGAAGAGGTCATCTCACCATCTCTGCAGCCCTCAGCTGCAAACAAACATTACCTGGGAGCAGGACTTGACTAAGGAAAACAAGGTGCTAAGGACACCTGGAAGGAGGGCTGCAGGGTCCTGTGCAGGGAACCCTAGGTCACAGCACAGAAATGTGGAACCTATGAAGAGCATCAAAACATTGTTCATGGGAAAGGGAAGATGGAGGATGGACTAGGGACTGACTTTAGCTGTGCAGGGGACTAGAGCATCACTCCCCCAGAGCCAGTGTTTTCAGCAGCCTAAAGCCAATTGCTTGGCACTGCCCACCCACTCAGTATCTTCCTCTGCTCCTTTTGGATATGACCTGGGGTGGCAAGATGAAGGATGATCAAGTGACTGTGTATTTCTACCCTTTTCCGTAGTCATGGAAATGGATGAGGAGAACTGGCAGAGAGAGGGGTGGGAGGTAACTTTGACCCTGAGCCAATCCTGCCCTGAAAAGGCTTGGCAGGGCATTACCACTCTGACTTACATCACGGAGCTCCAGGCAGCCTCACAGGCATAGAGGGCTCTGGCTCCCACAGCTCCAGTCTACAAATCTAGCTTTGATTTTAGAACTGACTGACCCTTTCCCTACAGGATAGTGGCTTCCCATAGGGGCATCCCTCAGGGCTACTGCTGTATCAGCCACAAGCCCAGCTGTCAGCTCTTTAGCTTGAGCCCTTATTTCTCCCAGTGTCCCTGATTCTTCCTGTGCCTCTGAGCGTGGCCAGACCAGCCCCAGAGAATCAGGCGCCAGTAACCTAGTCTTTCTCCTCTCTACCTCCCCATCCTTGCCCAATAGTGATGCTTTCAAAAGGCAACAGCCAGGCCAAAAAAAAAGGGGGGGAGGGGGGTGGGGACAGAATCAGGATTTTAAGGGTAGAGATGATGTTTATAAACATAACATCCCAGTGGGGTTCATGAGCCAAAGATGAGCTAACTACTTGTCTGGTATCTGGGATGTATCTACCTTGGGAGGAAAAGGAAAGAAAGGAGGTCAAACTCTTGCTGGAAGTCATGACTCTCCTGTTAAAAGCCCACACACATGTTTATATAAAGATCTACAGAAGAATTATTTTGAAGCTTTATCTCCATTACCTTTCAAAGAGAGACTGTCCTGGGCATGGAAGTAGAAGCTGCCAGAGAGGCCAGAGAGATGCCATGAAGGGTCTCACTCTAGGAGGTAGCCCAGCGGCTCGATAAAATACTTGGAAAGAACAATTTGGGGTTAGAAAAGAGAATGAAGCAAAATTATCTCTCTCTCCCTATCTTGCCTTTCTCTTTGACTTATGCAAGTGATTCCAAGATCCTGGGAAGATGAAGCAATGATGGCTCTTGCTCTGCATTTATTCATCAGGCTGGAAAGAGAAAAGGGGAAGGAGGTGTCTAGAGAATGACGGGGGAAAGAACTGGAAGAACTTCATAAAGTAGAGCCATGTAAAGAGGTGTGGATTCAAATCCTGGTTGTGCTACATATGAATTATGTGACCTTAAGAACATTAACCTCTGTAAGCTTCTACTTCCTCATCTGTAAAATGGATTATCTACTTTGTAGAATGCCTTGAGGATCAGTTGAGATAATATGTCAACAATGATTGCTTGTTATTATTATCTGAGATAGTATGCCTGCTCTAGATGAGACTCTAGATGAGAGGGCATCAATAGGTTTACTGGAAATCTGGGGCAGGTGTGACATGCACTCTGGGGCACTATGCAAAGATTCAGTGCTTTCCCAGCTACCAATTCTGCTGTCGCTTTGAAAGCCTTAAGGAAGCAAGAAGAGTCTCCTCTTTGGGCCATGGCTTGGGGTCATAGTTCCAAATCCAGACCATCACAAATGAACTCACATAAACTTTTCAGTAAAAAGGATCTTCTAAAGATGGCTTCTGTCTCCAGCTAAATAGAGGTGCTGTCTATGCATTCAGGTGTATGCAAAACATAAGAGAACTTTCCTGGCAGGGGGCATAGAAGACAACTATATGAAGGAAGAGTTGCTATGGAAGAGAAGTTTGATGACAGAAAGACAGGGGTAGCTGGTCTGGAGTGCTTAACCTCTAGGGAGTATGGTGCTCAAACCTGTTACTGAGAAGAGTCAGAGTAGTTTGAGACTTTGCCTGCTCTCTTTCCTCTTCCTCCTCAAAACTTGCTTCAATGACAATTGTTGACACTTAAGTCAGAATTTCAGCTAATATATTATTGGCCTCAGGTCACTTGCATATGAACTCCTTGGTGTTTTGTTTTGGTTTTGGTTTTTCCATGCAAATTGGTCAACTATTAAAAACAGATTAAGTTTGCAAGTGGGGAAAGTATTTAAAGACAGGAAGTGTTCCCTCATTGAATCATACCCTATGGTGATAGGATGTATTTGACCTGAGACCACAGGAAGGTAGATCCAGATGCCTAAAATCAGAGTAGGCACCTCCATTACCTCATCAAAGGCTATAAAGAGAGGAAATAGTGAGGTGGCTCTGGGGTAAGATTGGAGAACTCAAGCAGTCTCCATCCCCATTCCTAATCATCACTGCTCTCTTAACCTAGCATATTCTCTCTTTCTTTGTGCTTCTTACCCAATTTTCTAATAACCAGCTTTAAAGCTACCTTATAAATACAGTCGTCTCTAGGTATCCATGGGGGATTGTTTCCAGGACCCCAAACCCCTCCATAGGACGCCAGAATTCTCAGATTTTAAGTATTTGATATACAATGGTATAGTATTTTCATATTATTGATGCTCATCCACCCGTTTACTCTAAGTCATCTCTAGATTACTTATAATAACTAATACAATGTAAATTACATGTGAATAGTCATTATGCTGTATTGTTTAGACAATAATGACAAGGAAAACAGTCTGTACATGTTCAGATGCAATTTAAAAAAAAAAAATTTCTGACCCATGGCTAGTTGAATCCACAGATGCAGAACCCGTGTAGATAAAGATCCGACTGTATTTTTCAAAGCTCATTAGGCAACAGCACATTCTCCCTACCCACTGAGAGAGCATCACGCTGACATTTTTCAGTGCTTCCACACTGACTGCAGTGCCCACCCCCACCCTCCTCATCCCGAAGCTCAGAACAGGCATCTATCTCAGGAAGCATGGAGCTGGCCTCTGCAGACTCAGGTCTGCAGGGCAGCCCAACGTGAGACAAAAAGAAAGAAGAAACAGAGCCTGCTAGATTTCTTTTGGAGCTTCTCATCTAATTAACGAACTTTACAGGTAGCCTAGAGAAGTAGGGAATTGAAATAAATATAATGGTAGGAAAGAAAAAAACACCACTTTGTATTTATATAGCACTATATATTTCCCACATTTCTTTTCTTGTTTTTATATCTGTATTGGTTTCCTAAAGCTGCTGTAACAAAGTACCAGAAACTGGGTGGCTTAAAACAACAAGAATTTATTCTCTCACAATTCTGGAGGCTAGAAATCTAAGGTCAAGGTGTTAGCAGGGCCATGCTCCCTTTAAGGACTCCAGGGAAGAATCCTTCCTAGCTTCTTCCTAGTTTCTGGTGGCTCCCAGCAATCTTTAGCACTCCTCTGCTTGTAGCTGCATCACTCCAGTCTCTGACTCTGTTATCACATGGCTTTCTTCACTGTGTGAAACTCTGTGTGTTCAACTCTTCTTATAAAGCCACCAGACATTGAATTTAGGGCCTAATGTAATCCAATATGACTTCACTTTAACTAATTACATGTGCAAATACCCTATTTCCAAATAAGGTTACATTCTGAGGTTCAGAGCAATCATATATGTTGAAGAACACTTACCAACCCACTACAGTATTACTGCCAGCAGTCTTGTCTTCTAAGCAGCCCTTTTTAGGCAGGTATTCAACTGTAATCATAAAGGCTTACCAACCATTCACCTCCCTCCTCCCACCTCTGCTGCCAACTGCTCAATGGTAGAAATTTCCTCCCATCCTTGCTGATCCTGTTTAATTATACTTACTATAGACTGTGTCTTTTAAGCTAGGCTTTCCTGAAAGCAGACCCTAAAACAAAGATTTGACTACAAGTAGTTTATTTGGAAGGAGATCTCAGGAAGCACCAATATGGGACTGAGGAATGGAGGACAGGAAGTCAACATAGGTTTGCTATGGGAAACTGGGGCTCAATTCCACTGGGATCCTCTGGGAGACTGTGCAAAATAGCCTCAGAGTTGTTCCAGTGGAGGGGTAAGGAAGTCAGGGGATAAATACCCCTAGTTGAAGACTTCTCCCAGGAGCATCAACTCCCTGCACTTCAAACCTGAACTGTGCACAGGCTGAGCATGCTCCTGCCTCCAAAGAAATCCACAAGACCAAGAGAGCCACAGAGGCTTCTGAAACAGGAAATTTTCTTTGACCTCTTTATGGACCCCCTGGCAGGGGTGCCTCACTTAGCCCACAGCTCTCAACCTCTCACAGAATGGGGAGCATCCAGGTGAGCTGGTACAGGAGCCAAAGCAAGTGCTTTTGGGTGCTGGCAGAAGCAAAACTCCATGAGGCCCCACGGTCATGTCTAGGAGATGCTTGCAACCCCTGAAGCCCCAGAAGGTGTGTGTTACAGTGCTCTTTTAGCTTTCCTGTCCATGGACAGATTAAATGTTTAACAGCTCAGTGGACCCTCCACCTTTTCACGAGGGCAGAGGGTCAGTGTGGCAGTTTTCTGTACCCTGAGCTCTTGTCTGGCATCTGGGAAAAATCAGGTCACACAAACCAATTGAAGGATAGTAAATGCAGGGGATTTCATCGCTAATGGAAGTGGCTCTCAGTGGGAGGGAGAATGGGAAAGGGGATGGAGTGGGATGGTATTCTTCCCCTGAAGTCTGGCCATCTGCAGCTGGACTCCTCCAAACTCCCGCAGTCAAGCCATCCCTCCAAAGTCAAGCTGTTTCCCTCTGACATCAAACTGCAGTCTCCAACATCCAGCGGCTTCTCCTCTTCTCCCCTTCTCTGCTCTCTTCCAGTGGAGGCTGGGGTTTTTATGGGTACAGGATGGGGGGCAGGATGGGCCATAGGTGGTTTTGGAAAAGGCAACATTCAAGCAGGAAAACAGGAATGCATGTTTTCACCTTGGGCTACAATTCTAGGCTTAAGGGTGGGGATTCACCAGGGACCCCATTCTTTTCTGTCTAGAATTTCTCTGCCTTCTGTCCCTGTCACTTTCAGTGAGTAGCCAGCAGCTTATATCATGAGTGTCAAGGGAATATGGACACAGGTGAAACCGCCATTGCAAAATTGTAACTAAGACAGTGACAGACATCTGACCTAACCAACTCCATCTTGCTTCTAACCTCCAAGCTGTTCTTGTTCATTCCTGGGTGTCGGCTGAACTAACTATAGGAGGAAAGGTTATAGTTAAAACAAAGAGGGTAACAGGCCTTTCGCAAAGCAAACTTCCTTCTCTTTTTTCTTTGGTGAGACAGAGCCTCTCTCTGTCACCCAGGCTGGAATGCAGTGGCGCAATCTCAACTCACTGAAACCTCTGCCTCCCAGATTCAAGCGATTGTCCTGACTCAGCCTCCCAAGTAGCTGGGACTACAGGTGTGTGCCACTATGCCTGGCTACTTTTTGTAGTTTTAGTAGAGATGGGGTTTCACTATGTTGGCCAGGCTGGTCTCAAGCTCCTGACCTCACATGATCTGCCTGCCTCAGCCTCCCAAAGTGCTGGGATTACAGATGTGAGCCACCACCACCATCCAAATCCCCTTCTTGCCTGGGGACTATATTGCCTTTGCAGGACTAACGAATTAACCAAAAGATTAGAAATTATGATTGAGTGCTAGAGACCCTGCACTTTATGGCTCAGCTGGCACCACCCAGATCGATAAATTGGCTCATCTCATCTTGTGGTCCCGACCCAGGAACTGACTCAGCACAAGAAGACAGTTTTGACTTCCTAAGATTTCATCTCTGACCTGACCAATCAGCACTTCTGACTCATTGGCTGCCCCCTACCCACCACGTTATCCTTAAAAATTCTGATCCCTGAATGCTCAGGGAGACTGATTTGAGTAATAATAAAAGTCCAGTCTCCTGCACAGCCAGCTCTGCATGAATCACTCTTTCTCTATTGCAATTCCCCTGTCTTGATAAACAGGCTCTGTCTAGGCAGCAGGCAAGGTGAACCCATTGGGTGGTTACACAGGCACTGACAATATCTGCTACAACTAGGATGACACTTGCCTCCCTAGGGCTTACTAGGTTCTTATCTAGTAGGTGCTCAATAAATATTTGTTGAATTGAATTGGCATACGTCACTTGAATAAAGGAATAAGGAACCAAGATTATTTATTCACTCATTTAACAAAGATTTATTAAGCATTTACCAAATCATGCACAGTGCAAGACCTTGAAGATGCCAGCCCTGTATAATTTTGGGCTTGGTACAAAATTATTACCCTTAACAACCAATCAACCAATCCTGGCCTTTACCCATTACACCGTTACAATCAGCCAGTAACCCTGAGGTCTTCCCAAGAACTGACTTTGGCTGAATTAGCAAGTACAAACCTCTGTGTGATTCTGATGGTGAGCATTTTTTTGCAGTACTTGGGGATAATATAAACCTCCTATGCACCCTTATCAAGCTCTTATTCTTCCAAGTTCCCAGTTAACAGAGAAGATAAGTCCCTTATGGGGTCATCTGGACCAGCTGAAGCAAACAGTTCCCAAATGTTTGCTGGCCTTTGCTCTGGATTTTCACCACTTTAGGAAATTAACTTGGAGAGTCAGAGACTCACTACTGAATAGAGACTAAAGAAAATGTTGGTACCCTTAACATTGAGACCCTTTCCTTCCATCTTTCCTACACCCAAACCATCTCAGACCAGTGGGACTTATTGCTCTTTTTAAATGAGATGTCCCATTACAGAAACTCTTCCCCCCAACCACTTGGATTTCTACCACATAACAAATTATTCTCTCAAGGTCTCAGAAATACAGTTTCTTTCTTTCTATTGTCATTCTAGAGTCAGCCAAGCCCACAGTGCAGACAATTCCAGAAACACCCCCTTCCCAACACCAGAGCACTCTAGTGAGCAACATTTCCCAAGGGCAGGCTTGTCAGAGACCAGAGCAGACTCCAGGGCAATGGTTCCTGTCTCATGTCAAACTCCAGCTTCTGTCCCTGCATACTGAGGAGCTCCCTGTCTCCCTGGCAGGCTCAGTCCCTTGATGTGCGCTTTTAATATTCATCTCCTTCTCCCTCTCTTGATGTGAATTAAAAGAGCAACTTGCAAGGCAAACAAGAGGAAAATAACAGATTGCTGCTGCTCATTAAAGCTTCAGCTCAATACAGTCTGATAAGAGCTACAAGACTGGCTCACCCTCCCAATCGAGGGTGGGGGAGTTGGGGGCATGATAATCATAGTACCTTGGATATGTTCTGGGCTCCAGGGATTTTACAGATGGAAATGCATTTTTCTTCCTGAATCTTGACTGTCTGTTGGAACCCCTGAGTTTAAGCTTATCGCTGTCATTTTCCTGACATATAATCTTAGAAAATTCACTTCATTGTTTTGGGTTTCATTTAGTTTTTCTGCCTGAAAATGGAAAAAAGAGTAATAGCCTCCTAAGTTAACTGTGTAATGCTAAATAAATGAATAAATATGAAAGCATTTTGGAGAATTATCTTCTCTCTCTCTCTCTCCTCTCTTTCACTTTCTCTTTCGTCCCATCAGTATTTCAATCTGCTTGAACAGCTTTTCTAAATCTTAAAATAATGAAGTCTTCCTGCAATCACAGGTCTTACTTTAGCTAACGCACTATTTCTTTTCTCCCCTTTGAAGTGAAACCTTATAATATGTTGTCTATATTTGTTACCTTCATTTCCTCCTTCCACCCCCACTCTTCAACCCACTACAATCTGGCTTCCACCCCGTCACTCCCCTGAAACTGTTCTCACTAGGACCACTAATGACCCTGTTGTCAAATTCCAGTAATATAATTTTAGTTATTATCTAACTTGACCCTTTTTTCCCCAGCTGGTGATTCTTTCCTCCTGTATCTAAACAATTCTCTTTCCTTGGTATCCAAATATTGCTATCTCTAGGTTATTTTCCTACCTCTCTGGCTAATCCTTCTCAGGCAACTTCCTCTGTTTCTCATTAAATGTCAGTGTTTCCAGTCACTCTTCTCATTATAGACTTCTTTAGGGATTTGATTTACACCTCAAACTTCATCTCCCATCTGTATATGAATAACTCCCAAGTCTGCATCTCCAGCTTAAATCTGTCTCCAGAATTATAGACCCATTTACCCAGCTGTTTACATTCAACCCCACAAATAATGACACCCCCTTTTTCAAAGAATTCAGTGGCTCCCCTTAACCTTCAGGATAAAGTTTAAACTCATAAGTGTGGTATCCAAGGCCTTTCTCACTCTTATCTCTCTGCACTTCACCCCTCCAACTCCATGCTCTACCCGCTCTACACCTGCAGTCCCCACACAGACTTTTGCCTCCGAGTCATTGCACATGTTCTTCCCTTTTCAAGGAATATTTTTTTTTGCTACCCCTTATTTTCATGGCCTGACAAACTATGACCTGCCCTTGAGGACTCAGCATAGGTATCACCTTTTCTGGGATTTCTTCACAGTTAGGTTTGGTCTCCCCACCTTGAATGCTCCTCAGCATCCTGTAGGTCCCACCTCCTAACATTTATCACGTGGCACTGTAGTAACCTATTTATTTTACTTACCCCCAAATGAAGTCACTTTTGCTGTTTCTTCATATTAAAAATAATGCATGCTCAATATAAAAATAAAAAGACAACCAAAAAGAGTATTAAAAAGTCTGATAATCCCGCCCACCTATTTACTGCCAGCCACAGGATGTTGCTCTAGGTGCTGCAAGGAATAAAGGCATGAATAAGGCATGGTGCCCAACCACAGCAGAGGGAGAAAAGTGTTGGGGGGACGGTTTATTGAGTGCTGGGACATGCCAGGCAGCACCTGGGGGCTTTGCCTGTGCTATTTCTCACGTGTGTCCCCAACCAGACTGAAAACTCACTGAGGGCAGTAACTGTATCCTTGTCTTTACTGCCAACTCCAGCATCTGGCATGAAATAGATCCTTAGTAAACACCCAAATAAAGAGTGTGCAGTATGCTGATGAATGACAATTATCACTACATAAAAAAATGACAATTATCACTACATAAAAAATAGGTAAAGACTCATTTATTCCTGTTTGGATGAAAGAAAGATTATGGCACTAGAAACTTAAAAAGCCGTTCCAGCAAGACTCCTACCCTACTGAATCTAAGAAGATACCAGACACCAGTGGTTATTTTCACAGTCACAGAGCACAGGCTTGCTGAATTTTTTCTATTCTAAAGCCCACATTCCTCTCTTAATATGCTATTTCCACCCTCCTCCCCCAGCAAAATATTATACATACATGCATACATGCACACACATAGATATAATAGCTGCATTGCATTGAAAAGCTAATGGAGAGATGTTAATACTAGCTATGTCTGCGTGGGTAGGATTATCAGACTTTTTAATACTCTTTTTGCTTGTATTTTTATTTATATATTGAGCATGCATTATTTCTAATAAGAAGAAACAGCAAAAGTGACTTCATTTGGGGGTCACAATCTGCAGTAACATGAAGTAGAACTGATAAACATAAGCTGAGCAATGATACTGTTTTTTTGAGATGGAGTCTCTCTCTGTCACCCAGGCTGGAGTGCAGAGGCAGGATCTCAGCTCACTGCAAGCTCCACCTCCCGGGTTCATGTCATTCTCCTGCCTCAGCCTCCTGAGTAGCTGGGACTAGAGGCGCCCGCCACCACGCCCAGCTATTTTTTTTTTTTTTTTTTTTTTTTTTTTTTTTTTTGGATTTTTAGTAGAGATGGGGTTTCACCACGTTAGCCAGGATGGTCTCAATCTCCTGACCTCGTGATCCACACACCTCAGCCTTCCAAAGTGCTGGGATTACAGGCATGAGCCACCACGCCCAGCTGAGCAATGATACTTTTAAGAGGAGATTACAACTGGGGACATGGAGAGAACAGTGTAACACAAGGAAAGTTTTAATTTAATTCAATCCACAGGCCTTGATCACCTGCCAGCCACAAGATGTTGCTCTAGGTGCTGCAAGGAATAAAGGCATGAATAAGGCATGGTGCTCCACCCCGGCAGGGGGAGAAAAGTGTCGGGTGAGCTTTTATTGAGCGCTGGGACATGCCAGGCAGCACCTAGGGGCTTTGCCTGTGCTATTTCTCATAATCCTCACAACGATCCTATGAGGTAAGTATCACAATCCTGTTTTTGTAGACGGGGAAACTGAGGCATAGAGCGGTCTATTGACAGACCCAAAAATCACAGTTAGTAAACCAAGATTTAAACCTATGTTATTTCTGATTTCATCCCTTTGCACCACACAAAACTGGATTTGTGAAGTATCTCTTAAGGAAGGTGTGAGTACAGTAGGGCTTCTATTAGTGGTTTGGGGAAGGCTTTCTGGAAACCCCACGTGGTCTAGACTTCAAGACGGGGGTGTGAATATGGGAGAAGAGCTATATCGTGAACCTCAGGGAGGGGCAGCATCCTTTGGGAAGATGATACTGGCACGTACCACAGCCTGGATGGGGTCCAAGAGTCAAGTGGGGGTGGCGGGTCTCCCAGCCCTATCACAGGAGGTGGGAGCAGAGCAGTGGGCCCACTAAGACTGGAAACTAGGAGTTACCAGGCTCACAAAGGGGTGGAAAACAGGAGCCAGAGGCAAGCACTCCAAGAGCGTGGTCACCGATGAAGGACATAGCAGGACAAGCAGGAAGTAGCTCGGACGCCAGCAGCGATCTGCTGTGGTGAGGGCCTTTTGGAAGGTCCATGTTCCCACCAGCCTGCTATCACCAGGATTTGGAGCCTGGCATCTGATGGGAAGAACATTCCAATCAGAAGAAAGACAGTGAGAAAGGGTATGACAACTTGAAGCAGTTCATGGTTTGTTAACAAAAGCAGAGATATTGGGTGTGGTGAGATGTTGAAGAGTTATCAGCAGAAAAACCATAGTTTTCTGGGAGTTATTTTCTTAATTCCGCCCACGGCCATTGTTACCAATGTTGAGGGGCTGGTGAGTGTGTGTGGGTGACAATGAAGACTTGTGTTCATCAATTTATTGGTGAATCGTCCCGCTCCTGTGGTTCCAAGACTGTTTTTTGACCCTGGTCATACAAATATAAACAACCATCCTAGGGCCAGTAATATAATTTGCAGAGCCCAGCGCAAAACGAAAACATCAAGCTCCTTGTTCAAAAACCAGAGAGGGAAATAGGGCCATGAAGGGTCACCAAAGCATAAAACTTTTTTCTTCCATAATTTTTCTTTTTTTTTTTAACTAGTCACGATGTTTTTAATTTGATATTTAATGTCATTTTAAGTAAAGAAATATTTTAAATTTAATTATTAGTATGAATTTTACTATTCTTTATGTTGCATAGTGTTAGTTGTAAATGAAAATAAGTGCCTTTGACTCATAAGTGGAATCATTGAAATTACACAGTTCATATTTCCTAGCTCTTACTTGCATATATATTTTGTTCTTACCAGAGCAGCGGGAACACTGCACAAAACTAACTCAACTGTTTTAATTTTACTTCTTGATAATGTGCATGTTCCATCAATACTCTTGACCTTCAGCTTACTGATGAGTAAGGAAGGGCTGAAAGGAAAAGGAACTATGAGTTGTCCTGTCTTTCCCTTTCCTTCTGTGACATCATTTTCAGCGTTAAGTGGCTGGTTAATACAGGGAATTAATGAGTAAGAAGGATATGATAGGGTTCCTCACTTGTCCACGTTTCTTAGAAAACCATTGCTTTCTTTCTATGCAAAGCAAGCTCTGGTTCAAATGGAAGCGGGCTGTCAGCACCCCTGATTACTCAATTACATATGTAACACACTTAACCTTGCACCACTTTCAGTCTCCTGGAACTCCCACGCACTGTGGTTCCACCAGAATTCTGCATTTGTCAGACATGGCAAATGCTATATGCAAACAGGGCAGCAAGAAACAACTGCATGAGTCCATCTGTTCCAGTCTGGTGTCCCCTTGCTCCTGGGCCTGTCCCTTTTCCTGGAGCATGTTGTTAGTTCTCATCTCTAGCTCCCTCCTCAACCTCTGCCTCACAGGACCCATCAGCGGTGTCAGACTTCCCCTCACCTCAGACACACCACCTCCCAGGCAGGGAAGGAGAGCTCAGGCACCAGTGCTCAGCATTCAGTCAGAATATACACACACACCCCACACATACACCACACCCTACACACACCCCATACACATCGCACTCTACACACACATCTCACTCTCCACACACACATCTTACACACACACACACCCTGCACCCCCCATACCATGTACACATACACGTATACCACACCACACCCTACACACACATCACACACACACACACACACACACAGCTTACACACCTCATACCCTACACACACACATCTCACTCTCCACACACACCTCATCCTAACCTCAGGTCATAACACACACATGCAGCTCATGCCACACTCTCCACACATACATCCCTACATACACACACCACAACCTACACACACACACACACACACCACGTGCCATTTGATTGTCCTTCCATTCTTATCACTTTACTGAAACTGCACTTTGAAAGATCATATCATAAATCCAACAATTGTTTACATCTTATTCCTTGATCACCTTGACGCAATTGCTACTGTTGGCTAGTCTTTTGTTCCTCAAAACCCTCTCCTTTGCTTCCATTATACTGAACAATCCTTGTTCTCCCATGTCTGTAGGAGCATTTCTGAATGAATCTTAACTCCTCTGCTCCTGGCCATGGGTTTCCCTCAAGACTCAGGTCTTAGCCATCAATTCTCTTCCCACCTTCTTAATTCACATCATTCTCAGCCCTTGGCTGATGGCCCCCAGATCTGTGTCTTCCAGCTCAGCTGCCTTCCAAAATCAGTCTATTAGCATCAACCTGAAGCACTGTGCCTCTCTGGGTCTCAGTTTCCTAACTGTGAAATGAAAGTTTGAATTGAATGGTCTCATGCTAGACCCCAAGATTAAACTCTTCCTTCTGATTGCCCTAATTCATTGAAACCTCAACCTGAAAACACCAATATTCACCCAGTTCACTTTCATAGCTCTTGCTGTCCAGAAAATTAAGCTGAGGCAGGCTTCTTTTACATTAGGATCTGGGCCCACAGTCTTCCGTCTTGGGTCTTTGGTGAATTTTTTTTTACTGTTTCTCCTCTTCAGAACAAAGAACACCTGACAATGAAAGGAAACCTCAGGTCATAACACACATTCTAGTAGGCAAATTACAGGTCTGTAGCTTAACCAATTTGTCTTGGCTACAGCTTAAGCAATGAGTCTATGTTTATATGGTTGTTTATTGCTATTCTCATATATTTGTTCCCCAAGGATTAGCTGATTTACTCAGCCCCAGTCTTCAAAAGACTTAATTCTTCCCTGATGGGCACCACACTTCAGCCCAATAGGTTCTTTCTGCAGCCACCTCTCCCTCAGCCCAGGAATTCTCTGGCTTCCCCACCCCCCGTCCAATTTCCCCAACAGTCTGTTTTCCGGAACTTTTTGCGGTGCACTACATTTTCCTAAACCTGAATTAATCACCCACTTTTTATCCTTCAGAACCTACAACAACCCAAACAGCTTTCCTGGTTTGTGGAGTTGTCAGCAGACTGACAAACCATCCAGATCATAAAACCAACAAGTAGGAATCTCAGCTTTTTAATTAATTTCCACACAATTTTTTTTAATCTAGAGGAAAGGCAGGGGGAATGTGTTTGACATTTAGTTCTAAATTGGGAGCATAGCTTTTTGTTTTTGTTTTTGTTTTTTCAAAATTATAGTCAGGTTCAAATTATGAATCATCAAGGGCTAATTAATTCTCTCAATCCTTCTCTTTTACCTTCTGTATCCAGTTGGCCACACAGGCCTGCCCGGTGACCCTCACTTCAAATTGTCTCTCATACGTACCTCTTCCTTTCCATTCTCAGAGCATCCCACTGGGTCGCTGTCACAGTCCCGTGACTGGTCTCCTGTCTCTGTCCCTCCTCTGACCCACGGTGCAGACCCCTGCCAGACAATCTTCCTCAGACATTGCTTGCCTGGGGTTCCATCCCCATTCCAGCATCCTCACTGGTTGACTCCCCGGGTGTCCAGAACTGAGTCCAGTCTCTGTCACTGGCTATAGTAGGGACAGAGTGAAGTGGTGGGGAAAGCATGAGTTTGGCAGTTCTCACGCTCCCACCTGCCAGTTATGTGACTTTGGAATACTTCAACTTTTGGAGTCTGTTTTCTAAATGAGAATCATGATATATAACCCCTAGGACTGGGGGAGTCATTATATGGGATAATATACATAGAGTGTGTATACACATTAGTGCACAGTGCTTCTAAAGCATTTAGTTGGAGTTCCACCAGTGTAAGTTCTTCCTGTTGTCTGCCCTCTCCAAGCTCTCATCCTGATGCCAGATGGTGATTTGCCTTGTATGGCTCTTAAAATCTTTCATATATAGATGTACCTCATCTCTGCAGCCAGGATGGACTTTTGAAAGTTGGGGCCATGATTTATAGTTATTTGAAGTCCCTGTTAAAGCATACACCAGAAGTCCAACAAATAATTATGTAATCAAAACAAAAGCTGCAGTTGTGGTATCATTGCGTTGAGGCATGAGGGTGTGTCTGGGGAGCTTCCTTCTTTGGAAAGTGTTTTTCTGAGGCTGGTGTTAGAATGAGTTTCCACTTCCTAAGTACTTTCTGACCAGCCTTGCGTGGCAGAAGCATGGGATGGGGCTGTGAAGAGGGAATGTGAGCTAGGGATTAAACACTAGTTACTACATCCTCTCTTGTCTTTCTCTTGATTTCAGGGCCCTTGTCTGATTGGGAGCTCCCAAACTGAGCCACATCTCTTTTTTTCTCCCTCTTCTCAGTTCCTCACCAACACCCAGGAAGCACTTTGGCTGTGCATTGTTTGGGAAGAAGAGTCTATGCTGTACAACATGATAGATGTTTAACAGGAACCCTGGAGTAATAGTAACTCTCCCATTAATAACCCACATACATTCCCATCTTTCAGAAGGTGGTGTGGTACAGTGGAAGGATACTGACTACTAGTCAGGGCAACAGTTCTAATCCCCACTTTCACTGCATGGCTGGCTTCAAGTTCGATCCCACTTAGCTATTGTGTCAGGCCACTGTTTAAGAGATAAGGTCCAATCAGTGAAAAACAGCATCCATGCCACAAGGTTCAAAAGAGACAACTTATAGAGGAGTCAGTATCACTGGTTGTAGAAGATCTGAAAGAGCAAATGGGAGGGTGAAGCGGCTCCAAGACTGGCAACTCCAGGAAGCTGCTCCTAACTCTAGAACTAGAGATAGAGGGAAGGGTGGTGTTTCTTTAGCCCTGGGCAATGCCACACAAGGGGAGCTGGAACCAAGGCAAAGACTGCCCAGCATGGGCTGGGGCCACAGAAGAGATGCTCTTAAGATGCTGCTCCCTGGCCTCCCCAATTCTCTTCATCTCCACTCTTCTGCCACTGCCTCTCATTCACCTAGAAGCCAGGGGGAAAAGGAGCCTGAAAAATGTCATTTTCAGGGACTGATCCCTGGGATACGGAACAAAGCAGGGGAAGGGCATTGAAAGATAACTACCAATGATTTGCACATCTGTACAAATCATTGGTGTTTGCTCACACCCCACCCCATTATTTCCAGCAGCCCCTACAAGCTACCCCAATAAGTAATGTAACTTTAAAGAATGTTTTCTGCTCAAGTTTATCGTTAAAACAAGTCTGCTAACTCCTTTTTCCAATCAAAGCATCACCCTTAAGTTCCTCCATAGAAATTCTTGAGCTGGTGCCATCACTGCCATCTCCAGCCTCACTCCACTGTCTATAAAGTAAGGAGGGCGGTAATGCCTCGGGACTCTGTGATTTGACCTCTTCCCCAGACTTCTGCTGGCTCAGCTGTCACAGCCTGGCTCTGACAAAGCCTCAGAACTCAATTGCCATGTGAAGCTGGACTTGGCCAGTCAATCATTTTTCATGCAACTCTTGAAGGTCACAGAAGCTGGAGGTTTTCAATTATGAGCAGACTGGGTGTGAGGATACAAGGGAGCTGCCAGGAAATGACAAGTGGTTGGCACAGCCTTTCTAGGCTGGGGCACGTCCCAGATGCAGTGATAAATGCGCTTAGCCTCTTTGGTTGGCACCAACATGTCAGTCCTTGATAAAGAGCTCACCAAACATTTTGCTAATATCAACAAGGATAAACAGGATAGGATTTCAACTCCATTTAAAACACACACCTGGGAGTAATCTGAACAGACAAGGTGAGGAGGGAGGCCCTGAAGGACATGCATCGCCCATGTGTCCTTTCTGCTGTCTTATTTGAGTTTTCCCTCCTGTTCATTCAATTTCTCTAAAGTAATCAGTCCTATTTGTCTCAGCTAGAAGGGATTCCATAGGGAATGAATGACAGGGAGAAGACTGATGAATTTACTGTCCTCAAACCCAGAACAGACGCAAGGGAGTGATTCAGCTGGAAACAGACTGTGGTAGTTTTGAAAGCCGTTTGGAGAAGTTTGGGAAAGTTTCTGAGAACAGAGGAGCGATTGGGTGCTTTTAAAGAGGGGAGTCGCATAATAATAGTAGTAGTATTTTAAGAAGAGAAACCCAGCGGCACTTTGTTACTGGGTAGACTGGAGGTGCTGGAGGTAGAGAGGGCAGAGGCAGAAGGACCCTCAGGAAGGCACTTTGGAAATCCATCCAGGTGGTGAGGAAGCACAGGATAGGGACAGGGTGGGGAGAAAATGTCTGATGGGA
Organism: Macaca thibetana thibetana; assembly: GCF_024542745.1. NCBI lineage: Eukaryota > Metazoa > Chordata > Mammalia > Primates > Cercopithecidae > Macaca > Macaca thibetana. Next base: position 110,115,751 of record NC_065578.1, on the reverse strand, counting down.
GGACTTGGTTAGTTTAGATTGATCATAAGCTCTTAGGAGATGCTCACACAAGGCACTAGACTACAGTAAGAAGACTGTACTAAAGCAAGACTTATTCATCTCAAAAGGGACAGCTAATGTGATGAGCTTCTTAATGAAGTGATAATAGAGATATTAACCTGGTCCAGGACTTAGCAAGAGAGTAGGAAGTATTCCCATGCTCTGTAGTTTCCATGTTGATAATTTCAAGCTCTAAACGATCTCTAAAGATCATTTTTCACCCCCAGTCTCTTCCCCTTGGCCATTCACCTCAAGATTTGAGCCAAACCAATACTTGGGACTGGCATTTTTGTTTTCGAGGGAGAGATACTGGACAGAGTGAGATACTCTACTTGCTCCTCGCAGGATTAAGAAGGGGATTCTCCTTGGAGCAGTCCACCTAACTGGCCAAGTGATTGAAGGAAGCAGGAAAGCCAGTTTCCTGAGAAGCTGCAAAGTAGAAGGAAACCCGTGAGGGTGACTTGCCCTCATGGCGTTTCTCTGAGGGGAGAGAGAGGTGGTGTGCAGGTGCTAACAGCCACCAGGGCAATGGCCACCAGGGCAACGACCTGCATCCTCCCTTTCCCCAGCTGAAATGTTGTGAGTCACTGATCATATCTCTGAGCAATCTGAGATTTTAAGAATAAGAGAGAGAGAATTTTAATCTTATGGGAAAAGAAAAAATCAAACAGATTAAGACCTAAATCCCTCCAGAGGGAACAGCACGTAATGGGATCAAACAGCACTCGAGACTCAAGGCTGCTGCGGTTCTCGGGCAGAGGACAGGACCCACTCAAAACACTGGGTTTCATATTTCTATTTAGGGTGGTTTTCCCTGTTATCACTGAGTGGGTCACAGTGCGGATTTACAGTGTACAGGAACAGGAGGCCTTGCCAGAAGTTTATGGAAGAAAGGAGACCAGTACTGATCTGCTGGTATAGATGAGTGCTGCCCACACTAAGCAATCTGCAGACACCCCTGCCTGACCTGGCCTTTCTGTTTTTCTAGAATATCCTTTCCCTTCATTCTTTGTTCTCATGGGCCAATTCCCACTCATCATTCAGTATCCCTCTCTGGAGTCAGAATGCCTAATTTCAAACCTAAGCTCCATTTGTTTACATGTCTGACTCCCAAGCCAGACTTCAAACCCTTTAAAAGGAGAGAACTACATTATGTTCCTTAAATCCCTGTACCCGGCACAGGGCCTGACACCTAGGACTTTCTCAGGGAACAGCTGATAAATGTGTAATTAGGAAGCTAAGAGCATTAATTCTGCAACTGAGCTGTCCTGATCCTACCACACGCTGACTGTGTGACCCGGGGCAACTTTCTTAACTTCTTTGTGCCTCAATTTCTTCATCTTGAAAAAGGGGATAATAACAACATCTCACATGGTTGATGTGAGGATGAAAGGAGTTCAGAGACAGTACTCAATAAAAGTTAGCTATTATTATCATCAGCACTATCATTGGCACCTCAGATGAATTATTAGCCATGTTTTTTTAAAGAGCTACACATTAAACATAATGGGTTAGTTAATAATTCCTCTTCAGTGCTATGGCTTGTGATGAACTTGTGATTAAGTGAATTAATGATAACACAAACAAATTATAATTCAGGATTTCCTGCACTAATTTGGCCTAGACATAAGATGAGCCCTAGAGAGCCAAATTGGCTCATTTATCTCTGCTCTAAGAAGGCCCCATAGTGAAGGGGAATCATTCACCAAGAAGTGCCATCAACGAGGGAATTTGTTTTTGAACAAAAATGATTGGGCTATTTTTCAACCTCAGCTTCAGGTGACACATTTTTATTTTGTCTCAGTCTGAAGAAAACAAAGATTTTAGAAAAAAAAAAGTCATGTAGGAGGTGGCAGAAAACAAACATTATAGGATACATGGAAAGTCAGCACCCACTGGAACAGAGAGGTAAAGTACCAGACCTAGTTTACGGCCAAGTCACCACAACTAACCGTCTTTTGTTCTGGGAGTTTAGAGCCAAGATTTCAAGGAAACCTCACTTATTCCACAATAAGATAACCTGACCTATATGCCAAGCTTCCAATTATGCACATGTATAACAAGCATCTCAAGGTCAGGGAGTGGGATTTTAACTTCTCTGTGTCTTCTGTTGAAACAATAATAATAACTACCATTTATAGAGTGTCTAGGACATGCCAAACATTATGCTAAGCACTGAACATTGATTGCTTCATATTCTCCTCACAAAAACCATATAAGGAAGATTCTAAGCTCTCTTTTACAGATGAGTCAACAGATGCACAGTGACTTACCCTTGGACACACAGCCAATGAGGCTCTGAATGCAGACAATATATCCTATAGAATAGTAGGCATGCTTACATCTTCATATTTGATACCTTCTATAAAACATACTATATAAGCAACAGCCACTTGCAAATTGCTCTGCTGGCTGACCGGCTGGCTGGGTGGGTGGGTGGATGGATGGATGGATGGACGAATGGATGGATGGATGGATGGACGGATGGACAAGGCTTCTATAGAAGAAAATCTAGAATTTATCCCTAGAATCTTTCCACACTTGGATCTAGACTCCATGAAAAGCCACCTATAGTGAGATAAGTCTCTGCCTTTTCCAAGTCTTATTTTATATGACTAAAACAGTACTTCAGCTTGCAGAATCCTTGGGCCTGCCCTGGAATCTACCCCTGGTTCACTAGCACAGGGACAGGGCACCCAGAAAGCCAGGTTAAAGCTGCTCACCTGTCATCCAGAGTTTTACAGTAACACCAGCTTTAGACTATAAATCCGTCTAGCAGTCATGGGGTCCTTCAAATTACAGGCTCCTGAGTCTCTTTTCTCATTGTTAATGCAGCTGTCATGTTTAAGAAAGCCACAGAACCTTTAGCTGGCTCTGAGAAGCTATGTTTTTCCTTTGCTTGCTGGGAACAAAAACAATAGCTTTCAAGTTCTTTCAAGCTAATCTTTAAAGACAGAATCATAGACAGAGTCTGAGGGGGCCAAATAGAAAGTGGGTCATTAGGACCCAGAAGCCTTGACTGGAGCTGGCTGTACTGACAGATAACCTAATGAGCAAAAGCCATAGGATTCCTGATGAAAAATGAGGACTCACTCCAGTTCCCCTGCCTCCTGCATCACAGCTGCTGCCAATGGCCCTGTGTGAGGGATGTCCCGTTCACTTCCCCCCACTCACAGTGAATAAGCATTTGGTCCATCCACCGTATTGGAGAAGGGTGGGCAAGCCCCCATCTTGCACTGGAAATTCACCAGCTGAAGAATCACAGCTTTGTATCAGCCCCATCTTCCAGCACTGTGCAGATCTGTTCCTGATTAGATTCCAGCAGCTGGGCACAATCTCTTTCCTCAACACTGAAAATGATTTTGGGGGAGTGTGGGGGGAATAAACAATGGAATTTGCCGTGTTAATATTCTCTGCAGCCTGCCAGGCGTGGGATGCATACTAAGCACTGTGGAAAGCTCATCCACCCACAATCAGGAGGTAAACTTGGGCTCCAAAGGGTGAGAGTGAGCTGGTCTAAAAGAGAAAGTCCCTCAGCTTAGAGCCACTGAGTCTCCTCCCTCCACTCTGGTTTCTGAAGCTGGCCTGAGAGGAGGAACCTGTCTTTCCAGCTGGGGTCGGGTAGTTACTGAGCCCCAAACCTCAGACTGGGGTATAAGGCAACAGACTGGTGCCACAGAGGAAGAAGGCCCTTTTGGGCTTATTGAATAGTTTAGTAGTGTCAACATTGGCTGTTTATTAAATACCTATTGTGGATCAGGGACTGTATTAAATCCTTCACAAATATTGTTTAATTTTAAAGTTGCATTGATTACAAGATAAATCCATGCTCATTATCTTAAAAGTAATATACATGAGGAAAAAATGAAAAAATAAATCCTCTGTAATCCCATCTCCCAAAGATAATCACCATTAACATTTTGGCATGTATATTATACAGTATTCCCATTAAGTGTAGATACTCTTACCCATTTTGTGACTGGGGAAATTCAGGCCTACAGAGGTGAAGTATCTAGATAAAAACCACTGAACTAGTAGAGTCGGGATTCAAACTCTGGTTCTTTCATTTGATGACTGTGTATTGAGAATGTAATAGAAGTTAAGCATTGTTCTGAGAAATGGGATGGCAGGTCCTAAAGGAATAAGACAGATAAGGTTTTTGTCACCATGAACCTTCAGTCTAGTGAGAAAGCCGATCAATACATAGGTAAGTGATCTCTGAAAGTGACAAGAGCCATGTAGAAAATAAAAACAAGTAAATGATCTCTGAAAATAAAAGAACCATGTAGAAAATAAAAATAAGGCACTTGCATGTTAAGTGACTGTCATGGGGAAGGTAGTAACTTGGAATGGGTCAGAGAAGGGTTATTTGAAGAAATAACATTTTCATTTCTTACACAAACACTTAAGTGGTGTTTACTGTATGCTGATCACTATTTTTTTAAATGAATATTAATGTATTTAAACCTCAAAAAACCCTACGATGTAGGGATTATTACCATTCTTATTATAGATGAGGAAACTGGGACTGAGTGACTTTTCTAAGAAGTGGGGAGGTGGTGAAACCCAAGATTTAGATCTAAGGCACTTTGACTCCCAAAGACGTGCTTGTGTCCATTACTCTCCACTGCCTCTGTTTGGGCTGAGATGTGAATGACAAGGTGCTATCCATGTAAAGATCTGCAGAGAATGCTCAAACAGAAGGGACAGCAAGGGCAAAACCTCGAGTTTGCTCAGCATGCCTGAGAATCAGAAGGAATCCCATTGGCCCTTCAAGCCAGCTTGGAGAGGTCCTTTGGATTTTATCTTAAGTGTAGTGGGAAGAAATTGGAGGTTTTCATCAGAGAAGTAACTCAATCAAATTTGCATTTTAAAGTGATCCTTTGCCTATTGAATAGAGAATAGATTTTAGGGGCACAAGTCAGAAAGGATCCATGGACCAGATAGGGGTTCAGATTGATGATGAAGGTGATTTGTGCTAGGATAGTATCCAAGGAGATGGAAAGAAATGGAAAATAAAATTGACCTAAAGTTACACTTGTTCCATTTAAAGGTCACTGCCTTAGAGAAAAGCATTTTGGTAAAAATTCTTTGCTAAGCAAGGCAAGATCACCTTGTGGGGTTGGGTGGGAGGCATAAAATGGATGGGGCTGGTCTTTTACAAGTCATGAGCTGGAATCAGTGAGACAGTTTATCACAAAGGCACAGAAAATAATAACATCAAATACTGAGTGGATAGCTAAGTTTTCCTAGCCTCTCTTCTAAGCTTTTTGCATAGACTAACTCCTGGAGTCCTCAAACAGTCCTATGAGTAAGGGGTTTTCATTAATCTCACTTTACAGACAGGTTGAGTAGTCAAGGCCATAAAGCTGGTAAGAGGCAGAGCTAAGCCTTCAACCCAGGCAGGCTGGCTCAAAACCATGGCTGTTAACCACTATGCTGGCCTGCTTTTGAGAGACGTCTACCAATCCAACCAACAGTCTAGAGAGCAACCAGGTGGCAGGTAAACACATACCCAGCAATGGCAGCAAGGGCCTCTTATTGTTTTCCAAGAAGAGTAATTTTTGCTTTAAAAAGAACACTAGGGTACAAACTGTCCTTCTTTCAGAACTGCATTTCACAACACACACAAAAATCCCGTTTGTGAAGCCACAGCTCACCTCATCAGTTCTACACCCATTTCAACAATAAACAGGGGATACCAGCTACATATCAAGGCTTCAAGGTTGGGTGCCATGCCTAGGTAGTTTGGACAGTTGGTCAACTTAAATTTTTTTAAAAAACCTCCAGAAAACTCAACCTATGATTGCAGATGATGAAAATTATAGCCCAACACATCACTTTGAGCTAAAGAATTACATCCTCAAAGGTAGCATATTAATTGCATTCTGATGGAGAAGACATTTCTATCAGCAGATAAGGATTGAAAGTGAAAGTACGAATTTAGTGAATAATAAGAAATACACGCAAGAAACACATTTTGGAGCAAGTATACTTAACAACAGCCATCTTCTTATTTACATACTTGCTTTAGTTGCCAATGAAAGTTTTCATGTCAGTGAGCTACTAGATTTCATGTTCATAACATAACATATATTTAATGTATATATATTAGGCCAGCCCGTACTAGGGAAATGATATAGAGAAGATACAAGGAGATATAAGATCTAATTCTTTCCCCCCAGAAGTCTATCCCCTAACCACAAAAACAAACCGTATACATTCACCTGTACAATTCGAGGGACTTTAATTCATGCTATAAATGTTTTTAAAAAGGCTAAGGAGGGACTTATCATGGCTGCTGGGCTGATCAGGCAAAGCTTCTCAGAAGAAATGGCATTCTCGTTGGGTCTCGAAGGGTGCATGGGAATTTGATAAGGAGACAGGAAGAGACTTTCCAGCTTCAAAAACACTAGGAATGCTCATGGAATAATGGCAGAACAGCCCAACTAGAGCAAGAAAATGGGTATTATGGGCTGAACTATGCCCCCCAAAATTCATACGTTGAAGCCCTAATCCCAAAAACTTCAACATGTGCATTTGGAGACAGGGACTTTAAAGTGATGTTTAAGTTAAAATGAGGCCATTACAGTGGACCCTAATCTAATCTACCTGGTGTTCTTATAAAGAAGAGGACAGAGACACCAGGGATGTGCACATACAGAGGAAAGACCACGTGAAGACTTAGTGAGAAGGCAGTCATATTCAAGCCACAGAGAGAGGCCTCAGCCTTGCTGACACCTTGATCTTCAACTTCTAACCTCCACAAACTTCTGCTGTTTAAGCTACCCACTCTGTGGTGCTTTGTTATGGCAACTGCAGACTAATATATGCGCATAAGAAGGCAGAGGGAGGGGCCGGGAGCGGTGGCTCACGCCTGTAATCCCAGCACTTTGGGAGGCCGAGGCGGGCAGATCACGAGGTCAGGAGATCGAGACCATCCAGGCTAACACGGTGAAATCCCATCTCTACTAAAAATACAAAAAAAATTAGCCGGGCGAGGTGGCGGATGCCTGTAGTCCCAGCTACTCAGGAGGCTGAGGCAGGAGAATGGCATGAACCTGGGAGGCGGAGCTTGCAGTGAGCCGAGATCGCGCCACTGCACTCCAGGCCGGACCACAGAGCGACACTCCGTCTCAAAAAAAAAAAAAAAAAAAAAAGAAAGAAAGAAAAAAAGAAGGAAAGAAAGAAAGAAAAAGAAAAGAAAGAAAGCAGAGGGAGAAAAAACTGGGTTTGGTGATTTGGGCAAGGCTGAGGGCCACTATCTCACCTTGCTCTTCACCCCAACTGCATTGATGTCCCACCTAGGTGTGCTGCTGGTCACAAGATGACACGTCAAGAGATGTGAGTGAATCAATACGATAATAAACTGGCAGGTATTCAACTGACTGCCCAGACTCTAGCATGTGGGAGTAGCTCTGTAAATGTTGATTGAAGTAATGAATAAATGCATGCAGTAGACTCCAGTCAAAAATGCAGATGGAAAGTGATATTTGACAAAGGCAGCCAGGGAACACGTGAACTCCTTGTTTCTCTAGATTCACTCTTTTATCCATTTACACTCTGCTTTAGTTTTTTTAATGTCTCTTATTATTACTTAATTTTAGTAAATGTGTTTTTATGTATTTGTCTTCCCCTACTAGAATTAAAGCTTGATTAGAATGGGCCTGGACTTCCTTTTTTTTCCCACTCAGTACCTATAACAGTGACATAGAGGACCTTCAGTAAATATTTGTTGATTGAATTAATAAAGGTATCATTTTCCTTTCACATGGAGTGTTTAAAACTTTTTGAAATTGGATTGAATTAACTCAGCACTCAGATTTCACTAATATAAGAATATATGTTTTATAACTTATAATGAGTTTTTAAATGTATCTTCTCATTTGCTTCTCACAACAATTTTGTAAGGTTCAAAAGGTTTAAGTGTTCTTCACATAGGTACCACAGGGACTCAAACTCAGTTTTCTAAGAACTTATCTAATGCTCATTTCACTACAGCATGTTGTTTCCTTAATGGCTTTACTGAGTTATTATTTAATAATTCTATTGTGAATCAATGAAAGAAATAACAAAGATTTTCTCTGTATTACCTGCTGAATTGCTGTTGAGGACATTATATACTAATAATCAGAGTTCCTTATATTAGGAATCAATAGGAATTTAGTGCTAGGAACAAGTCTGGGTCTCCTGAAAATTGATGTTTCCTCTTACCAGACAAAACCTGATAAATTATGGAATCTCATTTTTTGTCTTGCCTATTAGGAAACACAGAAGTTGAATTAGTGCCTACTTGCAGTAATAATCTAATTTATTGTCCAATTACAATCTTCCCTTCCTACACATGATTTCTGATCTTTGTTTTCATTTTAACCAATTATGTATATGGATACACAGTTTTTATTATTAGCTGTAGCAAACCATTCTCAGAAGTAGCTAGAGTAGAAAAGATAGAAAATAGGCAGTAACTAGCGCTAGTCAAATGCTTATCATAGGCCAGGGGCCATTTTTGTACCTTATATATATATATATATATATATTACTTTATTTCATAAAAAAACCAAAACGGCATGTTACCAGAGAAACCAAATGTTACAATACAGCATGATGAAATTAATGTTCTGAATTATGAAAGCACATGACATGTGCTTTCTCCCTACTTCCTCAGCTATTACCCCGGTAGGAGCCTCCATCACCTCTCATCTCCATTATTTCAATACTCTCCTAATTAGACTTCCTGCTTCCACCCTTGCTCTTTTAGTCTGTTCCCCAGAGAGCAGCTAGAATTAGCTTGTTAAAACAAGAGCCAGATCATGTCACCCCTCTACTCAAAACTCTCCAGTGACTTCTCATCTTACTCTGGGTAAAAGCCAAAGTCCTTCCAAAAACCTACAAGGCCCTGCAAGATGTGGCACCTGCTGTGTCTTTGGCCTCATCTCCTCAAGCTCTCTCCCTCCTTCACTCTGCTCTTTGGCCACACTGACCTCTTGCTGTTCCCTGAATATTCCATTCACCTGTTTACTTCATGGTCTTTGCATTTGCTGTTCCCCAAGGCTGGAATATTCTTCCTTCAGATATGGCATGCTCTCTCATCACCTTCAAGGGTCAAATGTCACCTTCTCAGTGAGGGCTTCCTTGCTCTCCTTGCCAGTTCCTCCCTCAACACTCCCTGTCCTCCTTCTTAGTTTATTTCACCTGAGCACATTTAACTAACATACTATTTATTTATGTATAGTTTATTTATATTGACTGTGTCTTATGCCACAATAAAGACTGCAAAGGCAGGCATTTTCTGTCCATCTTGTTCTTTGCTATATCCCAATCAACTAGAAAAGTGTTTTGGGCCAGGTGTGGTGACTTACACCTGTAATCCCAGCACTCTGTGAGGCCAAGGCAGGCAGATCACCTGAGGTTAGCAGTTCAAGGCCAGCCTGGCCAACATGGTGAAACCCCATCTTTACTATAAGCACAAAAATTAGCCAGGTGCGGCAGCACATGCCTGTAACCCCAGCTATTTAGGAGGCTGAGGCATGAGAATCACTTAAACCTGGAAGGCAGAGGTTGCAGTGAGCTGAGATCGTACCACTGTACTCCAGCCTGGGCAACAGAGCAAGATTTTGTCTCCAAAAAAAAAAAAAAAAAAGAAAAGTGTTTGGCATGAAAATATTTATTGGGCATAAAGTAGGTGCCCAATAAATATTTTCTGAATTAATGAGGCAATGTGGAGGGAGGAGACAAACATACCACATTTTGCAAATATGCAAATATGTTCAAAATGCCTTTGTATATTTGCAGATACACAAAATGTACAAAACTAACATATTCACTGTGTTATTAAACTGGTCTTCCAAACTCTTTCCTTCTACCACATATTAAAACTATCAGGTAAATTCACTTGTGACTGGCTGCATAGAAAGTAATTATCTATGAAATTTTGGTATATGGATTTTGTCAGATGTACAGGGCATCTTTGGCTAGATGAGCTGAAGCCCCAACTATGCTACTATAGATAGTTCATTTCTTCCCAATACCTCACTCGCAACTCTTTTCCATTTATCAATATCCATGGGAACTTTTGTTTTATAACTAGAGAAGGTGAAATAATTGGGTTTGGAGGGATGGGAGCTAGAAGCAGAGGAGAGAAAAGGAGGCAGGGATCATTTTTATGTGTTCATTACTGCATCTAAGCTTCTGGAAAAGTAACAGGTACATACTAGGCAATCAACAAAGATTTGTTGATTTAATTGTTCACATGGTCCTTTGGTCTGAATATTTATGGTTGGAAAGATGAAGACCAGAAGTCGGAACCTTTTTTTAGGAAAATTTTGAGACACTGAGTAACACATTCTCCTCACCTTTGCCTAGAGTCCTGGCAGCTTTGGAAGCTTTGGGAGGTAGCACCCCTGGAGGGACACTGGCATGCCAGATGTGAGCAGTGCCGGGGTGGTGCCTCTTCAAGGGGCTCTTGGGCATGAGAAATGGGAAGTCGAAGACTCCTCGCAGTGGCAGTAGCTGAATGACTGGGCTGGGGACACACATGAGACACCCATTTGGGAACTCCCAGAAATAAATAACAAGGATTTTGAGGATACAGGGTGCGTGACTCTATCAGCTGGTGATGTAGGTTTGAATTTCATGTGACATCACAATTTAGATTTGGAAGGAGCTTTAGAATCATCTCAACTAACTAGATATTTCATCCAGAAGTTTCTTTTGTCTTCATGGAAGAACAAACACATTTAAGTATGATATCATTTAGTCTTCCCTTTCTCTCATATGTCTGTCTGTGAGTTTATTGAGATTATTGTAAATCCATCTCACCCTCCACCCCACAGCTATCCGTGTTGACAACTACTACCTGTCAAACTTTCTGGCTTTTGCTGGAGGTAAGAGCATTTGTTCCTCTCCACTTCGTGTGTGCCTCACTGTTGAGACTCCTGCCAAGTATCTTCTTGCAGTTTTAATTGCTAGTCTTAGTATGGGGTGGCTCTCCTCCTTTAGAAGAAAAAAAGCATTCATTTAATTTCTAACCCAATTAAACCATGAGCTCATGAGCTCATGCTCTGTGGGCCACAGTGATGGGCTCTGTAGACATGAGCAGAATAGAAATTGCCAACATTAACACGACTGCCTTCCCAGGAACACATTCCCCATCCAGGAATGACTAACACAGGGTGAGATTATGTTTGTGCTCCAGTAGCTTTCTTCAATTAATTAATCAGCAGGTACACATTCAAAAACAAGCTTCTGAAAGTGTTGAGGACTTGCTGGCATTCTTGGGAACGCGAGGGCAATAACCCAGGCATTTCAGAGGAGCTTAGTACTAACAGCCTAATGATTCTTAGGCTGACCCCTCCCAACTCCCTGCCTTTAGAGGGAATGCTATTCCACTTCTAAGAGAGTTACATGGATAATAAACTGGGCCTGGGAGTCGGATCAGAGTAGAAATTTCCTGTGTGATCTGCTCCTGGTGGAAATGGAAGAAGAACTCTTCCTAAGTCTGCCCAGGTTTGGGGGAAAAAATGGCCAGTGGCTACAGGGGCAGCTATGAGTGGCAGAGGAAAACTGGGCCAGAAGCCAAGAGATGGGAGCTATTTAAGTGCTTGTCACCTCTCAATGCTATGCTCTTCAGTTTCCTTTTCTATAAAACAAGATGGTTATGCCAGAGGATCTGAGAGGTCCTACTGGTCTTGCTTCTTTCTGAATATGGGTATCAAACAATGGCACTTAGGCACTTGCTGGGTGCTTGGCCTTTCTCCTTCTCTAATCTGCCTCCCACCACCATTTTCTGCCAACATGGAACATTAATATTATGAATACATTTCTTTGAGCATGGCAGCTTATTGAGGCTTCTTGAGTCCAAGAGAAGGGATTAGGGATAGGGAAACAGATATGCAATATGGTGCAAGCAGGAAGAGAGAAGGGTGATGTGGGGGGAGTGAGGCAAGAGAATAAGAGACATCTAGACTTGGTGGAATGGGCAAAATTATATGACTGGAGGAAAATTTATCTTCCAAGCTGATCAAAGCTGGATTCTATAACTACATTCCACATTCCCTGTAAGGAAAGGAACTAAAAGGAAAAACAATAACCCAACTGATATGGCTTGGCTCTGTGTCCCCACCCAAATCTCATCTTGAATTGCACTCCCATAATTCACATGTGTTGAGGAAAAGACCCACTGGGAGATAATTGAATCATGAGGGTGGTTTCCCCATAATGTTCTTGTGGTAATGGATAAGTCTCATGAGATCTGATGGTTTTATCCGGGGTTTCCACTTTTGGGGCTTCCTCAGTCTCTCTGCCTGCTGCCATCCACATAAGATGGGACTTGTTCCTCCTTGCCTTCCACTATGATTGTGAGGCTTCCCCATTCACGTGAAACTGTGAGTCCAATTAACCCTCTTTCTTTTGTAAATTGCCCAGTTTTGGGTATGTCTTTATCAGCAGTGTGAAAATGGACTGACACAGTAAATTGGTACCAGTAGAGTGGGGCGTTGCTGAAAAGATACCCAAAAATTTGGAAGCAACTTTGGAACTGGGTAACAGGCAGAGGTTGGAAGGGTTTGGAGGGCTCAGAAGAAGACAGAAAAATGTGGGAAAGTTCGGAACTTCCTAGAGAATGTTGAATGGTTTTGACAAAAATGCTGATAGCGATATGGACAATAAGGTCCAGGCTGAGGTGGCCTCAGATGGAGATGAGGAACTTGCTGGGAACTGGAGCAAAGGTGACTCTGTTGTTTTAGCAAAGAGACTGGTGGCATTTTTCCCCTGTCCTAGAGATTTGTGGAACTTTGAACTTGAGAGAGATGATTTAGGGTATCTGGCGAAAGAAATTTCTAAGCAGCAAAGCATTCAAGAGGTGACTTGAGTGATGTTAAAAGCATTCAGTTTTAAAAGGGAGACAGAGCATAAAAGTTTGAAAAATTTGCAGCCTGACCATGTGATAGAAAAGAAAATCCCATTTTTTGAGGGGATATTCAAGCTGGCTGCAGAAATTTGCATAAGTAACAAGGAGCCAAAAGTTAATCCTCAAGACAATGGGGAAAATGTCTCCAGGGCATGTCAGAGGTCTTCGCAGCAGCCCCTCCTATCACAGGCCTAGGAGGAAAAAGTGGTTTCCTGTGCCAGGCCCAGGTTCCCCATGTTGTATGCAGCCTAGGAACTTGGTGCCCTGCGTCCAAGCAGCTCCAGTTGTGGTGGAAAGGGGCTAACATTGAGCTCAGGCCATGGCTTCAGATGGTACAAACCCCAAGCCTTGGCAGCTTCCATGTGGTATTGGGCCTGTGCGTGCACATAAGTCAAGAATTGAGGTTAGGGAACCTCCACCTAGATTTCAGAAGATGTAAGGAAACACCTGGATGCCCAGGCAGAAGTTTGCTGCCAGGGTGGGACTCTCATAGGGAACCTCTGCTAGGACAGTGTGGAAAGGAAATGGGGGTTCAGAGCCCCCACACAGAGTCCCTACTGGGGCACCATCTAGTGGAGCTGTGAGAAGACGGCCACTGTCCTCCAGACTCCAGAATGGTAAATCCAGAGACAGCTTGCACTATGCACCTGGAAAAGCCGCAGACACTCAATGCCAGCCTGTGAAAGCAGCTAGGAGTGGGGCTATACCCTTCAAAACCACAGGAGCAGAGCTGCCCAAGACCATAGGAACCGAACTCTTGCATCAGTGTGACCTGTATGTGGGACATGGAGTTAAAGGAGATCATTTTGGAGCTTTAAGATTTGACAGCCCCTATGGATTCCAGACTTGCATGGGCCCTGTAGCCCCTTTGTTTTGGCTAAGTTCTCCCATCTGGAATGGTTGTATCTACCCAGTGTCTGTACCCCAGTTGTATCTAGGAAATAACTAACTTGCTTTTGCTTTTACAGGTTCATAGGCAGAAAGCACTTGCCTTGGCTGAGGTGAGACTTTGGACTGTGGACTTTTGAGTAAATTCTGAAATAAGTTAAGACTTTGGGGACTGTTGGGAAAGCATGACTGGTTTTGAAATGTGAAAAAATGAGATTTGGCAGGGGCCAGGGGCAGAAAGATACGGTTTGGCTCTGTGTTCCCACCCAAATCTCATCTTGAATTGCACTCCCATAATTCCCATGTGTTGTAGAAGGGCCCCGGTGGGAGATAATGAATCATGAGGGTGGTTCCCCCATAGTGTTCTCATGGTAGTGAATAAGTCTCATGAGATCTGATGGTTTTATCAGGTGTTTCCACCTTTGCAGCTTTCTCATTCTCTCTTTGCCTGCTGCCATTCACATAAGACAGGACGTGCTCCTCCTTGCCTTACACCATGATTGTGAGGCTTCCCCAGGCTCGGAGAACTGTAAGTCCAATTAAACCTCTTTCTTTTTAAATTGCCCAGACTCAGGTATGTCTTTATCAGCAGGGTGAAAACAGACTAATACATCAACCTTCAATAGGAAGGTGAAAATAGCATGGGATGCCAAAATTTCCCTGGCCACAAGAATCAGGGCCCAGAAGATGGGCCATTAACTAAAGGAAGAGATTGACCCCTTGAAAGAACTGTCTAGTGCTGCAAACCTGACCAGATCCTTGTGCCATGTGAAGGTTTGTTTGTGACTTTCCTCAACTGACTGCAGGGATCTCTTAAATCTCAATCTCTCTCATGCTCTCTCTCTCTCCCCCACTACTACCTCCCCCTCTGCATTCCCACACAGCACAAATGAGATATGTCCTTGAACCAATAACTACACGTACAGTTTTACAGTGGATAATATGAGATGTGCTGATGCAGAAGGAAAAATGTGAGAGTGTATTGTTTAATGGTAAAATCTCCACACATTTTACAATTGGCTGTTAAGGATAATAACCAAAGCAATAGTAGAACATATTGTAGAAATTCAATATGTATTTGAATAATGAAGGGGGGAATTTCATTCACGAATTAACTCAATTAATGAGAGAACTTAAAGCTCATCTATTTTCATAGGCCCTGTCCTATGGTGGGACAGGTGCCCTGTTCTCTGATAGTATATCTTACTATTTTTTCCTGGGACATCTCTGCAAATTCATTCCTTTTTGAATAAATCAAATAAGCACCTCTCAAACATTTAGACCTTCATATGAAGGCCTCCTTATTTAGACTTCCTTATGAAGGACTTCCACCTAGGCCTTCATAAGGAGGAGGAAGGCTTGGAAAAGTACTGTGTGAAGGGTATTTCACTCTGTATTGCCACCAGCCAGCCTGAAATGCTGAGAAACAAATGTGCTCAATCATTTGTATAGTTCGGTAGGCTCATTTTCTCACAGCTGTGTGAGATAAAAACAAGTCGCTGATTTTTTCCTTAGTAAACCAAATTCTAATTGGAGAGTCTATATCAAAAAAGAATCTACTTAAATGCACATATCCTTCTTTAGTATTCTTTGACATGCACGAATGAAAGACAATATTCCGTTATTTTGTCTTGCTCTCTCTCCTAGTAACCATGACAGAAAGCTATCAGGGTGTGTGTGAACAGCTCCCATATAAAATTATGACAATGTATTGCTGAGCAAGGTTCTTTGAGTAAGTCAAGAAATGCAAAAATCAAAGTTCTCATAAGTACATTAACTTTTTGCATAAACATTTCCCACTCTAAACCTCATCATTGCAGGTTCCTGTATCTCATTTCCTGGATATCTAGGGATGATTCTCTGGGCTGAGAACAGGGTATCTTGAAGCACTACAGTTGTGCTCTTGTGAAAATACAGAATTTAGAAGGTTAGAAGGAAATACATCACATCAAAGCAGCCTCTCTCTGTAGATTACACATATCAGGTCAGAGGGATTGGACATATGTATCCCAAATGGAAGGAGGCAATGCGTACCTACTCCCAGACCATTCCAGTAATGCATCTAGGTGTCTCAAGCTCTTCTATAGAGATAACACACTTGGAGCACCAAACAATAATGAACATCAAAACATCCTTAGCAAGGCAGTAAAATGGGGGAAATTTTATTTCCAGAATTATAATATTCTGTAAAGTTCATTGGGGATAAGGGAATGAGTCTCTCAAGACTGCTAACTGCCTTCTAAGGGATGGGTTCATTTAACTGCAGGCATTTTGTTTTGCAAGAACAACGGGCCCATTTGGGACACAGCTTAATTTGTTTGGGACAATTGAGAATGTGTGCTATCTGCCACCAGCTGTTTTCTTTCTTTGCCTTTTTCCATGGAGCATCCATCTTCTCCTCTAAATAAATGATGAGCAAATATTTAACAAATACAGGTTTGAAGAACAGCCAGATTATTAGCCTGCAGCCTGGCTGACCCTGGCAGGCCACTAAGTGAAGAATTTTTTTGGTTTACTCTCCTCTATCTCACACTATCACACCTTTCTCTAATTCCTGTGGTTCCAGATTTCATAACTGTTCACAGACATCTCCCTCCTCTCAATTTGGTAATCTTTGTCCAGACAACCTATGAAAAAAAAAATTAGAAAATCTTATAAGAAGCCATAGCATGACCCAAGTCTTTGGTTCCAAGACCCCTGGCTCCCAAAATACTCTGGGTGGATCCCTAAACACCACATTCCATCTCAACAGGAAAATCAGGCAGCAGAGTTCATAGCAGAGAATTAAATGATGGAAATCAGAAGACAAAATTTCTAGTTCTGGTTAAGCCTCTTAAGTGACCCTAGTCACCATGTCAGAGATTGTGCTCACCAAAAACTTGTGTTCCTCTACCTTCTCCAGCCCCCCTGCAGTTGGGTTGGCATACTGTGACTAGAGTTTGCTGATGAAATGTGAACAGAAGTCATCTGTGTCACCTTCAGAACAAGGCAGTGAGGAGCCAGTGTGCCTCCTCAGTCTGTCTCTTGCCCTCTTCTGTGACCTTGGAGGCCTCATGTTCCAGATGGCATAGCTACAAGATGGAGAAAGACCACTGAGTCACATCTAATTGTGACGTGAAAAATACCCTTTTATTGTGTTAAGTCATTGATATATTGTGGTTTGTCTGGTGCAGCCAGCATTAAGTAACTAATGCAGACACCTAGCCTTTCTGCAACCCAGCTTTTTTATCCAGCCCCAATATATTGAATCACATTGAAAGAAGATGAAATGAAACCCCAGAGATAAAATTGCTTCAAAATAATAAGTTATTATTACATAAATGACCTCATCATATCTTGGGTGCAAGAGCCACTCAATTCAAATGGCCTCTATTAAATGTGAAATATGCTTACCATTGTGAGAGAGTCTCTAATGCCATGGTGATGGGTGCTTTAAGGGGGTCTTCTCTCTTTGCGAACCCACATTTTCTGCAGAGTCTGGTTATGTGGAACACAACAGATATTGCTAAGTAACCAAATGGGGCTACCAGAGGTAAAAACTGGGTCTCCCTAGAGCATGCTATCTTTCTGTGACTGGTCACCAAAAAGTTGACCAACAGATTCGGAGCACTCCTGATGGAGAGTTTCCTTGTCAACCAATGGATGGTGACATTTTCAAATTGCCCTAAAGAAGCTGCTTGAAAATGTATCACCATGAGATTTGGGGTTAGAAGAGTTTTTAGAGGACATCAAATTGAGTTAAAATATACAGTAAGTTTTTTTTTTTTTACCAATAGATATAGTTAATTTTATGGATGTATATTTGGCAATTAAAAATTATATGTATTTAAGATGTGCAGTTTGATAATTTTATATGTATATAAGCTAATTAACATGCTATCACCTCAGATAATTACCATTTTCTTTTTGGGGGAAATGAGGTGCAAGAACACTTGAGATCTACCCTCTTAGCAAATTTCAAGTATACAATAAAGTATTGTTAACTATAGTCCCTTTGTTGTATGTTAGATCTGAACTTATTCATCCTGCATAACTGAAACTCCTGACCAACATCTCCCCATTTCCTCTTCCCTCAGTCCCTGTGAGTTTGTCTTTCTGTGTCTGGCCTATTTCATTTTGAATAATGTCCTCCAGGGTCATCCACGTTTTCACAAATGGCAGAATTTTCTTCTTTTGGGGTTAAATAATATTCCATTGTATATATAATACACCACATTTTCTTTATCTTTTCATCCACTGATGGGCATTTAGGTTGTTTATATATCTCGACTATTATGAATAATCCTGAAATGAACATGGGAATGCAGGTATCTCTTTGAAATCCTGATTTCATTTCCTTTGGATATACACCCAAAAGTGGGATTGCTGGATCATAAGGTATTATTGTTTTAACTTTCTGTGGAACTTCCATACTGTTTTTGCATAATGACTGTAACCATTTACATTCCCACCAACTATGTACATGGGTTCCCTTTTCTCAGCATTCTTGCCAACACCGTTATCTCTTCTGTTAACAGCCATTCCAGAAGGTGAGATGAGTGGTTTTGATAAGCATTTTCCTGATGACTAATGATGCTGAGCATCTTTTCATATATCTGTTGAGCATCTGTATGTCTTGTTTTGAGAAATGTTGATTCAGGTCTTTTGCCCATATTTCCATCAGGTTTTTGGGGAGTTTTGCTACTGAGTTGCAAATTCCTTATGTATTTTGAATATTAACCCCTTCTCTAATCTATGGTTTGCAAATATTTTCTCCCACTCTGTTTCACTCTGTTGATTGTTTCCTTTGCTTTGCGGAAGGTTTTTAGTTCAGTGCAAATCCCATTTGTCCATTTTTGCTTTTGTTGTCTGTGATTTTAGTGTCATATCCAAAAAATCATTGCCCAGACCAATGTAAAGATTTTTCCCTATGATTTCTTCTAGTAGTCTTATATTTAAGTCTTTTATCCATTTTTGAGTTGACTTTTGTATAAGGTGTGAGATTAAGGTTCCATTTTGTTCTTCTGCCTATGAATATCCAGTTTTCCTAACATCATTTATTAAAGAGACTATTTTTCCCCATTTTATGTTCTTGGCACTGTTGTTGAAGATCAGTTGGCCATGAACGCATGGTTTTATTTCTGGGCTGTATAGTCTGTTCCATTGGTCTATATGTCTGCTTTTATTCCAGGACTGTACTGTTTTGATTACTGTAGCTTGGCAATATATTTTAAAATCAGAAAATGTGAGGCCTCCAGCTTTGTTCTTGCTCAAGGTTGCTTTGACTATTTGGGGTCTTTTGTGGTTTCATATGAATTATAAGATTGTTTTTCTATTTTTGTAAAAATTATATAGAAAGTTTAACTCTTCCAATGATGAAGGACTCATTTTCCTAATAGAAATTCCATTCCATTAGTGCAGCTATTTTATAAATCCCTTCTTTTATTTTACTTAAACAATTATCCTGTACCTTCTATCTACTGTTCAGATGTTTTATGTTTAGAGCAATACAAACAAGTCTATTTTTTTTGCAACATGACAATTTTTCAAATACTTGAGAATAATTTTAACTCCCTCTTTAGGCTTCTATTTTGCATGTTAAATCTGTTTAATTATTTTACAAGTTTGCACATTACATTTTATTTTATTTTATTCCCTGAAATTATTTGTGCTGAATCTCTTTCCAAAGAAGTTTTAAGGAGACAAACAAAAGGATAAAGCAGATATACCAATTCAAGGGCTAATGCAGTTGCTGAATTTGAATTTCAAATATGACACTGAGTTTCCTGGCAGCAAAGACAATAAGGAAAATAAGATGAGCTTACATAGCTCTGGGTACCAGGAAGAGGAAGCACCACAAAAATTATTTCTACTCTCTTTGTCATCCTTGACATCTTTCTCTAAAAGCCTTTAGCTTGTCAATGTCTTTCCTAAACTGCCATAAACGAAATGAACACAATCCTTCAGATATCATTTGCCCAGAACAAGCTTCTGAAAGTAAATTAAAAGCTATTTCCTTTTTTTTTTTTTTTTTTTTTTTTTTTTTTTTTTGGTGGGGTCTTACTCTGTCTCCCAGGCTGGAGTGCAGTGGCATGATCTCGGCTCACTGCACCCACCCCCTCCAGGATTCAAGCGATTCTCCCACCTCAGCCTCCCAAGTATCTGGGACTACAGGCATGCACCACCACACCTGGCTAAATTTTGTATTTTTTGGTAGAGACAGGGTTTCCCTATGTTGGCCAGGCTGGTCTCGATCTCCTGACCTCAAGTGATCCACTTGCCTTGGCCTCCCAGAGTGGTGCTGGGATTACAGGCATGAGCCACCACACCCAGCCCTAACTATTTTTTGTGGACCAAGAATGTACAAGATGCTTAATATATATGATCTGTAATTCTCACATTATCCTTGCAAAATAGATACGAATACCTCCATTTCACAAGTAAGTAAAACAAGAAATTAAGTAACTTACCCAAAGTCACACAATTATAACAGATTTGGGTCTGTCTGGATTCAGATCTTGTATTCTTTTTATTATTCAATGACGAATTCTCAACCAAAAGGATTATATGATTTCTAAAGGTGTCTCACTAAAAACTACAGGCATGTTGAGTCAGAGGGAAAATATGGTTGAATGTTTTGGATCTGACATTTTCTTAAAAGCCAACACTGGTAACTGTTTTCATCTTCTTCCGGCATCTTAAGGAATCACAGAAACACATGTGAGTCGGGGGTGGTTTTGTTTTGTATACTGCAGCCATTACTCATTTTTTGGGACATACTCAATGCAAACTGGATTTGGATCCACTGGGCTTTGTCAAACACAGGTGCTCATGCATTGATTCAAATTTGGGTTGGCAAGAGTAAATATTCAATATGGAGGTTCACATCTCTAAAAGCGTATGGAAAGAATATTAAGAACTACAATACATAACAGGGGAGTGGGGAAATCCTCTCCCTGTTGACTAGAGGCCTCTCAGATCGAGCCTTTTTTCTCCATTTCCAGGGTCACTGACTCAGGCCAGGCCCTTATTACCTCTCATCTTTAATCTTCCCAACTATCTGCTGTGCCTCAGGCCTCTACCCTAATCTATTCCATTTTCCACATCCTCCCCAGGGTTATGTCCTTAAAAATAGTTCTGTCATGTCTTTTTCCTGTTTATAAACCACTGCCAATTTCCATTGCTCAAAAGATCAAATTAAAATCCTGTCACATGGCATACAAAAGACTTTACTATCTGGTATTAATTTCTCATTCCAGTCTCATCTCTTTTCCTTTCTCCGTAATACCCCAAGCTCCAGCCCCACTGAACTCCTCAACATTCCACACCATGCCTTTTCACTACTCTGTGTCTTTGCGTGAGTTGTTTGCTTTTCCTAGAAATGCTCTCCCACCTTCCCTCACCTGGAAAACTTCTACTCATTTAAGATTCAGCTTAAAAGTTGCCTCCTCTATAATAAGACCTATTTTCCCAGTCAAAATTAGTCACTCCCTATTGTGGAATCTCATAGTCTTATCTCTAATAAATTATTTATTATTTGTTTTACATTTCTTTATATCCCCACCTGACTCCTTTACAGCAGTAATATATATATTGTTCAAACATATACCCTTAAAGTCTGCAAGAGAAAGTCTGCAAGAGAAAGTCTGCAATAAATGTTTGTTGAGTGTATGTCCCCACCACAGTGGTTAAATTGTGTATGCACCACCAGAAGTTGAACAGACTCCAAAACTGAATTCAGATGGCTTCTGTGAATGAAGCTATTCCAGATAAAGGGGTAAGGGATGACAACCATCATTCATAGAAATAACACAAACTCAAAACTACATTTGAAGGTCATGATGGCTCACATATAATGTCAGGAAGAAACATGTGAATTATGACTTTTATAATAATGCGTATTTGGCTTTTTCTTATGGTACAATTTATATATAATTATTATGATAAAATTAAAGTCGATATGTAGATAAATAAAAATGGAAAAAAATCATTCATAGTTAAACCATGCAGGGAAAATTTCCATTAACATTTTCGTGTGTCTCTTTTCACACATACAAGAATTTGTATGTGCTTTTTCACACAACAATATATCGTCAGTGTTTTCCATTTAATTACATTTTATTCTAAACCATGACTATATATCAGCCCATTTTGTGTGCGCATATACAATAATGAATTTATCTACTTCTATTCTTGGACATAAAAGTTGCTTCCAACTTTTCAGTATTGTTAATAGTGCCAAAAATTTTCCCTGTAGCTACCAATACTTCATACCAAAAGACCCTCTTGAAAGATCGTGCTAATTTCCCAGTAACAAGTCAAGTACAAGAGTGCCTGTTTATCTAAAACTCTTGCTAACTATGAGCATTTAGGCTGTGATATTTAACTAGAAAAGAGCAAATCTAATCAACTATACTGTATTTTGTATCTAATAAAAATAATTATTTTCAGAATGGGGATGGGGGTTAAGGCACCCATAAACAGGATGGTCAAAGATAAAATCTGGTGATGCATCTGAGCCCATGAACACGAGTATTCTGTTTGTACAGCAGGAACCTTCTGAAGAAGATGAATGCCTCAGGGTCACCATGTTTGACGGTCCTGCCTCTCATGATCATTCACTTTCTCCACCTTTGGTCTCTGCTCACCTGGCTACATGCAGCCTCCAGGAAAAGCATAACCTTCTACTAACAAGAGCCTGATGGTCTTGTTAGGCTAACAACAAGATAGTTCTCACTGTCAGTTGTCACTCTGACCCACGTATCAGTCATATATGATAATTGTGTTAATGTAAGTCCATCTCCAGAAGACTTATTATCTCTGGCAAGAAATTTTCAGGACCAAAATTAGAGGCAAAACTTTAGATGGTTCCCAAACTTGCTGCCCAACAGTATCACTCAACCAAAGATATTTTGGGATTTTTTAATTTTTATTTTTTTTAATGTTGACTTCCAAAACCTGTCCCTGGAGATTCTAATTTGGGAGATATGGGATAAGACCTAGGAATCTCTATTTTTTCAAAGCTCCACAGCTGATTCAGATGTAAGTCAAAGACTGAGAACCATGGACCTAGACTGTGAAGACCTAACCAGGGTCCTTATCCTTCAAAGCTGGTCTAAGAGAGCAGCTGGTTTTCTCTAAGTAATAGCTTTTGTTTCTCTCTATGCCATCCTCAAATAGCAACAGGTTAAACCTAGGATAATAACACCTAATGTGTCTTGTTCTTACTGTGTTCCTCACGATAGTTCTGAGTCCTAAGGCTCAGTTTCCTCGTCTGTAAAATGCAGTAACAACCTACATGTCAACACTTATGAAACAAAATAACTACTATGACAAGAAATATTATTTTAGTCAGAGCTTTCCTTTTCATCACAACTCTAAGCCTGGCTCTAAGCCTGAAACACAACATAGACAGAAAGTAGTAGTAGTAAATGAACTTTTTCTTTCAATGGGCCAGACTCAGATGTTGAGTTTACAAAGCAGTTGGATGAGCTGTAGCAACTTTTGGAAAATGTAGTCTAAAATTCTTGTTAAAAATGGAGAAAATCTCACCTCTCCAGGACCTTTTCCTTTACTCTGCTTTGCCCCTGTAGGTCTCCTAGGGATTCTGCAAAAGCTGGTGTGGCTGTAACTCCCAGCTGCTTCTCTAATGGCGAGAGTATGGCATCCTCTCTGAGGGTGGGACTTGGTTGGAGAATCTCCAAACCAGGCCAAAGCCAGCTGGGCTCTGCTGAAAATGAGGAAAGCCCAGTCAAAGCCTAATATCCAGCTACCACTCCAACTCCAAGCCCAAGTACTCACAGCACCAGAAATAAAGAGAAAATTCAAAATAAATTTCTGCATTTTGTCCTAATCAGAAAAAGGGTCCTTACGCCCTTGAAAAGATGGGGAGTTCAGAGAGAAAAGGGGGTGCTAGACAGCAATTCGGCAAGTAGAGAAAAGCAATGCATATGACTTTAGTTGTACAGAGTGGACCTATCTTCGATCTACTTTGTTATTTTAACTCAAAGAACAAAAAGATGGTCTGATCATCTTACGATGGCCATCATTAGGCCATGTGGTGGGACCCACTGCTCTTGCATATACGATGGCAAGATCTTCTTTCACATTAGGGTGGAACTAGGACCACTTCATACATTCTAAAAGGTAGAGGATCCTAGGGACCAACCCAGTGCATACCCATATGCCAAAGAAACCAGAGCACCCAAAGGCTCGAGATGGGGAGAACCAACCTACCATCCTGCACAACATGCTCATCCCCAGGATCAGACCAGGGCTGGAGCAGGCCTGCCACCTGATCTCCTTCAGCTTTGCTCTTACCTCAGGCCTCACTCTGAAAGGTCTTAGCAGCAAAGAAGTTTCTAAGACTAAGAGCTGGGCACTGGAAGGCTCAACACAAGTTCACGGAGAATACAACTCAAGCCTGAAGGAGAAGCCCTGCCTGCAGAGAGCACAGTTATGCTGCCTCTCACAGCTACCCACCAAGTACCAGCCTTTCTATAATGATCCCATAGCAGTGGGTATCAGAAGGCTGCCTTTTCTTAGGGTCCTGGGTTCCTCCTTTGTCTTCCCACATCAGCCCCAGGAAGGCTGGGAATGCATGGGGATTAGAGTAGAGTCTGAAGAAGGAGAAGGGTGGGGAATGAATACTCAGTTGGGGAGAGATCAACTTTTACAGGTGAGCAAAAAATTGTCAGTGAAATATCTGCTCTCAGTGGGCCAAGGTGAGCAGATTGCTGAGCTCTGTCTGTGACTAATGATGGCTGGAAACAAAAAATCCAGATAATTTTGAATTTGTTTTTCTATTTCAATAAAGAAAAATATATATTTGGACTTTTTTTCTCCCTCTCTCTTTCTGGACGTAGCATTAGCTGGCTTCCTCCACAATAAGCCCCCAAATAGAACACATGCGTGAGAGGTGGGAGCATTGAGGACAGCCCAAAGACAAAATTAGAACCAAGTCCTGGGAGGCAGCAGAATCCTAGACTTTTCACAAAATCTGGTCTCCAAATCCGGCTCCAATAACACTGCTCTTTTGCAAAACTGGCAACGGTTGCCACTGAGAATCTCAACAGTATATCATACTTGTCAATCTGGGTTCCTTGGCAATGATTCAACCTGTTGTGAAATTGGTATTTGCTGCTCTCCTCGCACCCACATTAGCCATCTCCCCTAGATCTCTTTGATTTCTTGTTTACTTCTGTCTTCTTCTGTTTGTCACATTGTTAGGAGGCCACAACCAAATAAGGGGAAAAGAAGGCAAGGCAGATGCTGCTTTTATTTTGCAGCTATTGATTATGTGAAACACACCATCTCTGGGGAAAAATGGGGCTAAATAACTGAAATGGGCAATTTGTAGAGACTAACCCTGTGTGGGCAGGGATACATTAGTTGAGCTCTAGTGTGCTCAGATCTCATTTCTGTGCTCAGTGATTCTCTTCATGTGGTGTGCCGATAAGTGAATCTCATCTTTCAAGACAGGCTATAAGTGTCAAATTATTTTTCTCTTCTTCTCCTGATAGGATACTTATCAGCAGCCAGCATCCTGTAAGTGAAGGTGACCTCAGATGGGATGAAAAGTTTTCCCTGTCAATTCCAGCCCTGTAGATGGATCTTCATCCCAGGTGGAACTGGGTGCGAATGAACTTGTTTAGCTCAGCAAATCCAGGAAACTCAGCAGGCAGGAATGCTGCTATGGAAATTAACACAGTATAAGAATCTTAGTAGTAGACAAAGTGCTGTATGGGCACTTATTCATTGACTCAAATAAAAATAAACAGACCCAGAGCCAATCATTGATACATGGATATCTCTGTCCAATGGCTATTTCTTCCATTCAAGTGAGAGGTGATGCTGAGCACCAATTTTTTACTTCCAGCAAACCTGGGCAAACACTTTTAGATTATGTCAAATTAAATATATACTAAGCATTGCTAGGTATTCAAAGTATTTTATTTCATTTAATCCTCACAGTTACCCTGTAAACTAATTATTGTTATCCACTTATCATAGATGAGGAAACTGAAGGCTCAGAGAGATTTAGGAACCCAGGGACTTAGAATTCAAACATGTGTCTCCAGACTTAGAGTCCTGAGTTCTCCCTATTACCCCAAAGCTCCTCCAGACTTTTACCTGCACATACACTGGGCAGATTTGACTATAAAAACTCAGAATTAGAGGGCAATCCAATGAAATAATCTGTAAACAAGTCAATGTCAAGGACATAAGCATTAACTAAGATAACATATAATATTTTTCTGAAACATTATATTAGGCAAACTTGTGAATATGAAATTCTATATGCTTTGTTTTAAGCAATTTATGTTACTTAGTAAAATTAAAGAGTATGTTGTTGGAATTAACGATGTACATTTTAGAGACTTTTTTACAGTTTCAGTATTTTTAAAAATAAAAACCATTTATAAGAGGAAGGCAATTTTAAAGAGGCGACTTCAAAAACTTCATAGAAAACTTGAATTAAAAGATAAAAATAAAAAATATAAACTTTGTTTTCAACATAAGCTCTGTCAAGTTCAAGACACTTTTGTTAAGCGATGATATCAGCCATTTAGTCCATCCCTAAAAAACTGAAGATCCTGGGTATTTGACCATCTCAATGCAGTCATTTGTACATTATTTACTGAAGAAAAATAGGTGCCCTTTAAAGATTTCTTCAGATAAGGAAACAAAAGAAGTCAGAAGGAGCCAAATCAGAACTATAAGGTGGATGCCTAATGGTTTTCCGTTGACACTCATAAAACTGCCCTTCTTTGTTGAGAAGAATGAGCAGGAGCATTGTCAGGGTGGAGAAGGACTCTCTGGTGAAGCTTTCCTGGGTGTTTTTCTGCTAAAGTATTGGCTTTCTCAAAACACTCTCATAATAAGCAGATGTTATCACTTTTTGGTGCTCCAGAAAATCAACAAGCAAAATGACTGGAGCATTCCAAAAAACTATTGCCGTGACCTTTGCTCTTGGTCGGTCCACTTTTGCTTTGACTGAACCACTTGAACCTCTTGGTAGTCATCACTTTAACTGGGTTTTGTCTTCAGGATCATACTGGTAAAGCCATGTTTCATCTCCAGTTACAGTTCTTTGAAGAAACGCTTCAGGATCTTGATCCCACTTGTTTAAAATTTACATTGAAAGCTCTGCTCTTGTCTGGAGCTGATTTGGGTGCAACAGTTTTGGCACCCAGAGTGGAAGTTGCTCAACTTTAATTTTTCAGTCAGAATTGTGTAAGCTGAGCCAATTGAGACAGCTATGGTATTGGGTATTATTTCTGCTATAATCATCTACACTCTTCAATTAGTGCATGAACAAGATTAATTCTTTCCTCAAAAATCAATGTGGATGGTCTGGTACTGTGGGCTTTATTTTCAACACCGTTTCATCACTTCTTAAAACAAACTATCCATTTGTAAACTGATTTCTTTGGGGCCTTGTCCCCATAAGCTTTTCATAAAGTATAAATGACTTCACCATTCTTCCACCCAGGCTTCACCATAAACTTGGTATTTGTTCTTGTTTCAATTTTAGCAGAATTCATGTTGCTCTGATAGGGGGTCTTTTCAAATTGATGTCTAATCTTTCTTAGTGTCTCAAACTAGATCCTGTTCAGACATGTTATAACAAGTTAACATCAGGGTTTTTTTGTACAGCAAAATTTTGAAATCCATGTATATATAGTGTTTTCATTTTCCATGAACTTTTTGAAGTCCCATGATCTATAATTGGGAGTGATGATGTTGTTGCTAAGACAGTTAAAATATCAGAATATTTTAGAAGGTACCCATGAAGAAATGTACTGGAGCATAGGCAGATGTGTCCATTAGTCCAAACCATGCCACTTGATTCAAAAAAAAAAATCATGAAATGGAGTTTATTATACAGGAATTCTCCAGAGTAGAAATGTCACAAACACATATGCAGAAAAATAATTGTTGTGCTCTGGCAGAACATGTTTCAAACATGAAAACTAAGACACATCAAAGTAAAACCAGTTGTCTCTAGAACAGAGGTGGCTGACATACCCTTTTCAGTGCTTAGCAACCAAGGCTCTGCACTGCTCTGGGATCAGTTCAAAAGGTCAAACACTCTTCATATCATTAGGAAAGGTTTATGCTAAAAATAGAATACTATAAATGTATTTGGCTAACAGGAATCTTGAATCAAAATGATTTAAGAGCTCCAGAAAACTATAATTATTACTGTTATTATTAGTAATCATCGTTTTAAAAAGGCTCAAAATATATACATGCATATATTATATATAATTATACAGACACATCGGTAATCATCTTTTTAAAAGAGCCAGTATTGCATAAAATACTTCAGTACTTTATGTATATTATCTCTAGTCCTTTACATTTTAAACAACTGTTTAAGAATGTTATTAAACCAACTTCACTCCAAAAGTAGCTCTAATGTTCAGGTCAGTTTTCCCATTTATAGAATAGAACCTCAATCCGTCTAAGAAAGCGAGTATTCCCATAACCCATTACCACAACTTTTAAATGAAAAAAATATATATACATTTTATATGACATACAATGTACAATTAGTACTTTTTGCTAATTGCCCAATTTTCAAGAGGTATAACGAGCAATACATTTTAAACAATCATTAATTAATTTAATTAATTTAGTTATTTACTTACTTATGGTATTGATTTTTGCTTTTGTAACAAATTACCTATTCTCACATTCTATTTTGATACATTATGCTAAATATTTGGTAGGCGCGTAATAGACACATAAATTGGTCCCCATATAGCTGACCAAAATTATTTCTGACATCTCTTATACATAGCAGAACTCTCCAATAATCTGTTTTTGGAGTACAAGACAACATTCAAGAAAATAAATCAGATAAATATTGCAATTTACAATGGTTCAGCATATTTATTGTGGATATTGCTATTCTTAGCATTGATCACATTAATACTTTCAGGCTGTATGAATTTATATTAGTAAGAACTGAAAATATTTAATCAGGATTTTTAAACCTCTTGTGCATCTTTAAAACATCATGCAGAAATGTGATGATAATGAGCTTAAAAAAACACTATCAGCAATTAGGATTATTATAATATTAATTGAAGTTCCATTCCTGCAATTTAATGCAGTCCTAGAAGAAAAAAGAAATGACCAAAGTCAACCCACAAGAAGAAAAGAAATCACTACTTGGCAATATTATTTCATTAGCCAGATAAAGATAGGCTAAAAGAGCACATTTATCTCTTGCCAGAGGCAGCCTGTTTGGCCTGTTTGCATCCTAATCTAAATTCTGTCTTTGACTGTATATGAAGGTTCCCATTAAGGGTCAGGTGATTCACATACACCAATTGATGGTGTAGCTGAGGACGAAATCAGCCCCATAAGATGTTTGTGTGCTACTAGTCTCTGGCTGACAAAGTGCAGTGGCCCACAGGAGTTGCAGAGTCATGCATCATCCTCCCTCATGCTTTTCCTATGTCTTCTTATCACTCAAGTAGAAGTGGCAGATAATGCTTTTCTAGCTGGTGTCACAGGTCCAGAAACCTCAGAATATTGCATCTTCAATGGGCAGTACACCAGGGACAGTATTGCAAATCAATTAGATATATTTCATATTTGAAATTAAGTTGTCTGATTTCCAACATGTCTTCTGTCTTCGAAGAATGATGCATTTATCTTCTTGCTTATTTGGCAGAAATTGGGCTTACTGGAGTTAAAGACTGTTTTCTGACTCTAAAGAATTAATCTATCTCAGCAACTGAAACTACTTTATATTCCAGCCTCAGAGCAGAAGGGTCCTGCTTGTCTCTGCCCTATATTATACAGCAGTGTTATGAATTTTATTGCATTTACACAGATCCGATATTATGTGAAAGATGCATCTAAATCAGTAAATATCTTGCTAAAGCTGCTATGAGGCTTTGGGGAAGGATGGGTGGGGATAAAGCTGTAGGGAAAATGATTTAAAATATACATCAATCTGGCTTTATATAGTTGTCACATTGAAATACAAGTTTGAAATCCACGACTTTATTCTCGTGAGGGTTATATTTGTGCGCAAAAGAAGCATTAACTTTGCACTTTATACTCTGCCTCAGAAATTTCATAGACCTGGGACATAATACAAATTACAAAGATGTTAACATGGGAGGAAATGGCATAAATGGTTACAGACTATGACCAAGACTGCATGCAGGCAGCAAAAAAGTTATGTTAAAAATTTATCAGTGCAATGGCTTCTTTGGTCATTATAGAAAATGAATAATTCATTAAATGCTCAATAACTATAGAGGCCCACTATGTACAAAGCACTATACAAGGCACTGAGGAAGGTAATCATGAAAAAGGTATGGCCCTGTTCTCGTCATCTAAACAAAGAGATAATAAAACCAATCTATTTTGAAGTTTCCTAAACATGTTGCTTTATTAAACCAAGAGACCATCATTCATCAGGTAATTAAAAAAAAAAAAAAAAAAACCTGGCAAACTGAATGTTCTACATTTAATTCTCATGCCGTCAATTTTCTGTTGTTATGTTTATTATTTTAGGAAAATGATCTCAGAAAACCCCACTTACAATAGATTTTATGTGGCATAGAGTTGACGTTTTTTGACCTCCAAAGTCTATTGGGATTTAGTAACATCTAACCACAAAGGAATATTCCAGTATTCTAATCATCCTCAACATTTCCTCTGACTCAAGCATACAGCATTATAAAAAGTAAGAGCTGTTTGCTTATTAGTGTCTCAATATCCAGGGCTGATAATGTAGCTCAACCATTTATGAAGCACTAAAGTATTCAGATGCACTTAAAACACTCTCAGATTACATATTTCAATGTGAGCATCTGGAATATTCCCTTTAGTTGGCACCTTTGATTCCATTCTTCATGCTGAGGTGGGCCCAGAGCCCTTGTGCTTTAGAATTAGAACTAATTAAGTTTCAGCCCATTTGTTTAGAAATCAGCCTTGCAATGGGTGTCAGGAGTAGTTAGCGATGCATTATCTCCCAAAGCTATGCAGCCAGTGTTATCTGGGCACAAAAGGGCACTTATCTCCATTAATAATACGCACTACCGCAGAACAGCCAGTTCTCACATCTCTTGGATATTGACATTTAGGGATTGAATCTCTCCTTCCAGATTTTGCCATTTTGTTCTACTCCGTGCAGGAAAGTGATGTTCCCTGTACCCATCTCTGAAGACGGTAGTCTTATAGTGTCTAACCCAAAAGGGCATCTTCTCAACATGATAGCAGAGAAGGAGAGGTCAGCTACATCCATAGTGGGAAAAATGCCCACTCCCATCCACACTGGGGTTGGTATAGCAGTAGAAATCAGGAAGCTTGACATTGGGTAGGCAATGGCTCCCTGGTTTCGGGACTGTAGCCCTTGAAGAGCAAGATACAGACAGGAGTTGGTGACACAGGAGCAGGGCTGGTCTCCCAAGGAGGATCCCAGTAGGAGCTGGTAGGGAGGTAGTCCAGTTTAAACAAAAGGAAAATGAGGCAGAACTTGTCTTAAGAACTAGTGGAGTAGGACAACAGGTGGGGTAGCAAATAACTTGCTAGACATGCAGATACCTTCATGCTTACACGGGCATATCGAAATTAAGACCTACTCCAGGCCTCATTAAGCTGGTGTAGCTGAGGCTTCTGCCCCAATTAGAATAATTTCGAGAATCATATCCCATTGATCTTGTCAAGTGCAGACTCCACGTGCAGAGGTTGAGGAAGGCAGTGGAGACATGCACTCTCCAGCAGGGGGCCATCTGCAGAGCCACCAAAAGGATAGAATTTCAAGCTGTGCCTAAGACCTCCCACTGCACTGGGACACCACAGTAGGATGTAGGGGCCCAAAGGAGAGGAGGTCTAGGTAGGAAATCCTGATTTACAGGCAGAGGATGACTAATAAATCAAGAGGTTGAAAAATGCTTGTGAGGGTAAAAAGGCTAGAAGAAAAGGAAGGCAACCACAGATCTTGGCAGAGAAGTCAGCTAGTGCAGTCAGGTAGCCATAAGCAGGCAGGACTGGGGTGGGTTCAGAGAGGTCAGCTGAGGCAGGATGTCTCAGGCATGTATAAAAGTAGGAAACATGTCTTGTTCATTTTAGATTCCCAGTATGTAGGCGGCATAGGTATTGTGGAAAGGAAAGCAAGGAGAAACAGAGAGAGGTACAGAAAAAGGTCACCACACCATGAGTGAAAAAGAAAAGAAAAATGTAGAAATAGAAGTCCATTTAACTTGGCTGGAAATTAGTAACATTAGGTTCTATCCTGACTCTGCTACTGACTAAATGCTGGACTTTGGATATAAGTGACTTAATATTTTGAGACCGTACTTACGCCATCTCTGTAAAATGAATGCATAGACTAGATAACCTAAAAGTAAAGTTTACTGCAACAAATCTTTTTTGAATGCCTACTAACTGCCAAATACAAGTTTTGAAGAAACTGAGATAATAGGAGTAATAGGGTGGGGCGTGGTGGCTCACCCCTGTAATCCCAGCACTTTGGGAGGCTGAGGTGGGCGAATCGCCTGAGGTCAGGAGTTCGAAGACAGCCTGGCCAACATGGTGAAACCCCGTCTCTGCTAAACTTACAAAAAAAAAAAAATTAGCCAGGCATGGTGGTGGGCGCCTGTAATCTCAGCTACTTGGGAGGCTGAGGCTGGAGAATCGCTTGAACCAGGGAGGCGGAGGTTGCAGTGAGCCGAGACTGCGCCATTGCACTCCAGCCTGGGCAACAAAACTCTGTCTCAAAAAAAAAAAAAAAAAAATAGGAGTAATAATCAGGAAAGGCCGGAGTTCTGATTCTAAAGCATGTACTTTGTTCTCTAATTTTGTAAGTGCTGCCAAGTATGGATGCTCTTGGACTATATATTAAAATCATGAGTAAGAGGCCTGTCCCTCTTCAAGACACAACAAAGATGAAGGATTTGCATTGCATATGGCCTTTTGCAATCAGAAGTATGAACGTCCTAATGCATCTCACCCTCCCCGTATAATGCATTTATATTGTATAGAAAATATAACTGAGCAAGAAATTATTGAGCACCTATTGTATCTAAGGCAAGGAGTTGAATACTTCCACTTCTATAATCTCATTCAACACTCGTAGCATGTGGCTTAGATATTATTTTCTTCATTTTACAGGTGAGAAATTAAAACAGAGAGAGGTAAAATGAATTTCTCAAGGGCATTTTTAACTCCAGAAACAGTAGTCTCCCTTATCTGTGGTGTTGGTTTCCATAATTTCAGTTACTCTCAGTCAACTGTGGTCTGAAAATATTAAATGAAAAATTATAGCAATAAACAATTCATAAGTTTTAAATTGCATGCTGTTCTGAGTAGCATGATGAAATCTCTTGGCCTTCCACTCCATCCCTCTTGGAAGGTGAATCCTCCCTTTGTCCAGTGTATCTACACTGTATATGCTACCCACTCTTCGGTCACTTAGCCCATGAGTCGCTTAGTAGCCACTTGGTTATAAAGTCTACTGTTGTGGTATCACAGTGCTTGTGTTCAAGTAACACTTACTTTACTTAATAATGGCCTCAAAGTGCAAGAGAAGTGTTGCTGGAAATTTGGATATGCCAAAGAGAAGCTATAAAGTGCTTCCTTTAAAAGTGAAAAGGTGAAAGTCCAAAAAAAATCTTATACTGAGTAAGAACAAATCTTCTGTCTATGAAATTGTGAAGAGGGAAAAAGAAATTTGTGCTAGTTTTGCTGTCATACCTCAAACTGCAAAAGTTATAGCCACAGTGCATGACCAGTGCTTAGTTAAGATGGAAAGGCATTAAATTTGTGGGTGGAAGACATGAACAGAAACATGTTACGATTGGCAGCAATTATATTCAGTACTATCAGTGGTTTCAGGCACCCACTGGGGGTCTTAGAACATATTCCCCATGGATAAAAGGGGGACCACTATAGTTTGAATCCAAGGCTAGAACCCTTCTAGTATACTACAGCACATCTTTACATTAGCTTGTTGTGAATAACATAATGGATAAACATGCTTATACTGTAGGCTTTTCCTGAAAGCTAATCTTTAACATAAAAGCATTTGGCAGAAAGTTCTGTTCATGTGCATGTTAAGGCTGGCATGCTACAGGTGGATTCCTAAGTTTGATGGGGGTGGGAAATCAAGACAATATATATATATCCATTTATTCATTATATAGTTCACTTAAATGAGTATATAAACAATGAACCTCAGTGTAAGTTGTTTTAGTGTTTCTAACTGTGCATGACAATATACATAACTCAGTTATGAGGCATACTAGGACTTTAATAGGTTGGGAATGATGAGATTTGATGCTAGGAGAACAAATTTAGCTTTAGGACAGGTCTCCAAGGGTGGCCAGCTTCTCAAATTATAAAATCCTAGAGGGAAGGATAAAATTTGGATGCAAGTTGAGAAAGCCTCATCACTCATAAGGTCCAAACCAGTGGAGGATGCAAGCCACAGAATGGCCATGGCAACAGCAACACTGGTAGTCAGGTGGGTGGTGGAAGCTGTGTAGCTCCAAGAGATTCACCTGGCATAAATAAGGACTCCAGCCCACGGCAAGGTTCAGCCTTTGAGGAGCCTACTAAGGGCTAAAAAGAAAAATGGAATCTCAAACAAGACAGTTGAGGTTTCAGGATAGGGCTTCAGTATCAATGGAGAAACTAAAGAGAACAGTAACGAGCTAAGACAGAGTCATGGTCTTATTGTCACGCAAAAGATGGTGAAAGCACAGAACCAGGATGAACGTTTATAGGCAATAAGGGGCCCACTTCAGACACACTGAGCTTAGAGCAGCAAGAAAGATTTTAGATCTTCCACCAGGGATCGGGGTGAAGATCAGATTTTCTAATATATTCCCATAAGTTTGTTTAGAATTGGCTCTAGAATTAAATTGCCCTGAGCCTATAAATGAAAGCTTTCAATACTTGCAGCTGTGCCTGGGTCAGGCAAGGACAGATGTATCATAACACATTGAATTTTATTTGCATCCATTTTATAACCAAGTAATGTATCCATTGCATCATATCTCAGGTATGATGAAATCCCCAAAGAATTCTATTCATATTCTTTTATTATTATAATACTCAGTATTAACTGGATCATTATGGGCCTTCAAATACTTTCATTAACATTATTACCATTGTAATGAAAACTCAATAAAATTGTAATGCTATTCTACAGACATGTTCTTGAATTGCTTTATCAACATAATTACAAAACCTAATGACAAAGTAATAACACTGTAATACGATGCCTGCAGATTAATAGGTTTTGGGTTTCACCAGATGGTAATACAAAAACCTCAATCAAAATGTATCCTTGACCTTACAGCGTTTCAATAATTTCCCATAGGTGTTTGCTAAAGCTTTATGATTTCATGTCAATTTATGTTCAACTTTTCACATTAATGTCAACTCAATCATATAACTGAAATAATCCATTTTATTTCTTGAAATTAATTTTATTGTGACTTACAACAGCCTCACAACAAAGTACCTCACAGAAGGAACGTGAGGAAATAAATTAATTTTCTAGATATTTTAAAACATTCTTGGCCAAATCCACTTTGAGAAAAATCATGGTGAAAGTATTATTTGTGGTGTACATCTTGCTAAAAGAGAGGTAATATGTTTGCTAGTGCTCCAAAGCCATTCAACTGTTTCTACAAATATTGAGAAGCTTCCCATCTGCAAATAAATAACTGCCGTACATGGGCTTTACAGCTTATCTCATCATTAATTGTACATCTTATCTATGATTAGAGGTGTGACTGTGCCTGCTTTTTCAATAAATTAAGTACAACCCGAAAAGGCTATGCAAGTGGCTCAGTGTCTGATTGTTGTCTCTTACATATAGAGGCTCAAGAAGAACGAATTGGGCTTATGTAAATGCTCAGTCTAACATAATACTTTTAACTCTTTGGTTGGCATACTTGCTGATAAGAGTTCCAATCTTCCCTAAAATTGTTTTTCTTTTTATTTTGTTTTATTTTATTTTAGAGACAGAGTTTCACTCTGTCACCTAGGCTGAAGTGCAGTGGCTCAATCTCAGCTCACTGCAACCTCCACCTCCCAGGTTCAAGTGATTCTCCTGCCTCAGCCTCCAGAGTAGCTGGGATTATAGGCGTGCACCATCACGCCCAGCTAATTTTTTGTATTTTTCATGGATACTGGGCTTCTCTATGTTGGCCAGGCTGGTCTCAAACTCCTGTCCTCAAGTGATCTGCCTACCTTGGCTTCCCAAAGTTCTGGGATTACAGACATGAGCCAATGCGCCTGGCCTAGAAATGTTTTTCTGAAAATCACTCTGCCATGTGAGAACAAGAACTTAGACTGCTGGGTCATTCTGAGGACATGGCAACACTGGAGAGCCATCTTAGTCCCAGTCAGGACCTATATCTGCATCTACTTCTGGAATAACTTTCTCTTTATACCTTGCATCTTTCTTACTTCTTAAAAAAAAATAGTTTTTTACTTCTTAAAAAAAAAAAACAGATTCAGGAAAGCCCATGTATATAGCCCTTGTATTGAAGAACAGGACTAATTCTTTCATCATGGTCTATCAGTTTTTTAGCAAATAGCTATTATGCTTCATAATCATTTTTCTTCTGTTATACTATATGAAAAGTATTTATCAGATAGCCACACAATATTAGAGACTGGAAATACAAAGATGAATAAGACAAGCCCTCTAATCACTACAGAGGTAACCTACAGTAGGGCTTAAGGATGTGAACTTCTTGGTTTGAATCCTGGTTCTACCATTTTCTAGTTGTATAACCTTGTACAAGTAAATTCACCACCCTGCATTCAATATCTTTATCTGTGAAATATTACTACTACTATTATAGTAGTAATATTACCTGCCTTACAGGGCTGTTGGAGGTTACTGCATACAAAGTGGTTAGCACCACGTCTGGCTTAGCATAGTGCATTCACTGCTTAATATGTTAGCTATTAGTATTATGGAGTTCACATTCTCGTAGGGAGACCGATCATATCATACACACCTAAATATAGTACAATAAAGCCCTCTAATGGGGCTTTAAACAAAATACTGTAAGAGCTCTGATGAGAAACAGTGTCACTGAATTTATCATTTACACTGAATCTTCTTTGAAGTGGTAATCATGACTGACAAGAAGGTGAGGCTCTCAAAAGAAGTGGTCTCTAAGCTGGGACTTGAAGATTGAATTCACCAATGGGAAAAAGGTGAAAGGAGTATCCAGCAAGCTAGAGCATAAGCAGCTAGCATGAGCAATGCCTCAGCAGTGTGTAAGTGGATGACCTGTCCAAGGACCGGCAAGTAGTGTGGAGATGTGGCCAAAATGACAGGTCAGAGCCAGGGTTTGACCATCATGGCAGCAGTGGAGAGCAATGTGATCAAACCTACG
Source organism: Macaca thibetana thibetana (assembly GCF_024542745.1). Taxonomy (NCBI): domain Eukaryota; kingdom Metazoa; phylum Chordata; class Mammalia; order Primates; family Cercopithecidae; genus Macaca; species Macaca thibetana. The sequence continues at coordinate 110,078,536 of NC_065578.1, read as the reverse complement.
TTTTACAAAAATAACTCAGCTATATCCTGAAGGATAAAATACATAAAAGAGAGACTGCAAGCAGGGAGCCTGTTATGAAACTGTCATGGCAGCCTGAACTGGGACAGTGGCAGTGAGAATGGAGAGGTATGGACAGAATTGAGAAGGGCTTGGAGGGGGAATGGAAAGCACTTAGTGACCGAATAGATGTGGGAGCAGAGGAACGATGCAGGGATGACTCCATAATCTAGCACAAACACACACACACACACATGCCAGAAAAATAAAAAAAAATAAAAAAAACAGGAAGAGAAACAAGTTGGGGGAAAAAGATAATGAGCTCAGTGTTATAAATATTAAGTTTGGGGAACTGCAGGAAGAATATCAAGTGAGGGAGTTTAAAGTATAATTCTGGAGTGCAGGACAGACCCCTTCAGGATGGTTAGAAGGGAAGGTGAAAAAAAAAAAGAGAGGGAAAAAAAGGGAGGAAGTGGCACTTAAAAAACAATCCTTGTGTGTGTGTGTGTGTGTGTGTGTGTGTGTGTGTGTGTGTGCTGAGTAGTTATTTTGAAGAAGTATCTGTTTAGTTCTGGTTCATAGAACCAGTTAGGCTACATACACACACACACACACACACAGAGAGAGAGAGAGAGTACTGTCACATGTCTGTATGTTCATTCTGTACCTTGTATTTCTTCCATTAAGCATCTACCATGTGCCTGGTACCCTTCTAGATCTGGAGCATACAGAAGTTAAAAAGTCCAAACCCTGCCATCAAGGAGTTTATTTTTTAGTGCAGGAGACAGACAATAAAAAAGTAACCAAATAAATATAAAATACAATGTGAAGTAAATAAATGCCAGAAAAATAAAGCAGGTAAGAGACTAGATAGTTACCAAAGGGGGGCGGGGAAGGATGGCTATTTGAAATAGTGTGGTTGTGGTCAGAGAAGGCAACTTCCCTGAAATTGACAGTTTTAATGGACACCTAAAGTGATGGAGAGAGCCAAAAAGAAAAAAGAAAAAAACAAACAAAAACTGGAGGAAGAGTGTTTCAGGCAGAGGGAAGAGCAAGTATGAAGACCCTGAGATAAGAACTCATTTAGTACAACTGAGAAACAGCCAGGCATCCAGCTTGGCTAGAATAGACAAAATAGCCACAAGTAACATTTATAGTACTCTTGTCAGGTACTATTAATAAATAACACTGTAAAAATTTTCATGGATTTATATCCTATCTTTTCAACTGCATGTAAGCCCACTGAAGGCATGATCCATGTTTAAACTCCATATCCCCAAAGTATCTGGGACAATGCTGTGCATGTACTAGGTGCTCTTTCTTTTTTATTATTATTATTATACTTTAAGTTCTAGGATACATATGCAGAACATGCAAGTTTGTTACATAGGCATATACGTGCCATGGTGGTTTGCTGCAGCATCAACTCCTCATTCACATCAGGTATTTCTCCTAACACTATCAGCCTGCCCCAGTCCCCCAACCCCCAACAAGCCCCGATGTGTGAGGTTCCCTGCCCTGTGTCCAAGTGCTCTCATTGTTCAATTCCCACCTATGAGTGAGAACATGCGGTGTTTGGTTTTCTGTCCCTGTGTTAGTTTGCTGAGAATGATGGTTTCCAGCTTCATCCATGTCCTTGCAAAGGACATGAACTCATCCTTTTTTATGGCTGCATAGTATTCCATGGTGTATATGTGCCACATTTTCTTTATCCAGTCTATCATTGATGGACATTTGGGTTGGTTCAAAGTCTTTGCTATTTTGAGTAGCACTGCAATAAACATACGTGTGCATGTGTCTTTATAGCAGCATGATTTGTAATCCTTTGGGTATATACCCAGTAATGGGATTGCTGGGTCAAATGGTAATTCTAGTTCTAGATCCTTAAGGAATCACCACACTGTCATCCACAATGGTTGAACTAATTTGCATTCCATGCTCATGGATAGGAAGAATCGGTATCATGAAAATGGCCATACTGCCCAAAGTAATTTATAGATTCAATGCTATCCCCATCAAGCTATCATTGACTTTCTTCACAGAATTAGAAAAAACTACTTTGAATTTCATATGGAACTAAAAAAGAGCCTATATAACCAAGACATTCCTAAGCAAAAAGAACAAAGCTGGAGGCATCATACTACCTGACTTCAAACTATACTATAAGACTACAGTAACCAAAACAGCATGGTACTGGTACCAACATAGATATATAGACCAATGGAACAGAAGAGAACAGAGGCCTCAGAAATAAGGCCACACATCTACAACCATCTGATATTTGACAAACCTGACAAAAACAAGCAATAAGGAAAGGCTCCCCTATTTAATAAATGGGAAAACTGGCTAGCCATATGCAGAAAACTGAAACTGGACCCCTTCCTTATACAGTATACAAAAATTAACTCAAGATGGATTAAAGACTTAAACGTAAAACCTAAAACCATAAAAACCCTAGAAGAAAACTTAGGCAATACGATTTAGGACACAGGCATGGGCAAAGACTGCATGAGTAAAACACCAAAAGCAATGGGAACAAAAGCCAAAATTGACAAATGGGGTCTAATTAAACTAAAGAGCTTCTGCACAGCAAAAGAAACTATCATCAGAGTGAACAGACAACCTGCAGAATGGGAGAAAATTTTTGCCATCTATCCACCTGACAAAGGGTTAATATCCAGAATCTACAAGGAACTTAAACAAATTTACAAGAAGAAAACAAACCACCCCATCAAAAACTGAGTGAAGGATATGAACAGACACTTATCAAAAGACATTTATGCAGCCAACAAACATGAAAAAAAGTTCATCATCACTGATCAAAGAAATGCACATCAAAACCACAATGGGATACCATCTCACACCAGTTAGAATGGCGATCATTAGAAAGTCAGAAAACAACAGATGCTGGAGATGATGTGGAGAAATAGGAATGCTTTTACACTGTTACTAGGTGTTCTTTCTCCATTCATTTATCTATAATTGTGGATCAGGATCTCTAACCCTGCCTCGTCCCACTCTCAAACACTTCTGAGCTAATCCTAGATGCTACTTACCATCTGGCCAACAACTGATAAACTATTTCTAGGATCAATGTGGTCAGTAGGAAACACAAACTATGCCTAGAGCAACACAGAAAGGCCAAACACCAAGATTTATTTACCCTTGCTGTTTGCAGACCTGATGGTTTTTGTCAGGCTCTAGCATTGCAGACTGAAATATGAGGAAATCCTGCACATGCTCAGAGAAGCTGTTGGCTTTGCCACAGTTCTACGCCTAAACATTATAATAATATTATTATTATCCCACAGGGGTGTCATGAGGATTAATGAGACATTTTCAAATCACTTTGAGCTACTCTGTTGGGGGTACTAAATAAACGGTATGTTTTCCTCTTGAAATGCCATTTTTGGCATTGATTTGTCGTGATGGGTTCGGCTGTCCAACAGGGCTAGAATGAGTCCACCAACTCATTTTCTACAGACAACAGACTAGCCATCAGAAGGAGTGGTTTTCAGTTAAGATAAATATGAATTGAAATGAACTAGTCGGCAATCAGAAGCAAATAGGCTGCTGTTAGAAATCTAGTATATTAAGTACTCACAGTGATCAACATAACAGTTGCACAGTGTGATACAGTAAAGCAAACACTGGATTTGGAAATGGTCCAAGATTTTAGGCCCAGCTCTGCTGCTAACTAGCTATGTGAGCTTAAACAAATTGCAAAACTTCTCTGGGCCTCAAATATAAAGTAAGGGCTTTATATATGTCCTAAGAAGCTCATAATCAAAGTCTTCCAGACAAGGCAAATACGTGAAAGGAATGGAAATAGTCATTTATGAAGGAAAGATATTTCACAGCTGGAAGAAGCTTGTGACCATTCATCACAGGACTATCCTCTGCTCTGGTCTTCCTTGCCATTGATTAATATTAATTTCAGTACTAATTCCTGCAAAAGAAGGAATAAATCACTTTCTAAGTCAGACATAGAAGTACATGAAACATCTGGTCTTTAAAAATAGGGTCTTTGCCTTTCCATGAGCTATCATTGCAGCAAGCAGTCTGTCTCATTCCAAGATTTAAATATATGAATGATTGATTATACTGCTACTCTAATCACCAGCTCAAAATATATATGCAAAATAATGAGGTGGCTGTCACATTCCAGTGTTCTGGAGTTTTGTAAGAGAGTTTTACGTGGTTGCCCAGTTTTGCCATCTCACCACATAAGTGACTGCCTGCATTGCCTGGCACTGACCAGGAGGTGAAACAGAAGATGAAGGGACAGTAAAGGACATGGGTGCCTGTTGTGCCCAGGAGAGCCAGCGGTGGAAATCCTATGGAATAAACGAGCAGTGTTTTCTATGGTGAGCTCAGTTTTCCCTCACTCCTCATCTTAGGAATCACAGCAGGATTCTGGGCTCAAAAAGAAGAAATGTTGACACTCCAGAACAGATAGCAATGCAAAGAGCCACTCCTTGGGGAATTCAATTTGACAAATATGTACCGAGTCCCCAAAGGCACTTTGGTAGTTGCTAGAAATATAAATTGGCTAGGACCTACTCTGTGCCCTAGAGAACCTCATGGTTGGGAGTGGTGGTGTGAAGTATTGACCACAAATCACTTACTTAAAATTGAATTGTCAGGTAACTTTGGGTGGGTGAGGGGCTGTCTAGACAATAGTTCCTCTTCTGTAAATGATTTGAATGATACAATTTAAAAAACGGACTTTTTAAAGCCTAGGGTTGAGTTATATTAGATTGCCGAACTTTCTGGAAACAAATTGTGTTCAAAGTAACCACAACAATTTGGAAAAATAAGTTTAAAGAAGATACATGTAAGTTATCTCGGGGCCCAGATCAAGCAAGAGGTACAAGGTGCAGAATGAATGTCCTTCCAGTTTAACAACTAGAGCGATGCAAATTCCCTACCACAAGGGCAGTGCCAAAATATTAAGTGAAAAGTCTAGGTACAGGTCCTGCTCTCATCCCTTCCACAACAGGCTTGAGTCATAAAGTCGGACTTCCTAACCACACAACTTAGACTTCGTGAATTTCCTTTCCCATTTTTCCTCTTATTTCCCCGCCAATAGGGAATCTGTGTAGTGGGTAAAGACCAGGATGTCACTGCTAATCCCAATCAGAAACTTGGTCCTTGATTCTTCCCAGTGGCCGAAATCTCCGCGGCGAAAAAGGGTGTGAACTATTCTCTAAAGCAGCAGGGCCCGAACGCCTTTAATAATCCACTTCCTTCGGACTCCGTTTGCAAAGCCCATCAGCACCCATTACTCCGTTCGGCTTCGCATCCTAGCAGAAAGCTAAATTGTTCAAACCCCCGCTCCTTCCCAGGGTTTGGCGGTCCTCGACCCTCAAGGGAGCGTGGGATGCCGGCGCCAGGCTTGCCTCTGGCCCAGGGCGCCCGCCTGGCCTGCACTCCCTCCCTGGACACTGGGCCCGCCTGCCCTCCCCGGGCTGGCCCAAGGGGTGTGAAGGCCAGGGGGCCGGCGCCCGCGGGGCCGCGGTGGAGCTCTCCCGGCCCACGGGCCAAAAACCCTGGGGACTGGGACGCGGCCACGCGGGCCGGGGGCGAGGGGCGCTGACCAGAAGCGGGCGGAGCCTAGGGGCCCGGGCAGGCGGCGGGACTCCCCGTGGGCCGGCTCCGCTGGGTGGGCATTCCCGCGGGGCGCCGAGGTACAACATGAGGGCTCTTTGCTGAGACAGAGGGGCCGTGAGGGCTGCAAGAAAGGGAGGCCCGCGGCTCTCCCCGAGAGCGGGGCGCGCGCCCGCGCGGTGGGCGGGAAAACTAAGGGGACGCGGAGGCGAGCGCGCGTCCCGCAGGGGAGGGGGCGGAGAGCGTGAGGAGGAGGGAGGAGGCGTCTCCGTGCGGGAGCCCGGCTGACCGCGCCAGACCCAGACAGAGCCTCGCGGCTGTAGCTGCAACAGGCGGCGGGCTCGGTTCGGGGGCGGAGGCGGCGAAGGGGCGGGGAGCGCCAGGAGGAGCGACCCGGCCCCACCACAGCCGCCTCTTCCCCGCCGCATGGACGAGCACCTCAGCCTTCTGCGCTCGCCGCCGCCGCCCTCAGCCCGCCACCGCGCCCACCCTGCCCAGCGCCCCGCGAGCAGCGGCGGCGCCCACACGCTGGTAAACCCCAGCTACGCGGAGCCCGCCGCAGGCCCCGAGCTGCCGCCCGACATGACCGTGGTGCCCGGGGACCACCTGCTGGAGCCGGAGGTGGCGGATGGTGGAGGGGCCCCGCCTCAGGGCGGCTGTGGCGGCGGCGGCTGCGACCGCTACGAGCCGCTACCGCCCTCACTGCCGGCCGCGGGCGAGCAGGACTGCTGCGGGGAGCGCGTGGTCATCAACATCTCCGGGCTGCGCTTCGAGACGCAGCTGAAGACCCTTTGCCAGTTCCCCGAGACGCTGCTGGGCGACCCCAAGCGGCGCATGAGGTACTTCGACCCGCTCCGCAACGAGTACTTCTTTGACCGCAACCGGCCCAGCTTCGACGCCATCCTCTACTACTATCAGTCTGGGGGCCGCATCCGCCGGCCGGTCAACGTGCCCATCGACATCTTCTCCGAGGAGATCCGCTTCTACCAGCTGGGCGAGGAGGCCATGGAGAAGTTCCGCGAGGACGAGGGCTTCCTGCGGGAGGAGGAGCGGCCCTTGCCCCGCCGCGACTTCCAGCGCCAGGTGTGGCTGCTCTTCGAGTACCCCGAGAGCTCCGGGCCAGCCCGGGGCATCGCCATCGTGTCCGTGCTGGTCATCCTCATCTCCATTGTCATCTTCTGCCTGGAGACGCTGCCGGAATTCCGCGACGAGAAGGACTACCCCGCCTCGCCGTCGCAGGACTCATTCGATGCAGCCGGCAACAGCACGTCGGGGGCCGCCGCGGGAGCCTCCAGCTTCTCGGATCCCTTCTTCGTGGTGGAGACGCTGTGCATCATCTGGTTCTCCTTCGAGCTGCTGGTGCGGTTCTTCGCTTGTCCTAGCAAAGCCACCTTCTCGCGAAACATCATGAACCTGATCGACATTGTGGCCATCATCCCTTATTTTATCACTCTGGGTACCGAGCTGGCCGAACGACAGGGCAACGGACAGCAGGCCATGTCTCTGGCCATCCTGAGGGTCATCCGCCTGGTGAGGGTCTTCCGCATCTTCAAGCTCTCGCGCCACTCCAAGGGGCTGCAGATCCTCGGGCAAACGCTGAAGGCGTCTATGCGGGAGTTGGGGTTGCTCATCTTCTTCCTCTTTATTGGGGTCATCCTTTTCTCCAGCGCGGTCTACTTTGCCGAGGCAGACGACCCCACTTCAGGTTTCAGCAGCATCCCGGATGCCTTCTGGTGGGCAGTGGTAACCATGACAACAGTGGGTTACGGCGATATGCACCCAGTGACCATAGGGGGCAAGATTGTGGGATCTCTCTGTGCCATCGCCGGTGTCTTGACCATCGCATTGCCTGTTCCCGTGATTGTTTCCAACTTCAATTACTTCTACCACCGGGAGACAGAAGGGGAAGAGCAAGCCCAGTACATGCACGTGGGAAGTTGCCAGCACCTCTCCTCTTCAGCCGAGGAGCTCCGAAAAGCAAGGAGTAACTCGACTCTGAGTAAGTCGGAGTATATGGTGATCGAAGAGGGGGGTATGAACCATAGCGCTTTCCCCCAGACCCCTTTCAAAACGGGCAATTCCACTGCCACCTGCACCACGAACAATAATCCCAACTCTTGTGTCAACATCAAAAAGATATTCACCGATGTTTAATATATGATACAAGTGACATGCTGTGCTCCGTATTGTGTGGAACATGCCCCCTTGGTCTGCCTATGCCCTTGTTTTATACATTTCCAGACCATTCATCAAGGAAAGGACCTGAAGAAGTGGAAAGCACACTTCATTCTCCCTCTCCCTACTGCTTCATACTGAAACAGGTGCCTGTTTTGCAAGTGGGCTGCATTCTCTCAGCTCTCCTTTTCCCCCTTACCCTCTCTCTCTTAACATTGTAAACAACAAACTTACATTAAACTGCATTTCTAGTACACGCCCTATTTTAAAAAGAGCAGTACATCCTGGGAGGAAATGAAACTAAACAGTTAGAGTAACTGTTTAACCTCAGAATTTTAAAGGCAGTTGTTTCTTTCCTAAGTACATCAATTCGCAGTAAATGATGCTTCAGTTTGATGGACCTTTCAACGTTATTTCCTGAATATGAATTTCGGTTGCCTACCCTGTAGATATGTGGATGAAGAGTCTAACTAGATAATGACTTGTAAACCCACCGTGAGTTATTTGGTTTTTGACTGAAATTCCTATTTGAATCCCCCTTCCCGGAATTTTAAGGGTCTCTACAACTTTGAATAAAGGGAAGTGCCCAAGATGTCCTGATCTGACTAATTAGTTTAATTCTTTCGGGCTTGCCAAGCATTTCTAAAGCATTAGACTAACAGATTCCTGTGATGTTCTGTGCATATGTCCCAGCCCCAATATCTATCAAAGTCTAGAAACAGATGTTTTCAGTGCTGCTGAGAGAAACAAAAAATTTCCTAATGCATCTGAGAGATAAGCTTCGGCAGTATCACAAGAAGATTAAAGTGGCAGACACCCTTTCCAGCGGAAGTTACTAATTCGGACCTGACTGATGCAGTTCCCATAGCAACCCATGTTTCCTGGGAAACCCGAAAAAGGTTGTCATGGCATCTCTTGCTCTCTAGCCCCACCTCCCAGCCCCTGCCGTTTCCACAGTAACCTTTCCAGATGGTTCCTACTTACATGATTTCATAAGGAAAACCACTGTTTGAATAAGCCGCACAAAAAAAGTTAAGTCTGAGACTCTAAGGAGGTGAAATGAATCCCAAATGCATTTTTTGACTATGAAAATCATTATGTCATTCCATAATGACTGAATCAAGAAGGAAAATATGGTGTTTGGAATGTTAGATATTAACCACAATAAGGCATGACCTGGATTACATGCTATTTATTAGGCAATAATTTTAAAAGATGCTTCTCTACAGTTTTCTTTATCCAAGAACTTTCAAGCCAACAAATGAAATTTAAAAGCAAATGTAAAAGTGTTCTGTACATAAGCAAATGAGAGATTCAATCAGTGTGCCTGAAACCTTACTATGAGGGACCTTCAGGCTTTCTCTTTAAAAAAAAAAAAAAATACAGATCCCCCAACAGCTCTGTCGTCATCACAGCCCTTGACAAGCTAAATAAACTTCACATAAATAAAGGATGCGCGTTTTAAACTGAGTGAATTGCAGACAATCAATTAAAAGAAGGGACAGGAAGTAACCAGATCTCGGGAGAACACCTGCAAGTTTCAGCCATATGCCAAGGGTTGCCAGAAGACAGACAGAATCAGGTGAGCACTGTGTGATCTACTGGGAGCAGTCCCTTTTGTTATCCAGAGCCAGGGAACTGTCATTCATATAGAGACTGATGGTATTTGCCAAACCAACAGTTTTATATTAGTTGCATGCTTGGTGTCTTTTTAAAAATAATTTTCACCTTTCTCATTTGATTTCCATGTTGCTAACTGTCCTTTAGTTTCCATTGTTTATTACAAAAGGATGAAAAAACAGTCATTGCTCTTCAGAATAACCTTTGCCCAAGCTGAACTGAAAATCATTCCATTCCTTTTACTAACCCACTTGGCCTCCAAGCAACCTGTTTCCCTTAAAAAAGGATAAATGGCAGAATCTACTGCTGTTAGATTATTGGTCCAATTTTAATTTACATAATTATTTAATAGTAAGCAGTGGTACAGTTCTTTGAAACAAAAAATGGTTAAACATAAAATAAGAGTAACATTTTATTTAAACATAGTCATTCTGTTTCATATATATTATATAAATTATACATTATCCACAATTGTTTTTTGGTTTTGATAGCATATAACTATTCTATCCTTCCAGAGTAAATGAGAATAACCCTATTTTTAAAGCCCATAAAGTATTTTCAGTTAGGAGCATATTTATGATGCATGCATTGAAGAGAGTGGAAAATAATGATTGAGATTGTAAGAGAGAGCTGAGGAAGGAAAAGACCAAACAAATAGAGGCAAGAAATCTAAATATACCTGGTCATAGATTTGTTGTTTGTTTTTATCTGTGTATATCTAACTAGGACTTCATTATCTAGTTTTCGTTGCTTTTGTTTGAGTTAACCTTTGACATTGATCTACCTCTTGACCAAACTTTTGGTACCCTTAATGACCAGAAATTATTTTTATGACACATTTTGATAATATGTTAGATACATTGTAACAATTACATTAAAATAATTTTCGTGTCCTTAAAATAACATAGAGGTCAACGAAGTGCAATGGCAATTTTATTCATATTTATTCAAGAGATGTAGAAACCTTGATTAGTTCTATAAGTAAATTATGGTTGTGCCATAATTCTTATGGTTATTAAATGGCAGTAATTTAAAGGGGAACTTTGTTCTTTAATCCAGAGAAATATCCTGGCTTTTGACTCATAACTTTGAGGTAATATGATTGCTTATAGTCACCACATTATAAGTTCCCTAAAGGCTACAGGCTCTGTGTCTTGAAGGTTTTAGGTACTAGTGCCTAGCACAGAATGTGTGCCACATTTGTTGAGTGAATGGCTGTTATCTTACATGAATGTTATTTCCAGGCTTTTAATAAAGTGGCTAAAAGCATAAGCTCTGCAGTCATATTGCCAGGATTTGAATCCTGACTCTGCTATATGATCTTGAACAAATTACTTAACCTCTCTGTGCCTCAGTTTCTTTGTTTGTTAAATGGAGTAATAGTACCTCATAGGTTTATTGTGAATAGTAAATGTTAATATAGGTAGAACACTTAGAAAAAATAATTCCATGACATGGCATCAGAGATTTTGCTAAGAGATTATATTGTGATCATTACTCACAAACATTGTATAATTAATACAATGCTTTGTGAATATGAAATATATAAATAATCAGTGTCTTCCTATTTCCTTTCTATAATAAGAATAATAATAATTACCATTTATTAAGAGTCAACCATGTCCTGGACAGTCGTCAACTCCACAAGGTAAGTGCTATTAACCTCATTTTAGGAGGGCAAAAAACAGATGTTTAAAGTTAAGTGATTTCCCTAAGACTTCACAGCTAGCAGGAGACTCCAATGATTTAAAGCCATGTTATTCTGGCTCTGAAACCCGTGCTACTTTTATTAGGTGACTTGAAAAGCAAAATAAATCTCTTATGCTTTTAGGCTTGGCTTCAGCCCGTGTCACTAATTAATGAGTTCATGTAGATAACATATCCCCAGAAACCTATTTCATTTCAGTATACTGAAAATTAACCTGTTTAAAATAATCAGATATTTTAACCAAATATAAGGATCAAATATAAGTTATTTAAATAAGATGAAGAGATTGACTTTTCTAATAACAAAAGATTATTTTCTTATGGTTGGTTTATCTAAATTTAATCTTAGAAAGTATAACCAGTCGTAGTAGTGTTCAGTGATAACTGCTACGACAATGGGTATTTTTCAGTTTTAGGATGTTCTGTTTTCATGTGTTTTAATCAACAGTAGATGATAGCATTATGCAAATTATTTTTCTATCTCCTTATACTTTGCTTAAGTTACTGAAGAACCATACCAGAAAGTTGTGTAAATATTTTCACTCTCCCTTATAAAGAGGGAAGAAATTATTCAGAACAGAAGTATTAAAAGCAGAATGAGATTGCCAGTTCATTGAAACTTGTGACATTATTGCCTTACGTAACCACTCCATGGATCTTTAAGGTCATCTGTGCTCTAAAAAAATTAAAATATAATTTTTCCTACATAATAGCTGCAGACCCTTCTCTAAGTTCTTAAATCATTTATGAAATGAAAATGGATAGTGATTTGGGCTTAGAGCAAAATTCTAATGAGCCTATGTTTGCACATGCCAGCTAGCTTTGCCAAACTACAGGCTTCACTGTTAAGCTCAGTTGCATGTCTTAGGTGTTGAAGAAATATACAGATGTCTGTGTATAGCAAGAGATTCATGTGAGGAGGTGTGACTGGATCAGTTCACATCCATCAACCCCCTGGGGAAAAATGTATATGCCCTACAGCTGATGAATCCAGATAGAAACATGGAAGTTAACATTGTTATTATTTTATTTCTTTTATGATGTTTTAAAATGACATGATGCACCAACTATGGTGACATAACCACAGACACCTACATGTAGGAGGAAGCATTATGTCAGTTTTTTCTAAACTTTGAAATAAATTTTCAGTATTGAAATTTTAAATGCACAGTATGAAGACATTTAAAGTTATGGTTTGTTGCCATAAAATTTGTTATTTACCTTTTTGGCATATAACACACCCAAGTATTTGTTTTGCTATAGTATATAAATACAATGTATATAATATATCCTAGTAGTCTATTCCTTTGAGAACCATAACTATAACTTATTGACTTCTATACATTTAAAATTTCAACATTTTCTACAGCAGTTCCAAGTCCTTCCCACCTCTCAGCTGTGAATAGAAGTGATAACCCTTCCCACTAAGAAATGCAAAGAAGCACACGTGCCCCATAATCTGAAGACTTATGGAAACACTGTGAGATAGAGGTGAGGAGCATAAGAATTGGACGAGGATATTTAGGGATGCATTTTTAGGGTGGGAGCTTTTTCTTTCTGTCTTGTATTAGACCTTTTAAACTGAGGAGGATACAATTATTGGTTTTTGTACTATTCCGTATGGGTTTGGGGGGCAATTCTACATATGTTAATGAAATCACTTGTTTTTTATATACCTTTAGGAAGTGGTTGATAGCCTTTGAGAGAAAGTAAATCAAAGAAGGCAGGAAAAGGGGGGCAGAAGCCAATCAGAGCCCAGACCTTTACTATTGTGACTCAGCTCTTAACTTTCTGCCAGAAAATGGCCATTGCTACATAGCATATGATAATAGTATTCTTTATGTACTCATATTCAGTTTGCAAGTATAATTTAAATGATTCAGACTGGTTAGAAAGCTTTCAGATGTTTGTCTTGATTTTTAATGACGTGGTGAGCTAATTTTCAAAATTGTGAAGAAAAATACATTTTAAAAAGAAAACGTCTTCATGATTTTACTGGGTTCTTTTGTACCAGATGTGTTTTTTCTTCTGTTTTAAAATTTGCACCATTAGCCATCAAATGCATATTAAGAAGAGATCTGGAAAAGAGCCTCCCATCATTTTCTTGGGAGCCACGTTGTTATTGTTGTAACCTAAATAGTGTGGAATAGGAGCTCTGCCCTAAAAAATAAAGCCTGGAATTCTGGTTGCTAGCAATACAGCACTTAAATGGAGAAAAAAATGATATTTCATCATGTCTAAAGAATGTTATGAATAAATTTGTTCATGCAAGACTCTGACTTTGCAGATACAGGGGTCATACTTTCCAGTATGGTGATAGTGATTGGGGAGAAGCTTTTTCCCTTACAGTAAGCTTCCAACTTCACACCCACTCCTAATATCATAACACAAAGGCTCTTGGGAATCTCTATGGAGGCCCCCACCAACTTTTTAGAATGAAAGTTAGCATCATGCCTACACGTTTTATATCAGACAGCACTGTTATTTCATTTGTCTTCCATTACATTTATTTTAAACTTCCGTTCATTATGGAAGTCCCTCTGAATCCTAAGGTTCTTATTTTTATACATTTAAACATGTTCTTTAAATTAAACATAATTAATTTGGAAGAGAAGCAGTGGGGACAATTTATTACACACACACACACACACACACACACACACACACACACCCCTTACCTATTCATAGATTACTTCCTATCCTGCAGTACATTTACTTTCTGTCTGTTGATCTAAATGTTCTCATTTTTTCTGAAAATTAGTGAATTTCCAAAATACTCGTTTTCATTCCATATGTGCAGCATAAATATTTACAAATCATTTTTCTTTTTTTCCAGCCTTACTTAAAATGCAGGTTTATTGCCTAGTGTTCTCAATGCATTTATTAATGAAATAATATTCATAGAAATAGTAAATATACTCAACCTATCACCAAATTTTGTCATTTAGCCTCCCGGATATCTCTAAAAACAGTCCACTTTACTATGGCGCTGCCAGGACCACTCTAATCCACACTGTCATCTCTATCCTACATAAGTGTGAAGGTCTCTTCATGGCATCCTCACATTTCTTGTGGGCACTCTTTGACCCTTTCTCTACCTGGTAGCCAGAATGATCTTTTTGAGACCAAAATCTGATTACATAACCCACCCCTGCTTAAAATTCTTGCAGGGTCTTCTTGTTTTTAGGATAGAGACCCAAAGGCTTAGCATAGCTTTTATGGTCTCACATGATCTCATATCCAGCCTTACCTCCTCTTTGCTTATGTTTCTCCCCTCCTCCTTTTGTGCTCCAGTCACCCTGGTCTTCTTCCAGATACAGGATAAGCTCCCTTTCCCTCTTAAGCTAATGGGGATCTTTGCAATTGTTTCGCTGCCAGCCTCCTCTTTCTCTCCTCACCTCTTCTATTTTTACTTCAATACTCCTCCAAGGCATCTCTCATGATTCTGGTTTTTTTCAGTTCCCCTATTACAGTGTAGTAGTTCATTAAATTTAAGATGCCTTTGATTATAAGAAATACTATTATTTGTGTACTTTATTTTAAAGATTTCCAATTGTAAGGATAAAGTACCAGTGATTTTAAGGTGCATCCCAATTTCATAGATGCTCAAATCTAAAAATGTATGTCTTAGAATGCATTAAATATAGTATGTTATCTTGACATAGCTGTAATTTTATATTTATTTGTGTTACATGATTAATTTCTGTTTCTTCCACAAGAGTGGGGACTATATCTTTCTTTGTTCACCACTGAATCCCTTCCCACTCTCTCCTGAGTCTGCTCCAAAAGGCTATCACCCCCCTATCACTCCACCAGAAGTGTATTTGGCAAGGTCACTGGTAACCTCATATAACAATACCCAGTGGTCATTTCTCAGTTCTCATTTCAATTTGACCTATTAGAAGCATTTGGCATAGTCGGCTACCTCCCCATTCCTAAGGAGACTGTCTTCATTTGACTTCCAAGATAACACACTGTGGATTTTCTTTCTACTTCTCTGGCCTCTCCTTAATCTTATTTACTGGTTCTTTCTCATCTTTTCATTCTTCATTCTGTCTTATTCTAATAGCTTTAAACTATCTAGGTATGTACATTTGTATCTCCCACCTAGATCTCTCCCCTGAGCTCCTGATTGAATTTCCACCTGCCTACATGACGTCTCCACTTGGATATCTAATAGACATCTCAAACTTAATATGTCCAAAACTGAGCTTCCCTCCTTCCCATCAAGCCTGTACTTCCTGCCCTCTTCCCCACCTCCACTACTGGCAGCTTCAGCTTTCCAGTCGCTCAAAATAAAATCCTTGGAATTATCCTTGATTCTTCTTTTCCTCTTACATCCCTTATTTAATCCACTGTGTTAACACTACTTTTAAAATGTTTCAAGAGGCTTACCACTTCATACCACTTCTACCGCTACCACTTGATCTAAACCATCATTATCTTCA
This sequence comes from Macaca thibetana thibetana, assembly GCF_024542745.1. Classification (NCBI taxonomy): domain Eukaryota; kingdom Metazoa; phylum Chordata; class Mammalia; order Primates; family Cercopithecidae; genus Macaca; species Macaca thibetana. Next base: position 110,062,979 of record NC_065578.1, on the reverse strand, counting down.
CCTGGATTTTTATGGGCCTCCAGTTTCCATCCTTCTTCTTATTTGAGTCTATTCTCAACATAACAACCAGGGTGATTCTTTTAAAACATTTATCAAATTGTATTACATCTTTGTGTCAAAACCACCGTTTGGCACCCCATTTCACACAGAGTACCAGCTAAAGGCTTTTTTACAATGGCCTGCAAGGCCCTGTCTCATTTTGCCCTCCTTACCCTTTTGACCTAATTTCCAACTCCTCTTCTACTTGATCCTGTGCTGCAGCCACATTGGCCACCTTGATCTTCTTCAAATACACCAGGCACGCTCCACCTTGGGGGCTTTGTGTTTATTGTTCTCGTTCTCGTTCTCCCCGCCTAGGATGTTCTAGCATCTGATAGCTGCATGGCTGCCTCCGTCACCTCCTTCAGGTGTCACTTTCACATTGAAGCCTTCCCTAGCCACACTATTTAAAATTGCAGCCTCAAAACACTCTCTGTATCCTTTCTCTGCTTAATTTTCCCTCTAATGTATTAGGTATTTTATTTATTTTGTTTATTGTATGTTTTCCATTGCCTTCCATGAGGACAAGGAGTTTTGTCTGCTCAGTGTGCTGTATCACCCAAGACCTGACATAGTACCTGAAATACAGTTGGTGCCCAATAAGTATCTATTGGAAGGAGAGATGAGAGGAAGGAAATTACCTTCCAATTTGAGGTGTTTTAACCTATAAACAAAATTTTCATGTCATGCATCTATGCTTCATTTAATCACTATGTGGTTTACACTCCTCATCACTCTCTGAAGGACAAAATTCCTTGTAATCAATTCACTGTAGAAGGTTTGCATTTGTTAAAACATGCTCCAGCAAGTTTTCCACAAGAAGTATTATAGCACCCAATCATGGGGATGGAATCCCTTAATGTAAGTAACTTAACTGTTACCTTATATGAGATATCATTGAGGGTACCTAGTCACTAAGGATACCTGGAAGTTAGAATGCTTCACAAAGACCATGTTTTTTCATACATAATAGCTAGCAGAGTGCTTTTTATTAATGATGACATAAACATGTTGACTAATTCACCAGGATGGCACAGCAAAATCAGAACAAACAAGTGATATCTCCAAAGGACTTATCTATCTAGCAGACATTCTAAGAAACTTCTCTATAAGTTCAGTCTCAGTTTCAGTTAATGATGAGTCCTAAAAATCCATGAAGTCTTCATTACTGTGGAAGCTGATTGAATCAAACATTAGATTTCACTAGTGAATCACATTACAGAATTACATCACTGTAGATATGGACTGACTGGGTATCTTTTGCAAAATAACCTAATTTTAAAATGTAATGATAATTACATTTTAATAACCTATAATTACATTTAAACCTATAAACCTATAGGTTACATTTAAAATGTAATGATAATTACATTTTAAAATTATGACATTTAAAAATTAGCTATTTTTTAAAATAAAAATTAGCTATTTTTTGAAGTGATTGTTCATACATGAAAGGAGATGGGGACATTTAAATCACTTAATGAAAAGTAAGAGCAGATTTTTAGAGTGATATTTATAAAATGGTAAAACTTAAACTACTTCTAAATAATTAGATGGAAGGTGAAGACAATCCAGCAGCATTTGGTTCTTAGTATTGGGAGATTCCTAGCGGCATTGAAATACCAACACATATAGTATAGAATGACTGAAACTGATTAAAGCATTGATATGACTACTGCAGATATTACCATGATTTTTTGTAATATTGTAACCAAGGCACTTTCCTCTGCAGTAGGAAATGAGGATTCTCCTAATAAGAATAGAGAGGAACTTTCCCCACACCCCCTTTGAATTTCCTCCTTTCCCTGGATTTCTCAGGCAAACCAGACCAGAGAATGACCTGACTCTTGCCTCTGCATACCCAAGTGGCACAATTTCCTTACCAAATGTGTCAACAAATTTGATACTAACATATGTGCCTGAGTTTACATATGTAGACCAGCAGAAATTAGAAATTCTTTTCTCCTTACATCACTTTACACAGTTAAGCTCACGTAGGATAAAGATCATTTTTCTCTTCTGAGAAAAATGTTGTTAGGGATTTTTAAAGAAATGACACAAAATATAGGATTGAAATCTATATTTGTGTTTTTTTCTGGTTTTGGATGAAGGATTGTGATATTGTTTATTTTTATTATTTAACTCACTATGGATTTTACTGGATTTTCTATTATAACTTTGTTTAGTCAAGGTATTAGACATTTAACAGGCAGCCTTATGTGCGATTACATTTTGTATTTACCTCATGTCTGACTACAGAACAATAAAATATCAGATAGTCATGAATAAATTTCTTCTATAAGAAATTACTATGAAAAGCATGTTAAACAAGATTGACTATGTGTCAGACTTCTAAAGAGCAAAATTTACTGGGTAACCAAAAAGTACAGAGAGAAATATTTTCTTCAGGTAAGAACTGTTTGAATTGCTTTATACCTAGATTCTGTAGACCTTTTGCCTGCAGACCTTTTAACTGATTTCAAAAGAGCATTTTACTGTGTGACCATATAAATGGAAGATACTTCTTATTAGTAGACCTAAATATTGCTCAAGGTAGTATCAGTTATACCTCACAGCTCATTTTCCCATGACTTTCTAAATTTTTTTAAGATGTAAGTTACATCTTAACATATTACTGACTTTAATTACTGAGTCAGATTAAAGGTTTTTGCTTGCTAAGAGTACATAATTTTCAAGACCTCAATCAGAGAATTGTATATAACCGAATAAGAAATCTTTCTAGTCCTTGAGCTTATTCATTACCATTTACTTGGTAGAACTGGTAAAACTTATTGGTGTGCAGCTAACTCTAAGTAATTTAATAGATGTCAAAGTATATAGACACATGAAAACAAAGTTCCCATAAAACTACATGCTATAGAATAGCTTCAACTCTTTTCTCATCAAATATAAGTTAATGAGACTAACAGTTAGTTAAGTAAACTAGGTTTCTGTACTCTTTCATTTAGGCCTTTTGGAGGTATTAATTACTTCTTCATAAATTTGATAATTATTGAAATTTGACTATTCTTATTCTCTATTCTTGTTCTGTATGTTGTTCTATATGTTGAAACATTTATTTGGTAGATTATAGGTCACTGTCTTCTATTGTACCTCCTTTCTCTCTTTTTATAGAATCGATTTTGAGTCCATTCTTCTAAGCCTTTCAACCCACATCTTAACCAATAATATAGACATTATGATTTTTGGGTTTTTTTTTTTTTTGAGACAGAGTCTTGCTCTGTCACCCATGCTGGAGTGCAGTGGCGCAATCTCGGCTCACTGCAAGCTTTGCCTCCCAGGTTCACACCATTCTCCTGCCTCAGCCTCCCGCGTAGCTGGGACTACAGGCGCCTGCCACCATGCCTGACTAATTTTTTTTTGTAGTTTTAGTAGAGACGGGGTTTCACCCTGTTAGCCAGGATGGTCTTGATCTCCTGACCTCATGATCCGCCCGCCTGGGCTTCCCAAAGTGCTGGGATTACAGGTGTGAGCCACCTCGCCCGGCCGACATTATGATTATTATCCTGATACTACTTTTATTTTTGTTTCTGTTGAATTACAACCCCCTCCACACCTATACTTTATTAGGTTACATGTGCACAACGTGCAGGTTTGATACATAGGTATACATGTGTCATGTTGGTTTGCTGTACCCATCAACTCGTCATTTCCATTAGGTATTTCTCCTAACGCTATCCCTTCCCCAGCCCACCACTCCCCAGCAGGCCCCATTGTGTGATGTTTTCTGCCTTGTGTCCAAGTGTTCTCATTGTTCAGTTTCCACCTATGAGTGAGAACATGCGGTGTTTGGTTTTCTGTCCTTGGATAGTTTGCTGAGAATGATGGTTTCCAGCTTTATCCATGTCCCTCCAAAGGACATGAACTCATCCTTTTTTATGGCTGCATAGTATTCCATGGTGTATATGTGCCACATTTTCTTTTTTTTTTTTTTTTTTTTTTTTTTTTTGAGACGGAGTCTTGCTCTGTCGCCGGGCTGGAGTGCAGTGGCCGGACCTCAGCTCACTGCAAGCTCCGCCTCCCGGGTTCCCGCCATTCTCCTGCCTCAGCCTCCCGAGTAGCTGGGACTACAGGCGCCCGCCACCTCGCCCGGCTAGTTTTTTGTATTTTTAGTAGACGGGGTTTCACCGTATTAGCCAGGATGGTCTCGATCTCCTGACCTCGTGATCCGCCCGTCTCGGCCTCCCAAAGTGCTGGGATTACAGGCTTGAGCCACCGCGCCCGGCCTCACATTTTCTTAATCCAGTCTGTCAATGATAGACATTTGGGTTGGTTCATGAATGGAACATTTTCTATTGACATAAAGTCTATAGTTTTTAAAAAGTTAAATATACCAGTAAATCATTGTGTTTACTCTGTCTGACAGATCCCTGAAAAGCCCCCCACATACAGAACTGTAGAGCTGCACTGACCAGTAGGATGCTCCATTTTAAATTGCCTGGATCAAGAATGCAGTAGCAGTTATATCACTGATGGGCAGTGATCCATCTGCCAGCACATGTTTTTATTTCAGTTGACATTAAATAATATGTCTCTAACAAATGCTTTATATAAAGGGAACAGCTCTGAAGTTGGAGGATTCGCTTCATAATGCATGCATATAAAAGATATATTTGATCAAGAGATGAAGAATGCTAAAAATATTAAGGTATCATTGCAACCTTTTGACATTTTGGTGAAATCGAATCATCCAAAAACTATAATCAGTGCTGCAGATAAAGAAAGCCTAAAATTTGTTTCTAACAAGCCAACTATTACTGTTTTTTTTTTCAATTAAGTAGTGGACTGTGTTTAATCATGAGATATAATCATGTTATATTCCATATTCTGGGTTAATGTGCAACATTATTTGTGAAGGTGTGTTTTGTACCAAAGGCTCTCATACATAGATTAGCCCATTTACATATAAATAAGTGAGTCTACACTGTGCCCACATGAATGGTATTAAAGACAGACTTGCCTAAAAGAAATGTGCCTTGCTTAATTAAACATTCTTTTATTTTTTTAATTCAAAATGGAAGATTTGCAAATTAGTCTCATAGGTTTTAGCTGAGCTGAACTTGACAAAAATATATTAGTACTTATTACATGTTTTAGTATTTATCTTAATTAAAATTGTAACATTTAGTTATGCTTTCAACAGTTCATATGTTATATATTCATTTAATTTTGTTTTCATGGGATGTTTGATGTGTTGAGACAAAGCACATTCTTAAAGATAAATATAATATTTCATCTAATGTTTATAGCCTTTCCTTCAAAATTATATATGTGAAAGTTTCCTTAACTCATTTTCTATTTTTATATTCTTTTAGAAATGGAACTCTTTTTCAATTAAAAAAAGTTTTAGTTGGAAAAGAGATTTAGAAGGTCATGAAGATGGTTTCCCATTTGGGGACATTTCACTTCTATGCCATTAATGTATTTACTGTGACATTTCAGCAGAATGGTAGCTATTTGTATATTATTTCATAAGCCTTATGGAAAGTCAAACTGTGAAAATTTATTATATAGAACCCTTTTTTATTTCCATATTTTAGTTTCAAAATATACCTGAACAAATGCATAAATAACAAATCCTCTGTTATTTAAATGTATAACAATGCTATGTTATAATAAGAGCACTTGTAGAATTTTAATTATTATAAAAATATTTCAGTAGCAAAGCCAAGATTATAAATTTTTTGATACCCTACAGAATGGAATACAAGTGATGAATTGCATTGTATGAGAATCAGTAACTAAAACAATCTTATTCCTGCAGCAAAACAGATAGATAAATAAAAGATACAATCTAGGTAACTTTCTTTGAGGCAAAGTCTACAATGAATTTCTCACAAGCTGCTGGTAATTTCTTTGTGTCAAAACTTTGAGAACAGATCACTACAGGAAAAATGAAATAAAAATCTGACAGCTATCTCAGATTTGAGCTATGTGAACTTTTAGTCAAGATGATTTGTGATTGAAGTGAAAATATGGCCACTGCCTTGTCTTTGTTCTACATTAGCCCATTTAGTAGAGACATGGACCTGGAGAATAGTCAGTCCATTGCAGCCAATATAATACTTATAATTAATTATCACAGCCTGGGTAGCAGTAAAGTAATGCACATCAGCTGCTGGGATGATTGAAACAAACTGATCAACTGTGTTACAGGAGGTCTTAGACATTCAGATGTTTTAGTAAGCATCAGTAGGTGTTACAAAAATAGACACAAGAACTACCTTTATAAAACACCAATGAGACAACTGTATGCATTATAGTATATTTAATATCTGAATTATTATTACAGATTACAGTTTCAAATAAAGACAAAACCTGGATTTTTATTGTAAAAGCACAGGATGGTGTCAGATGAGTAAACTGTCATACTGAATATGGTTCACAGAAAGGATAGTAAAAATGGTACTGGTTTAGATAACAGTAGACCAGAATTTTTATCCACTTTCTACCTGTGGGACCTTAGGTAAATCAGTTACATTACTAGACTTCAGTTTGCAGGCTTGAATTGCAAGATGCGTGTGCTGGATTCAGTGATCTCCAAAGCCCTTACCAGTCCCCAAAATTCTCATTATACACATTTGAGAAATGCTTTGAAGAAAACTTAGGGCTGGGTGCGGTGGCTCACGCCTATAATCCTAGCACTTTCGGAGTCCGAGGTGGGTGGATAACAAGGTCAGGAGTTCGAGACCAGCCTGGCCAACACAGTGAAACCTCAACTCTACTAAAAATACAAAAATTAGCCGGGCCTGGTGGTACGTGCCTGTAGTCCCAGCTACTCGTGAGGCTGAGACAGGTGAACCACTTGAACCCAGGAGGTGGAGGTTGCGGTGAGCCAAGATCACGCCACTGCACTCCAGCTTGGGCAACAGAGTGAGACTTTGTCTCAAAAAAAAAAAAAAAAAAGAAAGAAAGAAAAAAGTACCCAGATTTTCTTATGCAGGAAAGAATATATGAAGTAAGATTTAAGCCTTGAAAGTATCATAAATATATCATTCTTCAAATTAATTATGATGAAAGAAAATAGGATTCTTTCTCCTCAGAATTTTCATTGATCTATAATGGGATCAAAAAGTAGAAAAATCAGTCTGCAGAATGAAAACAGATTAATTGAAATAGCTAGAAAGGAGGGGAAAGCATTTGTTTAATTAAATGTTAAGGTAACTTGAAAATTGTCTATGAAATGCTAAAACCGTACCACAGCCTTATTGCATGCTCAACATTTTAAGCCTGGGAGCAGGGGACGGTGGGAAAAGGCTGGAGTGATAGAAATGTTTGCCTTATGATCTCTTGACTCCTTTTACACAAGAAGCAGATTGGTAGAGCTTAAGCAGGTGTCTGTGCTATGGTGCTGGCTCTGCCAAAAACTCTCATGTGCCCTAGGAAAGTTCATTTAACTTCTCTGAGCCCGAGTTTATCTGTAAAGTGAAGACTTTTTAAATTTAGTAATCTGTATGTCTCTTCATCTCAGAATTCTATAACGTTTTTCAGATTGTTATATGTGTACATGTATATGTTGCTCCCCTCTGGTCACTAAGATGCCACATATTTCTACTTCAGTGAACAGATTGCAAGTCCAAATGTTCTTGTTTCTAATATTAATAATTGACCTCAGCAAGACCTAAAAAAGTAAAAAAAAAAAAAAAAAAAAGTAAATCTTACCTTTTATTTTGACCTTGGCTTTAAATTATTATGATCTATCATTTCATCTTTGAATGCTGAGTGAGTTACCTAAATAGAATGTCTGTTCCAGTTAATCTTCTCTTTAAATTTTTGTAGTTTAATAAACGTAGCAAATCAGAAGCAACTATATCATGCTTATCAATGAACTGTAGCAGATTGTACGGTGCATTTTTGTCACATTAAAAAGTTAATGCCCTTTTGGTCCCAGAAGCAATGACTATAATCTAAAATAATATTCACAAAATTTTGTGAATGTTTTTGAAAACAGAGGAGGCCTAATCAAGCCATATTGTAGTTCATTTTGCTCAGGAGTGAGAAACAAAATTCAGGGATAACCCAAACATGTCTGTTTGGCAGTAGTGGATAGTTAGGTAAAGAAGGATGATAGCTTTTGCACATCACAGATAAGAGGTGACTATACCTATTGAAAAACAGGAATATATTCTGGTTCCTGGTTTTATGATGTAAAGATATTAGAAGGATACTAAAATTTGGACGCTTGGGAAATTGAATAATACAGAAATATTTTGTCATACTGAGATTATTTGTCCAGAAGTTTAGTCTCATATCCCTTCCATTCAGAAAAGGGGGCAGTTTTTAAAGGCCTCTGTCATTATAGGAAATGTATATTTTGACTAGTGGAGCAATTAGTTAAAACATTTAATCTGATCATTTTGGTTTTGTGAATCTGAATTTTCACTTTAGGTGTAATTGAGTCACTTATGTATTACTGTGATCTTTGTGAGAAGTGATTTCGTCCTTTTTTTTAAGTTGATGAAACTTGATAAATGGTGATTCTAGCATATTGTGTTAATACTGTATCTTACAATAATTTGTGAACTGGCCATCATAAACAAATCATAGTAGTATCTCTTCTGGTAAATTGTTTCTATGGTGTGATCTCTTAATGCTGTGTTTGGGGGTGGGGATGGGGTTAAGTATTTTGTTGACTTTAAGCTGTCAAAGTGTTTTTCTTAAATGCCATAAAATTGTATGACTATAAGCCAAATAAGAATATTCTCTTTTTTCACTTTTAAGGGCACTGTATAGACCATTTTGGAAACTATCCCACAGAATGGTATAATTTAAGTTTAAAAGCTCTTACACACATACACACACACAAATATATATATACACGTACAAGGGAAAGCAAACAGTGTATGCAGTATTTCTTTTTTTTTTTTTTTTTTTTTTTTTTTTGAGACGGAGTCTCGCTCTGCCGCCCAGGCTGGAGTGCAGTGGCCAGATCTCGGCTCACTGCAAGCTCTGCCTCCCGGGTTCACGCCATTCTCCTGCCTCAGCCTATGTGACATGCTACATGTTGCAAGAATCCATTTTCAAAATCTTACACAGATTATGCAGAAGTCAAAATAACAAATACAACACCTCAATTTTTTGTAGAGTCTAGCATTAGTTTACTTATAAGATTTGCTTACATCATACTTCGCAAAGATCATTTACATCATTTATTTAATGTTGAAAATATTTATATGAAGTACTAATGTCATCTGAAGTTTAGAGATTAAACAACCAAGGTTTAGAAAGATCAAATGACTAGTCCAAGATAATATGGCCAATAAATGACTCTAAACCTCCTATGTTCTTTATACTATTCACCTTTTGTCATGTTATTTTTATCCTGTCACTGCCATTATCTTTAAAACTTTGACAAAAATTTACTTTTAAAAGATACATTGGGAATTTTCAGATTTTAGTGCAAAGACATTGTTGCTGTTCTTGTCAGACCTTTTGAGATACTTCCAGACTATAGCCCTTCCACAGGGTGATACTCAAACATTTTCCACCTAAAACATTTAAGTCTGCACACCCTGACCACAGACACTGAATTCACTTGATGTCAGAATGCTAGACTAAAAGTTAATCTTCTTGACTGACATTTCTAATCTCCCTTTTTAAAAATTCATCATAATGACTGACTTCTGAACAGCTGAATAAAGCAGTGATCAACACAAGAAACTGCATCCATTCTGATTCAGAGGAAAAAAAAATCCAACCTAGTAACCATTTTTCAGCATATTGTATTTCATCACATTTATTCTGTGATTAGTGGAGGACAGAGAAGAGGGACTGGGGAGAAAAACTGCCTTTATTTTAAGAAAACTCATTTCCTGTAACTATTCAAAAAGTATTGATTATCAAGTGTTAGATAACAATATTACTAACATTTATTATAGTTCAAATATTTAGTGAAATTTCTCCACATATTTAAAATTTTACTTAAGAATTTTCCCAGTTAAAATGTCATGACTGCTTAGTTTGAATAAGGAAGATACTCGTTTCAATTCATGACACAATATTACATTTTTATTCTTTCTCAGACAACAGAGAGACACTGTTACTGCTTTCCCTTGTAAGTCAACAGTCTGTGATACACGCTGTACTTTTACTGATTAGCAATGCATTGTTACTGTGAATATTTAGCTAGAACTTATTATATTGGAATTTAAAATTTTCTAACATTGAATTTAATTCTCTTCATCAAATAAATAAGCATTATTTTTTGTGAAATGAAATAATCATTCTTAAGCAGTGATAGTAATGGAATTCTGAATAAGATATAAAATCAAACATATTCTATTTTTTCTATGTTTATCCTTTGACATTGAGTTGTTTTAACTTATCACATATTATTGTTAAGTTGAAATAAGCTTTATGCCATGTTCTCTGATGTTCTTGTCATAATAATTTTGGGCCTTTGTTAAGTAAATATCAGAAAATATCTGTGAGTTTTGATTATGTGATGTTTTCATCTGATTCATTTTTAAAATTTGTCATTGGATTTAAAATGTTTTCTTTGCTAATGTTATATAGAGAATTCAATAAAAGACCAAAAAAGGAAATCCTGTTGCACATATTACTAATTAGTTCCAAATGATTTCCTTCCCTTTCTTTCCTTTCTTCCTTCCTCCCTTCCTCTCTTTCCTTGTTTTCTTTTTGCAAAAGAGGAAACATCAAAAGCTGGGCAGTTGTCAGTACCTCAAGCATCAGCTGCCTTTGAGACCAGCTCTGCAGACTCTTATGTATTCTCCCACATGACTATAATGAAGACTTCTGTGTATTACACTTTGCAAGCCTTTTGAAAGCCAACATTCCCTAGGTTTCTTCCAGTGTTCCCTATCTTATACTGTTGGAGACACAGTAAAGTCTCAAGGAAGGAAAAACTTATTCACAATAGTCTGTGCCTTTATGCTTTGTGCTAGTTATATGAGTAAATTATGGCACAGCAAATGTACATTATTTTATGCAGAAATAAGTATTGGACATCAATTGTGTGCACTGACCTGTTCACAGCAATGTCAGGGATATGGATGTCAATATGTAGATGACCCTGCTCTCAGATATATGCATGTGCGCGCGCACACACACACATATGTATATATACATATATATACATATATACACACATATATACACATACATATATACACACACACATATATATGTATATACATACACACACATATTCCCAAGCTAGTAGGTTAGGATCCTCTTTAGATCCAGAATTGGTCAAATATTAAATAAGAACATTCTGTTTTCAATATTTATTCTCTGTGTATGCCCAATGTTTTTGTATCGTAAGAGAGAGTAATTTCTAGCAATCACCTTTTACATACCCATTGTTCTCATTTTGTGCTTAGCAATGTTGATCCTAACTCTTTTTCTTTTTCCTAATAACAGCCAGTTATTCAAATGTGTTTTTACTTTTGGAATGTCAACAAATGATACATCATCAAAACAGAGGCCCTCTCTCTTGTTTCCACCTGGAATTTTACTTTGTCTAAAAAAACTAAGTGCAGATTTAGATGGCTTTACACATGTGATTAGTTATTAGAGACAAGAACAAAACATATTTTTCTAATCCTCCAATTGACATGAGAAATAACTTTTAAGCTTTCTTGTCATAGAATTTTGGTAGTGAACTCCATTAGTGACTATTTGTAAAGTTTTTCTTTTTCTTTTTTTTTTTTTTTTTTTTTTTTTTGAGACGGAGTCTTGCTCTGTTGCCCAAGCTGGAGTGCAGTGGCATGATCTCAGCTGACTACAACCTCTGCCTCCCAGGTTCAAGCGATTCTCCTGCCTCAACCTCCGAGTAGCTGGGACTACAGGCATGTGCTACCACACCCAGCTAATTTTTGTATATTTAGTAGATATGGGGTTTTACCATGTTGGCCAGGCTGGTCTCAGTCTTCTGACCTCAAGTGATCCACCCACCTGAGCCTCCCGAAGTGCTGGGATTACAGGCGTGAGCCACCATGCCAGGCCTAAAGTATTTCATTTTAAGGGACCAAATCTTTAAGTCCTTTGGAAATGGTCACAGAGTAAATTAAGAGATGTAGGTTGTTTCCAAGGGATTACCTATATCCTCTTTGAACCATGCCTGTATTCAAAAGAATTCACACTTTTCTGCTGGATTTCAACAGAGACAAATTAGTACCTAATTATTGCTGCACACCTCCTATGAGTTAGGACCCACTCAATCATCCATTCACTTTTCTGTACTTTCCTTTGTACTAAAACCCTTATCAATCTTGTGACTTTCTCTCCCTTAGATCTACTGTTTATAGGTTTCATTAATCACAAACAAATTGGTTATTTTGTTTCAAAAAATCCTCTTTACTTTCAGTGATATCTGATAACTTGAGTCATAGAGGAGGAGACTATATCATGGAATTAGAAAAGCCAAATGAGGAACTAAAACTCTAGTGACAAATACTATCTTAAAATGTAAGGTCAGTGAAGTAATTTTTTTGGAAATGGAGCCACCAGAGAAGGAACAAATAGAAATCTGATTTCAAAACACACAATTGACAAGGAAATGAATAAATGTGGCACAGTCCCTCACCCATGCCTGGTCTGATTTGGCGTAAAAAATGCTTCTAAATGAAGGTGAAGAACACAAATGAATTCATAGGTACTATTCATTAACCTTTGCAATGTAGATGCCAGGTATTACTAGTTCATACCCATATGCCAGCCATGAAAACAGACAGTTGTTTCCATATAACCTGAATCTAAAAGTAATCAGAGACAGCATGATGTAAGTTAGTCAGAGGGCCTAGTAGGAATCTGGAATCTGGAATAAACGATGATAAATATATCTTCAGTCTATTTTTCATTTACCTCTATAGAGTAGCTGAGGAATTCTGCAGAGGAAAAGGCTTGTGTTGTGTCTTAATTTGTGGCAATAGAGATGGAAATAAGAGAGAGGAAAGTGACATTCATAAGTGTGGATGTAAATTTTTGAGGTAGAGTTAATTTTTGCCTTTATTCCTGGAGGCAATTTATAAGGCTATTTTAACTTCGTATGTCCTAGTCTCGAGAACGTATTGAATTTGTGATTTTAATATGCTGCTCCCTGCAGGTACTTTCCATGCCAGTAGGAATCTCTGCACTATCAGGCCAAGCTCTCAGCATGTGTAGTAGCCAAGAAAAAACCTAGCAACAGAACTCCAGGGGCATGCCATACATGGATGTATAGTTAGATAAGATTAGACAGCTCTACAGGGCACCCCTCAGAGGCAACCCACATTCTCAGAATGTCTGGAATATACATTAATGGGGCATTATATCTGTACTGTGCTTTCTAATATTTACAATATTTTAAGTAGGTATATATAGTTCAAAGCAACTCTATATACTTAAATATATAAAGTATACATATATATATTATCTGAAATAGGCAGAGGAGGTAGTATCACATGCCTTTTATAAAAGAAGAAACTGGATGCACAGTTATGCAATTTACCTAAGATCATGTGGTCAGCAAATGTCAGAAAGTGACTAGAATACAAGGTTTTCTGACTCCTGATCTGCAGTTCTTTCTGTGTAGCCACATTTCCCTCCCCCCAACACCCCTCTTATCTCAAATTCTGGCTTCCATAAGAAGTGAAGAAACTGAGAGCATTATTATCAGAAAATCTTAAAGAAGAGCAGAAGAAAGCCCTTGCCATTGTGTTTGTCTTATACTATGTTCACACTGGCGAGCCTAGTCCTGCCTCAGCAAGCCTCAAGATCCAATCCCCTTACCTTAAAGCGAGACACCAAGATAAATAAAAACCCAAGCGCTTCAAACTGAATCAACCACCATTCCCTTCATCTATTCATTTATTCGTTCAAAAATGTTTGAGTAGCTCTTATATGCAATTTCTCCTTCTCACTTCAGTGGAAAAGTTATCCCAGTCTCTGGAGCTCCATTCCATCCTGTTCAACCTCCTCCAGAACCTGACTGTATTAAATATCATCTGCCTTTTCCTTATCCTCAGTATGTCCCCACCTCAGAATCTATGATCGGTGGATATGTTTCCTTGACCATTGTTAGCTCTCTTTGCCCCATTCCACTCAAAGCCAGACTTCTTAAAAAGTCTCTACTTCCTGACCCCTCATTTATTTGACATTCTTCTGCAGTGTTACTCCTCTATAATCTGGCTTTGGCCTCCACTTCTACACTGAACATTTCCTTAATACTAGTTTCTCTCTCATACATCAATTCTCAACCTCCCCAACTCTGTAGAATTTGACACTGTTGATCCCTCCCTCCTTCTTGGCTTTTGTGACATTTTCTCTCAGTCACCTTCACTGACTTGTCTTTCTCTTATCACTTTTTAAATACTGCTGCTCCCCAAGATTCTGATCTCAGGCCTCACTTTTTCTGAGTCAACACTTTCCCTAGGTAATCTCATCCAATATCCTAGTTTCAACTACTTCCACAAATTTTTATCTCCAGCCCAGAGCTACAACCTGAGTGCTAGTCTTACCATATTCCAGGTACCAGTCACTTTCTCAGCCAATCATTTCTGCCCTTTTTACCTTTGAACCTGCCAACCCACAGTCTAGAAGGGGCAATCCTAAAACCCACGTCAGCCCATTCTCTGTCTACAGGTGGTCACCTAACTCAACTGGGCCAGGTGATTCTCTCTCCTTGGAATTTCGATTGAAACTTGGAGAGTTAGAAGTAGAAACAATTAGGCAAAGAGCTATGAAGTTTTAGCAAGTTGAGCCAAAGTCAGCATCATAGCAACCCTAAGTCCATGTAATCTATATTCCGGTGAAGTAGTAACTAAGCCTAGCAGAGAAGCAAAGGGAAGAATGAAACAGACACAATGCAAAACAAGCACACTGCCCCTGTGAAAGATTATTATCAGAAAATCTTAAAGAAGAGCACAATTTACAGACAATTTCCAACACATGGGAGGCCCAACTCTACTCCCTGTCACTGGGTTCTATGAGATTCTTCTAAACCCTCCAAAAATCCATGATTGCATTAGCCAGCTTGATGGAGTCTTCTGACCCACACAGACAACTTATCTTTTGTGTACTAATCACTTTGCCATAAATGTCCTTTTGGATGATCTCGAAACTATTTATGATATCTCAAACCCAACATGTCCAGGACAGAACAACTCATTTCCCACACTCAGCAATGTCATCTCAACTGTATTTCTTGTCTTGGGTAATCAAACCACCTCTCTTTAATGCTACTGTTTGGAAATCTGGGAACCAACTAATCTCAAACTTCTCCCTCACTCTTCACAGCCATTAAATTCTTGATGCAACTTTAGCTGCCTTCTTCACCTTTGAGTTATTTTTATATCTTATTATTTCTTGCCTATGTTACTAGAGTAGTCTTGTGAATTTTTCAAACTGCAGACAAAGTGATCTCTGAATTACAAATACACTAATAACTCTCCTGGCTAAAATACTTCAGTGACTCCTCCTTTATCCTTTTAGAATAAAGCCCAAACCTTTTAGTATGACATCCAAGGATCTTCATGGTCCAGCTTCTGTCTACCTTTCTAATTTCATCAATATCACTCTCCAGTATGTACTCTCTGCTCCAGTCACCCTGAATTACTGTGAATCCCTTATATACAGTATTCCCTCCCATATACCTTCACATTTGCTGATCTCTCTGCCCAGAAATATCTTTACACCTTTCTTTTTCTTCCCCACTTCACTCATCCACATTGTTCTTCTACTCAGTTGGATGATAGCTACTTATCTTCCAAAACTTACGTTTTCTCCAGGAAGATTTCAGTTAAGTATCTATCTGATATTTTATATCAAGAGCCCTCCATCAAAGAACTTGACACAAAATATAACTGTCTACTCTTTTTTTTCTTTTATAAAACTGTGAATAACTTGAGAGCTGACTCTGTGTCCTTGTCATCTTTGTATTTACAGTGCCTAGTATATAACAGATGCTCAATAAATATTTGTTGAATAAATAAGATACTGAGAAGATGTAACTTCTATCCTCAAATATCTCATAGAAATAGTGGGAAATTAGAACACCTATGATTATAGCATAGTGACAAGTTCTATACCAGGTAGGCTCAGGGAACTGTGAGAAAGAAGGAAGAGAAAATTAGCTTAGGGGCCTTCAGGAAATAAGAGAAGGATTTAGGCTTGATGACTAAGTAGGAAGGACTAAGCGAGGCCAATGAGATGGGGAAGGATTTCCAGCTCCTTGTAGCCAGTGCCAGTCTACTTTTATAAGTTGCAAGAAATGTTGCACATTGATATACCACTGTTAAGAGGCTCTCAACACTAAATTGGTAAAACAAATGCAATCTGAGGAAACTAGCTCATTGTTTTAGCAGTGTAAAACCTTTAAAAATGTTTCAAACTATTGCAGCACTTAAAACTATTTTGGGTTCAACATGACCTCAGATATGTCTCTCTCTTGGAAATTTTCCCTCTTAATTTTGAAACATGAGTAGTGTTGAGAAAATTAATATGACTTTCTAGTCAACCACACTTACCTCATCCAGTTGCCGTTTTAGAAGAGTTGCTTATTATTCCAGGAACCTTCAAGGTCCTTGTTGTAAGCTTTTTGACTTAGAAACAGGAAATCAGATTTTATCTCAAGTGTAATTTTAAACCACAGTATTTAAACATTTCCAGTAGTTTCTAGACTTCATCAGAGGGCTACTTCAAGCTCCAACCCTTTAAAGTATTCCACTCGGATAAGAACTCTTATGTTTAAACTGTACTGGATTTGCCCATTTATATCTCTGTAGATCCCAGTCAGAATGTCTCCCAGTTCAAAAACATACACACATTCTCTCATTCTTATGGAATCTACTGGAAATTAACCTACATGAGGCTGTGGGCATCAAACTTTAGATCATTATAATCATCAAGAACAATTGACTAACTTAGAGTAAGATTTTAGTTGCTGATAATTCTAGGCAAAATTCTTACCAAAACTGAAAACATGAATTTTCCTAACTGCATTAATAGATTAAAATGTCAATTATTGGAAAGCAAAACACTAACTCCAAAGGTTGCAAATGGTCTCAATCCTTATTCATCACAATTCCTTTAGGTCTATTAAGGAGAAATTTAAGGAGCTGAAGAGTAAGATATAATTAATGTAACTTGGTGTTGGTGATTTATTCAGTGACAAATTATAAGGCTGCTACTATAACAGGCTCCCACAAGCTTAAAAGGAACAAAGCTCTTCTGTTTTAAGGATAGGTTATGATAGCCATTCTCAGATAATTCTCATTTCATCTTTTCCCACTGGTTATCTGTCAACTGAGGAGCCTTTAGTCTGGAGTCCTATTGTGTGGTTGCTACTTGAAAAGTCTTTTAACATCTCCATGACCCCTAATGCTGCAGAAAAGCTTTGCATTTTGAAAGTGTATTCTTGTCCATCTTAGCCGCACTCTCCCATCTCCCATCTGAGTTGTTACTGGTTGATTGAATTGGCATCTGCAAAGGCTGAAAGTGCCACTGAAAGGGCAATTCCTCCTCCACTGATGTGAACGTATCTTGATCTGTGGGTCTTTTTGAGAGATGATACAGACCTTGCTTAATAATCTAATAGAAATGACAATTTTTCTGTACTAGCCTAGAGATAATCCTGCCTGCAAAAAGAAGATGGATTACATGGATAGAAGTCTAAATCCAATTGAGATGCCCTTTCTAATAAAATGAGCATATACAGATGTCCTACCATGCTCTTTGAGTCATGGCTAATCTAGAATTTAAAGAGGAAGTCTACTTCACATTTCTTTCTTTAATTTCACATATTTCTTCACAGTTTGCCCAGTCCTCCAAAGAGAAACTCACAGTCACTGAGATTGTTGAATCACATGACTCGTAATTGTGAGTCACTGGCTGATTAAAGTAGCTAAACCTCTCATCTTCTAACATGAGCCTTTAATTCCTCCATTCGGAAGTGAGACTGCAGCTGTTGTATATCACCATTATTGTTAGTTCTTAAAAACATGTCAAAGGTTTTGTTTTGCTTTGTTTAAAAAAAAAAAGACTTAAATAAGATATTGACAGACATTTAGATAGGAAAGCGATGCTTTCAAACAGAAGTTGAAATTTCAAGTTAATGTTTTAATAATTATGTCTTCTTTTGGCTCAGTTTCACTTGGATCTTAGTCCAACAATAATGTCTTCAAAATATTCTGAATAAATCACCACCAAAAAAAAAAAAAAAAAAAAGAGCCTTAACTCTCATTCAGGAAAATGATGAGTTTTACTGGGTTCTGAAAATGCTTCAAGAACAAAATTAAGTGAGTAATCACATCTGACTTATAAAGCAAGAGAAGAGCCTGAATACAATGCAGTCAGGCACCTCTGAGCTTCCTGGCCAAAAAATAAAATAAAATAAAAATAAAAATTAAAAAAGTATATAGCCTTCCCTGACTTCTCTTGTTAAAATCTCAGAAAAAGAGAAGTCTTCTGGCTTCCACTGGTGATTCTTCACCTCATTCTCTCATGAGGGCCCAGTTCTATTAATATTGGGTAATTCCAGCTTTGGGTCTAACTAGGAAATTGGAAAGCCCCTTCCACTCAACCCATAACTTTGTTTTAAAAGTGTCTTTAGGAAGAGCTGGCCCCAAAAACCTTAAACCTTGCTACTCAGTGGTCCTCAGGGACCAGCAGCATCAGCATCATCTAAGAGCTTGATAGAAATGTAGACTCTCAGGCTCCACCCCAAACTCACTGAATTAGAATCTGAATTGTAATAAACTTCCCAGGTGATTTATATGCACATGAAAGTTTAAATAGCACTACTACCAGATCATTACTGTATAACCTCACTCGGAGATTTTCCACCTGTGAGCCCTTTGAATGAATAAACAATATAAGTTCAAATTAAGCTAACATAATCTGCCTTGCTCCTATATAGAATTTGTTTTTATAAAGTCCCAAAACATGATAAAGAATGAATATTTTCATTATTGAATACTAAGAATTTAAAAGCTACTCCTTCATTCCACTCTTCAATGTAGTCTAAATGTTTCATTTCATACAAAATAACCATTCCTAACCCCCTCCACCAGGCCTATCCCTCAACAGCTATAAAACCTTTGTAAAACCTCACATTTGGAATAGTCTTCATGGATGTTAATAAGCTATTAAAATGATAATTCAAATGCCTATAACAAATGACAACAGACGCTCTTTTAAGTCCTTGTCTATATTAATTTACTGGATCCTTAAAAAAACCCTAAAAGATCGGTTCTTTTTTTTTTTTTTTTTTGAGACACAGTCTTGCTGTGTCACCCAGGCTCTCACTCTGTCACCCAGGCTGGAGTGCAATGGTGCAATCGCAACTCACTGCAATCTCTGCCTCCCAGACTCAAGTGATTGTCCTGCCTCAGCCTCCTGAGTATCTGGGATTACAGGGACGTGCCACCATGCCCAGCTAAATTTTTTTGTATTTTTAGTAGAGACAGGGTTTCACCATGTTGCCAAGGCTGGTCTTGAACTCCTGACCTCAAGTGATCCACCCGCCTCAGCCTCCCAAAGTGCTGCGAATTCCATATTCAACATTTATGTGGTATATTTTACAAGGATGGGGTTTCAGCCCTGCCAACTGAGGTTCTTCATATATGCAGGCCAAGCCCTGCATACATGCTTAAGCAATGTCCTAAAGAACACATATGTCTCCCAAAGTGATTGCTCTGGAGGGCTTCCTCACTTCCTCACTGGAAAGCCATGGTTTAGTCATTAGTATTCTGGTCAGACAGAAAACCTCCCTTGCAGAGCTGCAGTGGAGGGGAATGCAGCTTTGTGCACTATAAATAGTAATTTTATTAAAATGTAGAAAAATTGTTGAGAAAGGAAAAAGAGGTGGGGGCAGAGGGTTGCCATGGCAACTCAACCATTCCTTCAGTTTTGAAAGCATGGGGAGGACTACAGAATAGTAAATAAAAGAAGAGGAAATAGAGGAAGTCAGAATGGCTCATGATCACAAGCAGAATGAGACAGCTCAGACAGCCTAGTTTCAAACTGAGTGATGAGCTGAGAGGCAGAGGGTGGGCCTCCCAGGGGAAGAGGGGATGCCTTTCTTCAGAGAGCAAGAAGACTATCAGAGTGAAATCTTTGTCATCAGCTTTACCTCATGGCTCAGCCACAGAGGCCACCAAACAACACAGCCCCCAACAAATGATTGATGGATAAATGAATATGGAAGCAAGAATCCTCCTGGTAGCCTGCCAAGAACTCCCTCCCTGCCCCCACCTCCACACATATTTTTAGATATTGGTTCTAGAATCTCCATTCTTCATTCCACTCCTCACTCCTGGATGTTGATTGACTCCAGGCAGATCGAGAAAGATCAGGACACACCAGAACTCCACCCACTTACAAGACATTAGATTAATTCACATGTGACAAATCCAAAATATATTATTAAAGGAAACTAGGATAAAAGGATAACCTTAGTTCAGCACTTTACAGGTTACTGATCATTATACATTATCCCATGGATGCACGGAACAGCTCCAGCAATCTGGGATTACTCCACCTTACAGTAGCCCAGGAAATTCTGTGCGCAATTCAGACTAAAACAGAGCAACTAATATCTCCTGCATGCAAGAATTTACCATCTCTCCTGGAGAATGGAATTACTATTGATGGTTTAGAGGACTTTCAGTTTGTCTTGATCACACACTGTGACAGCTTAAGCAATGCACTATCCCCATTAACACTTCAGTATTTGGGGGTGGAGGGTGAGGGGGAGTGGAGGGTGAGGTGGGGTGGGAGGTGAGGGAGGAGGTGAGAGAAATCCAAGCAGTTCTACGTCGTTTCTGTTAATGGAGGGTAGATAAAAAAAAGATCATCCAGAAGTCATGTTTAAGGATTTTGTAATGCACCAAATATATTGAATTGTATGGAGGCTACTAGCAGACATTTGGGATAATTTTTAAATAAAGATTTAAAGGGATAGGAAGAGAAGCTAGTTAAAGAGAAAGCAGGTTAGGATTTAAAAATGTTCCATAGAACCCAGAGATTACCTTGCCAGAACAGCAACCATACTGCCTACATCTGGGACACAGTGTTGACTCTAGCTCCCTCCCCCAGTTGGACAAACCTCATGCACAAGGCAGAGCTCACATCGTGGCTGACAGGATGGGCATTACCAGAGGGAGAGCAGCCTCACTGGGCAGAGTCAGGGCCTCCTCAGACTGGGAGAAAATGAAAAATGAGAGCAAAGGTTCTTGATCACCAGATCCAGGAATGTTGTTCCTGAAGAGCATTCCCTGAAGCTGAACACTTGAGAAGTAAATTTAAAATGAACGAAAGAAGCTAAGTAGTCAGCATATGAAGTTTATTGCCCAAAATGTGTTACAGATTACAATGTAAACAGGTTCAAATCAACTTCAGATAAATTCACATAGAACAAATCCAAAATAAAATATTAAAGAAAACTAGTATAGAAAGATAACCTCTGGCCGGGCGCCGTGGTTCACACCTGTAATCCCAGCTACTTGGGAGGCTGAGGCAGGAGAATCGCTTGAACCCGGGAGGCGGAGGTTGCAGTGAGCCAACATAGTGCCATTGCACTCCAGCCTGGTTGACAGAGCGAGACTCTGTCTCAAAACAAAACAAAACAAAACAACAACAAAAAAAACCTCTATTTAGCACATTCCAGATTACCAAGTACTTAAACATATCTCCATAGACATTCAAAAAGGTAGACATTAGGCAATCATCACAGAGAAGAAAATTGAGACTTGGAGAAGACAGAACACAAATCCAAACTGTACACCAAATATTTTGGTCTGATATTCTCAGTATTCTTTGGGTTTACTGAGTTTGGGTGTGGGTAGGATAGAGAGTCCCTGATTAGGATGACTTAGCTACAAAGTCAAAATTAAAGAAATCTGTGGTTCTGGACTGTATATTTGCAGTTTTGACTGAAGGGTTTGATAAAGAGCACCAATGTTCACAACTGTGAATTGTGAAACCACAAGTTTCCCGGATCTAAGTCGACCATGCAGTGGTACCATGGAACCCATTTCTGCCAGTCATGAAATGCTGCCTTTCTCCTAACATTGTTACCATCTTCTCTCCCTACACACACACACACACACACTCACTCACTCACTCACAAATGCACTAAACCTCTCCTTTCTCTTCCCTTTTCTCTTTTGTTTAGTCACACACGATCTTTCACTTCTACTTCAGCTGCATTTATCCACCCCAAGGCAAGCATTTGAGCATCCATCCAGCTAAATATCAGGGCCCAGAATGCCAAACTGTTCTCTCCAAGACTGCGCTACCGACAGCCAAGAAAAGCTAACAGTGATGATAGTTAATACTTACTCAGCACCTACTCACCATGCACAAGGCACTGGGATAAGAACTCCTTTGCATTCAGATTCCTCAATAGCTCACTCAGTCCTTACAACAACGCAAAAACCTTGAAAAGTGTTAGTATCCCCATTACACAGATGAGAATGTGAAGCAGAGGGGTCATAACTCACAGGAAGTCATGTGGCTAGTGATGGTGCAGTTGGAGAAGTGCATGCTTCTCCCCCTTCATAACCATTGCCTACCCAACATTTTAAATATATTTGATATTGTCTAAGTTGTTTTCCTTAAGAAAAATGTTTTATATTAACATATTATAACTGATTCGTATTTGGTTCATAATCAGGCAATTCTATTTTATAAACAATCTTTGTCTTCTTAGTGATCCATTTATATATACCCTCTCACACTCTGCATTTCTGCTACTAATACCAATTTCTTTTTTTCTTTTTTTTTGGGGGGGGGTGGGGGGACAGTGTCTCGCCCCGTCACCCGGGCTGGAATGCAATGGCGCGATCTCAGCTCACTCCAACCTCCACTTCCCAGATTCAAACTATTTTCCTGCCTCAGCCTCACGAGTAGCTGGGATTATAGGAGCCTGCCACCACACCCAGCTAATTTTTGTATTTTTAGTAGAGACAGGGTTTCACCATGTTGGCCAGGCTAGTCTCGAACTCGTGAGTTTGTGATCCGCCCGCCTCAGCCTCCCAAAGTGCTTGGATTACAGGCATGAGCCACCTCGCCCGGCCCAATTTCTTAATATTCTGGCTTCTGGCAGCCATCCAGCCTCTTTCTCTAGTTCTCTTTTCTGATCTTAATTCATGCATTAGGAAGACAGGCAAGACTTAACGTGCTTAGTATCTCATCTCTTCCCTTAATTCTACAAAGCCTCTCAGATCTTCCCACAACCCTTTGCTCTACCATGCTCTCTCACCCTGCCCATCCCAGAACTCTACGCAGATGGCTCTCCCAGGTCACCAGGAGCCCAAAAGTAGCCTTTCTTTGGGTCTTACCTCCTTGACTTCTTCATCTTTTGGCATCCATCACACTGAACTGCCTTGCTTCTCCTCAGTAGTAATTATACCTCTTCAGTCTTCTTCAAGGCTCATCTCAGCTGCCTTTCCCCTCCATGTCCTGTCTCCCAGGCTCAGCCCTTAGTCCTTCTTACTTCTCCTATAATTTCTTCTCAGGCCATCATATACATTTCCATAGTTTGACTCTATTTGCCACTAACTCCCAAATCCCTATCTCTATTCTTAGACTCTCTCTCTTTAGCTCTTCCATTTCCAACAATCTGCCAGTCATTGCCACCAGGATGACTCACTGGAACTTCCCATGCAGACTGTCCAAGCAAAGCATTTTCTTTCTCCAGTGATTTGGCCCTTCCTTCTGACTTCCCTATCTCTAGCAGATACCATCATGCGGATAGTCACCCAGGCAAAACAAACAAACAAATGAACAAATGTTGTCGTCTTTCATCCCTCCATCTTCCTCACCTACTATAGTCTGTTAGTTTTAAAATATAAAAAGATTCTACTCCTGCTCAGAAAGCCTTCAGTGGCCTTCCATTTTCTGTTGATGAAGTGCCAACTCACCCTGCCTTTGCATCCCACACTCTCCATTGATAGCCCAACACCCTTTCTCACCCAAGCTTGCTCCAACCAAAATAGACTCTGTCCTGTTCTCAAGCTTTTCTGCCTTCCTGTTCTGATGTATGCTGTCCCTGATATCTTCTTCTCCAACACTCATGAGGGCTTTCCTCCCTTCTCACAACTTAGGGTCTTCCTGAGTGTTTATGATATTTATCATGTCCTACTCTTTGTTTGTATCTGTCTGTTCCACCTCCTGAGGTAGAGGATGGGCTCCATACTTGAAGCACCTGTTTCCCCACAATGCTTACATACCTTGTGCACAGCAGATCCTCATTATACTTTTGATGAATTGAATTGAGTTGGGGCTTAGCAGCTGTGTAAGAAGCACCAAGTTTCCAGGACCCTCTCCTCTCCTGAAACCAAGCAGATATTGTATTATTTGTCCCACTTTCTCATCCTAAAAATGGGCCTCTGTTTTTCCCTTATGGTCTGAACATCTATCATTTACCTCTGCAAGCGGTGAAAAGGGGTCAGATCTTTGGAACAACAGTCATAGCCACTGAGCACAGTCCATGTGCCAGACACTGTTTGAAGCATGTACATGTTTTAACTTATTTAAACCTCTCAGCAAATCTGTGAAATAGACACTGAAATTCCCATTTTACAGATGAGGAAACTGAAGCACAGACAGGTTAAGTGGCATGTCCAGGCATAAACAGCTAGTACGGAGGGAGCCAGATTCTCAGGCAGGCCTTCCGGCTCTAGGACCTGTGCTCTCACCACTTTGCTATAAGGAAATGCAGATTTGAAAAGAGGAGATTTTACCTGTAGGTCTTGATGACCCCAGTCCCAAAACCCAGAGCCTGGTTTGGTCTTCACAGGTTTGACCAAATGTGTACATATGTGTATTTGATTGTGAGTGTATATGCAGTGGAATAGGGGAGAGCCACCTGTCTTTGCACTCTGCTCTTTAGCTGGTATTGTTGTGTTTGCTGTTATTTCCCCAACATAAGCTTCCTGAAAGAAGACAGTATCTTCCATGATTTTACTCTCCCACTGGAGTCTGATCTCGCGCTTGTCATCTAGCAGGTGACCCACAAGTTTAAGGCTGAATCACATTTTCACATATAAAGTCAGTGCCCAAACCATGCCTCTCCTTTGAAGTTTCTGTTGTCTGCCCCCACTTCTCCCAGGCTCCTGACACACCCACTCTCTCACAGAGCAGGTGCACTTCAGCAGAATGTAAGCAAATCAGTGCTCAATGTCAAAACGGATTTTACTCCATTATTAATTCGCGAGAACCAGGAGAAGAGCAAATAAATATCCCAACAAAATTATGCTATGAAATACATGAAACCCACTCAGATCTAATATTTAATTTAGACCCAACTGTCTCAACAGCTTTCTACCATCCCAGATTCCAGCCAAAGGCCATCAGACATGGCTTGGGGTGAAAACTCAGCAGCAATACAGGCCTAACGCAAAGACCAAGGCTGAATGATGGGCCACCCCTCAGGGACAGGTGCCCACAGGCCAGAGGCTGAAAAGCTTCTCCAAAGATGCCAATTAGCTCAAGTACAAGAACCAAAGCCTGAGCTCTGATATCTGCATAAGTTAGGCTGCCGGGAGCTTTGCCTAATGATTCTGCAAGAAGAGGGGCTCTGGACCAGCACCTGCCTCCTGCTGCCCTGCTTCCTCAGCCAGTCAGAAGGGAGATACAAGCACCACCTAGTGCTGAGACAAGGAGATGGGTCATTGACAGCTGCTCACTGACTGTGATGATATTCTAATTATCAAGGCTACAGTGAATGCTGAAGAGAGGGGAGAGAGAACAGAGGAGTGGAGAAGCAGTGGGGGAAATAGATTCAGAACACGAATTCCCAGCTCATTCAACTCACCCCACTACGCCCACCAGTCCTCAGCACTGGTGTCATGGCACCATCCTCAGAGCCCAGGAGGCTGGCTTCCTGCAGCCTCCAGGCCTGATGAGCCCTCTTTCTCCCCCAAGCTTTTTCCCAGCCTGTCGGGCAGATATGCGGCATGTACTGCTGTGCTCATGGCCAGTAGACCCCTGCTTCCTCCCCTGTAGTGGCTCTCTGAGAATAAGGATGTGTCTGCCCTTGGCTCAGCATCTGAAGCACATAAAGCAGATTCTGCTTCCAGAACCAGAAAATGCATGTCGGCTTAAGACACAGAACTGACTCTCTCAGTCACTCCATGCCGCTCCAGCAGAGGGCTTCTCAGGGGCCAATGGAAACCAGCCACCAAAGGCTCTCTCATCAGGCTGAGTCCAGACCACCCAAAGAGAATCCAAACCACCCAGGCCCCACCCAGGGGCAGACCCAGGACCCAGGCAGGTCCTGAAGTGCTGGACCACTCTGTCACAGGCTTGGGGTATGGGTATGGGTTTAGCTGTCCCCCATGGCTGCTCAGCCTGCACAGCCCACTGAGGGGCCTATCCAGCTACCAAGGGAGGACATGCTGCCAGTGAGCTCCAAGGAGCCCTGTGGCAGAGCAGGAAGGGGCAGGGGAATGCTCCCACCCACCATCAGCTGGGGCTGGAACTCCAACTCACTCTGAGCACACGGCAGCCTCCCAAGTGGATGTACGTTACTCCAGGTGACACATTCTTTTCTATAAAATTTCCTTCCAGATCAAATCAATTTTATTTTATTTTTATTTTATTTTACTTATTTTTGAGACAGGGTCTCCCTTTGTTGCCCACACTGGAGTGCAGAGGAGCAATCACAGTTCACAGCAGTCTCGACCTCCCTGGGCTCAGGTAATCCTCCCATCTCAGCCTCCCAAGAAGCTGGGAATACAGGCATGGACCACCATGCCTGGCTAATTTGGGGGGTTTTGTTGTTGTTGTTATTGTTTATTTGTTTGTTTGTTTGTTTTTTGGTGGAGACAGGGTTTTGCCACGTTGCCCAAGCTGGTCTCAAACTCCTGGGCTCAAGCAATCTGCCTGCCTTAGTCTCCCAAAGTGCTGGGGTTAAAGGTGTAAGCCACCACACCCGGCCTCAAATTTGATTTTAATGAGCATCAAAAGAAGCTCTACACCAACACCTTTGACTTGGTCATTGGGAAGAGCCCAAGGAGTACTGCTGCATGATCCACTTATTTCAGAGTTCTTGATGGCTGTCCTCCTCTATAGTCCTGGCTACTGTCAGGTCATGCAGCCCCTCTGCAGGCCCAGCATTGGTGATAGAGCTCCCAAGGCTACCTCCTCCACTGTTGGACAGCGTTCCACCAGCTAAGAGTTGGTGAGCTCTCATGCCGTGCTTCACTCCTTGCCAGCCATTCCTTCACCCTCATTTCCTGATTCTCACTGTCCAGAAAATGCCATGTGCCAGACTATGAGCCTGACTGTAGCCTCCTGTGGATCAGAAAAAAAAAAGGGTGATGAGTTCTTTAACTCATGGTAAGTATTATTATGATTCTCATATTCAGATAAGGAAACTGTGGCTTAGAGAAATTGACCCCCTTCTTTAAGGTCACAGTAACTTAAAATTGGCAAAGCCAGGTTACAAACCCTCAGTTCTTAACTAGAACAGGGTTGCAAACTACAATACCTACAGACACCTGGGAATCCGTGAAACTGTGCAAATGTAAGAAAGGTGGAGGAAGTAGCACTTGTGAAAAACCACAGTGCAACTGTTTATTCAGAAGAGGCAGCTGCCACCCACGTCCAATTTATTGTTACAGGAGAGAGTAGAAACATGGGTGATCAGATCCTCAGATTTTTAAAAAGAGGCTATCCATATAGATTTGTAAGCATAATCTCCCAATTTGTGCTGATGACTGATGCAAGTTTTTAAATCCCAGGGCAGGGCAGGCCAATACCAAGTGGGTCGCAGACCCACATCTGTGGGCAGGATTCAGGGTGGTGCCCATTGTGACTACTCTAGAGTCCAAGATCTTAACCATTAGACTTTACTGTCTTAAAATATCAGCTAGCTTTATTTCTGGTGAGTCACAATTTTTCTTCCTGTTATCTCCATCTATTGGCCTCAGTTCTGCCATCTGTAGCAACAGGGATTCCAAAAACACTAGCCTCCTGTGCCCTTTTCTAGGCTAAACATCCCCAGCCCTACAAGCATCCCCATTTTGGCTTGGTTTGCAGGACCTTTACCATGCAGGGCCCACGATTCTAGGCATGCCCCAGACACACTCCCACCTGCTCACAGGACTCCCCACATCGTTGTGGAACTAAGTCCTACCCATCATGTCTGGTCTGCGTCAAGCAGAGCAAGACAGGCTTCTATCCCACTAGGACTCATCTGAGACTAGAACCCAAAGTCACCTCGTCTCCTTGGCAGCTAAGAATTTGCCTTACTTTAATTGAAGAGATAGTGACCCTCCAAACCCAGTGGGAGGCTTCTTGGCCTCTGCAGTGATTGTCACTTTGTAGGAAGTGACATCCCAAACACCAGCACTTTCCCATCATGGTCCTGATGGTCCACCCCTATCCTTGCAGGGACTGTTTCAGGGTCAGCCCTTTAACACCTATGGCTTTCAGGCCCACACCTGGCCGATCTTCCCTTCTGAGAAGGCAGCCATGACACCA
The DNA here is from genome assembly GCF_024542745.1 of Macaca thibetana thibetana. Classification (NCBI taxonomy): domain Eukaryota; kingdom Metazoa; phylum Chordata; class Mammalia; order Primates; family Cercopithecidae; genus Macaca; species Macaca thibetana. The sequence goes on along the minus strand of NC_065578.1, from coordinate 110,034,488 downwards.
AGAATCCCTCTTGTTTATAAAACAAATCTCATCCTCCTTCCAGTATCTCTGTCTCAATATTGAGAGATTTTCCCATGATTCATCAGACCCACTCTAAGAAGTGGGTCACCCCCATTTCCTGATTCTCACTGTCCAGAAATGCCATGTGCCAGACTATGAGCCTGGCTGTAGCCTCCTGTGGATCAAAAAAAAACAAAAAAAAACAAAAAACAAACAAACAAAAAAAACGGTGATGAGTCAAAGTAAGGACCCCGAGGGCCAGAGGAGTATCTCTGGTGGCTCAGCCAAAACCTCCACACCCAACAGCTACGAGCTTCACCATCTGAGTACTTCTTTTGATTCCAGTTCCACTCTCAACTTCCCTCATGAAATGAAGAACTGCAAATATGATAACCTGCTATGGAAACTGAGAAAAGCTAATCAGCCCATCTTTTATTCTCATTCTGCCTTCTGGTCCTTCCCCGGGTCACTGGGGCCGGGGCTGAGCTGAGCAGCTGGGTTTTCCGCTGAGCAGTGACTCACAGATGTAGTTTCTCTGGCACAAATCTTCAGAACAGTCCCAGCTGGGAAGGCTTCCTGGTGGCCCAGTGATCCCTCACAGCTGCCAGCCTGGCAACAAGAGATCCCAGCTGGGGCTAGGTGATGAAGAACAGGTCTGGGCTTTGTTCCTCAGCTAAAGAACCTGTCTGTTCTACTCACTGGATCCCGGATGTAATTCATCATCAAGGTCACTGAGGAGCACCCAAGCCCTTGGCCCATCAAAACCACTTCAGGAAAGTCAGATTTCTGAGAGGCATCACAACTACCACTGACGAGCATCAGCTCATTGCCAAGTGCATTACAGAGGTCCTGGCACTGCCCATGTTCCTGCCAAGCGCTTAGGCATTAAAATTGACAGCGGCGAGCAGCAGGGACACACTGCCAAGGGTACTCCTTCCAGTACAGGAAGGCAACAGGCTCACGCAGTGTCAGGGCTGGGCAAGATTATGATTTTTCACACTGTTTTAGGCAGCAGAATCCTCTTTCCAAACAAAATCTCATGCAGAAGTCTAGGATTCTGGCAGGTTCAAGGGTAGCTGCTCAGCTGGAGACCAAGGCGGGGCCAGGAGCTGATCCCCTACAGATTCCCTGTAATGTCTCCACCCCCAGCTCTGCAACACCACCCAAGTACCTTTAGCCTCTTCCACTGAATCACTGGGGCTCCACCTGACAAGGCTGAACACTCGCCGCTCTGGTCAGCCTCTTGGCATTCAGAGGGGGAAACTGAGGCTGGTAGAATATGACATGCGTTTCTAAAAGTCACATGGTGAATATGTACTACAAATTCAGGAGAACAAAAAGTCTTGTCAACCCCAAGCTTTTAGTGAACCAGAACATCTGTACAGACCGTCAGTCCGTGAGGATTGGAAGAGTTAAGTGATTACAGACATAAAGTTAATTTTTATTTTGTCTCAGCCACTTTCTTGCTACCTGTCCTCAGGCAGGTCACCCAAGCACAGCTGACCTAGGGCTGGACTACACCCAGTGGCCTTTTGAGGCATCCCCTGCTCATCTTTCAGTATCTAGAACACGACAAGACCCCCTCTCAGAGCTGCCCACCCATTCACTCCTCAGCCATCCAAGGCCTTGGCACCTGGCTCACAGCCTTCCCCTCAAATTCAGTCCTCACCCTGACATCCAGACTCCTGGAGGCCAATACCTTTGACCTTTTCCTCTCCAGGCTCCTACACCCTGACTCTGCTTAGGGACCCCACTCAAGGCCACATCCTGAACTTTGACGGGACTTGCACTCCTTGGGAATTTTAAGCTCAAACATCCCACTCTCACCTCTCTGCCTTCATGCTTTCTTGCTTCTGAATCCCATATGCATGGTCTCTGGCATGTTTTTGATACCTTCTACCCTTGAGCACTGTCTTCTCTCCCAGCCTCTCAGTGTCCTACTGTCAGCACTCCCACCAGTCCAGTAGCCCAGAACCCTTAGGCATTGCTTTAAGTACTTTCTTGCAAGATTTCCAACTCCAATAACCCCTTTCCTGCTCCCTCACCAGCACAGTCCCACCCTGCATCAATAACATGGTGGCCTTCTCACTCCTTTACCCAGTCTAGGGGTCCTGATGGGGAAAATCCCACAGCCACAAGGAGAGGAAGTACTGCCACATCCTTCCTTTTCACCAAGATCTGGGCAGAGTTCAGTCTGTCTTAGCGAAGACCTTTCAGTTCCAGGTGCCTGAGGACCCTCACCTCAGCCAGCCCCTGTACTCTCAGCCAAAGCCAATTCCAATCCATTCTCACCTCCTATGATCAAATAAGTGTTCCAGGTCTGGGCCAGGCGAGGTGGCTCACACCTGTAATCCCAGCACTTTGGGAGGCTGAGGCAGGTGGTTCACCTGAGGTCAGGAGTCCGAGACCAGCCCGGCCAACATGGTGAAATCCCATCTCTACTAAAAATACAAATATTAGCCGGGCGTGGTGGCGGGCTCCTGTAATCCCAGCTACTTGGGAGGCTGAGATAGGAGAATCGCTTGAGCCCGGAAGATGGAGGTTTCAGTGTGCCAAGATTGCACCACCGCACTCCAGCCTGGGCAACAAGAGCAAAACTCCGTCTCAAAAAATAAAATAAAAATAAAGAAGTGTCCCAGGTCTTACCGAGCATGACCCCTCCACCTGTGCTCTGAATCCCTTCTCAATTCTCCCCTCCAGGAATTCTCTCTCCTTATTTTCCTGGATCTTCAACTACTCATTTTGTATCTATTTCTCTCTATAAGTCTCTTCCATCTTAAAACAAACGAAAACCCTTAAACAAATAAAACCTTCTTTAATCCTACATTCCCTTCACCTACCACGTAATTTCATCATTTTATTTACAATCAAATGTCTTCAAAGAGTACCTACAAGCCCGTTCCTACCTCCTCATTGCCCACTCACTCAACCCACGGAGCTCCGCCTCTGCCCAACACGGCTCCACTGAGACTGTGACCTCCATGTGGCTTCCTCCAAATGACACATTCAGTCTCGTCTTGCCTGACCTCTCAGCTGCCTTTAGCCAGCTTTCACCCATGGCTTCCAAGACATCACTCTCCCCTGATTCCTCCTCTATCTATGGCTGTACCTTCTCCATTTCCTTTTCTGGCTCCTCCTTGTCTTTAGGCTTTTAAATGTTCCCACTTTCCTCTCTTCTCTTCTACATGCACCCCTGCTCCCTGCCTAATCTCATCCATGTCAGAGGCCTCATCCATACAGACTTCTAGATCCAGCCCAGGCCTATCTCCCAAGCTCCAGGCAGGAACATCCAAATCCCATTGTACTCCCCACTCAGGTATCCCACGGACCCCTCAGACTCAACAGGTCTACAGGGCTTGTTTAGCCTACTGACTCCATCCCTGCAGTATCTCTTTTTAGTTCATACCCACATCTCTGTCTGGACCACTGCAACAGCTTCCCAGCAGGTGGTCTCCCTATGCCCTGCAGTCATTGCCCCCCCAGCAGTCTATCCCCCACAGCAGCCAGAGTGATCTTCCTTAATAGAAAAATCCAGTCATGTCACCCCTCTGGCTTAAAATCCTTTAAGACTCCCCTACCTCCAAAGTAAAGTCCAAATAACATTGGCAGAGTCTTCTAGACCTTGTAAGATCTGGTCCCTGCTACCCTCTCCATACACTTCTCTTTTATTGCTTGTACACTGAGCTCTAGACAATGAATTACTTATACACAACTCCCTTCGCCTTCCCTATTGTCTCCCGCCATGTTTTCCAAGTGCTGATTGCTCTTCCTAACTCTGCATGGCTCACCGACCCCTGCTAGTCTGCCAGTGCTCAGTTTCTCTTTTAAGAGAAAAACCTGTTCTTGCAGTCCCTGGCTGGGGTGACAGGAAACACCTGGAGATTGCTGATGAAGCATCATGCAACCAGGTCACCTCGAACCTGAAACCCTTTGAACACTTACCAAGAAAGGAAGTGGTGATGGGGCACATAGAAGAGTGAGCCATCATCTGGTTTCCAGCGTGAAGACTTCTGCAGGAGAGCCTCTGCTGGGCTTTCAAGGAGGTGAAGAGGAGGGGCAGCAAGGGTGAGCATGCATGTGTGTACATAGCAGGCAGGGAGTGATGTGAGCAAAGACAGAGAACAGGAGGTGACTGGTAGGCCATTGCTGGAGTGCAGCAAGGAATAAGGTGAGCTGCGACGGTGAGACACTTCAAGGGCGAGACAACGGATTTGGCACCTTCATGAAAAGCAACATGGGGGTCAGTAAAGGAATGGAGGCGAAAGGAAGGCACTCCAGGTACTCTGGGAAGGATTGTGAATGAGGACCCTGCAGGTGTGAGGTGACTCCAGGGTGAAGGGATGGGGTCAGAGGCTTGGAAGTGGAAAGGAAGGGACCGATCGCAAAGCATTAAGTGTTGACTCCCAAACAGCCGACCAAGGCCAAGACCTGTGCTCGAGACAGCAGCCCTCCTGCACGGAGCATTGTCCATCCGTGTGCTTTGTGCTGCCATCTGGTGGTTGTGGAAAGGAAGACCAGGCTTAGCGGTTCCAGGGCTGGCTGCTGGGGTGTGGCCAGGTAGATGATTGTGAGTACTGGTTTTTGCCGAGGCTCTTTGGGGAGAGCGCAGGGGGAGGCAGTGACAATAGGGTCCTCAAACCCATACAGCTTTTAAAAGATGCAATTTCTTGGCACTTTTGATTGTCCCTTTTTGCACGGCATTTAACATAAGGTCTGTTTCAAAGTAGGTGCTTAGTGTCTATTGTTTTTCTCAATTATAATAATGACTTAACAATCACTGAATGCCTACCATGTGCCCAGTGCTTATATATTTTATCTAAGTTATTCCTCAAAACAACTTTGAGATGAAGATGACGTGATGATTTTGGGTAATAGAAGAACTGAATCCGTGAATCCATTGAATAGCTTGGTAAATATTTACTGAGCACCCATTGTGTGTCATGCCGTGCCGGGTGCTGGGGACACGGAGGTGAGTGACACAAGTAGGATCTGCCTTTGTAGAACTTGGAAGAGAAAAGGGATGGTATGCAAATAATATATAGTAACTCATTTATTTTACTTGTGACTAAATATCCTAAAAAGGAGAAAAAGTACAGAGCACTGGCCAGGCGCGGTGGCTCACACCTGTAATCCCAGCACTTTGGGAGGCCGAGGTGGGAGGATCACCTGAGGTCAGGAGTTTGAGACTAGCCTGACCAACATGGAGAAACCCCGTCTCTAACAAAATAAAAATTACAAAAATTAGTCAGGCATGGTGGTGCATGCCTGTAATCCCAGCTACGTGGGAGGCTGAGGCAGGAGAATCACTTGAACCCGGGAAGCAGACGTTGCGGCGAGCCGAGATGGCACCATTGCACTCCAGCCTGGACAACAAGAGCAAAACTCCATCCCCCGCTCCCCCCACCCCGCAAAAAAAAAAAAAAAAAAAAAAAAAAGTACAGAGCACTTAGAGATGTTAACTCACTTTTGAGTCCATTTGATTTTAAAAAATGCTTCTTCCAGTCAAACCTACCCACCACTGCATTACATGAATTCAAATGATAAATGAATACCCTTTTCTTTCTCTTATTCTTCAGCTTTTACTTCCCTGTGTTTAATTCAGTCTCCTCGTTTTGCTCTCTGCTTAATTAACTCCTGTTCTCTGCCAATGCCATACCTTTCTGTCTGTTCCTATCATCATTTGTTGAATGAGTATATAAATGAGTGAGTGAATTCACTGACACATTTATGTCACAAGCAGGTGTCTGTCATCCACCGAGGGTTAGACACCAGACGCTCAGTGTGCTTATGGATACACAGTTCCTGCCCTCAAGTTGCTCACAACTAGTGAGGAGAAAAACATAGCAACAAATAATTTAAAGTGCTGAATAAACACACAGGTGAAGGAGAGAGTAACCGTGCTGAGGAAGAGGTGCCTCACTGAACTACTTCTCAGGATGATCTACAAACGTTAACAGCATCTGTACAAATTCCAGCTGTCACACCAGATCCTTTGATAAATGTTCTACAGTGGCACCTCCATTTATGTTGTGTCAGGGACACAGGTCTCATTATTAATTTTCCGATATATTGAGACTTACTCAATTTCTACAGTAAAATGCATTTCCGAAACCGGTAGTTCCCAAACTTTCATATCCACTGGGGATTGTCTGCAATGATGATCTTGGGGCCATTGGTGGGGTCCTTAAAAATCACTCACTGATTGGGGATCATTTGGTCATTTGGTGGTAATTGGAGATCATTAACAGCCACTGAACTCAGGCTCTTACCCCAAGACATTCTGATTGAATTTATCCAAAATGTGACCTGAGCACTAGGATTTAAAAGCTTCCCCAGGCAATTCTACTACACAGCCAACATTTGGGAGCCATTCTTGAGGATCCTCAGGGATCTGGCCTGGGAGATGAATGATATCAAATGCAAATTTGAAGAGAACACATCAGGTCTTGCTGCCAAGAAAGAGGTAAAACCAGGCATGGTGCAGCACCACCATGATTCCCAGGGGAATTAGCTCTGCTGAGCTCTAAAGCAATCTACAGGATTATGAAGTTGTGTCCATGTATTCAATAAACAATCATCTAGCACCTGCTTTTAGCACAAGTCAGTTCATCTCTGCTCTAAAGGATCTGGTTGGGGGAGAGAGGCCTAAAATGTGCAGATGAATTTTGTGAGACTGGTGATAATGTGTGGGAAGTCCAGGGTGTCACAGAAGCACTGCAGTGGGGCATCTAATCTGACCTCCTGCATTCTTTCAAGTCATCACCTCTTGTCCAGTCCTCTACAGAGATGCCTCAACAAACAGATATTTATGGGGCACCTGTTTTAAGTCAGGCACCAGGTGCCAGACACTGGACAAGGCCCCCATCAGGCAGTACAGAGATGAACACAATGGCTGTCTGCTCTCAAGGAGTTCCCAGTCTGGGGTGAGGGAGTTTTGCTCTCTCATTTCTCTTATGCAAAATAGCTTTGTGTGAGTACTGTCAACAAGTGGAAACCAGTGGAATATGGAGGATGGTCAGGCCCTTTCTAACACCCAGGAGGCTTCTTCACAGTGAACCTAACAGGATGAATGGGGTTTCAGAGGATGATCATGGACGAAGGGGACAGCATTTCATTCCCCAACCACTTTGCTAGACTCTCCCACTGCTCCCTCCTTTTTTTTTTTTTTTGAGACGGAGTCTCGCTCTGTCCCCCAGGCTGGAGTGCAGTGGCCGGATCTCAGCTCACTGCAAGCTCCGCCTCCCGGGTTTACGCCATTCTCCTGCCTCAGCCTCCCGAGTAGCTGGGACTACAGGCGCCCGCCACCTTGCCCGGCTAGTTTTTTTGTATTTTTTAGTAGAGACGGGGTTTCACCGTGTTAGCCAGGATGGTCTCGATCTCCTGACCTCGTGATTCGCCCATCTTGGCCTCCCAAAGTGCTGGGATTACAGGCGTGAGCCACCGCGCCCGGCCTGCTCCCTCTTTTTATAAAGTCCATGGATCAAAACTAGATGCAAACTCCCAATCAAGACATACCCAGTGTGGAGGACAGAACGGAGGACTGCTTCCTGGCCTTTGCAGCACCCAGGCCCACTAATGCTCAGGGCTACATACTGTCTTTTCCCCGGTCAGGGCACAAGAACAACTTGTGATCAGTTAAAAACCCTTCAACCACCACCATCATCTCCAAACAATAAGACTAACTTGGGAGTTAGGGGTGGCCTTTTAATCTCATTTTAATCATCCATATCTTAATGAATTCAAGAAATGAGGAAATTCAATGTTGCCCAAGAGTCCCTCTAAATGTGTTTCCCTCATTGTATTGCACCACTTTCAGTACCCTCTTTTCCCACTTCCTATTCTTGCTATTTCACTTCCTGTCCACCTCATAGGATTTTCTCCCTCTTCACTTTCTCCCCATCAAGCCTGGCATTATTATTATTATTTTTTTTTTTTTGAGACAGGGTCTCACTGTTGTTCCAGGCTGGAGTGCAGTGGTGGGATGGTGGCTCACTGCAATCTCGAACTTCTGGGCTCAAGGGTTGCATTAACATTTTTTATAATTATGTTAGTCCTTAGATGTCTCTTGTTTTATTTTAGATTCCTTCTCCCTTTTTGTTTTCCTTTCCTACCCACTTTCTTCAGACAAAATCAATAAACATTTATTGAGCATCTACTAAGTGCTGGGTCCAATGAGGGAGCACAGAGAGAAACCCAGGAGCTAGTCCTAGCCCTTGAAACCGTTATGATCTAACAGATGAAATAAAGACAAATGAAGATATAGAAAGAGAACATAGCATTGGCTGGCATGGTGTTGTCTGTATAAACAAGAAGCTTGGGTGGTTAGGACTTCACACTTCAAGGGGGAAAGACTTCAAAATGGACAGTGGATAAAATCTGGTACTATAAGGACTTTGTGACTAGCCAATAATTGAACACTTACTATGTGCCAAGCGGTATGCCGAGTGTTTTCTTTCCAGTGTCTCATTAATCCTGAACAACTCCATGAAATAAGCATTTTAATTATTACCATTTTACTGATGATTAAGTTAAACCTTCCATAGATGATGTCACTTTCTAAGGTTACTGAGCTAGAAAGGAGCTGATTTGGGAGTCTAGGCCAAGCCTGTCTAACCCCAGATACCAAGGTTTGGGTTGTGGTGCTGCACCATGTCTGGTTTTACCTCTTCTGTTTTCAGTTTCCTGTGTATGTGAAACAGAGATAGCAATTCCTCCTTCACATGGTTGATGGTAAGATCAAATGAGATGCAATAAAGCACTTAGTGCAATGCCTAGCACAATAGGTGCCCAGTAAACAGTGGTGTCATCATCATCATCATCATCCTCATCATCACATTCTTCTTATACTAAGACTTCACTGGAGATGCAGGAAGAGGGTCTTGAAAGTTATTAACTGGTAGGGTTGGGAATTCCATGCAGGGAGGTGGAAGAAACAAAGACTCAGGTCCCAGAGCACATGGTGTTCTCACGGAACCAGTACCAGCCTGGTCTGGCTGGTGCCTGAGGCCTGTGTAGAGGTGAGGGCTGAGATAAAGCTGGGAAATTGCGACTCTTGCGGGCAGGTGTAGGAGTTTACACTTGATTGTGTGGACTGTGGGAACAACATTTCAACATGGTTGTGTATGTATGTTTTCTAACATGCGTTAATGGTGAACTTCAAGAGATTTTTACTTTTTGTTTTGATATTTCACATAAATCAAAAAACCATAATAATAAATTATAAAAGATACACACTGAGATGTCTCATTCTCACTCTGCCCTGTCCACTCCATTCCATGATCCCTGTAGATAACCACCGAGAATCATTTCTTGTGTATCGTTCTAGTACTTTTTGTGCAGATATGAACAAATGCAAATATATCTTTCCCTTCCTCTGATTTTTATACTCAAAAGTAGCATACTAAATACACTGGTTTACCTTGCTTTTTTTCACTTTATAATATATCCAGAGCTTTTTTCTATATCAAAACATAGAAATACACCTGTTTCATTTTTATAGTAGCATAGTATTCCATGTATGGCTCTAACACAGTTTATTTTACCAGTCCTCTAGTGATAGACAGTTGGGGTGTTTCCAGTCTTTTACTATTACAGATCATGCAGCAATGAATGACCTTGTGCATATGTCATTTTAATATACTCAGGTGTATTCATAGAATAAATTCCCAGAAATGTGATTTCTGGGTCAAAGGGTAAATGTATTGGCAATTTTGAAAACTGTTGCCAAATTGGCCTCCATGGGGCTGAACCAATTAACACTCCCACCTCCAATATATGAATGAGAGGGCCTGTTTCTTGAGAGCACAGCAAAGACAAATATATAGTTAAACTTTTGAGCTTTTGCCAAATCAATAGGTCAAAAAATATGATGTCTCAGTGTAGCTTTAATATGTATTTCTCTTAATTTTGAGTGAAGGAGTGTATCTTTTCACATATTAAGGAGCACATGCACTTCTTTGTCTGTGGACTGATTATTCATTGCCATTTCCCACTGTTTTATTGTATTGCTTACCTTTTACCTTATTGACTTCTTTCAGCTCTTTATATATGAAGGAGATTAGCCATTTGTCTGGATGATGAGTTACAGATATTTTTCCCACTTTATCATTTTTCTTTGAATTTTCTTACCATATTTTTACCATGTAAAAGTTTTGTTGCTCTTGTAACTGAATTTATCAATTTTTTTATTTTATGGCTTTAGTATTGTGAGTCATCTATTGAAAGATATTCTTTATGATTATAAAATACTTCCCTGAGATTTCTCCTAGTAATAGAATTTTACTTTTTACATTTGAATCTTCAGTTTATTTGGAGTTTACACTGGTAGAGGGTGTGGGATGGCTATTCAGTAGTCGTTACACCATTTATTAAAAAGCCATCCCTACTCTCATTGTTATATGAGATGTCACCTTTATCTATACAAATTTATAAATGTACTCAGGCTATGTCTGAACTTCCCATTCAATTCCATTGATCTGTTTATTCACGTACTGGGACTACCACACTCTTCTGATTATTGAGGTTTTACAATATGGAATAAGTAGTGGGGCATTTCCCTACCCATTACAAATAATGTATTTACAATGCTAGCAGACCCGTTAGAATGCTTCTGCAGTGGGACAAGGGCTGAGCAAGGGCTGTGTGGCCAGAATGGGCAGAAAGAAACTGAACTATCCCTACTCTAACAGAAGAATTGCCAAGACTTGGAGACGAAGTCTTAAAAATGAAGGAGGAAGAAGTCAGGATGATGCCAAGGTTTTTTATTGGCAGCCCCAGTCTTATTGATTTTATTACTTCCAAATGGCCGTGGGACCTAGAAAGAACCTCAAAATAAGAATGCCTTTCCAATCAGACTTTTCACCAATATCAACCTCTATCTCCCAAGACTTGCCACTTATTATATTTTTCACGATAAATGTATTGCAGATTATTGAAAATGTAAGAAATAAAAAAAAAAATCCACTCGCAACATGATCTCAACATAACCGTTTTTGGTATACTGGCACATTTTTCCCATCATTTTTCCCAGCATGTGTAGTAGTAGTTGTTATTGTGTAGTTTTAATAGCTTTATCGAGGTATAACTTATACTGTACAAAATACATTCATTTTTAGACTAAGTATTAATGTTTTGGTAAATTTAGAGATTTATATATCCATCACCCCCAAAAGTTCACTCCTGCCGGTTTTCATTCAATCCCTACTCCCGCCCCAAGCCCCAGGCTACCACTGTTCTGCTTTATTTCTCTATAGATGTGGCATTTCTGGAAATTTCACAGGAGTGGAGTCATACAATATGTGTTTCTTATGTCTGTTTTCTTTCACTTAGCATGTTTGAGGTTCATCCATGTTATAGCATATACCAGTAGTCTATTTCTTTTTTATTGCTGAATAGCATTCCATTGTATGGATATAGCACATTGTGTTAATCCAGCAGTTGGTGGACATTTGGATTCCTTTCTGTTTCTGGCTATATTGACTATTCTTGCTATAAGTATTCTTACATAAGTCTTTGGACATATGTTTTTATTTCTCTTGGATGGATACCTATAAATAAATTGCTAATATGGTAGGTGTATGCTTAACTTTTTAAAGAAACTACAAATTATTTGCCAAAGTAGATTCACCATTTTACATTTTCACCAACAATGAATGAGTGTTTCAATTTCTCCCTATTCTCACCAACAGATGTTATCCTCAGTCTTTTATATTACAGTTTTGTAGTATGTATGATATCTTCTTGTGCTTCTTTTTTTTTTTTGTCTTTACTGTTCTGATCATTGTGCTTTTAATTTGTATTTCATAATGACTAATGATGGGAATATATTTTCATGTGCTTATTATCCATTAGTATATGTTCTTTGGTGAAATGTCTATTCAATTATCTTGCCCATTTTTAAATTTGTTTTTCTTTTTTACTGAGTTATAGAAATTATTCATATATTCTGCATGTGAGTTCCTTGTTAGATGGAGTGAAAAGAGCAGAGAGGGGCCGGGTGCGGTGGCTCATGCCTATAATCCCAGCATTTTGGGAGGCCAAAGCGGGAGGACTGCTTGAGGCCAGGAGTTTGAAACCAGCTTGCGCAACATAGCGAGACCTTGTCTCTACAAAAAACAATTTTTTGTAGCATTTATTAATGTTTTCCTAGCCTGGATCTATATTTTCATTTTCTTAATTGTGTCTTTTAAATGCAAATGTTTTTAATTCAGCGAGGTTTAATTTATCAATTTGTTCTTTTATACATCATGCTTCTTTAGTGTCATATCTAAGACATCTTTGAGTAACAAGGTCAAAACATTTTCTGTTTTTTTCTAGAAAGTATATAGCTTTAGCTCTTTTGGTTAGGTCTAATGATTCATTTTGAGCTGATTTTTGTTTATGACATTAGGAAAAGGTCTATGTACATGTGTTCATGTTGCATATAGCTGTTCAGTTGTTCCAGTGCCATTTGTTGAAAGACTTCTTTCTACCTTTGTGTCTTTATAAAAAATCAATTGTCCATATATGTGTGAATCAATTTATGGACTTTCTTTACTACTCCATTGATCTATTTGTCTATCTTGACACCAATACCACATTGTTTTTATTACTGCAGCCTTGGTTGCAGTGGTTATTCTAGGTTCTTTGCAGTAATGTATAGCTCAATTTGTCAATTTCTGTTAAAAATTCTGCCAAGATTTTTATTGAGATTCTATTGAATACGTTGATTAATTTGAGAAGAAGTGATGTCTTGATAATATTCTGACCTTGGAATGCAGTCTATTTTTCCAATTATTTAGGTCTTTCATTTTTACCATTAATGTTTCATAATTTTCAGTGTATAGGTCTTTCACATCCTTTTTCAGATTTGTCCCTAAGTATTTTATATTTTAATGCTATTGTAAATGGGGTTTTTAAATCTCAATTTATAATTGTTTGTTGTTAGTATTTAGAAATATGATTGATTTTTGTACATTGATCTTGTATTCTGATATCTCTCTAAACTCACTTATGAATTCTAGTAGCTTTTCTGGTAGATTCCATTGGATTTTCTACATAAATAACCATGCCACCTGTGAATAAAGACAATTTTGCTTCTTACTTTCCAATCTAGAAACTGTTTATTTCTTTTCCTTACCTTATTGTACTAGGTTCATGCTCCAATAGAATCTTAAATAGAAATGGTGAAAGCAGAAATCCTTGTCTTCTTGATGTTAGAAGGAAAGCATTTCGTCTTTCATCATTAAGTATAATGTTAGCTACAGGTTTTTCATAGATGCATTTTATGAGGTGAAAAACAACTCCCTTTTTTCTTAGTTTGCTGAAAGATGTTATCACAAGTGAATATTGAATATTGTCAAACATTTTTCTCTATTAAGATGATCATGTGGTTTTGCTTTTTTATATTTTTCATATGGTGAATTACATTGATTTCTTGAAGTCAAACCAACCTTGTATTCTATGATAAACCCCATTTGGTCATGAAGTATTATTCTTTTCTTGTTATTTTGTATTTGATTTGATACGTTTTTATTCCATTTGTACATCTATGTTCATGAAGCATATTGTCCTACAGTTTTCTTTACTGGTGATTTTTTGTCTGGTTTTGGTATCAGTGTAATGCTGGTCTCACATAATGGATTGACAAGTATTATCTTTTCTATTTTCTAAAAGAATTTGTGTAGAATTATTTCTTCCTTAAACATTTGGTAGCATTAGTCAGTTTAGCCATCTGAACCTGGAATTTTTGTTTTAACTAAGAAAATTAGTTAAAACTAAGCAGGCTTTAAACTACATATTTATTTTTTAAATAACTATGGGGTACTGGGTTATTTGTTTCCTTTGTCTGAGCTTTGGTAGTTTATGTCTCTCACAGAATTTCTCCATTTCAACCAAGTTGTCCAATTTATTAGCATAAAGTTGTTTAGAATTTCCCTTATTGTCCTTTTAAGGTCTGTAGAATTAATAGTAATGTCATCTCTCTCATTTCTGGTGTTGGTTATTTCTCTTTTTTCTGGTTAGACTGGCTAGACACTTATCTATTTTATTAATCTTCTCAAAGTGCCAGTTTTGATTTCATTGATTTTATCTGTTGTTCTCTGTTTCATCAATTTCCATTCTAATCTTTATTATTTCCTTCCTTCTGCTCATTTTCGGTTTCATTTGCTCTCCTTTTTCTAGTTTCTTAAGTTGGAAAAGAGGTCATTGATGTAAGATCTTCTTTTCTAATATAAGCATATAATTTTATCTTCACTCTGCCATGGCTAGAAATCCTACCCCTTGTTGTTGCTTTTCAATAAAGTTATAATCAGGCTGTATATACAATTTTATGTATTTTATTGGGCTAAGGCATTATGCCATGTGAAAGCTATGGTTAAAATTAGCATACTAATCCATTTTTTATTGACACCATTAAAAAAATAGCCAATGAACCCCTACCCAACCAGAAAACAAGAAGTGGGACTCTGCAGGACAGAGCAAGTCTGACACCAAAGCCGGTATCCGCACCCAGGAATCCCCAGAGATTGGTTGTCCAAGAGGGTCATATGGAGGCGCTTCCATTATTTTAGAATTTCAAGAAGCCTGAGAGAAAGTCACACTGTTACATGTGACAAGCCTGCCCAGGCAAAACAGAATGTCAAGAGACTCTACTTGGGGCTGAATTCTCACACTTTAGTGAGAGTGAGGCAGTCCACAGCCTCTCGCTCCAGCCAGAAGCTATGTTGGTTGTTACAAATGTTCAGGTTGTCAACGGTGGATAGACGCACTCACTCATCATTACATAATAAGAGCAGTTTGTTTTGCAGGCAAGATGATCCAACATGCGGGGCCCCTGGCGGTGTGTGGGGAGGATATTTTAAAAGGAGCTTTCAGTGAGAATGAACAAAAATCAGGAGCTATGTGGAAGACAGAAGCACATAGGAGACCGACTTTACCCATGTCAAATGCTACCTTGACCCGGTCCTGGCACTCATTCCACCCTGCATCCTCACCTCAGACCATCCGTTGGTTAGGCCAACAGCTCACCATTCATTCATGCCCTGCATAGACCAACAGCTCACTGTTCACACCCTGCCCTGCCCTGCCCAGCCCTGCCCAGCCCTGCCCTCTGGCCTTCTGCCAAGTCAGGTTCTTAGCAGCACACCCTTCACCTCTGAGAATGCGCAATGGGAAAAACAGGTGAGACGATGGGCAGTCATGCCTGGGAGACAGAGTTTGCTTGCTATGGTGGGCAGATATTCCCACCAATCACAGTAGACCACAAAACAACAGGAGGACCTGGGCTGTGGATGGGGCGGTAATCAGTGAGTTCCTGGGACCTGTGTTTGCTGGGTGCGCCCAAGAACAGTGAGGTGATCTCTAAGACGCTGTCCACACTGAGAGCCTCCAAGGCTAACCTGCCTGACAGGGTTCACACAGAGCGAAAGCAGAAGAGAGTCTGGAAGGAGAGACCGGGATGTGTGAGGACAGGGCTATGTTAGGGATATCCAATTTGGTCTGGGGGCTGAGAAGTCTAATAGGAGCCTCCTTGCCCTGCATACCCACCAAATCGCAATCTCTCTCTCTCTCTCTCTCTCTCTCTCTCTCTCTCTCTCTCTCTCTCTCTCTCTCTCTCTCACTAACCTGCTCTCAGGAAGCTCACACAATCGCAGTTCACAGCACCATTTGCTACAGGGCACTTGAACAGGGAAAGGTGGTCTCCTAGGACATGAAGTCGGCTTGGAGAGACTGGGAGCTGTCCAGGGTAGGGCTGAGGGGTTTGTTAGGCAGAGGGTGTAGGTTACTTTACCTCACTAAAGCTTCTGTTTCTGGGTTCTGTACTTTTAGAATGCGGAAGGGGAAGTGTTGTCAGAGATGTGACCTCAGGTGACTGAAGGTGCTGGGGTTTAAGGCCTTAACAAATAGGTGGCGAAAAAAAATCATACCCTCAAAATCTCCCCTGACCTTTTATTTAAGAGCCCTTAGGACCTGGGATGGGGGATGCGCAGGGAGCCAGGCGCGGCTGGTTCAGAAGCCCTGCCAGTGGCTGTCCAGTCCCGGTCTCTCCCTGCTGCGTAGGCGTTGACGGCTGCAGCCCTCCCAGATTGCAGCAGCGCCGCCCGAACCGCAGTGTGCAGATGCCGCTGCATGCGGCGCCCTCTGGCGTCCAGTGGCAGCTCGTGCGTCGGTCCTTTCTGCAGAGCTGATCTCCACCTTCTCTGTGTAGGTGGGGCCTCCTTTACAAAGAACCAGCCATGCCTTTGGGAGTGGAAGCAGATTTCATAGCCGAGACAGGAGAGCTTGCAAGAACCTCCCATGTGCCAGGCACAAGGTTAAAACAGGTATTATCATACATGCATCCATTCGTTTTCCCAATGTATTCCAGGCATCTCCTGGGAAGTAATGTGTAAGCAGAGGCCCCATAAAGGAAGGGAGCAAGTCATGAGCATGTTTGGGGGTAGTCTCCCAGAGTGGGGACAGCCAGGCCACAGGGATGCATTCTCTGGGTGTGGAGACCAGCAAGGAGGCAGCTGCAGAGGGTGGTTGGAAATGAAGTCAGAAAGATGTCCAGGGGACAGATAGTACAGAGCCTTCTGGGCCATAGGACTTCAGGTTTAGTTCTGAGAGCAGTGAACAACCATTGGACTTTGAACAAAGACATAAAACAACTCGATTCATGTTGTTTTTAAAATTACTCTGGCTTCTGCGAGGGCGTGAATAGGAACAGGAAGACCTGTGAAGAGACCAAGTGAGAGGAGAGTGTCTGGGGCCAGTTTGCTTCGCCTGCCAGAGGAGATAAGACATCTAGTTCAGAAGATGGTCTGAAAGCAGAGGCCATAGGAATCCCTGCTGGATTAACCAAAGGCTGTGTCCCGGGGTTTGGGCCTGAGCAACTGGATGAGGGAGAAGTGGTGCTACCCAGATGGATGGGGGTTCAGGTATGGGGGCATGGGAAGGAAGCAAGAGTTTAGTTTGGGATATGCCATGTTTGAGCTGCCAATTAGACTCCAAGTCATGATGTTCAGTGCACCTGAGCAGGGCTCTCTACCCTCTCCATCCTCTCCTTATGTTCTTTTCATGGCTCTTCTGGGTCTTTTTGTCATCTGAGGGCCACCCAGGCCTCCCCATCCTACCTCCGAAAGGAAAGGAAACCCACACAGAGCAGCAAGTCCACAGGGAAAGAATGGAGGAAAGGCGCTCATATTCCAGAGCCACACCCCAACTGGATGGCAAGGTCAGAGGCAGTCAGGGTTCTAGGCTCCACTCTCCAGAGGGGAATTAAAAGAGGACAAAATGCCTTTTCTCACACACTGACAGGTCACTCACATCTCAGCCAGGAGTGTGGTGGCGTGATCATAGCTCACTGTAACCTCGAACTCCTGGACTCAAGTGATCCTCCCACCTCAGGCTCCCACGTAACTAGGACTACAGGTGGGTGCCATCCTGCTCAGACAATTTTTTAAATTATTTTTTGTAGAGGCAAGGTCTCACTGTGTTGTACAAGCTGGTTTCAAACTCCTGGCCTCCAGCAGTCCTCCCGCTTTGGCCTCCCCAGATGCTGGGATTACAGGCATGAGCCACTGCATCCGGCCCCTCCCTGCTCTTCTCACTCCATCTCATCCTGGGGGATCTCATTCTCGCCCTTGGCTTCAACGACCCCTCCATGATGATGACTCTCAACTCTCCATTCCCTACCCTCAACCTCTCTCCTGAGCATCAGGCCAGCATTGCCATCTGCCCTGTTGACAAGGAACAGGCCCATCAGAGCAGCCCCACAAACCCCCATGTATGCCAGAACTGCCCACCATGTGAGCTCCATCCCTCGACACATGCATGAGTGCACACACACAGGTGCACATGCACTGCACACACCACCCCTCTGAAGCCCTGCGAAGGCCCTCCACAGTCTCTCTCCCTGTCCCATCTCACTGATCACTGAATCCTACACCCCCTATAGTGTTTCCCTTTTGGTGCTTTTCTCTTCACCACTGCCTTCATCCCTTCTACCATTCACCCATTGAACAAATGGCCTGAGTCCAGACCCTTGACATCTCTGAGGTGAAGCAACCTCCTCCTTACCCATTTCCTGCTTCTGTTCTCAGATCCATCCTTTCCACTACACTCTACATTTCCCAAGTTATCTTTCTGAAACATAGCTTGGATCTCCCTCTCAGAACTCTCAATGGCTCTCTGTCACCTACAGGACAACCCGAACTCCTCAGCATGACTTCAAGGCCTTTCTCAGCCTTCCCCCATCGACCTCTCATCTCACCACGTCCTCCCACACTGCTTGCTCCTGGCGCTCCATCTGGTGCAGAATCCCTGGCACAGATGAGGCTGCTTCTCTGGTCTGTCCCTGTTGTGCCTTTTTCGTGGAATCCACTCACCAATTTGGTATTTATGTATTAAGCACCCAGAGTGCTCCAGGCACTGGGGGTACAGGAGAGAACAAAATCCTCAAAATCCCTCCTCACACAGTGTGAGACAGGCTGTTCCAGAGAGCCCTTCTCCAGGGAGTGAATGAATGAACCAGGTGGCGAGGCATGCAGATTGCGCATGCAGAATGCCCAAACCTCACCTCAACACCTCTTTCGGGGTCTTTGGACATTCTGCTCCTCCATAAAGACATCTCTCAATGTCCATCCTTAGTGAAGGCTTTCCTCTTATTAGGTGCTTTTGTACTTTATTCTTCTATTTAAGCCAATTCATTCTGCCTTGGGTTAGAGTCAATTGTTGACAACTCTGCTTCAGTATCTATCCTTCTAAGGAAGGAACTAGTATTTATCAATCACCTCCTCTGTGCCACACTCTGTGTGTCCCCCACAGTGCTTGGCTCGATGCCTGGTTTAGAGCTGGGGCTAGAGGACAGACCATGACTCAGCTCCTGCCTTTTGCACCCAGCTGCTGGCTATGTGGCTACTGGCAAGCTACTCAGCCTCACCAAGCTTGTTTCTGTAACTGTTGAAAGGGAGTGAACATAGCACCTGCCTCTGTTAGGAATTATCCTTCTCACATAGCCTGGAGAGTTTCAGTTAGACCCTTGTTCCCAGGCTCTGTTGTTTTTTTCTTAGGAACCATGCTGGCTTCTTTATGATCTAACTCTGGGGGTCCCATGTTTCTTAAAGAAAGAACTTTTGCTTATTTCCTGAAAGCTCCTGGACTTCGGAGAGGTGCGGCTGGAAGAGAAGGGAAGTGGTATGCAGCCCCCTAGGAAGTCACTCTTCTGACTTCCTGCTCAAGGTTGCACAGCTCTAGTAAGTGGCAGAGCTGGGATCCCAGCCCAGGCCTCACTGATCCCCATATCAACGGTTCCCCCATCACATCTCACTGCCTGTTTAAAAGGGGAAAAAGGACTTTTGAAGATGCCTTCTTTTGAAGTCACCTTCTGACTTCCATCCTCTCCACTGCTCTCTCCACTGCTGTCCCAGAGAGTTGACCTGACAACTGCCATGGGCCCTGACCCTGACTAGATGCACCTGGGTGGTGGGGGTGGGGGTGGGGCTGCATTCCCAGCCCCTCATCATCTCAGGAAGTGAAACCTGGGCCGGGGGCTACAGATGCCCCATCTCTCCAGGCTGACTTGGGGATCTGCAGGTTATGAAATCCCTGGTTTAATCCAGCAGATTCTAATGGCCAGAGTTCAGAGAAGAGAGGAATTCCTTTGGGGCATGCAGGACCCTTAAAGCATGGCTCTGCCCAGGTCCAAAGACCCCTGGGGAGCCCTACACCACACCTGAGGGCAGAAAGGACGTCAGTTTTCTCTTTTTCTGAGTTAGTGAGGCCCTTTTCTCCTCCCATCTGGTTTCCACTTCCTTGGGCACGTCCCTGCACCCATGTGGCCACTGGGGGGCACTGTTGGATGATCCTGGAATTTCAGGCGACAAGCAAGCATTCCAAGACTCCTAGTCGCCAGCCAAGGAAACCACAGGGGTTCTCCACCCCAGGCGTCCCCAACCCTCTGTCCCTCCTCCTAGTTGTCCTTTGTGCCCCAGGCTCTCTTCTGCTCCTAAGTCATCTTCCCTGTACTCTTCCAGATACACGTTGGCTCTGCAATACCAGGAATGCCAGGATGCTTTAGCCACCTTCTGTCCTCTACCTTTCCCTCCCCTGCTTCAAAGACTTTGGTCCATCAAAGCACCAAAGCATCCTGCTGCTGACACTAACAAGTAGTGCCAAGGTATTGCCTTTAAGGAAGATCAGGAGCGGAACATCTGGTGGCAAAGAAAATCTTTCTAATAGCCCCATTCTAGTGACCAACTTGCACCTCCTTCTAGCAGGAGAGTTCGGGAGTAGGGGACTTAGAATGTTTTGTTCTTTTAAGAAATTCAGAACATATGTATGTTTAAAATAAAAATAAAAATATTTGAGCCAGAGAGGCTGAGTCACTCCAGAGCCTCAGATTTGAGTTCCCAGGGCAAGCGCCACTGCCTCTCCACGCAAGAGCTTACTCCAATCAACAAACACATTTTTTTATCCAATTGTTTTCTACCTAGTCTTTCGCACCTCTAATTCTACTTCCTTAGCATTCGAGTAAGGCCCTAGGTAAGTGGTGCATGGCAGGCAGGCCCTGCTCTGTTCTTACAGGTCACCTGTGGGTGCTTTAGGCCATCAGACTTCCAGTAAAGCCAGTCATTTTCCTCAGATTCAACTTCAGGAAACTCCTCACTGCAGTTTCAGCCTCCTTTCTGCAAGGCCTCAGAGTCAAAGATTCCCTGTGTTCCCTTTGTGATGACCCCTCTTGGACTCAGAGAACATCATTAAGATGCACTGAGCATCAGGTTTGCACTGTTTGGAATGTTTGCAGGATTCATTTTCAAAATGATTTGGCATGTTCGAAAGTCCTTTCTCCCTTCTTAAACAGACAGTGAGATGTGATGGGGGAACCGTTGATGTGGGGGTCAGCAAGGCCTGGGCTGGGATCCCAGCTCTGCCACTTACTAGAGCCGTGCGACCTTAAGCAGGTCCTGTGACCTCTGAGCCTTGATGTCCTCTCAGTAAAATAGTGACAGTAGGAGGACCTACGGTGCCAGTGGAGATAAGGGAGATACATGCATTCGTCTGCTTAGGGCTCCCGCTCCTCGGCCAGGTAAAGTTGAAGAACGAATCATAGAACAAGAAGTAGCCCAGTTTTCCCATTTTACAGATGAAGAAACAGGGGCCCAAAGAGGGGAAGTGACTTACCAGGTCACCTGGTAATAAAGTCAGGACAGGAACTGGCAGGTCAAGGGCCTTTCCATGATATCAAGTTGCTTCTTGTTTTTCTGTTCTATTCCTCTTCTCTACTGACCAAAGGCCATAAAAGGGAGAGAAGGACCTGGGGCTTAGAGTAACCTTCAGGCCCAGCTAATTCAGCCACATAACGCAGACACTAAGGCGTCAACCTGCTTTAGGCTACGTTTATGAAGCAAAAGCAGTGATACTGTCTGCCCTTCTGGGCTAACTGGGCCACACCAGGGTCAAAGTGTTCTTCTCTGGAGACTTTGATACATGGCCCACTTTGAAGTTAGAAAACTTCAGAGGATGGCCAGGGTGGTGCAAGACCTCAAGCCACAGCATGTAAGGAAGAGTTAAGGACCTGGGAATAATGACCTCAAAGAAGAGAAGCCACAGAGCTTCTGGCCACTGTTTTCAACTTTGTAAAGTGCTGATGTCTGCAAGGTGCAGGGGAGGGGAGGAAGAATTGCTCTGTATGGCCACAGGTGGGTAGAGAAGCCTGAGTGAAAGCTTCAAGAAGGATAATTCCTGGTCCACAAAGGCAACTGAAAAGTTAGCTCTGTCCAAAGTTGGAATGACCCCTGGTAGGAGGCAATAAGCACATGTGAGCAGAAGCTGGAAGACCATGGGTGCTTAGGAGACCTTAAAGCACAGAGTGACTACTGGACAGGACCAGGTTCAGCCCACAGTATACCCAAACACTCTAATGAGAACAACACAGCAGGATGGATAGGAGCATGAATTCTGGAGCCACAGTGCCTGAGTTCAAACCCTGGTTCTTGCCTGGACTGGCTGGGTGACCCTGAACAAGATACTTAACCTCTCTGTAAAATAGAGAGGGAGCCACCAGCTCTAGGAAACCCTCCTCCCTGCCCTGCTATCGTCTGATACAGAGGCTGCCTGGTGCATCCTCCTCCTGGCAGTGATGACTGGTGCAAGGCTGGTCTTCCCTCTTGACCCCTCTCAGCCTCTTGGGCAAGAGTCAGAAATAGCCCCTGGCTGGCCCTGTGGCAACTCAAATTTCTTTGTAAGTGAGGGCCCTCTAAGGACACCAAGTCTAGGGGCTGAAAGGCAAGGAGAGGCAGTTAAGCTGTGGGCACCATAGAGGCCGTGCATCTGCTGGTGTTTGCTGGTTCACAAACACTGCCAGGGCAGCTTCTCCGTGCCCAGCCTAGACCAGACACCAGTATGCAAGGGCAGAAGAGACATGGCCCTGCCCTCAGGGTGCTTCCACCTAGTGGAAGACCATGTGCGGATGAACACAGGCCCCTCAGGACTTGGTGTGACAGATCTGTGTCTGGAGCATAGAGTTGGTAGGTGGAGACCAGGAAGAGAGTTGAGAAAGCCTCCGTGGAGGATGTGACATGAGTTGAGTGTCAGAAGAAGTCATTGAAGTGACAGAGAAGGAGGAAGGCAGGGATTTCTGGCCAGGGGGCTGCTGGAGTCAAAGCAGAAACACCTGGAACCATCTGGAAGCTCACATTTCTTGATACCTTCCTGGAAGTCACTGAGATAAACACCTTGGGCACACTATCTCATTTAATCCTCAGAGCATGCACTGGGCATTATTAATCCCATTTTACAGATTGGAACCTGAGACTCAGAGAGGAAAAACACCCCACCAAAGGCCATGTGAGTGGCAAGCAGTGGAGGAGGGGCTCCACCCCAGGCCTGTCTGACTTCAAGTCTTAACCTAACCTGTCTGTTTTCAGCCAGTTAGAGCCTTCAAGGCCGTTTAATGTGATGCCAGTGTGGACTTCCAGGATGGGGGTTTAGAGGGAAGACAGGGGAACATCAGATCATGAAAGACTTTGCTCGCCTTTTAGGAAATGCAGGTTGATCCTAGCAATAGGGCGCCAATGAGGAGTTGAAGAGGTGACAGATCCTACCTGCACTTTAGCAGGGTCTCTATAGCAACTGTGGGGAGAAGAGACCAGAGGGGAGCAAGTCTGAAGACAGGACCAACAGGGGTTGCAGTGGCCCAGACTGTGCTTGCTGGTGGCTTGAACCAGGGTGACATGGGGAGGGAGAGGGAAACAGAGAGAAGCAAACAGACACCAAGGCCAAGTGATTGGCTGCATGTGGAGTGTGTCGGGTGAAGGAGGAAGAAAAGTGTTGATAAGGACATCCAGGTTTCTGGTTTGGGCAACTGGGTGAATGTTGTTACCCCTGTGTTACAATCACCTGCACTATTCAGCACAGTAACATGCTGTACAGGTTTGTAGCGTAGGGCAAAAGGCTCTACCATACAGCCTGGGTGTGTGACAGGCTATACCATCTAGGTTTGTGTAAGTACTCTATGATGTTTGCACAATGATGAGATCACCTTACACATTTCTCAGGACGTAGCCCCATCGTTAAGTGACACGTGACTGTATTTCCACCACTTTGCTATTCTGCCTTTGAGTATTAGTAGTGGGGGCCTCATGGTAAGACAACCAGCACACTGCTTGAACCAGAGCAGCAGCTCCAAACCGTGAGGGAGGGACTACCCTCATTAGCCATTCCTTAACATGTTCTTTTCTTTTATTTATTTATTTATTTATTTATTTATTTGAGACAGGTTCTCACCCTGTCACCCAGGCTGTTGTGCAGTGGCGCAATCTCAGCTCACTGCAGCCTCCACCTCCCTGGGGCTCAGCTGATCCTCCCACCTCAGCCTCCCGAGCAGCTGGGTCTACAGGCATGCACCACCGTGCTGGCTGATTTTTCTATTTTTTGTAGAGATGGGGTTTCACCTTGTTGCCCAGGCTGATCTCAAATTCCTGGACTCAAGCAATCTGCCTGCCTCAGCCTCCCAAAGTGTTAGAATTAAGGGCATGAACCACTACACCCAGCCTTTGTTTTTTTTTTTTTTTTCCCCCCAAGACAGGATCTTGCTCTGTCAGCCAGGCTGGAGTGCAGTGGCATGATCATGGCTCACTGCAGCCTCAAATTCCTGGGCTCAAATGATCCTCTCACCTCAGCCTCCTGAGTAGCTGGAACTACAGGGACAAGCTATTATGCCCAGCTAATTTTAAAAAAAATTTTTAGAGGTGGAGCCTTATGTTGCCTATGTTGCCTAGGCTGATACTGAATTCCTGGCCTCAAGCAATCCTCCCACCTCAGCCTCCCAAGTTACTGGGATTATAGGCATGAGCCACCCTGTAATAAAAGAACATATTCTTTTATTTAGCCAATATTGCAGTGAGATGAGTGTGTAGCAGCTCATTCAAGACAGGAGCCAAGGCCCAGGCATCCATGAAGGAGCCCCTTAGAGGCAGCTGAAGTTAATCTGAGAAGCCTTCCTGCAGGAGGCTGACCTTGACTTTGGAGGTAAGTAGTGGGCTGGAGTGGAGGCCCATGCCACTTCCAAGGGAAGTTCTCAAACGTCAGGCAGATGCACAACCACAACATCAGCAACAACAGTGACTTTAACAGAGTCCTGTTCCACACTGACCAGGCTTTGCTTCTCCATGCACCTCCATGGGTATTAATCCTCTGTAGTCCTAACCAAAGACATGTTAACACACACTAACAATGAAGGTCCATTTCCCTCCTTCCTTCCCTCCTTCGCCCCCTCCTTCCTTCCTTCCTTCCTTCCTTCCTTCCTTCCTTCCTTCCTTCCTTCCTTCCTTCCTTCTTTCCTTCCTTCCTTCCTTCCTTCTTTCCTTCCTTCCTTCTTTCCTTCCTTCCTTCCTTCCTCACTCTCTTTAAGCCTATGAAGCAAGGGGGTAGGGGGGCCTAGTGTCCTACCTATTTTATTAGTAAACTGCTACACAGAAAGGTCAAGTGAGTGAGCTTGGGTCACATAGACTGCAGTCCTGGTCAGATGCCTTGCCTTGTCCTCCTCTTTGGGAGCCTTTGGGTCCTGACTCTTGCACCACCACTGCCTCAAGGCCCTCAGTTAAGGTATGAACAGTTAATCACCAGCACCAACTCCCTTCTAAACCAGATTGGCGTGAAGTCAGGTTGCCTCCAGGAGAGACGACCCCTGGGGAATCTCTGTTCCTGAGACCAGAAATTGAGCCCAGAGGCCTGGCACCGAGCTAACAGTAAAAGTGGACAGTAGAATGGCATGGTGACTTACAAAGTCACACAATCTTGAGTTCTGTTCCAGCCTTACTACTAATCAGCTAAATTACATTGGTCCTCTCTGAGCTTCAGTATCTTCATCTGTAAAATAGAGACAATGATATATTTCCCACTGGCTGGTGGCAAGGATTAAATCAAATGATCTCTGGAGGGCTGTCAGTCCAGTGTCCTCCTGCCCTGCCTACCTATGGGTGAGTGCGGACTGTGCCAGCACATGGGTGAGTGGGCTGGTGGGGAGCATCAAGCAGAAGTGGCAGTCATGCCAGGAAGGGGAGCTAGTTCCCTGGGAGTGACACCTGAGAAGATTCACAAATGGGAAGAACTAAGAGATTCTGCCTCCAGTCCCTCTGTGTGGGTGTGGGTGTGTATGCACACACAGTTATAAACTCTTCTTTTAGATGACCGTAGTCACCAATCACTCACGGTGACAGCCACCACAGCCCTTCCCTCTGCTGAGGGCAAGGCCTGGCTCTCAAGCAGGAAACCAAACCAAAGGGAAGGGAGTGGTCTTTGGGGATTTTCACCCTGCCCAGGGAAAGGATCAAGGGACACTCTGGCTGCTATTGTGTGGCCAAAAATCAGAAATGGAGCCCACCACAGAACTGGAAAGGCGGTTCAGTTAAGTTAGCTGGCTGTCCATTCTTTATACTAATTTTGTCCTTATTACCCTGTAAAGTAGCTTTGCTCTCCCATTCAACCAACTAGGAAACGAACAGTAGGAGTCTCAGAGAGTGTCAATAACTTGCTCAAGTTCATACAGCTAGCAAGCGTCAGTGCTGGGAATAGGGCCTGAGTTCTTTTCCTACACAGCACTGCCAAACCAAGTACTGACAGATACTTTTCAGGGCAGAAGCCCTGAAATGTGCCTGAACAACTGTTATGATGGTTCTTTTTTTTTTTTCCTTCTTTAGTTAATTTCTTTTTTTGTTGTTGTTCACACTTAAGTTTAAAGGATAGAGAGAGGACAACATACCCCTGAGGCCAAGTCACAAAATAGAAGCAGAGGTCAGAGGAAGATCTCAAAGAGGGAAATGAAATTCAAGGGCTACTCATTCTACCTGCACAGTGTGGTGTGGGAGCTAAGGGTACATGTCCTGGAATCACAAAGAACTAATTCCAGTCCTAGAGTCACCACTTATTAACCTCAGGCAGGTGATTTCACCTCTCACTGCCTCCATTTCCTTTCCTATAAAATGGTACTAATGTATACACTAACTTCTAGGGCTGTGAAGATTAAATGTTGCCCTGGGTTAGAAGTGCTTAGCACAGGGTCTGACACATGGTAAGCCCATGTCACCAATTATGACAACTGATTCTCCTTCAAGGGCTTTTCTCTGTCCACAGCTTCTGTTTTCAAGAAGGAAGGCAAAGGAAATATATACATATGATCAAATGGATAAAGCATCTGACTTTGGCCACACAGGATTACCTGACTTTAAATGACAGGAGAACTCAGTGTGCCAAGTCGGAGAAACAGAGCCCCTTGGTGCTGGTCAGGGGAGGCTTTCAAAAAGAGTATATAGGGAAGGGAACTGGCGGTCAATTTGGTAGAGGGGTGGGAATGGTGAGATCTCAGGGAGAGTAAAGGGTGGGGCAATCTGGGAAGCAGAGGGAATAGGGCAACAAGGACCTGGTGATTGGGAGCCTGGAGAAACACCCCAGAGCTAAGCTGGAGGCTGAGAGCTATGAGGAGAGTTTCACAAGGAAGCAGAGCAGAGAAATCGTCATGTATTCAGTGTCTGCTGGATGCTAAACTCATTCAACAATTAAAACCTCACCACACCCTTAGGGACATCCTGATTTTTCAGAGGAGGACACTGGTGCCCAGAGAAGTGAAATAACTTACCTAGTAACTGTTAGGGATTTACACTTCCATCTGGCTGCCTCCAAAACACCCGAGCCGTTCACTGACTGGGACACTGACAGGCCAGGTTCAAGGGACTCTAAACCATACCAGCCCTTCTCTATAGTCATCTGTCATCCTTCAGGCTCCTGGAGGCCACTGCCCTCCCAGACCACCCCCTGCAGCTCTAGGCAGGCTCCCAGTCTTCAACCACACCTCACAGACTACCACTACGAAATGCCAGAATCCGGAGTCGGGCCTCATGGGCTTTCGGGGCTCTCCCCATGAGGCACACACATAGAGAGGAGGGTTTCCTGGCGGGAGGGTGGGGGAGTGCCCAGTGGGGACTTCTCAGTGCTAGAGCCCCTCTGAATCCAGAGCTCCATATCTACCGCAGTCTGATCTCAAGGAACCACCACTGTTTGGCACACCTGTCTAGGTGACCCTGACAGGGACCTGGAGAACAGAACTAGCAGGGGCTTGAGGCTGTCTTATGCCTCCCCAAAGCACCCTGGACCTTCTCAGATGCCCTATCTAGGCAGAAGGCAGGCTGGGCTGCCCACACACATTTCCCAAAAGCAAAGGGCATCCTCGTCTGCCCACCTAGGGTGCTGTAAGCTGCACTCTCAAGTTCAGAGCCCCGTGGGCCAGCTGGCTTTGCAAGTTCTGCCGGAGGGCCCGTTTTGTGAGTAGCTGACTCTTCCCAAGGGCAGCAGCGTGTCCCCCAGCCTTCCCTGCCCGGGCCCTGGGGGAGGGAGTCGGGGAGTGGTGAGGGCCAGCCCTGCAGTGCTGCCTGTTCCTGCGGCTCCTGTCGGTGGGGGCGAACACAGCAGAAGAGTTTCTGCCACACTGCGGACCGCACCTGCTGCATTTCCCTGTGAAGCCAAATCTTTGCTGGGTAACAGGGAGGTGGGAAGCCGATCTGGAGAAGGGGTCGCGACGGCGGGAGAAAGGGCAAGAAAGGGGTCTGCAGATCCTGTCTGGCGGCACCACAGTAATAGCAACACGTCTCCCGCGGGGCTGGATCCCGCCGTGGGCCTGGGATAGCTGCTATTGATTATCTCCTCCTTGCCTACTTCATTACGTTGGCAGGAGCCTCTCTCACCAGCGCCCCTCAACTTCTGCCCTCCCCAGTCTCCCCGGCCCAGCAGCACCCAGCTGAGCTCTCCTGGAGGTTCTGGTTAGTAAGCCGGGCTCTGCCAAAGAATGTTTTCCTCGCGGGGCGGGGGCTGAGGCCCGGGGGCCAACGAGGTGACGAGCTCGGTGGCGGCGGCTGGCAGCTTGCCGCCCCAGCCCTGGCCCCCACCGGCCCCTTTAATTCGAGTTCGCCGTGGAGCCAGGTGCGGCGCTGCGTGGCGCGGTGCGGCTGCGGGCGGCGGCCGGGAGCTCCGTACGCGCCGCCCGCGGGACTGCAGAGCCGGCTCCCGGCTGGCCGCCCGCACCCCGCCGCCGCCCGCTGCTGGGGTTCTGCCGGCGCTGGCCGTAACCCAGGAACATGGAGGCCCCGGTGCCCATCCGGAAGGGTAAATCCGTGTCGGGGCGTTGCGTGGCGCGTGCTGCCTTCCCTGCCCGGCGGCGGCGCCCAAAGGGGCTGCGGGGCATCCGGCGGCGCAGCCTGCAGCGCAGCAGGCTCGGGCTGAGTTCCGGGCGGGCAAGCCCTTGCCGACCACTGCAGTCCGCTCGGCAAGTCCTGGACCGGGGAGATCAAGGGGAACTTGCACCCTGCTCAAGAAGAGTGCACAGAATGGGCTCGGGACCCTCTGGGGTTTGCGTGGCGCGGGGCGGAGGGCACGGAGAGGAGCTGGTGGGTGGTGGGAAGTGCAGCTGGCAGCATAACCAAGTCTGGTAAATAGCGCGGGTTGGAGGACCTGAACCACTTGGGACGGCCGGGCTGCATTCGCCTCTACGGCACAGAATAACAAACAGCTTTGCTGCAGAGAGGGCTTTCCCCTTCGCTGGGTCCGTGGGCTGCAGCCGAGCCCCCGCGCTTAAAAGGAAGCTGAGATCTGGGGCAGCAGCCTGGCGCCGGCTACTCCCCACCCCCAGAGATCAGGTTCCGGGATTTTTGGGTGGAGACTGAGCCTCCGCGGTCCCTCGGCTGGACCCCGGGGGCTTAAGAGCTGAGCTGCGCTCGGGCCCGCAGCAGGAGCCGACCGCGCGGGCAGGAGGGGGTTAAGGTGGCGCTAGCGGCCGCGGCCAGCGGGAGGGTCTGGTCCTCTGCGCCGAGGCGAGCTGTGAGCGCGCCGGACGGAATCCCGGCCGGAGCCCGGGGCGATGGGGAGAGGGCCCAGACCCCTCCCCGCCCTGGGGCCTGCGGGATTGGGTCGGCAGGGGGCCAGTCCGGAAGCCGGCTTCCTCCAGGCTCCCCCTCTCGCTGCTGCCAAGCAGCCTCACAGCTAGGCAGGCTGAGCGTTTGTTCTGTGCTCCCTGCTGAGGAGATGTGAGGGATTTTCTCTTGGGGGAGAAATCAGTGGTCGAGCGACTGCCCAGCTCAAATGCCACCCGGCTCAGAGGGAGGCCTGCGGCCCAGGGATCCCGGAGGGAGCGTAAGTTCATCCAGCTTTCGTACAGTGCCGACTTTGTTGTGTGGGGTCTCCCTAGATGCGCTCTGAAGCAGTCTGTGTGTGCTGGGGGGGTGGGGTGCTTCTTTTCCAGGACTGGCTGAGGTCAGAGCTTGTAGACAGGCTGCAGTGAGCTAAGCCCTCCTCTTGGGAGCTGCTGTGCCCTGACATGTGGGGGTAGGAGTGCTTCTTCCAGAGTCCTTCCTGAGAGCAGCTGGGGACTAGGGACCTGGATCAACCCAGGGTGGCCCCTGGATAAGGCAGGCCCAGCTAAGCCTGAGTCTTGCTCCCTGGGAGAAAGTGCTTCAAGCTGATGGGAAGCCTGCCCAGAAGAGGCAGGAAGGCTGAGGGATAGTCCTCAGGCCTGGCATCAGAATGGAGGGTGAGCATGGGGGCCTGTCACTTCCCATGAGGGAAGCTCCTAGGCCCTCCTAAATCTTGGCAGCTGCCCAAATGCCCTGGTTCCACCTTGCTGCTGTTTTTTTCCAGGCAACGTCACACCTCCTGAGGACAGCCAGGACTCCAGCTTTTGCTGAGCTTTGCATCTTGCCTCCTTCCTTCAAAAGGCTCCAGGCCCATGCTCGGCTGTCTTCAAGTCCCGCATGCCCCTGGCCAGGCATCACATCGCCCCTCCAGCCCAGCCCAGTCCTAGAGCTCACCTCCAGGACCCAGAATCTGCCCTCCTGCCCAGAATGACTCACCATTATTTCTAGCTGGAGTGAGAAGACGTGATGGGGAGTTGGGCTGCCTGTTTGTGCATCTAAGATTCCTGCAGCATCTGATCAGCTCTGCAAGGAAGAGAGCTTCAGGTTCCTGTCTGGTCAGGTAAATCAATCTATCATTTAATAACAACCTTGTGTAGAATCATTAGGGTAGAGGCCAATGAGGAAGACCCAGGCCCAAGATCCCCCACCGTGAATACCTCCCTGGGTACGAGTATCTGAGACATTAGTGCAGCACCTGGGAGAGGGTCCACTTTTAACCTATTAGCATGGGGTTATGCTCCACGAAGCCTGTGTGGTACAAGTGGGCCTGTACCAGCCACCTTCCCCCAGTGCAGGGCATTCCAGAGGTTCCTTGAGAGATTGCTACCTGCTCCCCCTGATCCCCAGACAAGTTACAAGGTGAAAGTACATTTTGCTTTGTCGTTGTGGTGGTGGTGATCATGTTTCTGAACTCTTGGCTGAGAGATGGGAGACAAAAAGTGGCAACCCATGTCGGGCTGCCAATGCTGAGTAGCCGCATGTCAATAACTGCCTCTGTCTTTCAGCCAAGCGAGGCTGTCTCTCCAGCTCTCAGAGAGCTCTCGGGGCTCTCCTGCAGGAGACCAGGCCAATGCTCCTGTGCTTCCTGGGGCCAGTAGCAGCACCCTGAGCTCCCTGCCACCAGGCAGCTGAAAGGCATAGCGTGAGGCGCTTCTCAGTCCCAATTATGACAGTGGCCACCGGAGACCCAGCAGACGAGGCTGCTGCCCTCCCTGGGCACCCCCAGGACACCTATGACCCAGAGGCAGACCACGAGTGCTGTGAGAGGGTGGTGATCAACATCTCAGGGCTGCGGTTTGAGACCCAGCTAAAGACCTTAGCCCAGTTTCCAGAGACCCTCTTAGGGGACCCAAAGAAACGAATGAGGTACTTTGACCCCCTCCGAAATGAGTACTTTTTCGATCGGAACCGCCCTAGCTTTGATGCCATTTTGTACTACTACCAGTCGGGGGGCCGATTGAGGCGACCTGTGAATGTGCCCTTAGATATATTCTCTGAAGAAATTCGGTTTTATGAGCTGGGAGAAGAAGCGATGGAGATGTTTCGGGAAGATGAAGGCTACATCAAGGAGGAAGAGCGTCCTCTGCCTGAAAATGAGTTTCAGAGACAAGTGTGGCTTCTCTTTGAATACCCAGAGAGCTCAGGGCCTGCCAGGATTATAGCTATTGTGTCTGTCATGGTGATTCTGATCTCAATTGTCAGCTTCTGTCTGGAAACATTGCCCATCTTCCGGGATGAGAATGAAGACATGCATGGTGGTGGGGTGACCTTCCACACCTATTCCAACAGCACCATCGGGTACCAGCAGTCCACTTCCTTCACAGACCCTTTCTTCATTGTAGAGACACTCTGCATCATCTGGTTCTCCTTTGAATTCTTGGTGAGGTTCTTTGCCTGTCCCAGCAAAGCCGGCTTCTTCACCAACATCATGAACATCATTGACATTGTGGCCATCATCCCCTACTTCATCACCCTGGGGACAGAGTTGGCCGAGAAGCCAGAGGACGCTCAGCAAGGCCAGCAGGCCATGTCACTGGCCATCCTCCGTGTCATCCGGTTGGTAAGAGTCTTTAGGATTTTCAAGTTGTCCAGACACTCCAAAGGTCTCCAGATTCTAGGTCAGACCCTCAAAGCCAGCATGAGAGAATTGGGCCTCCTGATATTCTTTCTCTTCATAGGGGTCATCCTTTTCTCTAGTGCTGTCTATTTTGCAGAGGCCGATGAGCGAGAGTCCCAGTTCCCCAGCATCCCAGATGCCTTCTGGTGGGCAGTCGTCTCCATGACAACTGTAGGCTATGGAGACATGGTTCCGACTACCATTGGGGGAAAGATAGTGGGTTCCCTATGTGCAATTGCAGGTGTGTTAACTATTGCCTTACCGGTCCCTGTCATTGTGTCCAATTTCAACTACTTCTACCACCGGGAGACAGAGGGAGAGGAGCAGGCCCAATACTTGCAAGTGACAAGCTGTCCAAAGATCCCATCCTCCCCTGACCTAAAGAAAAGTAGAAGTGCCTCTACCATTAGTAAGTCCGATTACATGGAGATCCAGGAGGGGGTAAACAACAGTAATGAGGACTTTAGAGAGGAAAACTTGAAAACAGCCAACTGCACCTTGGCTAACACAAACTATGTGAATATTACCAAAATGTTAACTGATGTCTGATTGAAACCTATTACCATACTCACAGCTCAATGGAACTAATGCAGATGTTGCATAATAGCCTGCATTGTAGTCAGTGTGTTCTACAGTGTGTATCTGGTTCTGCATGGAAAGCAATAGTTGTGCAAGTGACTTTTGATCTTTTGACTTTGATTTAGGACACAGAATATCTATCATGGCTTTCATGCACATCCTCATCACCGGCTTATGAGTTTCCAAAGACGGGAGTCACCTGTCAAGCTAGGATTTCAGAAAGACACTGAGGCCACCTCATATCCAATACACAGTGCACCATATCAGTGCCATCATTCCTTCCTAATGAAATGCACACAACATCCAGGAGATGCACTCCCCTCCCCGCCATCCCACCACCCCATTTGAGCCCACCTGCCCTTTCACAGAGGAACACAATCATGGTTTAGCTTTAAATAGCTGGTGTTTACTCAAAAGGTCATTCTCATTTTTGCATTGAAAAGAACACACAGTCCTGTGTGTTGGAATTACTTTCTGTGTCACAGGCTGAGGTTTGTGAATTGCAATTGCCAAGTAGATGCTCCGGAGGCTTGTGTTTCATAACGGAAAATGCTGCATTCTGCTTTTTCTCTGCAGTGTCGATGTGAGGGAAGCCCGGGGGAGGGACAGTTAGTATAACCAAATATGAGTTGTCAAGTTTCACATTTGTTCCCTTAGGCCTATGGGGAGAAGCTAACAAACCAACGGACCTCTAAGCCTCTGATTTCACCATTTTTGCAGGCTCCAGGGTCACAAAAACATGTCTAGTTTCTTACTGGAGTTTGCAGACATCTGCTTTCCTACTAATGTGGCCCGGCTACACTGACACTGCAGTGAAATTTACCAGTGATGCAATAGAGCTGCATGGGTGTTTGTTGCATGAATCTCAATATTTAAAACACAGGAGATAACCTATTTTCCTAGTAGCCTACACAGTATTAATATTTAGAGTATTAATAGGCTTGGAATGGTCTTGAACTAGGGGGTTTTTTCCCATCAGAAGGCAAAATCCCTCCATCAGGGGAAAAGATAGACTATTTGGAATGGAACTAAAACTTCTGGCCCCCCAGCCTAGCTATCCCTGTTCTTCTAAACAGGAACGCAGACCTCTGCAAAGCCAGGAGAGTAAGCAGGGAAGGCAGCATCTGAACACCTCACATGACTGCACCTTAGGAAATAACCTAGTCACGGGCATGACTGTACAGTGGACCAGGGCATCTGGTCCTGACAACAGGCAGGTCTGTGGGTCCAGTGTATATAAATATATATCGAGTATCTCTCTTTCACGCGTTCCTCTACCTAGCTAGCGATAGAAAAAAAAATTGCATTTGAACATTGTACAAGCTTATGCAATATTTTTGACACAGGGCAATTTATGCATGTGTTTGACTATGTGCACTAGGGTGTATATATATACATACATATGTGTGTATATGTATATACATACACACACATATATATATATTCATTTTCTGGAGTTCAGGTTCAGGAGCAAATCCACTGTTTGGTGGGTTGGCTGTCTAAGAGGCCTAACGGGTTAATTTGTCTCACTGGTAACCCCACTGGGCCTGGGTTTGCTGCCATTGCCTCAGACACTCCAGTATCCATGGATTCCTAGACGTTAGAATTGTCTTTCTGCCCTCCATGTGCTGCAGCTTCAGTTCCCATGGCTGAAGCTTGTCTTACTGAGTGCACAAGGGCCCTGTGGCCCTCACAGTTCCAGCTGTCCTGGGCCAGACCTACCCTGGGCCTCCTCTCTATAGTTCATCCTGTTCATCATCTCCATTTTCACGTTTACCTATGCCACTTGGATCTTATTATCATTTGGCTCTGCATCTGTCACTTTCACGAACCTTTCCCTAAAGAGCCAGAATGGATCCCCTGCTTTGAAACCAAGGACACCAAGGAGTAGGACTCCCTGGGACCAAATTCCACTGATCTGGACTTCAAGGGAGCCTCCTCTATGTGGAAATGTCTGAAATCCAGGACTAAGGGATGGAGTCCCTAAATGATCCAAAGGCATCATTTTGATCTCCAGACCCAAACTCTCTCCCCGTTAAACTGGCAATGAGACCTGCTTTTTAAAAAGAACCAAAGGATGGGTAAAGAATCATTTCCCACCCCCCAGAACAGGCAGAGTGCAAATGAGCACTGCACAGCCTAAAGGTAGACAGTAGGTTGACCCTGAAATGGCTTCAGGTAGGGGGCTTTTAACTTACCAGACTGGGCTTCTTTGCCTTTTGACAGAGTGGCTGAATTTTCCCAAACAGTGAATTGCAGGGGTCGGGCTGTGCAGGGGTGGCTCCAGCCCAGGCCTCACTGCTGCCTAGCCAGTTGTCTTGGGGCATGGGGCACCAGCTCAGGGTGCTAGGCCCAGGGTGCTCATTAGTGCCTGGTCACCCACATCCCCAGGTATCTGCAGGGCATCCCATGCCCAGCACAAAGCCTCTGTGCTTCTCTTCCTCTCCTTCATGGGAGGTGGTGCTGAATTTCCAAGACATGGGGTGGGAGGGACACAGACCTTTGGAAAATGGAAGGTAAAGCAACCCATATCTGAGGCCTAGGTCAGGGTAGATATTTTATCACAGTGTTGTTGGCCCAGGACTCTAAAATGTTCACACACAGTCATGTACATTCACCACAAAATAGGTACACTGTTGTCACACACAAACATAAAACATGCAACATGTGCAAAATACAGACAGACCAAGTTAACATAAAAGCAAACACAGAAGATATATGGTTATAACTGTATACAAAATGCACACTCTGCACAGATACAGAATTTACACAGAACATACACAAAAGACAAACATACACCACATACAAATACACAACCTGCAACTCAGATGCAAGATACATAAAAAACTACACGGACAAAATGCATATGCATGTAAGATACACAAAGGCTACTTTACCATTGTTTCTACACATGAAATACACATAAACTCACTATATACACACAATGCATTTACTTATAATAGGCACACAAGATACATAGCACACATGCTCAGAAACATCACACAATACACATGAAATGCAGACATATGCTCAGACCCATTACCCTGCCCCCAGAGCTATGAATTAACAGGGACAAACAAAAGATCAGATTTAATCACCTTTCCCTGGCCTGTGTTTATATCCCTCAGTATCCTTCACGGAATCTTTCTCTAGTCTTTTCTCTCACCACCAGATTTCAGTCCTGAGAAGTAACTCCTAGGTTTCAAGCAGAAGGATGGGCCACCACATCAAGCAGACATCTAACTAAGACCAGGAATTTCATGGGGTCTCTACCAATTCATCTTCCTCCCACCAGAAACCTGGGGGCAGAGTGTGGAAGTACCTGGGACAGCTGGCAGCCTAATATAGGCCTCCTTGCCATGACCCTTACTTCCTTCCAGCAAATCCACACAGACAACCCAACAGCCCAGGCTCCCCTTCTCCCAGCACCTGGGATCTCCCGATTCAGCCCATTCTCTTAAAAGCAGTAATGGCTCAAGAAACTGCAGGATCTTGAGCCCAGGACCAGGGTGAAGATGTTCCCAACATTCTCTAAGACCACAGATCTTATTGCCCTTCCATCCTTTGCAGCTTTGTTGGGGCAAAGTCAGGAAGTTGAGACCCTATAGAGACCTGTCTCTTAAAATGAGCCACCTTTACTTGCTTGTGGCATTTCACTTGCTCTTGGGCATAAGCCCAAAGGGGCCAACTCCTGATTCCCCTCTGGGGATGTTCAATCCCAGACGCGCTGTCCCTTTCCCCCTTGTTGGGCTCCCCTGGATGCTCTGCCTCCCATCCAATTGCTATGCAACCCGGTTCAGCTTAAGTAAAAAGTGATTAAGAACATACATCTAAGACTAAACAAGCTAACACTTTTTAGAGGGCCTGACTTTATCCAATATTCTAAGGCCATAGTTAAATACTTTCTAAGATTACCCACCATTTTGGGTTACTCTTGGAGCCAGTTCTTCCCGTCAGTAGGACTAGATGAGAGCTGAGTGCATTTTAGCAAAGGCTTCACCTACATTTGAAGTTAGGAGTTGCAGTCAGGCCTTGGATCAGGCCTCACTCCTGATTTCTACTCCTGCAGCCATCCTGTTGTGGCTCACCCTCCCTTCCAGTGATGGTCACAGCTCCCAATCTCTACAGAAAAGGCAACAACAGCAAGGAATGGACATGTGGGTCCAAAACTTGTGCATTGCTGGAAACTTGTGTTTCCAAGTCAAGATACCATTCCCGTTGGCTTCATCAAGTGCCTCTGTGGACTCATTTTCAAGAAAGTTGGAGTTTTCAGGAGGCCAAAAAGGAAGAGGCCCGGGAAAGGTGGAGAGATTGTCAGGAAGGAAGAGTGGCTGAGCAGGTCAAATGTCAGAGTAAACTTTTTAGGAGCCAACATTTAATTAAGAAAATAATTAAGGCTCTGTGCTTCCTGAAACTTCAGTGATACTTGACATGATCTCTTCCTTCTTCCCTGCTTGCCTCTGTCCCTCTCACCTGTGCTTCTGAGGCTAGTGTTGGCATGTCACCAGGAGGTTAGCCTTTTAAAAGGGGCCCCATGGGAGTGTGCCTCTAGATTGCATTAGCCCAGTATGGAAAGGGCTCCCATGGAAGTTATGATGACCTGAGACCCCAGCCTGGGTGTTCATGTTGCTGCTCCATGTTGGGAGTGCCCAGGACTAGCTTATCCTACCTGTTCTTCCTGGATCTATCACTATAGTGTAGTGAGGACTCTGTCAGTGTCAACCCAAGTGGAGAGAGGACAGCACCCTCTGAAGCTCCTCAGGCTGGGGCTTCCACACTGCCCACAATACTAGAGTCAGAGGCTGACTCCCCCAAAAGGAAACTATAGAACAGTGTGCAAATTGCGTATGAAGGTGGCACCACTACCCCTATGTCAGGCAGGGGAGCATAGTGCTTTAACTTGTTTACTCAAGAGAGGGGATGATGGTGCTGAGCTCTGCTCCCCAGGGCTTTCCTGGGGCCCATTGTCATAACAGCTTGTATGTAGGTGATGGCTGCCTGGTCTGTGAGGACTATAATGTCCATGGTGCTCCTTGGTTACACAATGGAGGTTCCCCTAGCCTTGGCAAGGTATCCATTGCCAGGTTTGAACTCATGACCTTAACCTCATTAACATCATCAGCCACCTGAGCCAACCCGCAGAGAGGGGGATGCTGGGAGCTGTCTCAGTAGCTATTATGACCATCATCTATGTCTTCAGACTTGACCCTTGTTGAGTCCAACCCCGTTCCCCTATCAAAGCAACCAGCAGGGACAGATGGAGGTAGGGGCTCCCCTACATGCAGGAAGGTTCTCTTCCTCAAACTAACCTAGTTTACTTTTCCTTTCTTTCTGCTTCCCTTCCCACCAAATCTCAGCTTCATCTCTCATAGTTTGTGTTTGAATATTTTTAAAGAGGAAAAGTGCAATAAAATAAATAGTGACTGTTTTCTTTAGCAATAGCTCTTTCAAAATCTTGCTCTCAGGACTGAAAAGTGATAGATAGTACCTGGATTATCAGATAATGCCCTTGACTTCTGGGGGCTCGTTCACAGTCTCTGTAGTTTCTTCTTCCCATGTGTTCACATGACTCCTGTCCTCTGAGATCTGACCTCCTTCTGGAATGGACACATATGCTAAGATGCAGTGTATGCACACGGAAGGCCTGTGAGAGGGCTTTGTCGCTCTGTCTCTTTCCTGTGTGCATCTCTCTGTCTCCATGTGTGTCTCCGTCTCCTCTCCCTCTGTCTCCCCATTTCTGCCTGCTGTCCCACAGCATCCTTACAACCTCTAGGCACAAAAATCCTAAGTTTATGTGACCTCTTTAGCCCATTTTGTTGACTTTCCCTCAGTCTGGCAGATGTAATGGAAGCCTACAGGAAAGCACTTCCCAATAGATAAGAATAAAGCATCCTGAGCCATTACAGAAGATCATTTCCATGCACTAAAAGCCATTACTTGATCCTTTTGCTGCCCTTCCTCCCTTCCCCAGGGAGATGGATGCTGAGGGAATGTGGCCTGGAGGTTTGCACTTGGGATCAGTAGCCTGGGCAGATTTGGGAATTGCCCTCTAAGTCTCCTTCAGAATAAGCTGACTTGCTCAACCAAAGGGACTCCATGAGAGCTGCAGAAGGAAGCAAGTTCTTGTGGGTTTCGGTAGAAGTCTACAGGGATAGAAGTTTCGGTGGTTAGGGCATGACATTAGTGAAATAAAGACTCTACCACCCGCTAGAGTGTGCAGCTGCACAAATATTTGCACACATAACCAGGGGATTCAGAAGAGTCCCCTTTCCTAAAACATCTGTGAGGTTAAATGCTCAGAATGGACAATCAGGGAAGGCTGGCAACCCCAGGGTCCCATTCCATTCTTTTTTGATCTACCTTGCTCTATACACATGTGTACAGCAAAACCTCAGTTAACTGATGGGGAAACCTCAGGGACGGGAACATCCTGGTCGCTTTGCAATTCTGGTTATTTGAGTGGGAATGGGAAAGCATGTCTGGTTCAACCTTTGTTATTGAGAAAAATATTTCCTAAGTAGGTTAGCATAAACTTTCCTGCCTTAGTTAAGTAAAGTGTTTGAAGATAACAGGGACCTTGCCTTGCTCAGGGTCAACACTGTAAACCTCAGTGCTTATTGTACAGAAGTGGAGATAGGTGGAGAAGACCAAAGAGACAGGCTGAATGACTGCTGGCTACAAGATAGACCTGGAAATGGGCCACTGGGGCACATCCTGGCTCATCAGATAGAGCCCTTGCTGTCATTTGCCTCTTTCTACTGAAAGTATAGTAAGAAAACATAATTCTTGTCCATCAAGGTTTTGGTTAATTGGTCCTGAGTTTTTAGAGGTTTTCCATATATACATATATTTGTGTGTGTGTATATATATAGTATATGTATATATGTATACTATTTTTTAAATTATAGAATTATACATTGACCAATCTCCTTAGTTTCACTCATGTGGAATAAATTTGGCAATCCAAGGAATAAACTGCATTTATGTGCATTTTTTGAATGACTTCCTTTGCATTCTTTTCACCTCTCCAGTTCCACTTTTTTTTTTCTGCTTAGGGACTGCTCTAGAAGGCAGATCTTTCATAAAGAAAGAACAGGCTCCAGGATCACCTCTTTCCTTTCCCTCCCAGGTGGCTGCCTGACTCAGGGATAAAAGGGAAGTCTGATCTAACAGCCAGGTGCTTTAGCCTTTCTTCTGTCTGCCCCGGTTGGCCATAACCTCATCACTGAGGACCAGATAAGTTATTCCAAACTTTGTACTTGAGGGGAGTGGAAAGCTTGATGACCTGGCAAAGGATTGATCTATTTAGCATTCTCTTTGTCATGGGTGGTGCCCTAGGTTTGAGGTTTATGAGATCTGAAAGTAACATTCCAATGAAGAACTAAAGCACATCTCTGCCACACAGAAGGTGAGGTTTGTGGCAATCAATGGAACTAACAAATCCATTCTGTTTTTTATTATGACTAAACCTAAGTTGAGGGTGTGGGTATTAGAGCAGCTGAAATGCAGTTGCCTCTTTGGGGGTTAGCTATACACATCACTCAAGAAACAGCTAGGTGCAAGCTAAAACCTGCTCTCATTCTCCCTCTTGCCTGCTAGTGTGTTAGATCCATGGGAGACAGTTTCTCTCAGCCTCACCTCTTGCATTTGATTGTGTGCTTTCTACCTGGATGGAAGTGGGAGGAATTTTTCACTGTATCTGGAGCAATTGAGGTGGTGCAGGGGTGTCTGCCATATCCCCACACCCACAGAAGCCCTCCAGTCTGGCTATGTTAGTTGTGATTAGGCAGCAGAAGCCCATAACCCGGACTTGGCATGACTATCTGGTGAACTGAGGCAGTTGAGGTGGCCTGTCTGGATGGCTACTTCTTGTACTTTATGAACCTCAGCATGGAAATGGATATCTTTCTGTGCTCCTGTGCACTCCTAAAATAGTCAAATGTGTTCCAGATGAGTTTGCAGCTGAGAACTCCCTGCATCATTCCACTGATGGATGCACAGGGCATGATTATGTAATAATGTAGACAGCTACTGCAACATCTAGATCACTGAGGGCAGTGTAGATGTGGCTGTGTGCTAGGACCCTTGGTAGCTATCCAGAGGACTCAGTCCTGTGTCTTTCTGAGTCTCTGTGAGAAGCCTCTAAGCCCTGCTTCTCCTTGAAAATGATTCCCTAGACACCGAATGCCTTGTTTGTATGAGTGAATAAATGCTCTGGGCTGCTAGAGAAAGCAATAGGAGGAGCTGGGAGGAAGAGAATATTCAGGGGCACACTTTGCTACCAAACAATTTCCATGTCAGCTGCTAACATTACTGCCTTTTTAGCCTATGAAGTGTAAGGCAAGGACTTTGACCTGCCAGGTGGAGCTGGAAAGGAGCACATCAGCTCCAGGCTAAGAAATGGGATAGAAAAGCAAGAAGAGAGACCTGGCTGGCTTTGGCGGGGGTGAGTCTCAGCTCCTGAGGGTTTGAACATGCTCTGTGCTTGCCCCAGTTCTGCCTTCACGTGGGATCCAGCGACCCAGTTTCCTTTTGTTGTCGTGCTTGGATGGTTCCTTCATTTGAAGGGCCCCAGGAAGCTGGAAAGTCCCATGATCAAGCTCTAGCCTGCTGAGCAAACAATACCCCAGCCAAATTGGCCTCTTCCTGGTTTTCTGCATCCCTGCATCCCTCTCTCCACTGAGGATAATCTTGGAACAGTTGAGATTAATGGTGCCAGCAATCAAGGAAGATTCTCTTAATTTTCATCAGGGACATAGCTGTAAAGCTCATGAGTGGAGGATGCTATTTCCTTTTCCAGACCTGTGTGCTTATGTGCTTATATAGGCTGTCTCTGGAGATTTTATATTGTGTATATGTATGTGTGTGTGTGTGTGTGTGTGTGTGTGTATATATATATATATATACACACACACACAGAGAGAGAGAGAGAGGAAATGACTGCCGCTCACTTAAGCTCATGCAGCACAGACTCCAATTAGGGTTTGCACTGGCTTCCTTGCTGCTTGTGCATGACTCTTCAGCTGCCCTCCCATGTCCTGTCTCTAATAATTGCTGAAAACTCAAAGAGGTAGATAAATAAGTCTCCTTGGGATCAATAGCAGAAGGAACTCCAAGGCTGATGGTAAAGCTTCGTAAGGATGATGCCGAAAGGGAACTGGGGTCTCCATGGTGATAAGAGGCTGGGGACCAATGAGAGCTGAAGGCGGAGCAGGACTTGTGGGGAAGACTCATGGGAGTTGGGAGTCATTTAACTATTTGTTTGCTTCTTGAAAATTTAGACACCAGCTGTAACTACATTGCACAGGATGTATTGATATTATCATTCTTGCTGACATATTCTGGAAGCTTTCAGCCCCACCAACACTGCCCCGCCCAGGACTTCTGCAGCTGAGAGTTCCTGTGTCAGTAGGGTCTGATATTTGTACATAGGTTATACATATATGTGTACATATGTGCCTCAATGAACATTGCCTGTCCACCTGATCATGGGTGTACATAGACTTCATAGAGCTCCACAGTCTTTTGTAAATATTGACACAAGTAAATAAGTATATAAATATATATTACTGAGGATTTATTTTAACATCATTCTGTGTGATATGAAAAAAATAAAATTTTTGACAGACACTGATGGTTTTCACTTCTTTCTTGCCTGCTGGAATTATCGTCCCTACAACACGCAAGTGTGCTTGCCTTACTCTCAGCCTAGTTTCTGTGGCCATGAGGGTCCAGGCAGAGACCAGGCAGGACGGGAGAGGGTCCTCCTGGATGCACTGGGAATCATCTTCGCCTGTGCCCACCTGCCCTTGACTGGGAGCCCTGCGCAGACAAGGCAGAGTATGTGAATGGGAGGGTAGGTGGGTGCGTTTGAGATCTCCCCAATTACATTAACACTTCCTGTATCTTCCATGGAGCTGGAGGATGTGTGGGGGTGGGGTACCCAGTTTGAAGACCAAACACAGTCTGGGAATCATTTAAATGCAGCCGCACCCACATTTGCAGGTCTTGTCCTCAAACCCACCCCCACCTCCGCCCATTACTGCTTGAAAATGATTCCCTAGACAGGAGTCTGGACCAACCATGCTCTCCACTCTCAAGTGAGGAGAATGTCTATCTTGGCCTCCTGAGATGGAGACACAGAGCACCTCCGTGGAGAAGATCCTAACACACACACACACACACACACACACACACACACACACACTGCTGAGGCACATCTGTCTGATTTCCTCTGAGGGCTAATCTAGTCCTGAACTCCCCCAAATTTAGAAGGCTCAAAAGAGGCCATGGTGTAGAGTATGACTGCAGGGAAGTCGGTGCCTCAATCACTGGCAGGCACATCCCACCCCTGACCACCCCCCTACTCCAAATACCC
Organism: Macaca thibetana thibetana; assembly: GCF_024542745.1. Classification (NCBI taxonomy): domain Eukaryota; kingdom Metazoa; phylum Chordata; class Mammalia; order Primates; family Cercopithecidae; genus Macaca; species Macaca thibetana. Next base: position 109,991,497 of record NC_065578.1, on the reverse strand, counting down.
AAACACCGAGGTCTCTTATTAAAGATCTTTAGTTTTACCCCTTAACAATCTACCATGCTCTGTCCCTAGGAAAACTGACCAGCCAGAGCAGCTGGGCTCCTCACCCTGACCTCACCTTCAGAAGGATATGTTTCTGGGTGCAGGTACTGAGGTGACAAGGGAGAGGGTGGCAAAGAGACAAGAACCATTTGGGACAGCTGCTGCTATGGGCACCTTCATATTGGGCATTTCCCCCACCACAGTGGGGCTCTAGACCTCTGCAGAACAGCCTCAGGCTGACTAATGGAGTGGGGCTCCCTACTCCAAAGAAATGGGAAACTGAGGCAGCCTCCCAGGCCTGGTCCCTCCTGCTGGGACTACATAAGGAACTCCTGCCTCCAAGAAGCTGGGTTGCTGGGAAGATAGGAGCTGGGAAGAATTTTGTCTAAACAGTCAGGGACTGTTTAGATCTTGTTAGGTAAATTGTTAAGTTAGCTCTTGTTAGGTAAAAGCAAGGAGGAGAGGGAGGGAAAGGTAGTAGGGATGTGTGGAAGCTGCAACATCAAGGTCCCCATTCTTCTCTCCACTTTGGGGAGGAGAGCTCAGCTAGTTCAAGTGCAGCCTGCCCATGCCACTTATGCACACCAAACCCTTCCCACCTGGCCTGAGGCACCTGCCCTGTACACACTTGACCACCCTGGGCTCACACCAGCCAATAGCTCCCGCTTAAGAGGGGTACTTGATGGGGTGGGGTACAAGTGAGGAGCCCTCCTAGTCCAGGGGGCCAATGTGGTGGACAGGGGGAGCAAAGCTGATTGGCACAAGTGAGAACAATATTAACCCTGGAGAAAGAGAACAGCTCTGAAGCCAAAGGCTTGAGTTTGAATCCCAGCTCTGTCACTCACCAGCTCTGTAACCCTTGAGCATACTCTCTTTGATCCTCAGTTTCCTCACTTCTATAAAAGGAATCATGACTCCTGCCTTATCTTGTGAAGATCAAATGAGCACCTGGCGCATAGTGGGAGCCAATAAAAATATGTGAGTGTTCCCTTTCTCTTGGATTCCCATATCCTAAAGATTCATGTGGGACAGGATACTCAGAAATCTGAAAGTTGAAGGATTTTCAACCTTCTCTGGCCCAAGGGTTTCTAATCTGGAACACGGGGTACAAGGATCAACTCCAAAGGGTCTAAAAAGCCCCTGAAATGATGTATGACATGTTGTGGTATGGTTATTTTTCTGGTGACGTGTCCACAGCCCCCAAAAGCCCCCAAAATTAAAACTATTGGTCATAAGTAGACACCTTATCTTCTTTTCCATATCCAGGAAGGAAAAGTGATTTGTCCAGAGTTATTTTCATTTATTTAAAAACATTCATTTATTCAAAAACAAGTTTTTGCATTTGATGCTTAGGATATTCTGCCCTTGTGGGTTTTCCAGACAGGAGAAGAAGATGGATATTTACCCACACCTGAGTTAGTGGCCGGCACAGAGCTAGACCCGGCTCCTGCTCCAGGACTTCTCTTTCTATTAATCTATCCCATGTGCCTGAGTCTCAGGCCCTGGAATCAAGACCTGAAATATCCCCAGGCTGGCTTAGCACAGCAGTGGGGGAAGAACCACATGTTTTGAAGTGAAATGCTATTTAAATGACATGCAAATGAGGCAGGTCTACATCTTTTTAATCCATCAACAGGGGCATTTCTCAATCTATCAGCTCCGGTTATCATCTCCTTTTGTTCTCTTAGGTTACCCCCTCACACAGACTCACACACGCTCACTTAGGTCAGTAAACAACACATTCACAAATCACTGGCTTATCAAGATACGGTCAAGACTCTTTGGCCTTGTACCTATTCCAACCTGAACACTAGCCAGTACTCATAGTCACAATGGTGCCCAAAATATCTATGTCTTGGAAAAGCAGAGAAATAGCCTTGTTCTAGGACCTCTCATCCTGTATCTTTCTCTGGTCCTAGAGGAGACCTCTCATCTCAACTTCTCGGGTCAGACTGGCCTTTAGGTGCAGCCGCTGTGCGTCACCTGAGTTAAATCACCTGTGATCAAGCTGCCACACATCTCCTAATGCCCTGTCCCACAGGTCCCATTGAGATTACCCTCCAGAGCCTGCCCTACCCCACATCAGCCCGAGGACGAAACCCCTCCTCAATTCCAAGAGACTAGAGCTCCAAAGAGTTCCTACAGGCTTCCCAAATTCTAAGGGTGGTGAGACTTGTTGCCTTAGGAAATGCTCGGCCTTGGAGTCGGGGTTGGGTTCCATCTCTGGCTCTACAGTATAGGCTATTATCTATGTGACCTTAACAAGGGAGTTAACATTTCTAAACTTCAGTTTTCCTGTCTCAACTTAAGATTAAAATGCCTACCTTTCAGGGTCAGCATGAAGATTTTAAAAGGCATTAATATCTATAGAAATACAAAGTACCGTACGTGTTATAAGAGCTGACTTTGTGCCAGAAGCACTGCAAAGTGTACGCCGTGCATCATCTCATTGTTTATCACAACAGTCCCATCAGGTGGGTGATATTGTTTGGTTATTTGTCCCCACTCAAATCTCATGTTGAAATGTGATCCCCAATGTTGGAGGTGGGGCCTGGTAGGAGGTGTTTGAGTCATAGGGACAGATCCCTCCTGAATGTCTTGGGTCACCATCCCCTTGGTGATAAGTGAGTTCTCACTCTTGAGTTCACACGAGATTCTTGTCATTTAAAAGTGTGAAGCACCCACCCCATCTCCCTCTTGCTCCTGCTCTTGCCATGTGAAGTGCCTGCACCCCTGCACCATGAGTAGAAGCTCCCTGAGGCCTCCCCAGAAGCAGATCCAGGTGTTATGCTTCTGGTAGAGCCCACAGAACCGTGAGCCAATTAAACCTCTTTTCTATACAAATTACCCAGTCTTGGCTACTTATACCAATGCAAGAAGGGCATAATACAGTAGGTATTATATCTATATTTTAATCAGATTAAGAAACCAAACCTCAAAGAGTTTGCATAGGTAGCCCAAGGTCACACAGCTAAATAACTGGCACAGCCTTTGTGAGGTCCAAACCCATACTCTTTATGAGTATTATAATCAATAGATATTAGTCCTTCTGTCATCATAGGCTTCTTCCCCCACTTCCCCCAGGTGATTCAGGGTACATAGATATGTCTTTTTTTTTTTTTTTTTTTTTTTTTTGAGGCGGAGTTTCACTCTTTTTGCCCAGGCTGGAGTGCACTGGCGCAATCTCGGCTCACTGCAACCTCCGCCTCCTGGATTCAAGCAGTTCTCCTGCCTCAGCCTCCCGAGTAGCTGGGATTACAGGTGCCCACCACCACGCCGAGCTAATTTCTTGTATTTTTAGTAGAGACAGAGTTTCGCCATATTGGCCAGGCTGGTCACAAACATAGATATGTCTTAAAAGAAGGCAAGCAAGAGAACCTCATCTGCCCTAAGGAAGCTTAATACAATGAAAATAGTCCACCTAGCCTAGGTGAACTAGGCTTGGAATGGCTTCAATCTTGGCTCTAAGCTCCATCTTGCTGAGCCCTGGTAAGTGGCATCTGAGATCTGTGGGATGGAGAAAAGCGCCAACCCAGGGAAGAACTGTCTCACTCTTCTTGTAGTGGAAGAAGCCAGGCCAAGCAGAAAGTCACTGTTCTAACCCCAACCCCAGAGGTGTTAAGTGAGTAGCCTCCTCCCAAATGCTGGTGGACCCCAGCCAAGCCCCACCCTGTTCCTAGAGCCAATGCTCCATTTCTACCCCAGTCACCTAAGTGTCCAAGGTAACAGTTGTCAGGCACCTTGCCAACTCATTCCACAACCCATCCATCTAGACCTTGCTGTGCCCAGCATCCTTGCTCCAGGTGGGACCAAACCTTTTAGCAACTCTGTCCCACCTCCCCTCACTCCCCTCCATCAGCTCCTAGTGCCCCTTCACACCCAAGGTGCTTCAGATGGTGGCTGTGGCTGAATGGAGTTCTCTTCCTCCTCCCTCAGGGAGTAAAGAGGGAATAGACCTACTTTAGGAAAGACACACACACACATACACACATGTGTGTGCACACACAAGCACAGTCAGAGAAATATGAAGTCTCAGGACCTGATTTCATCATTCTTATCCTAACCTTGCAAGCTACTAAATCAAAAGTAAGATATTTCTTATACAAAGTAGGTATTCAGTAAATACAATGGCTAAATAAATGATTCAGATTCAACTAAGAGATAAGGACCATAAACCATGTGCAGGCATTGCACTGGGCAGTTTGCCTGTATTATCTCTCTTAACTCTTGCAACAACTCCATGATATCATTGACATTATCTCAGTTTTCAGATGAAAAAATTGAGGCTCAGGGAGGCAAAGTAATTGCCCATCCTCAAACAGCTAATAAGAAGTAAATCTAGGACTCAGCTTCAAGACAGCAGGAATCCATCTGTAATGGTTACCATTAGGTGTCAACTTGACTGGATTGAGGATGCCTTGATGGCCAGTGGAGCACTTTTTCTGGGTAGTCTGTGAGTGTCTGTCAGTTTCCAGAAAAGACTGATGTAAGTCAGTGGACTGAGAGAGGAAGACCCTACCTCAGTGTTGGCGGGCACCATCAAGTGGGCTGGTGGCCCAGCTAGGACACACAGGGCAGAAGAAGGGGCTATGCTTGGGTCTCCCTCCCCCTTTTCTCTCATCCCACTCCCTCTCTCCCTCTTTCACTCTTGCTCTCTCTCTCTCTCTCTCTCTCTTCTGGAGTAAGAGGCCTTTGTTTCCTCTTGCCTTTGGACATCAGACTCTAGATTCTTGGGCTTTTGGATTCGGGACTTGCACCAGAGTCCTCCCAGGGCCTCTCAGGCCTTTGGCCTCAGACTGGGGGTTACACTGTTGGCTCTCCTTGTTCTGAGGCTTTCAGAGTTGAACTGAGACATGCTACCAGCCTCTCTGGGAACCACACTACTGGCTTCTGTCATCTTTCAGCTTGCAGAAAGTCTATCTTGGGACTTAGCAACTATGTGAGCCAATTCCCCCTAATAAATTCCCTTTTATATTTATCCCAGTGTTCCATCCCTCTGGAGAGCCCTGACTAATACACCGTCAAAGCCCTTGGTGTGAAACCAGAGCCACCACCCTGTTGGGGTCAACACTTGGCTGAGCCTTGCAGGGACACTTCAGCAAAAATCACCAAGGACTCTAATTCTGTTTCCCCAACCTCCCCTTTCCTGACCCCTGAGACTCCAGGAAAATATAGGAACAAGGCATCCTGGGGAAGATAAAGAAGTCTAGGGATTATGAGGTACAATGGAATGGGATCACCCTCCTCGGGTATTTTTGTCAATGGGATTCATGAGGCTGCAAGGTGTGAATGAGCAATTGCTATATTAAAAGTTCCTGAAAAAGCTGTCTTCCCTTGGGTCTCAGCTCCTGAGACAGAGAGAAAGCCTGGGGGGGTTTCTCTCTCTGAACCTCTTCCCCAGCCCCCTTCTTCATTCCTCCCCATCAGAAAGGAAAGGTGTAGAAAGGGAGAGGGGAGGAAATGAACCCTGAACCAATAGTAGCCCATAAATAGGCAGGAGCTTTTAATAAATGATTGCAAAATAAATGAGTAGTTCTAGGAATGAATAATAAAAGAAAATGCTTATATATGGCACATGCTCTATGCCAGGCCCTCTTCTAAATACGTTTATCAATCCTTACAACCATCCTATGTCTAAGGCCCTAATTAGCCCTATGTTATACTCAGGAGAACACAGGCACGGAGAGGCTTACCTGACTTGTGAGCAAGTCGTACATAATGTCCAAAGGCAAGATTTGAACCCAGGTCATCTGGCACCAAAGCCCATGCTGCTAACTCTCCCTCTTATTCATGACCCACACTCCAAAGCAGTTTCTTATCCACTGACCGTCACAGTATATCTGTGTGGCAGCCATTGGGTCAGGCATTACCACACTCAGTTTATAGACAAGAAAACCAAGGTGCTGAGAGGGTGGAAACTTGCCAAGGACACATAGCTGGAAATGAAGAAAAGAACTCGGGTCTCTTGTCACC